>NC_081850.1:72592525-73192525 GCF_963259705.1 Myotis daubentonii | reverse complement strand
CCAAGCCCAGTGTTGTAATGCTGCTGGTGATGTGGTGAGATTGCACTTGTCCATCACTGTATGTTTTGGGGTAGGGATGAATAGCTGGATTTTTGGCTTGGGCATGTGTAGTGGATAGGTTTTTCAGTTTAGTCTTCTCCTGTGCTTTTTTAAATATAGAAAATAAAAGGAAATTTCCAGAGGAAAATAATGAAATTCAATGTTCTTCACATTAGTTTACAACAGAAACTGAATGCCACCATGTAGAGGGGAATACTGAATTTATATGTAGTATTTGCTCTTCTCTTAGTGTGTCTGAATTGATCCATCTTTGTGTCCCATGTACTACCAAGGCATAGTGCTAGATCCAGAATAGGCAATTAATTAGTATCTGTATATATAAAAGCCTAAGTGACCGAACAACTGGTCGACTGGTCGTTATGACGCTCACTGTCCACCAGGGGACAGACACTCAATGCACAGGATTGGGCTCCCTCCTGTCTGGATTGGGCCTGCGGGGATCAGGCCGAAACCAGCTATCTGACATCCTCTGAGGGGAACCTGGATTGTGAGAGGGCACATGCCAGAGCTAGGGACCCCACTGGTGCACGAATCCGTACACCGGGCCTCTAGTTTACTTACAAATCTCACATAATTTAAAGTGAGCCTCTTATCATATCAATGAGATGTCTTTTTCTAACTTTATCTTGTTCATCTTTAATATAGTAGAAATGTGATTGTTCTTTCATAATGGAGAAGTAGAGCCTGGATATTTTATTTTCACATAACTTCTTTTGGTGAAGTTGCATATGTTAGTATTAACAAAATGTAAAGTTTTCTATTGTTACTATTTTGAGAGTAAGCAATTTCCTGAATTCTGTACATTACATGGAATCTTTCAAGAAAGTAAATATATTTAAATAATTTCTTGCCTTAATTTAAAATATTTTCTTTTAATTGCATTTCAGAAAAATTACCAAATATTTGACTAAGTTTTATAGTTTGACGATAGAGAGCATAGTCATTCTTCAGTTTTGAGATTTGCTCCTAGGAAAAGGGTCTAATGTTCATACATACAAAAACCTAGCTTTGCAGTCTGGGTAGCCTGACATCTAAAACCTTTCACCTTTTAAGGTAAGTTACAAAAGACATACAACACTAGCAAAAGTGTGATCCATGAAAAAAAAAAGTTGATAAGTTGGAATTCATTAAAATTTAAAACTTTTGCTCTATTAAAGATGAGAGACACTGTTAAAAGGATGACAAGACAAGTCAGAGATAGAAAATCTTTGCAAAACATGTATCTGATAAAGGACTGGTATCCAAAATATTCAAAGAATTCTTAAAACTAAACAGCAAGAAAACAGACAACCCAATTAAAATGTGTAGAAGATGTGAACAGATACCTCACCAGAGAAGATATGCAGATGGCAAATAGGCGTATGAAAAGATGCTCCACATCATCTGTCATCAGGGAATTTCAAATTAAAACAACAATGAGATACCATTACACATCTATTAGAATGACTCAAGTCCAAAACTTTGACACCACCATATGCAGTGAGGATGTGGAGCAACAGGAACTCTCATTCATTGCTGGTGGGAATGCAAAATAGCATAGCCATTTTGGATGAAAGACAGTCTGGAAGTTTCTTACAAAACTAAACATAGTCTTACCATATGATCCCGTATTCATGCCCAAATGGGTTGAAAACTTATGTCTACACAAAAACCTGCGCACGAATATTAATAGCAGTTTTATTCATAACTGCCAAAACTTGGAAGCAACAAGATGCCCTTCAGTAGATGAATGGATAAACAAACTGTGGTACATCCAGACAATGGACTATTATTCAGTGATTTCAAAAAGTGACACCGAGGGATCTTAAATGCATATTGCTAAGTGTAAAAAGCCAATCTGAAAAGACTGCATACTTCAGCTATATGATTTTTGGAAGAGAGTGGGTTGAATAGGTGGAGCGCAGGATATTTTAGGGCCATGAAACTGTTCTGTATGATTCAGTAATGGTGGATACATGTCCTTAAGTGTTTGTCAAAACTATATAATGTGTAGCACAAAGCGTGAACCCCAAGCAAACTATGGATTTTAGTTAATATTGGATTAACATTGGTTTGTTAATTATAAACTAGAGGCCCATTGCACAAAGAGATTCGTGCAATAGGCCTTCCCTTCCCCTGGCTGCCAGCACCGGTTTTCCTCCGGCAGCTAGGACCCAGGCCTTTGCTGCTCCGGCCGGAGCCTTCAGTCTTCACTACACCGCTTCGTGCCTGTGTATGCAAATTAACCGCCATCTTTGTTGGGTTAATTTGCATACTCTCCTGATTGGCTGGTGAGTGTAGTGGAGGGATGGTCAATTTACATGTTTGCCTATTATTAGGTAAGATGGACCACACAAATGCAAGATATTAATAATAGGGAAGGTATTTGTGTGGTGGAGAGAAGGGGAACATGGGATTCTCTCTACTTTCCACTCATTTTTTTCTATAAACCTGTTCTTAAAAATGTTTATTAAGAAAACAGTACTTGATAAAGAAATCATACACATGTACACACATGCCTATACATATACATTCAACATGCTGTATAAAGTACTCTTATTTAACAGGTAGAGCACAGCTAATATTTTTCTAAGGTGTTTTTCAGCTGTTTCTGATGTATAAGTAAAATATTTTATTTGATATTTGAGGGTTTTCTTCTCCCCTGAAGCCATTTATTGAGTGTACATTATTTGGCAGATACTTTTAGGAATTTTTATGACCAATCTCATTTAGTTTGAAGTAGATACCATTCACCTCATTGCACAGGTGAGAAAGCTTTGGCTCAAAGAAGTGGAGTGGCAAAGCTGGTATAGGCATACCTCAGATATTGCAGATTCCATTCCAAACCACTGCAGTAAAGTGAGTATCACAATAAAGTGAGTTACAATCTTTGTGCTGATGGAGGATCTTGCCTTCAGATTTTTAAAATGGCAACATCCGTGAAGAGCAATAAAGCGAAGTACAGTAAAATGAGGTATGCCTGTACTTGAATCTAGGGATGTCTGACTCCAAAGCCTGTGTGTGCTGTGCAGCTATATGGCCTTTGTAATTACATAGCAATATTTTTTGAAATAGCTAATGTTTATCCTCTAACAAGTGTGAGTGTCTTTAGAGCCAAATTATTATTGAAGGGGATTGTCTAGGTTTGAATCTTGGCTCTACTGTATACTTTTGCTTTGTGATTTTAATTAGCTTCTATGACCTCTTAATGCTCTAGTTTCCTTGATGTATTAGAGACAGTTGTTGAGATTGTTGCAAGGATTAAATGAGGTAATATATGAAAAGCTCTTAGAACAGTGCCTGGTTCAGAATATGAGTTCTATAAATGTTAGCTATCAGTAGTGGAATAAATAAAGGAAATTGAGACCCAAGTAAATTAAGTGATTTCCTGAGTCATAATTTTCCAAGGTCACAAGAGCTATTAAATAGCGAAGTTTAGTTTTTTTTATTTGAAGGTGATAATTTTATCCATTTTAAAAAAGAGAAACTCTTTACTGGGGTGGTGGGGGCCTGCCCTCGGGGATGGGAGTGGCGGGGGGGGGCGTGTCAATCGAGGAAAAAGGAGACATGTAATACTTTAACCAATAAAAAAAAGAAACTCTTTAAAAATGTGTTGCAGTTTCTTCCCATCTGCTTATAGTCTACCGCATATAATTGATTTTTTTTCTCAGATTGATACGGTAGGGAAAAAGCATTGGGCTTTAGTTAGGTGCTGGACCAGGCTTTATTCCTGATTAGTTGTGTGACCTTAATGTTTCTGATTGTAGTTCATTTGTAAACTGAGGGTAGGTGGAATTGGGCCAGATGATTTCCTAGTTCCTTTTACAGCACCAACAAAATATGATTCTGAGCTACACTGCTTTTATCATGAATTCCTGCACTATGCTATATAACACCCTGAGGTTCCCAGAACTTCTTGATGCATGTGTAGGGTGGGTCATCTCTGTGCTAAATGACTGAGGAGTGCTGTACTTTTATATTGGCTATCCACAACCTATCTCAGCGTTTTCTTAGCATTCTTCCTGCTTTTTCTACTGTCAATCTACTTTCTTGATATGGTTGATTGATTTATTGCCTTTACCTTTTTACAGAGTAGAGCTTGTGTAGACTTTGTTTTCAGTTCTCAATTGAGCACACAGCATTCTTTTTTGGCTGCTGGATTCACAGCTAAGTATTGAGTCCTCTAGCATGGAATAGGGTTGGGAATAGGAAATGCCAAAGACTCTAAATTGTGTAGTACGATCTTTCTGCCGAAGGTATGATTTTAGTGACAAAAGAATCTTTGAGGTGTCTTTTACCATGGGATCAAGTTTTTGTTTGTTTGTTGTATAAAAGGACCCTGTGAATTGCAGCATGTGCATGTTCCTGCTTTATCTTAAAGTGATATGTATACATAATCAAAGTAAGTTTCATTTGTTAGTTCACTTACATAACCTTTTTGTTTTAGGCAAGCCTCACTAGCTTATTTCTGGTGGATTTTGTAAACCAGAGTCAGGGAAGTTGGTTTCAGGATATGAATAGTTTTGCACATAGGTCACAGTTGAGTATCATCTATAATAATAATAGCGTAATATCCTAATTAGAGCGACGTCCTTCTGGACGACTTTCCAGACGAAGCCGGGGCTGCAAGGGAAGCCCGGGTCCTGAGTGCCAGAGGGAAACCGGTGCCGGCAGCTGAAGGAAGGAAGGCCTACTCTTGCACAAATTTTGTGCATTGGGTCTCTAGTTTGATTATAATCATGGGTCTTTTTTTTTTTTTTTTTTCATTTGTATTTGGGAGAGTTAGATGTCACACATGTAACTTTCCTGGTCCGTCCAAATTAAAAAAGGATTTTTTTTTTCTGTAAGGGAGTAACTGGTGGACTATATTAGGAAACTTACAAAAAGAAGAACAAGGGGGGTTCTTTAAAATAAATTAAAAGATAATGAAATAAAGTCAAAGCTATTTCTTTGTGAGTTTATGTATTGTGTGGTATGTAAGATACTCCTGATATCTACATAGGTAAAGCATGTGTTCTATTCTGATAGTCACTCTCTAGGTTTTTTTTGTGTTTTTTTAAGTACCTGGCTTATATAATCATTTCATCAGTGCTCAGAAGAGTTAATTTTTACACTGTCTGGAATAAAATCTCCTAAAGGTGAAACAAAGGGATGATGAGGCCTCTGGGCAGAAATATACAGTGGGATCCTGGCTAGATTCATCCATGGGTAATGAAGACAGGATTTAGCGGATATTCAGGAGTCTCATATATCAGTGCATAATAGGTTGAGGGGGAAGTAGAATTTCTCGGGAGTACAGCACCCCCCCCCCAAAAAAAAAATCCGAATTTTTGGCTTAAACATGATTAAAGGAAAAACATTGTGCCAACATATGCTGCCTATCTCATCCTCCTATATAATAAAGAGATAATATGCAAATTGACCATCACACCCTCACAGGATGGCTGCCTATGACCAGGCCAGTAGGGGGGTTAGTGAGGAACGACCGAACAACTGAACAAGCAGGCTGCCATGGGGTGACCAGGCCGGCAGGGGGGTTAGTGAGATGACCAAACGACTGAACAAGCAGGCTACGTGGGGTGACCAGGCCGGTGGGGGTTTGCAGTTGGGGGCGACTAGGCTGGCAGGGGAGGCAGTGAGGGGCAACCAGGCAGGCAGGTTGGTGAGCAATTCAGAGCCAGTGGTCCAGGATTGTGAGAGGGATGTCCAACTGCCAGTTTAGGCCCAATCCTGGCAGTTGGACATCCCCCTAGGGGTTCTGGATTGGAGAGGCTGTAGGCTTGGCTGAGGGGACCCCCCCCACCACACACAAACACCAGGGGCCTCTAGGGGTTCTATCAGATTGAAAAGGCTCATGGTTACAATTGGTGGTGGTATATTTTCAGGTATCTTATCTACTTTTTGGATAGGTCTGATTAATGCCAGTTTCCTATAGAAAAATCTCAAGGTTAATTGCAACATTGTTGCCAACAATAGTACTATTACTTATTTTAGGTGGTGGTACTATGTTTGTTAATATCTTTATCTCATTGAGAGCAAGTCAGCGAGCTGCCAGCCACATTGTGACTACCAGGAAGGGGTTGCTTTTCTGGCCATATCACTTAGACCAGTGGTCAGCAAACTGCGGCTCGCAAGCCACATGCGGCTTTTTGGCCCCTTGAGTGTGGCTCTTCCACAAAATACCACGTGCGGGCGCGCACGTACAGTGCGATTGAAACTTCGTGGCCCATGCACAGAAGTCGGTATTTTGTGGAAGAGTCACACTCAAGGGGCCAAAGAGCCGCATGTGGCTCACGAGCTGCAGTTTGCCAACAACTGACTTAGACTCACTTTTTCATGGGCCCAGGCCTTCAAAGGCTGTTTTAGCTTTTTGTTTGCAATGAGGTAGTTGCTATTGTAAAGATTGTTTCTTTTTAGTCAATAACATGCTTATAGGCTCCACACTTAGATATGAAACTGATAGTAAATAAGCATTTTTGAAAAGTTGGTTTTATTTTCTCTTACAGGTGTAATTCGGAGAGCAGTCTTCAAACCTTTGCCGTATTGACTCTGAGTTGCCAGGGGACTCAGGCTTATGAGGAGGTACTGTCACATAAAACAGTGTCTGGTGAAGACAACAAGAAAGAGGGGAAAGGATCGGAAAAAGAAGCTAAAACACTGTAGGAAACCATGGTAGGTTATTACTTAATGTTTCTTAATTAAGTTATAAAAGATTCCAGTAGTTTAAAATTGGAAGTGTTAACAGGAGGGCAAGTGAAAAAACAATGGTGTTAATTTTTGGCTCTAGTGCATCAGATAAAGAAGGCACTGTACCATTTAAGCAAAGAAATGAGTTCAGATTTATTATGAGCCCTTTAAACCACAAGATGGAGCCCCATGAGCCTGCAGACCATAAATTATTAAGTACAAAGGAGGGGATGTTCATAAATAATATTTTCTAATAAAACTGGCATCAGCAAATATACCAATGGCTGATGTGACCTTGAACTTAAAGTTGTGTAATTTTCTATGAATTCAGTTGTTTTTCCCCATGGGGAAAAAAAATTGTGTATAAAATGTGTATTTAACTCGAAAAGCCACCTTTTCCCACATCTTTTTAAAATAATCAGGTCAAGTGTTAACTGTATTGGGGACACTGAACTGAATATCAAGGAAATCTTGTTTTCTGTGGAAAGTTCATTCTTTTGAATTTGAGATGTTAGATGAGGCCATAACCTCTGGTGCCTAGTTTTTTAATTGGTAAAATGTGTTGGATTGTTTCCGCCTAGTATTTTGTTTCAGGAGGATGTGTGAATTTTTTCCCTTTAGTATATAACTGAAAAAAGGTTTAAAAAAGATAAGTGGGGAAAAAACACAAAAATCTTAATCATCAGTATGTTTGAAATACATTGTTTAGTAAATCTGATAGTGTTTCTTTAAGTGTTGTTTGATTTTTAAAAAAGTTGTAGGAATTATAACTTAGTTGAATTGCTCTTTAGAGAAGAAATTCTAATATTTTAGTTCTGGATGGTGGGGAATATGTTGATTTGGGATTTTCTCTGTCCTGAGTTTTATGGTGATATGCAAGAAATGACACTGACTTGTGTTTCCTCCCATGTGAATTATTCAACACTTCAGCTCATTTATCTATTATGGTCTTGATATTCTTACAGTTTAAAGAAATGGTTTATATATATATTACTAGAGTCCCGGTGCACAAAATTTGTGCACGGGGGTGGGGTTCCCCTCAACCCAGCCTGCACCCTCTCCAATCTGGCATCCCTCTCACAATCCTGGACCACTGGCTCCTAACTGCTTGCCTGCCTGCCTGGTTGCCTAACTGACACCCCCCGCCCCCCCCCCCCCCCCCCCCTCCGCCAGCCTCATCACTTCTAACCACCAATGCCTGCCAGCCTGATTGCCCCTCACTGTCCCTCCTGCTTGGCCTGGTCACCCCTAAATGCCCTCCTGCCAGCCTGATCACCCCAAACTGCCTCTGCCTGCAGGCCTGATCTCCCCCAACTGCCGCTCCCCCCCCACCTCCCCGCTAGCCTGGTTGCCCCCAACTGTCCCCCCTGCCAGCCTGGTTGCCCCACACAGCCTGCTGCTCGGTTGTTTGGTCATCCCTCACTAACCCCCTGCCAGCCTGGTCACCCCATGCAGCCTGTGCGGTTGTCCGTTTGGTTGTGATGGTCGCTTAGGCTTTTATATAGCTAGATTGGTCCTAGTTGATGAAAATTTAATTTCTAGTTTATTTTAAATTTAGCTTTGATTTTCTGGTGTAGAAACTTGTGTTTTTATATAATTTAATTGGTTGGTAGGTCGTTTTCAATTTATTCTATTATATCTCAGATTTTAATGAGAACTTTCTATTTCTGCATAGTTTTTTCAATTTAATTTTTTAATACTTTAAAAATCTATTTGGAGTTTATTTGGGTAAATAAGATCACCCTCCAATTTTTTTTTTTTTCATATTGTTTAACTCTTTCTTTCACTGTTGTTTCATTATGTTTGCCCTATTACGTCCTGTTGGCTCTTGGACTTAACATGGGCAGTCTGTGTTATTTTTGAGAGAGACACCAAGGGCTTGTATTACATAGCAATCTGATTTTACTGTGGTGAGGCCAGTGTGTAGGACTGAGAGATCTAAGTAATTTAGTAAATCATCATAAAACTAAATGATGGAGAAAATGCAAAGATAGCGTTTTTTTTCCTATCATCCAGAACAAAAATATTTTAATAGAATTTCTTCTCTAAAGAGCAACTCAACTAAGTTATAATCCCTAGAACAACCTAGCATTTTCTAATTCGTTATATGGCTCTTTTGGGATATATGAGTAAATCTCATGAAGTGATTAAAAAGTTTGGCAAAAGAAATTCTAGTTCGCCGAAACTGGTTTGGCTCAGTGGATAGAGCATCGGCCTGCGGACTGAAGGGTCCCAGGTTCGATTCCAGTCAAGGGCATGTACCTGGGTTGTGGGCACATCTCCAGTGGGGGATGTGCAGGAGGCGGCTGATCGATGTTTCTCTCTCATCGATGTTTCTGACTCTCTGTCTCTCTCCCTTCCTCTCTGTGAAAAATCAATAAAATATATTTAAAAAAAAAAAAGAAATTCTAGTTAGAGACTGGTTGTGGACTTTGAGTAAGAAAGACATCTAGATAAGATTTTTTTATCTAGAACAAAGAAAGCTTCTGTGATTGCTTTTAGTCCTTTTTTAATTTAAAAACGGGGTTTCAAAGGATTACTGACCTTTTTAGTTATAGCTGCCGCATTTTATAGGGAATAATTATACTGTAGTATTAGTTTACAAATTAATAGATTAATTTGTTCAAATTAATAGATTTTTAAAATATTGATATAAAAACAAAGCAAAGAACACTGACAAAATTGTGAATCTTTTATTTTGAGGTAAAGACTTTAAAGCAAATATTTACCACCTACTAGTGCATAATTTCATGTAAGTAAAGACACTGTAGCCATCCTTAAAAAAAAGAATACTTTTGGCTTTATGAAAACTCAGCAAGTTATCCTGGTTCATTTTGCTTTGCACTGGTACAAGTGCCTTCATGGTATTTGTAAATTTGGAAGTATTCAAGGTTTTTGATATGTGACTTATGAGTGTGAAGGATCTACTCTATTATATTTTCATGAAATTCATCCTATTTCTAGGCTTTAATCTGTATCACTGATTTCTGGGCCAGTCATTCTAATTACTGCTTTTTAAGTTTTTGATATTTTGTTTTAGCACAGTGGCACCACCCATCTATTTTTGTAGAATATTTCTTACTTTCATTGATTTTTTTTTTCTTCCTCAAAAGAGCTATAAAATTATGTTCAGTATTAATACACTATCCTTAGGGTATTTTGATTGAGAATGTAATACATATGTAAATTAGTTCGGGAAGTTGATTTCTTTAGCAATATAAGGTGGGGCAAAAGTAAGTTTACAAGTGTTCATATGGAAAATAATACAATAATTAATAAATAACAATTAAAGAATAATTTCTGTTTCATGTACTCACAATTGTAAACCTACTTTGCCCCACCCTGTATGTATTTTTCTTGTTCTGGAATTTGGAATGTCCCCTGCCACTCTTTTTTAAGGATTAAAGCCTTGCACCAATGTTTTAATTGACAAACAGTAAATAGTATTCTAGTGTGTCTATAGTTCATACATAATGTTGTATTTTGTATTATTACTGTATTATAAAATCTCAGTTTTTCAAGGTGCAGAAATCTCCAGTTTGGAAAGGAGAGACTGGGTATCATGAGTCATCATCATGCATTTCCTGCATTTTCAGATACTCTCTTGAAGCTAGGACGTGTCTGTTTTTAGCAGATAATGTGTGATATGGGTGACTTTTTCTGAAGTGGTATTCAAAACACAGATTCAGCTAAAAGGTAGCATATACATCTTACCAAATGTGATCTGGGTGAACTGTCCCAAACACGAATGAAAGATCTCTAATTTTTTGGTGTGTTCAGTAGAATGGGGTTTTCCTTCTTATTCCTGAGCAATTTTTTACTTTCTCAGCATTAACTATTTCACAATGGTTTGACAAGTAATGCTATGACTTGACTTAAATATATTTGTCTTCTTTTTCAGGTAACATTTTTTTTTAATTGAGGTAATTGTTTTCTTTCTCCTTCTGACAGAGATCTATTAGATCTTTTGCCAATGATGATCGCCATGTTATGGTGAAACATTCAACAATCTATCCATCTCCAGAGGAACTTGAAGCTGTTCAGAATATGGTGTCTACTGTTGAATGTGCTCTTAAACATGTCTCAGATTGGCTGGACGAAACAAACAAAGGCACAAAAACAGAGGGGGAGACAGAAGTGAAGAAGGATGAAGCCACAGACACCTATTCCAAGTGAGTGTGGCCTGACCTTTGCGGCACTTTGCTGTAGTGCCCAGAAAAGCCCAGGGTCCGATCCCACTGGGTTATGTTTGGCATATGGTGTCCTTTGTGTTTTCTTATTTATATGATTGTAAATAAGGAAGGAAGTATTTGTGGAATTTTTCTGAGTTAAATTTGAAAGGAAAGCAAGAAAGGAGGAGTGATTAGACCAGAAAAAGAGGGACCTGTGCCGGATGCCTTTTGAGAGTGCACCAAGCCCTTTAAAATCATCTTTTTTTGGAGGTTATGATATGTCATCTTTTTCATGTTTTGATTCAGCCTCCTATATTCGGACATAAATTGTAGCGTTTTTTCTTTCTGGGGAAGTCATAAAATGTGATTTTTTCAGGTATTTTAAAATCCTAGTATAGAAGAAAGATGCAGGAAAATGTATTTAAAGGTATTTTTAACTGTATCTACTATGTTGATTCCCAGTGTTTTCCATATAGTAAATGCTCATTGGATATTTGTAAAATGCAAGACCTACCAGGACCCAGACCCTTCAACAATTATAGCAGAGTGCTGTAATTGTTGAAGTGCTGTAAATATAGTAAGAGATTAGTGAGATGAAGCTGATAACTGGAGTCAGATCATGGCATTCTTTATGCCATATAAAAGCTTAGAGTTATTGTTTTGAGCATTATTATGACTGAAATAAGTGTATGATTGACTTTGAAAGATGAAGCTAATTTAACTACTGTATTAACTGGGATTAAGACATTACTTTGGCTAAAACTTGTAAATTGAGGATAGAGGTTATAGAATTTTTTCCCAGCTTTAATTCTGAATCAATGTGATAAGTAGATAACAGTGGGAAAGTATTGATAAACTGAAAGATAGTGTAACCTTTTCATTTTCAGATCAAAGATAATTAGTATCATTTTTCAGTTGAACATAATTCCTTGACTTTGTTAACGGTTTATAGGTAATATGTACATTGTATCTAGTTTTAATCTTGGCAGCAATTCAGTTTTTCTCACATATGATGGCTTTAAAAAAGTCACTCTAATTTGGGGTTCATGTTAATCTACAATAATAAAAGTGTAATATGCTAATTAGACCAGATGTCCTTCCGGATGTCCTACCATCCTTCCAGATGAAGTCGGGGCTGCAAGGGAAGCCTGGGTCCTGGGTGCCGGAGGGAAGCCCAGGTCCCAGGTGCCAGAGGGAAGCCGGTGCCTGCAGCCGGAGGAAGGAAGGCCTACTCTTGCACAAATTTTGTGCATCAGGCCTCTAGTCAGTAATATTATCTAACAACCTAGTTCTGTATATCCCAGTCCCTATTCAAGTTAAATTCTCATGCACTTCATATTTGCATTGTACTTTGGAATGTGTTACACCCTTTTAAACTTTTATAAAATTGCAAAATATATAAGATAAAACTCACCATATTTACCACTTTTAAGTGGTTTCCTTTTTTAGTGGAGTTCATGCCTTCTTAATAAATTGTTTGCGGGTAGTTTTTATCACGCGCTAACAGGTGGCGCGGGCCATTTTTGCTAATTTTTTGCGCAAATGGCAACGTTCAGTAAAATTATGATAACTTTAGTTTATGTATTTATATGTTACCCGCATTCTACTGCTAGTCTATAAAAAACGTATTAATATGTGTCCCGCGCTCTACTACACTGGTAGAACGTATAAATTCGTAAAACGTGTAAACACGTTTCCCGCATACAATGTGTTAATACATCTTCAGTTTGTTCTCATGGCTGGGTAGACTTTTGGAAAGTGTTCTAGTAAACTTTTGCTTACCTGGATTAGGTCACTGTGTTTTAAAGGGATGTGTTTAATGTTTTTGTTGATTTTAGAGAAGAAGGGAGAGGGATAGAGAGATAGAAACATAGATGAGAGACATTGATCAGCTGTCTACAGGGGCTCGAGCCCACAACCCGGCCATGTGCCTTAACCAGGACTCGAACAAGGGACCTCTTGGTTCATGGGTAGATGCTCAACCACTGAGCAACACCAGCTGGACTGTTTTAAAGGTTTTTAAAAGATAATGTGCTCCACGTGTGCTTCATTTGGATTTTTAAATATAGCTCCCTATGTTGATTCTCTAGATTATAAAGTCTTTCCATTTTGTGGACTAGTCACAGGTTGAGCATTTGTCTGGGGTTCTTCCCACATGGTAGAACCCCAGTTGTGCAGAATGATTGTGTCCTTATTTTGTATCAATCAGAGGCAGACACATCTCCCAAGAGCAAAGGTGTGTTTGATAATAGATGTGTATTGTGCTCCTGTTATATGTTGAGTATCACTACACAGGGTACAAGATGGGTGAGGGCTAGCTGATAGTTATTAAGAGCCTTCTCTTGTCAGGCAGTTTTTATTTTACCTTTTTACAAACTGACTCAAAGTCAAATTGCACAAGATCCCACTATTTGTATTATTAGAAATACTAGAGACCCAGTGCACAAACATTTGTGCACTCGGGGAGAAAGGGGGGTACTTCAGCCCGGCCTGTGCCCTCTCGCAGTCTGGGACCCCTCGGGAGATAACGACCTGCTGGCTTAGGCCTGCTCCCGGGTGGCAGAGGGCAGGCCCAATTACTAGGGGCAGCCCCTGGTCAGGCTCAGAGCAGGGCTGATTGGGGAGTTGGGGCGCCGCCCCTGTCATGCACAGAGCAGGGTGGATCGGGAGGTTGCGATGCCACCCTCAGCCACACTCAGGGTAGGGCGATTGGGGGGTTGGGGCACCGCCCCCTGTCACACTCAAGGCAGGGTCGATTTGCAGGTTGCGGCGCCACCCCCTGTCATGCACAGAGCAGGGCCAATCAGGGTTGGGCGCTGCCCCCTGGCACAGAGCAGGGCCCATCAGGGGGGTTGGGGCTCCGTACCCTGTCATGCACAGAGCAGGGTCGATCAGGGGGTTGGGGAGCTCCACCCTGTCACACACAGAGTAGGGCCGATAGGGGAGTTGGGGCACCGCCCCCTGTCACACACAGAGCAGGGCGGATCAGGGGGTTGGGGCGCCGCAGGGCTGATCAGGGGGTTGGGGCACTGCAGCCTGTCAAACACAGAGCCGCAGGGCAATCAGGGGGTTGGGAGCTCCCCCCTATCAGGCACAGAGCAGGGCTGATCAGGGGGTTGGAGCGCCTTCCCCTGTCACAAACAGTGCAGGGCGGATAGGGAGGTTGTGACCCCGCCCCCTGTCACACACACAGCCGCAGGGCGATCAGGGGGTTTGGGTGCTGCCCCCTGTCACGCTGATCTCAGTGCTGGGAGGCATATTACCCTTTTACTATATAGAGGCCTGGTGCACGGGTGGGAGCCGGCTGGTTTGCCCTGAAGGGTGTCCTGGATCAGGGTGGGGGTCCCCACTGGGGTGCCTGGCCAGCCTGGATGAGGGGATGATGGCTGTTTGCAGCTGGTCACACACCCTTCAGGGTGGGGGTCCCCACTGGGGTGCCTGGCCAGTCTGGGTGAGGGGCTGAGGGCTGTTTTCAGGCTGGCGGGTGACTGAAGCTCCCAACACTCCTTTTTTTCTTTTTTTTTAATTCTGGGCCAGCTTTACCTCTGAGGCTCCAGCTCTTAGGCCTCCGCTGCTGAAAGCAGGTTTCTGGCCTTTGTTTGCCTTCTGTATTTGAAACAATGTTGCGATCCTGCTGCCTGAAGCCCGGAGACTAAAGCAGGTTTTTGGGGTTTTGTTTAGCTTCTATATTTGTAACATAGTTGCTTAGAGTTGCAGCTCAGAGGCTGGCAGCGACAGGCGGGGAATGTTGGTTTCCTCCGTCACTGAAGCAAACAAGCCTCATGTTAGTTTCAAGCTGCCTGGCTCTTGGCCGCCATCTTGGCTGGCAGTTAATTTGCATATAGCCCTGATTAGCCAATGGGAAGGGTAGCGGTTGTACACTAATTACCATGTTTCTCTTTTATTAGATAGGATAGGATTAGGATTCTGTTCTTAAGCAATTTCCTGCATTTGGGTTGCTTGCTTTACAATACCTCTGTATTCAAGTTCATTATTAACTTCAGGACTGAATTAGGACTTAGTTTGTCTGCTCAGTCATGCTGTTTTCTACATGAGAAGACCGAATATA
The DNA here is from genome assembly GCF_963259705.1 of Myotis daubentonii. Taxonomy (NCBI): domain Eukaryota; kingdom Metazoa; phylum Chordata; class Mammalia; order Chiroptera; family Vespertilionidae; genus Myotis; species Myotis daubentonii. Next base: position 73,177,558 of record NC_081850.1, on the reverse strand, counting down.
TCATAATTATGATATAGCATTTAATAAGTGAGCTAATAATGGCTCATTAACAATAGCTACCATTGTATTGCATGCCAGTTACTGTACCAGATTATTTTCCACATTATTGTAAACCTGCTAGTCTCTGTTATTATTATACTCCTCCTCTGCCACCATTTCACTTATGATATTTTCACTGTTTCAGATTTGATTACTAAAAACAAGTGACTCGGTATTGTTATCAAACTTTAACTTGCTTAAAGTCACTGAATGAGTGTGTGTGGTGTTGCCAGGATTCATACTTAAGTCTGTTGAACTCCAGATCCAGTCTTCTTAGCATCTTTGCCTCCATTTCCTGTGACTAAATGTGAAAGTACAGAGCAGGAAGAGATTATGTGCTGGTTCTGGGGATCAGAAAAAAACTTTGTGAAGGAAGTAGCATGCAGTAGGTTTAGAAGATGGGTGGGGATTTGGCTCAGGTAGTGAAAGTGGAAGAAAAAATAAATCTCAGCAAAATGTAGGTATGAGCGCCCAGTCGGTGTGGCTCAGTGGTTGAGCATTGACCTATGAACCAAGAGGTCACGGTTCAAATCCTGTTCAGGACACATACTCGGGTTGCAGGCTCAATCCCTAGTAGGGGGTGTGCAGGAAGCGGTCGATCAATGATTCTCACATAATTGCTGTTTTTATCTCTCTCCATCTTCCTCTCTGAAATAAATAAAAATAAATTTTAAAATAAAGATCTAGGTATGAGAAAGTGTAGGGACTGTTGAAGGATTAATAGTTATTTATTGAGCTATTAATATATGCCAGGCTCATTTATTACATTAAATTAAATATTTTCAGTACTGGTCTGAGAGGAAGGTATTATTTCCTTTTTACAAATGAGAAAGTAAGCTCAAAAAGTCAAGTAACCTGTAATTTGTCCAGTGTTACAAAGTAAGTAGCAGAGCCAGGATTCGAACCAGGTATTTATATGGTTTTTTAAATTGCCTCTCAATATGCTGTCAGTGTTCAGTGGGACACCAGGAAAGTAACAGGGAGAGTGCCATCATCTGTGCAGTGCTTTTGGAAATTTATTCTGGTTGCAGGATACAGTGTAGATTGGAGATGGCAGAAGTTAGTCAATCAGGGTAATGAAAGGTTATTGAGATAGTATAGGGGAGAGGTAGTAAGAGCCTGAAAAGAAACTAGTTTGAAGGCAATGGTTTGAGGGAGAATTTACAAACTATTATTAGATTTGGGAGAATGAATATGAGAGGACAGGGAGACAAAAAAAAAAAATCAAAGATGACTTGATTATTCTTTTTTTTCTTTTCTTTAAATCCTTACCCAAGGATGTGTTTTTTAAATTAATTTAGATAGAGAGGAAGGGGAGGGGAGGGACGGGGGGAGAGGGGAAAGAGAGAGGGAGAGAGGGAGAGAGGGAGGGAAACACCAGTGTGAAAGAGAAACATCTATCGATTGCTTCTTGTACTTACTCTGACCAGGTCTAGAACCTGCAACCTAGGAATGTGCCTGAACAGCTATCAAACCTACAACCTTTGGACAACACTCCAACCAACTGAGCCACCTGGCCAGGGCCTGACTGTTCTTTTTTTGTTGTCATTAATCCTCCCTCTGGATATTTTTTCCATTGATTTTTCAGAGAGAGTTGAAGGAAGCATGGGGGTGGGGGGGTGGGGGGGGGGGGAGAAAAACATCAATGTATGGATTTGAGAGAATCTCATTGATTGGTTGCCTCCCATATGAGTCCCGACTGACCAGGGCCAGGGATTGAACCTGCAACCCAGGTACGTATCCTTGACTGGAATCAAACCTGTGACCATTCAGTACATAGGCTGACACTCTAACCACTGACCCACACCGGTCAGGGCCTGACTGTTATTAATATTAAGTAATTCCCTACACTTGGGTCACTTGCTTTAAAATGCTTTTTATTTTGTTTTTTTCTATACTTGCCACCCTTAAAGTTTCTTTGTGGTTTTTTTTATTGATTTACTATTTATGAATTTCTGAGGTGTGCCAGGTGCTGAACCAGTGACTGGATTATTTATAATTTACTGTCTTGTTTCAATGATCACAATTTGTTTCCTTTCTCCTTTTTCCAGTTCGTTCTGTACTCTGCTGACTTTTGCCCAACTCTGCTGATTCTTTGCCTCTAGCTAGAATGACTTTTTAACCAAATCAAGACTGGGCTGAAGTCAGACTTTCAGGTTGCTTTGCTTAACCTTTTAAATTTTGACCTCTCCTTTTTCTGTACTTGGGATGCAACTATAATTTTAAAAAAACCTGAGTGTTGTGGTCAAACCAGCTTGAGTTTGAATCCAGGCTTTGCCATTTTACTCTCACTGTGAACCTGAACAATTAATCAGCTTGTCTGAGATTCACAATTTTTTGTTTTTCAAATGCAGGCTTGTTTGAGGTATAAATGAGAATTGTGATATGCAGTTTGTTCTCAGTTGTTACTTTTTCTTCCCCTTTTAAGCAGGTTACTGCTTTTGTACTTACACAGTGTAAGCCTCAGGAGCAGGAGTGATTGGATCTCCTTTTAGTATGTTTTCCATACTCAAACATTTGCTTACTTGTTGAATGACTGGCTCAGATTAGTTATAGTTTCATGTGTGATTAAGGAAAATGAACCCATAAAAATTTAAAATCAAGGATAGTTGCTAACATTATTCTTTGCACCACTCACAACTTGATGTTCTTTGAGTATTTGTTCTTTTATTTACTGCTGGATTCGAAATGCATAATCTGGCAAATTATCTTGGGTCTGTTTTTTCCTCAGCCCTTTGCTTTTATCACATTAAACTGCTTTCTCCATAAACCTATGGATTCCTAGAATGATACAACTAGAAGGGATGAGCTAAGACTCATCTAGCCGATAGCCATTTGACAGTTGTGGATACTGAACCAGCAGGCATCACTAGGAGCAGAGTTCTGGACTTTTAGATTTTCACCCTGATGCTTTCTCAGTATCCCATGGTGCTTATGTTCCTCACAAATTCTTGAATTACCAATAAAAAGATAATAAGAAGAATTTTTTAATTTGAAAAAGTGTTTAAGGTCGAGATGCAGTATTTTGTATTTTCCTGAGCAATATAGATGTGATGAAAAATTTTTAAATCTTTTGTCTGAAATATGCTTCCTAATGATTTCTTGGGGAAGATTGATACTATATGAGCCTTAAATTGCAGACTTAATTTTATGGAATTTTGGATATCTGGATTTATATACTCCCTTTCACATGGATAGCCAGAAAACCAAGTAATGATTAAGTTTTAGTCAGGAAATAGGTTGTAAAAATAATCATTCAGACTTTTATTTTTAGGGATCAAGGTGGTCGGACATTGTGTGGTGTAATGAGAATTGGCCTGGTTGCAAAAGGCTTGCTGATTAAAGATGATATGGACTTGGAGCTGGTTTTAATGTGCAAAGACAAACCCACAGAGACCCTGTTAAATACAGTCAAAGATAATCTTCCTATTCAGATTCAGGTGAGTACAGTTTAATTGCACCTCTAGGATAATTTGTAAAAAGGTGAAAATAGGTAATGACCTTGAATTCAATAACAAGAAATCGGTAATAGTAAAGGGTACAAACAAAAGGAATGTTGCTTCTCTGGATCAATGACTCATCCATCCCATATAAAGCAAATTTCTGGTGATGAGTACTCTGGATACATGTATCAAGTTAAGATGGCTGTTAAGGTACAATCTTAAATTTTTCAGGCGTGTCTTATTAAGAACCTTCCTGTTGTACAGACCAGGTCTCTCAGCATTGTGAAACTCTTGGAAGGGTTAGTATATTGCAGAAAAGAATTGAAAGATAAAGAAGAGCTGAGGCAACTGGAGACTTGCATAGATGGTAATATTTAATATCGAAGACTCAGTTAATTTAACAGTCACCCACTCATTCTTTTAATGCAAAGTCACTGTTAATTTCTTGTTTCCAAACCTTTTTTACCTGGTGATGCATTTAGAAAATTTTAATGTTAGCATACTTCCTGGAGGATGCTGCTGAAGACTGAAAGCTCCCCAGGGCTGAAGGCAACCCTAGGACCACGTTGCTACCTACTCTGAGGACCAGTGCATCACTAATTGGGAAGCCATGATCACTTTTCAGTTTCAGATATATTATTGTGGTATTATTAGATTGTGGCTTTTTGATGATTCCATATCAGTTAGTCCTTATATCCATGTCAAATAAATAGATACCAGTCTACAAGGTACAAACTTTGAGGTGTTGAATGTTCTCTTCGTTGTTTTTTACTAGTAATCTATATTTCTTCTAAAAAGCTCCACCCCCCCCCCCCTTTAAGTAATAGGAATTTTAAGCTTTCTTTTTAATTGGCTTTGTTAGTAGATCACTTTCTTTCATTTTCACCAACTAGTTGTCAAAACCATCTTTCTGGTTTTTTAATCTAGCATTAACAGTCAAATTGTATTACTTGTTGACATATTCCCCTATATTAATTGTTGGAGCATCTGCTTTATCATTCTTAGATCTTAACATGATTTTTTAAGTGACTGTATAAACATTTGGCTTTTCCATTTTTTATTCTGATGAAATGTTTCTGGTCTTTTTTAGGGTTAAATTTATTTCTTTATAAAATTTTTTTTAAGCCCTTTGTGATCATTTGGAGAGGGAAAGTGGCAAGCAACATGAAATACATAAAGTTTTAAGAAACAGAAAGCTCAGTAACGGGTTTCTGGCTAACTATACTTTTTGTCATTAGAATGTTAATAAAATTCCTCTTGTTTCCATTACTTTTTATATTGCTTTAAAATTTAATCTATATTTCTGCTTTTAGCATAGTGAATATTGTACACTTAAATCTATAATAAAGTAATAATAAAATGGGTGGCTATATTAAAGGCTTTTTCAACCATTTCATCCCCCTTTCTGTTTCCTTTAGTGAGTCCTGTTTGTTATGAGAGTGGTCATATTCCTCATGTGTTAGGGTGGAAAAAGATTTGAGAAACCAGTGCTGTAATAAATCAGAGTTCTTATTCTGAAAGTCTATCACATTTTTCTGGTATTGAAGATTCAGGAGATTGGGCCAAGCTTCAGTTTGCATTAATAGAGCTTTCTCTGTGTAGACCACAACTGTGTGAACAGCATTTTTTCCCTTTCCTGAGGGGTGTGTGTGTGTGTCTTTATTTCTGGGCACAACAGTTTTAAAATGCTCTTCTTGAGCTAGCAAGTGTTCAAGGGGGGGAACAAGAGAGAGGGCAGGCTGTGTAAACCAGTTCAGATTTAAAGTGATGGGGGCTTTTTAGTCAAGAGAAGACTAAACAAGACTCAAATAGCTTTAGGTCTACGAAGGGCTTCTTGGAGAAGGTTAAAAGAGGCCTGAACTATGAAGACCAATAATGAAAATTATGAGAAACATTTCAATTTAATATAGCCAATGAAGCTATCCAATGGTGAAACCAGCTGCTTTGTGTGATGGTTAGATCCATTACTATAGGTGCTGGGTAAAGGTACCCACATAAAATGGGGATGTTAATTGTACTTCCCTCTCATTAGATTGTATACATGTTCACACACATGTGCCCAAATATATACATATAAGTTACACACACATTATTATTACTATTACTAATAATGTTTCAGAAAATCTTTTTAAGGATGATTTCTACTTTTACTCCCTGCTTCCCCCTTGTTTTTTTGGTATTTGTGTTGAAAACTAATTTCTTATCATCTTATTTTTTTATGAGTTTAAAAATCTTTTTCTTATTTTAAGCACTTACCATAGTAAAACTTCCAGTTAGCTAAATACCTTAATTAATTGAGGTTGTACTATACCTTTTCTCTCCATATTTTTTTCCTAAGGTAATTTTTTTTTTTTTTTGCTTTTTAATATTTATTTTTTTTTTATTTTGGTAAAATAACCCAAACTACATATTGTAATAGCATAACCTAAATTTTAGTGTTTTACCCATACAATTCAGTGGCATTAATTATTCACACTGTTGTACAACCATTAACATTATCAATTTCCAAAATATTTTCATTACCTGTGATATTTTGATTTATAAGAAATATATATTTGGCCATTCAGATGAATAAAATATATTTCTCAAGTATATTTGGTCTTTGTCCACTATTCCTGGCTCACAGCTCCCCAAACCCTTGGAATTTTCTAAGCCATTAGAGCAAAGGAAGCATATTTTGTTTCACCATTTGGTCTCTTGTTCTCAGTGTAACCATGCAGAGACTTTATTTCTTTAATGTGATCTTTTCTCCTTTCTTTCCTTTTGATTCAAATGGAATCATCCAGTCTGATAGTACCATGACTCACCTGCCTCCCTCTTCCTAGCACATCCACTTCCTTAATCATTAAGCCCTCAGGACATCAGATTCTGGTCAGCATCAAACTGTCCCTAAGGTGATTTTAAAACTTACATGAGCAAGAAGGGAGACCTAAACCAGAAATCACTTATAATTAGTCTAATGCAAGGGTGGGGAACCTTTTTTTCTGCCAAAGGCCATTTGGATAGTTATAATATCATCCACAGGCCATACAAAATTATCAGCTTAAAAATTAGCTGCTATATTTGGTCAAACATTTAATTAACTCGCCCCTAATGCCTTGGCAGGGCCTGACCAAATGATTTCTCAGGCCTTACACGGCCCCTCAGGCTTGGCATTCTCCACCCCTGGTCTAGTCCAGAACTTAACACCATATGCTTATTACTTTGGATCTGTATTATGGTGATCTGCATGAATAATTGAAAAATTTAGTTTGACTCATTCTCTGATGGACATCTTTAATGTTCTTATAGTGGCAAAATGAATGTGAGCAGTTTTCTGCTTTTTCTTTATATTCTAGTTCTGTTTCTTCCAGTTACTCTGTGGCCTTTCCCTTCCTTGGCTTCCTCTATTCAAAAGTAGATAATGAATTTTCTATTTTCTATCTTTTTTTGAAATGTTTAATGATAAAATGCTATTTTTATGTAAATGACTCTGAGTTCTTTTAATGTGCAATGATGAGCAGAAACCCAGTAGTGTTTTCATTTACCTATTTATATCAGATAATAGGTACTAAATTTTGACCTCCAAGAAAAGCCCTGTGTAATTAATATATATAGGGGTGTGTGTGTGTGTGTGTGTATTATAATACATTAAATACAACTTATGTGATTCTAATTGGTGATTATTTTGTGGAAGGTTCTTAAATTGCATATAGTTGTATATTGAAAGAAGTAGTATACATTTATTTCCCTGTGGGTGTCAGATAACTTGTCCCATAGTGATGGGTCTCACTGGAATGATCTCTGAGACCTATAGTTAGAGAAGGGAAGTTACTTGTTTATACTATTTTTTGTTGTTGTTGTTGGTTAGTGACTGTAGAGATTCTTTCTTATTCATTCTTGATTCTCTTTAGAAATCTATATAATCGTATATAAAAGTCTACATAATCTTAAATTTGTAAGTCCTTGGTAACTAGGAGTTCCTTTTTAGGCTTTCTTATCAAAAAAAGTATTGGTTTAGAGAGCATTCCCAGCGATTTATTTTTCTACAATAGTTCTCTGTAATAATGTAAAAAACCAGTAATTTACTGTTTATAATATAATGATGCTGTTGCTATTTTACATTCAAATATTACAAAGAATGAATTGAAATACTGTTTATAATTGTATAGAGAGTTGACATTGTGGTTGCTTTTTGAGGGATGGAGAAAGGATTTGCTGATAAGTTGGGAGGAGAGAGAAATGTTATCCCTAAAGAACTAGTTAAAGACTTTATTCACTCTCTTGACACAGTCTTACTAGTAGTTAATAACACTTGGAAACTAAGGGACAATCATTCATTTTTTGAAAATTTAATCTAATTAATTGGATGTTTTGAAATCTTGGTGACTTTCAGAAACTCACAGAAGAGAAATATGAAGTGGAACAATGTGTAGATGAGGCATCTATTATAATTCGGAATACAAAAGAGCCCACGCTAACTTTGAAGGTGATACTTACTTCCCCTCTAATTAGGGATGAATTGGAGAAAAAGGATGGAGGTACATACACATATATTTTTATTTTGTTTTGTTCATGAAAGACCTCTTTAGTGCTATGTTAACTGTGCCTTATAGATTTATGAAATAACTGTCTTCATTTGTTTATGCCATTCATAGTATTTTAAACAGCTTTGTTTCTACATAAATCACTATTTTGCAAAAATGTATGTATTTGAAATATAAGATATGTTAATTGAGAAACTTGTGCTTACCATGTTGGTCATAACTAATTTTATACTCTTTTGGCGTTATGGTATTGCATTGTTATTGCTGTCATTCAACCTATTCGGTAGAGTTGGCTATTAGGTCTGACTCTAGGATTAAATGTGGACCAAACAATATTTTCATATTTATTCAGTTGTTAAAATTACTCATTTGTACATTGCTTTTGACTTCTATTTAACTATATATAACCATATAAGATTTATGCTTTACCTAATTGCCCATATGTAAATATGTTTTATAATGTAAGATATAAATTGGGGGATTGAATTTTTAAAATTAACCTTTAGTAAGTTTTTTTCCTAGGAGGTTTGTGTTCCTGTTAACATTTTGATTATGATGTATGTGGGAATCATGCCTTAAACTAACTTTCTTCTGAAGTTAAAAAAAATTCCTGTATGGCAGTGTCATCCTTGTAAAAGTAGAGTGAGAAACCTATTCAGTTTTGAGAAGTAATGATGGAGCCGAACTTCTTTTTCTGGTGTTTTTATTCTGTCAAGTTAGCTTGTTTCCGCCTCTCAGTTCTGTCCCTACAAACTTGACCTGTGATATTTCTCCTGTGTCAGACCTTTGACCAACCGCCCTTTCTCTGTCATGACAATTTAGAGGCAGTCCAGCCTGTCTGGGCCAATGGAGACTTTCTATTGCTCCTTTTCATCACTAGACATTTAACAAGTCCCATTGCTTACTCCCCTACCTGAAATGCCAGTGCAGTAAGAAATATTGGTCAGTTTCTTAATTAATTTCAAGTTGACGATAAAGGTAGACAAAGACATTTACCAGTCATGTTAGAACTTTGAGTTTTGGCAGACATGTGATAGACTCCTTTTAAAAAGCTTTTGGGGTAACTAAAATCAGCTATACCAAACCCAACAATCTCAACTAGATATATTTATGAGTTATAGTTTAAATTTAAAGTGCATCCAATCTATAATTGGGTTTATGCATGTACTGGTTTTTTTTTTGCTATATATAGTGTCTCTAACACCTCTGAAGAACCAATCTTAAATGGCTTAATTTCTTTAACAGCTTTTCAGTTCACCATTAACTGTAGAACTATAAAATGATTTCTGAAGTATCAAGATAATTCTGTTAATTCTGGTAAGCTGTGTTCTACTTGACACCCCTAGTGTAAAACTAACCATTTTTAAGTAGAGTTATAATTATAGGTATTCTTAAAAATTATTTGAGTATAGAGAGATGAGAACAAGATTGCAGTTGCCAACGACGATATTAATTCTATGTTTGCTTGTAGCTGTAGGCGTCCCTTCCATTACCTCTTTGAAAATATTAAGACAACATCAGACTTCTTTTTTCCCATGGTTTTGTGTTCTTACATGGGGTTTTGTCATAGTTTTCAGTGATACTCTTAAGCTTAGTCTGTTGTTTTTATTTTTTTAATTTCTGTTTGGGGAAACTGAAAACAGATTCTTGTATTGCATCCTCACTAGAAGACTAGTTATGGGATGGAACTTGTGGTAAAATAGGAGAGTCAGTGTTTGTTCAAGATGTTTGGGTTACTGAAGGATCCCAAGACCTTTTAAGGGCTGACTTCCATTAGTTTGTGTTAACACAGTTGGTGTGGGATCAGGGAAAGTGAAAGAATCGGCTTGGCTCGGATGTTTTATACATGCTACTTCCTCTTTTGAATGGCAGGAAGATTTGCTTTGCTGTTGTCCTCAACCTCCCAGCCCTTTTGACTCACTTGTTATCTCTTCCAGTTTGCTCGTTTTGTTTAACCTGGGTTTTGTCAAAGACAGTTTTTTTTCCTCATGTGTGCTAGAAGTTTTGTGTATTCCTGGGAAAATTTGAGGATCCGGCATGACTGAGTACTTGAGACCTAGGCTGTAGGTCTTGATTCCTTACACTAGACAGCTCCTCCCTCTGATGGAGGTCTTCCCAGCTGTAGGGGGCGAAAGCACAAGATTATTAGGGTTCCAGGAATTTCTAAGGCTGATAACTTTCCCTTTAAAAATAATCTGCACTTGTTTTCTTTCTCAAAGTTAAAAGTACATGGAACATATTTCAAAGAGTATTTTTCTGTAGAATCTCAACTTCTCCCCTTCCCACAAAACAGACTATATACTGGTACATATTTGGGTAAAATCTAAAAAAGGGGATAAAGTGTGGTTGAGAGCAGAGAGAACTGGAAAACTGGGACAACTGAGGGCATTACACTTGACCTCCTTAGGTCCACTTCTTTACCTATTTCAGGTCACTACTTACATTTCCATATTCTAACCCTTTACCTGAAGGTACTATAGAATAACTCTTCCCCTTTACTACATGCTTCCTGCTAAAAAGCACAGACCTTGGTGTCTGGCAATCAGTTGTTCAATTCTTAATTCCATTAGTTACTATTTCTGTGTGACCTTGGGGCAGATTTCTTAATTTAAAAATGTGGATAATAAATACTTCAGAAAGTTGTTTGAGGTTAAATGAAAGAGTTCATGTAATGTGACCTATACAATACTCAGCACAAAGTAGTTGCTCAGTAAATAGTGGTAGCTTATGAAAAAGATTCATAACACAAGCTTACTTACTCAAACTGCCTTGAGCTCACAGTGATAATAATGTGTACATAATGGGTCTGAAGAACTGAACCTAAAGCCCCATTGAAGTGCAGCATTGGAATCAGTAATTTGTACTTGCTACAGTGCTAATGGCTTGCGTATTATATAGCTTATGATTCATTGAGGGCAGGTATCTTTTTCTCTACCCCGATCCTGTCCCCCTAGCACCTAAGATGGTACCTAATACATAGTAGGCAATTTAAGAAAATCTGTCCGATGGATTTTTGTAGCCAGCATATTGTTTGATTAAATAGGACTGTCTAGTACAGTGGTTCTCAACCTTCTGGCCCTTTAAATACAGTTCCTCATATTGTGACCCAACCATAAAATTATTTTTGTTGCTATTTCATAACTGTAATGTTGCTACTGTTATGAATCGTAATGTAAATATCTGATATGCAGGATGGTCTTAGGTGACCCCTGAAAGGGTCGTTCAACCGCCAAAGGGGTCGCGACCCACAGGTTGAGAACCTCTGGTCTAGTATGTAAGAAGCATTAACATTGGGCATGTCAGAATTCAAGCTCTGTCAGGGTATAAAATAACTTACTGTTTTATTAGCAGTTTTTCATATGACTCATTTTAACCGTCAGAACAGCCCTCTTGGGTAGATAATTGCCCTGTTTTATAAATGAGAAAGTATCACATTGGACCCAGCTCTTATAAGTCCATTGTGCTGTCCACGCTCCCATTGCTGTCAAGGATGAGTATAGGAGCGTCTTAGCTGATTTGGTTATTCTGAGCATCATACAGTCACAGCTTCTTTTGGTGTTTGTGATTTTAAACAAGCAGTTTGTTTGCTATGAGGGTAATAAATCAGCTGTTTATTCTATTTACAATGCAGTTTGAAACCAGGTGAACAGGGAAATGACAGAGTTGTGTGGCTTAAGTTAAGACAACCCCCTGCCCTTGGTATTGGGGAGGTTTTTAAGGACTCACAGAGAGGTTGCCCAAGAGTCCCTTTTCACATATCAGCGCCAGTGTAAACTTCCGGTGCATCTTGACAAACGTTCACTGGCATATGTCCTGCTAGGTGAAGGTACTAGATTCTTATAATCCAGAAATCACACCTGGGATTATAATGATACTGCAGGCTTTCTTTTCCTCCCTTTTCCAGTTGTTAGATCTAAAATCCGGTGCAAACTTTGAGCCGTTACCTTTCCAGTGGCCAACTGTCTACTAAGGCATTGAAAAAAAAAAGTTAAACCGAGTGACATTTCTACCAGAAATTAGGAAAACAGTCTCTCTGATCTCCCTTAGTGCTGCATTTACCTGTGTACTTTATTGTGGCTTGATGTTTTGCATGGATAGCAGTTTGAAGCATAATGTCTGCTCTCCACAGAGCCTCAAGGAATTGAGAGAAGGGGCTGCTAGCATATTTTCAGGCTAACCAGAACATTCTATCGGCACGTACTCAGTAGCTCAGCTTCACCCATTTTGTCAAGGAGGCCTTCATGACGACCCAGCTCAATTATTTCACCTTTGAAGAGCCCAGGGTTCCAGACATATGACTCCTGTTTACAGTCATGTTCTGGCTTTTCTCTATCCAGTGTCCAGGCTAGTGTTTTTGTTAATGGGAGGAGAGTTAGCATGCATGTATGAATTGAGAGAAACTGACCAACATTTCCTGTAGTACGGTGTGTTTCTGGTCACTGATCTAACCTCTAACCAAAATAAAGTTCGGCACAATAGGCTTCTTTTCCAGTGCTTCCATTGTTCAGAATGCTTTATGTAGCTTCATGCCCTGATGCCAGGTTACTGAGCAATAAATCTTTACAAGTTGTTTGTTTTTTTGTGTGTGTGTGTGTGTTTTTTATGGTTTTGGGGGGCATTTTTGTCACTCCCCATGCCCATTCCCCATACTATTTTCTTTCTTTTTCTTTTTTTAAATTCCAGTTGTATTTCTTAATTAGTTTTACTGATCAATGTAGGAAAAAATGAAATGTCCCACAGTCCCATTGTTTCTAATTTAAAGACTCCAAGTTGCCTTTTATCAGAAAAGCTTTGCTTCCCCACAAAAATGAAACACTTATATTGAAGTGTGTTAAAAAATGTTAAACTTGAAGTTCTGCTATTAGAAGTAGTGGTGTTTTTCCAGCAGCAATTCTATAATTGCCACATTAAGTAATTTATTTTTCTCAATGAATGAAAATATATAAAATTATATGTTATTCATATATAAAGGAAATAGGAAAGCAGGGCTTACAGGTACTGGTTACCATATGAATGAATTCACATGGTTTTAAAATAAGAAACTCTGAGGAAGATAACATTAGATGAATTTCCTCTACTGTGTCCCACCTCATGAATATTGAAACATTTTGGATCTTTTGACATTTTGACTATCAGAGCAGGAAGAAACATAGCCATTCTGATGGTGATGTGAATGGGAATCTGGTGCAAGTCTTCTGTTCACTGCCTGCCCCTCCATCTTGTCTTAGTGGAAACTGTTGCCTCCAAATGTTGACTGTCTGTAGCAAGCTGATGCCTCTGTTGTTGTGTTTTTTTTTTAAATAAGAGTTTGTGGTTGTAATCTGACTTTGGGGATGAAATAATTTATCTTCATATTTTTGCCATTGTCGCCCTTTAAAAATATGTTTTGTAATGAGCATGAGATGTTATTTACAAGTTCTGACCATTGGATGAAAGTACCAGAAAGTTTAAAAGGGTTTTGGTTTGCCTTGTCTTTTCCTATCCAAACTTCCTCTGCCTCCCTTCTCTCTTGCATTACCCCGTCCCCCTTCCCAACTCCTACTTGTAAGATGATAGACTAAATCGAAGCCTGCCTCATTCTTAGAGATTGAGATTTTAAAAAATAAGTACAGCCCATACCTCCTTTGGGGATTACATTACTTAGCAGTCAGTCAACCTTTGTCATGTCTATCTTTTAAGATATTCTAATCATTCATTTATAGTAGTTTGTTTGATCTGGTATGTGAGCTTTATGCAGATGCTTGCATTGACCACAGTTAAACATTTCGACATAACATTAAAATGAGTTAATTGTATGTTTGTGTCATTATAAAGACAAAATTGAGCAAGTCCAGGAACTAGATCACCTATGAAGTGAAAATCCATAGTATATTTGCTTATGGTTATAAATGAATCCACATTTATACTTTTTGAGGCTGCCCAATTTTTTAATAAAAGGGGGTAGTGAAATGACGCCCTGTGTTGTGAATTTGTTGGCAGAAGTTAATGTGAATCAATGCAAATATCTGGTATAGAGCTCACCGGGTCAGAAAATAAGTGTGTAGCACTTCAGCCTTTAGAATGTTGCAACCTATAGAATAGCGGTCAACAACCTTTCAGACCTCATGGACCACCAGTGGTCCGCGGACCACCAGTTGGTGACCACTGCTATAGAAAACCCCAATTCTTCCTCTGAAAGATTTGTTTTCTGCTGGGCATTATGCCTTCAGTTTTAGTTAATGGCAGGCTACCAATTAGAATATATGTCATAATGGAATCCTGTAAATGAGGAAACCAAAAATTACCAGTTATCTGCCTCTTATTTAAAAATATTTACATTGTATCAATTAGCCCACACAGCATACTACCAATTCTCATTATTATGATAATGCTAGGAAGAAGTATTGGTGGATTTTCCTACATCTAAAAGTTCTTAAAGGAGAATGGTGAATCTGACTTCATTGGGCTAGACAAAATTTCTCCCCAAGAAACATTTGTAGTTTTTGTTTGCATTTAAATAATGCACCAAGTCTTTAAAAAGTGAAATCCCACTCAGTAATCGCTTAGAGGGAATATATTTGGCTCTTAAACTTGGATTTAGTATCATATGACATTTTTCTCAAGTGTGGATATTTTTCATTAATCACATGTTTGACCGGAATTGAACCCGGGACTCTTCAGGCTGCAGGCTAACGCTCTATCCACTGAGCCAAACCAGCTAGGGCAATTAATCACATGTTTGAATTCTTAATTTTGCTGCTTTGGGCCCTCTAATCCAAATTTAAAATGTTAAGGCAAGTCAAATAGCCGTAATTAGATAGTATTCTTAGCTGCCTTTAAAAAATTTATATATAGAATTGAAATATATTTCAGTATTTTTCATTTTTGTAGTTTTGATAATTTTGGCTTAGAAAAGAAATAATGAGGGAACTCCAATGTGACCCTTGAACAGTTTTCATCAATGGGGTAAAGTTTCTGTTAATGGCTATCTTGTTGGATAAGTTTATTTAGTTGTAAAAAAATAAAATTGCTATACGCAGTGTATTCGTAGTATATCTCAAATTGATTATATAAAAGAGCCCCAGTTTGCCTTAAGAATTGATTAAGATTCCTTCTATAAAAAATAGTTATGATTACTATTAGTCCCAGATTTGCACTGTTTGCACCCAGCCAAAGGAACAAGTGCTATGTACCTATTTTGTGCCCTTTGATGTTATATGTGCTTAATAAGATCCCAGATTTTATGTAGCAGTGATCATTGATTTGTTTACTGACTGACTGCCTTTGTGCTCCTGTTTACTTGTGCACAGAATGGCTCTGATGACTTTTTACTTAAGTAATCATAGTGCATGTAACTTTAAAAAAACAACAACTAAACCAAATCATGAAATCTTCTGGGAGTCTTATTAGTTAACTCAAATGCCGCTCTTTTAAAAAAATTTTATTGTTTGGTAATTTGACAGGAACTCCTTGGTCAAATTGTATGTGTCTCTCTCTATCCCATTTTTCCATTAGAAAAGGTTGCGATGAAAGATCCTCCAGACTTATTGGACAGGCAGAAATGCCTGAACGCCTTGGCGTCTCTTCGACATGCCAAATGGTTTCAGGTTGGCTCTTTGTTTTTATCTTACTGTTGATATAGCCTTGCATAGGTTTCATACTTGCCACTTAATGATTTCTGTGTAAATTATAACGTGGGGTACTCTACCTTATAGGGTCATAAGAGTAAATGAGTTAATTTAGGTAAAATGCCTAGTATGGCTTCTACTCTTTAATTATAATATAATCCTTTTCAGCTTAGCACTCTGAATTTCAAATGGTGGCTTATAAAATACAAACATGGGCGAGAAAAGTGAAAACTTTAGTGGCCCAGAATGGTGTGTTGTCATGAGGCTATAAAAGCAATTTTAATAGTATGCTTCCTTTACTTTAAAGCCTGCCGTTCTGAATTATAATTTTACTTTATTTTTTAAATTTGTTTGACAACTGATTATGATTGACTAATTAGTATTCACTTTAAAGAGCCTATCCATGATCAGTGTGCTTAAATGAATGGATTTCAACAAGGATATTGGAATCACTTTGTTTGTTTTAGGCAAGGGCAAATGGATTAAAATCGTGTGTCATTGTCCTTCGTATTCTGCGTGATTTGTGCAACAGAGTCCCCACATGGGCACCATTAAAAGGATGGGTAAGTACTTAAATACAGTTAAAAAGCAAATTCTGAAGTAAAGTCAGAGAAATTCCTGTAGAAATTACATATTACTATGAAATAGCTGTATTCTGAGTTAGCTGAGGTATGCATTACCTATTTTTGTTTTGGAAAAAAATTATGCACTTTTTCATATGAATTCGTTTTTATGTATGTAACATGTCTCTTTTACCTTATCATAATTCATGTTACAGAGCCTGAGATTTTTTTCTTTGACAAAAAGCCTCTATATCTTTTAGAAGTGAATGTCTTCCTGCACTTTGCTCTGTACTATTCACTACTGCCCATGAAAGCTCCTTGACTGGCACATTGCTCTTTCAGTGCTGCTTCCATTTAAAAAAAAAAAAATTATATATATTGATTGATTGATTTCAGAGAGGAAGGGAGAGGGAGAGATAGAAAGAAATGTCAGTGATGAGAGAGAATCATTGATGGGCTGCTTCCTGCACGCCCCCTATTGGGGATCGAGCCCACAAACCAGACATGTGCCCTGACCAGGAATCAAATTGTGACCTCATGGTGCATGGGTCAACACTCAACCACTGAGCAACACTGGCCGGATTAAAGGGTCATTTTAAATTAGTCTAGCAATTATAACTTTCATATAGTATCATCAGTTTTTAATTTATTAAATATAGAGATTTGGTTCTTCATTTATTCTAATTGTAGTACTTGAGGCAGGCTGTCTTAAATGAAGTCTTATTGTGGTTTAAGTGTTTCCTAGGTTATGTGGGAGATAGGGTTGGGTTTGAATATTGATTAGTTATTAGCTATTACTAACTTATATGAAGGCTTGTTATATTTTTATTAAATCAGTTAAGTGACCACAATTTCTTAAGTGATCTTTTCAGGGTAACTCAAGTTTTATAACAAAATGTCTTCTGAATATATTATCTCAAAAATGGTAGATTTAAAAACACTAGCTGGGTTAAAGGTTAATAAACAAAGGGGAAAAGTTAATTGAGTCCTAAATCATAAATGGACTTTCATGGTTTTGGCCTTCATTGTAGATAGAAATGTCAGCTCACATTTAACTGGAATCCTTTTAACACTTGATGCATGTACTAATTTGTAATTTAATATCTTCTAGCCACTAGAGCTTATATGTGAAAAGTCTATAGGTACTTGTAATAGACCTTTGGGCGCTGGGGAGGCCTTGAGACGAGTAATGGAGTGTTTGGCATCTGGAATACTACTTCCTGGTAAGGGTTTCAAACTCTGGAGGCAGAAGAATCAGAAAAATCACATTTTGGTTTATTTTTCTAAATCCTTATTAAATTTATCCTCTGCACCAGAAAGTGATATGTAGGAGTTGTTTTACTTGGAATTTTAGCAAATAGGAAAGTAGGATATCTGTATGTTGAAATATAAAACTCTGTTTCAATAAATGTAATTTATGTTTTATATATACTAACATAAATGGTACTAATAAGATACTATGTCTGCTATGAATTTGCTTTACCTTGAGCTCTGAATTTGAAAATGCAGATGTTTGGTTAAAATGTATTAAGTTCACTCTGTTTGCACTCTGGTGTTTAATTTGGAAACATTAAATTTGGTTTTATTTTCTATATGTAATCCCTTTAAAGATTGGGATGATTTATCATGCTGTGTCTAAATTCTCAGAGTAAGACGAAATGTTGACCTTAGATATATGTGACTTCCAGTAAAATGAGGACATTTAGGTGCTAACATATTGAAAATGAGAGTGTCCTTTGTACTCCATTTAATTAAGCAGATGTAGTTTCTCAGTTTTTCCCCCCTCTATTCCCTTTTTCTCTGTTAGTTTATTGAATTCTAAACTCAGTTCTAAGTGGTACTTGTGTCTTTCTTTTGCCTTTGCCAAAGGGGGTCCTGGTCTTCATGATCCTTGTGAGCGAGACCCAACAGATGCTCTGAGCTATATGACCATCCAGCAAAAAGAAGATATTACCCATAGTGCCCAGGTAGAAGATGGGGCACATCACTGTGATCTATTAGAGGGATATCATTACTTTAGTTTCTGAGTTTTTCTATTTAAACACTATTTTCTTGCCTATTGTTAAGGGAACTTTTCCATAATAACATTAGTGTTAAATGAATAGTCTTTTTAGCTAGATGTTCTATGGCTTTATAAAAGGGCTTTATAAATGGCTATTGAAATGTGAATAACTATAATCTTTTGTTCTTCAGCATGCACTGAGACTGTCAGCCTTTGGCCAGATTTATAAAGTGCTGGAGATGGACCCCCTTCCGTCTAGTAAGCCTTTTCAAAAATACTCCTGGTCAGTTACTGATAAAGAAGGTGAGTATAAAAGTGTTTTTATTGGTGTTGGGCATGGGCAGTGGTAGAGATGATTATGGGGTGCATCTCTTATTAGAGGTGAGGGAATTTAATAATTGTTGATGTTAACTAGACTTATTGTGGGATCATTTCACAGTATAGACAAATGTGGAATTATTATATTGAACACCTGAACCTAATATAATGTTGTCTCAATTATACCCTAATTTAAACAAATTGTTAATCCAAGTCATGCATAAGGATTTTTATTGCTTCCCCCCCCTGACTTTCTGCTTTTCTGTCCCATCAATGACATCAGCTTGCTATTATTTACTCTTATTAGTGATGAACTCAGTTGACTATGTTGGCCAGATTCCATTACTGCATAGATGTAGGGATCATACTTTGAGAATCTCTGGTCTAAGAGAAGAGGTAAGCCATAAACTAGGAGATGATGTTATCGCTGTACTTGGAACTGTTACATAACCAAGAAAGAGAAAACAAATATAAAGGAAAAGTATATTGAAAAAATCCAGGAGTATCTTCCGTTTGTACTAGTCTGTTTGAGTTTCAGTGGAAAGAGCATAGATTTTGGGTCAGTATTGCCTGGGTTCTAGTCATAGCCCCACTCTTTACTGGCTTTAGGTCTTGAGCAATGAGTTTGCTTTTGTCCTAGGGATGTTACCCTGCTTTATTGGCTATGGACAGATTAAGATGCCTGACTCAGTTCCTCGAATACAGCAGACTCAAATATGAATCCACTTACTCTCCTCGTTATGCCCCAAAAAATATCCCCCCCCCCATCTCCTGTTATACTAGAAGGTAGGATGTTTAACACCAGTTATTCCTCACCAGACTACCAGCCCTTGACCTCAGACCCAGTTTCCTCAGTTTTCCACCCAGATGTCTAACAGCCATCTCAAACTTAAGATGTCTAAAATCCAAAAATCTGTCCTTATGCTACCCCTGATCTGCTCTTTCCAGTCACTGGAAACTCTATCCTTCTATGTGCTCAGGCAAAAACCTTTATCCTTGAATCCCTCTCTTTTTTCCCTCCATATCCAAATCATCAACAAATCCTGTCTGTTTTATATTCAAAGTATCTCCAGCATTCAGCTATTTCTTTAACTTCTTCACTATTGCAATCCTGGCCTAAGCTGCCATCATCTCTCAACTGGGTTATTGTAGTAACTTCTCTATCTTGGTCTTTCTGCTTCTGACCTTGCCCCATTTGTCTGTTCTCAACAAGCGAT
Source organism: Myotis daubentonii (assembly GCF_963259705.1). NCBI lineage: Eukaryota > Metazoa > Chordata > Mammalia > Chiroptera > Vespertilionidae > Myotis > Myotis daubentonii. Next base: position 73,157,843 of record NC_081850.1, on the reverse strand, counting down.
CATTCTTTTTTCCCTTAATTTTTCCTCTTAAAATCAGACTCAAAGGAAGTTGCTTAGTTAGCACTGAGAGTTCCCATGTACCCTTTAGTCAATTTCTCCTACTAGTTACATCTTATATTCTAGAACTGTACAACAAGCATGTCAAACTCGTGGCAAGTGGGCTGCATGCCTCGTCAGCCATGAGTTTGACATGCTTGCTGTTACAATATCAAAAGCAAGAACTTGACATTGATACCATGTCTATGTATATGTTTTATGCCATTTTATTACATGTGTAGATTTGTGAAACCACCTTCACAATCAAGATACAGAACTATTCCATCTTCCACATACTGCCCCTTTATAGTCACACCCGCTTCTTTCTTCTTAATCATCCCTAAACCCTGGAAACCACTGACTTTCCTCTATATTTTTGTCACTTCAAGGAGTTATACAGTATGTGATCTTTTGAGATCTCCCCTTTTTTGTTTACTTGTTCTTCTAATTACTGAAGAGTATGTCAGTTTCCCTCTGTTGTGGATTGTCTAGTCCCCTCCCATCCCCCAGTGTAATGTCCTTATGGCCTGTCCAAGTTGTTGTACGTGTCATTAGATTTATTGCTGAGTAGTATTCTATGGCATTGGATGAGCCAGACTTTGTTTAACTGTACATCTGTTGTAGGGAATTTGTTTGTTTCCAGTTTTGGTTATCACAAATAAAGTTGGTATGAGCAGTCTTGCATAGGTTTTGTAAGCAAATCCTGTTTGTGTGTTAGATTGGCCAGTAGTTTTCCTTTGTTGTAATGTTTTGCCTCTAAGATTATGTTGGTCTCATAAAGTGAGTTGGAAATTGTCCCTTCCTTTTTTTTTCTTTGTAGGAGTTTGCATAAGATTGATGTTATTTTTTCCTTAAATGCTTACAAGAATTTATTATTGAAGCCATTTGAGCACTTGGTTTTCTTTGTGGGAGGGTTTTAAATTATGGATCAACTTTACTAAATAGGTATGAGACTGTCATCCTCTTGTGAGAGGTTTGGTAAATTGTTTTTTTCTACGAATTTATCCATTTCATCTAAATCTTAAAATAATTTTATAAATTTACCTTCTTTGGGTGTAACTTGCTATTTTTCCTTTAAGCCTAGATTTATGTGTATAGTACACGCTTTTTTGCGGGGGGGGGGGGGATGGTATAGCCAAGGTGGAAATTTATTAAAGAACAAGTACAGACTCCCACGTGGGGAAGGGGAAAGAATCTCACAGCACAGACTCCCACGTGGGGAGGGGGAAAGAGTCCCTAGTACATGCTTTTGACATTAGTATCTTTATTATCACTAGGTTAAAACTATCTTTTCTTTTCCCTTATTATCAGTTCTTTGACACATGAGCTATTTAATACACACACACACATACATATAAATTTATTTTTTTTGGTTACTCTTCACCTGAGGATATTTTTTCTGTTGATTTTTAGACAGAGTAGAAGGGAGGGGAAGAGACAGAGAGAGAAACATTGATGTGAGAGAGAGACATCAATGGTTGTCTCCCACACACCCATCTGGAATCGAACCTGGGACTCTTCAGTCCACAGGCTGATGCTCTATACACTGAGCAAAGCCAGCTAGGGCTATTTAATACATTTTTATTGATTTCAGAGAATAAGGGAGAGGGAGAGAGAGATAAAAACATCAATGATGAGAGAGAATCATTGATAGACGGTCTTCCCTACATGTCCCCCTACTGGGGATCGAGGCCGCAACGCAGGCATGTGCCCTGCCTGAACAGGAATCGAACCATGACCACCTGGTTACTGAGTCTACACTCAAAAAACTTAACATCTATAAGAATAAAGAATATTCTTTATTCTTTGTTGTCATTGCTTAATTTCCAGACAGGAAAGGATTTTTTAGTTACCACTTTATATTTGAGTTCCCACTTATTCTACTATAATCTGAGAACATGTTTTGTTTGATTTCTATCCTTTGATTTTTCTTTTTGAGACTTGTTTTATGTTCCAGTACTTAGTCAGTTTTTGTAAATGATTCTGTCTGAAAAATTATGTACATTTTGCAGTTGTTGGTCCGAATGTTCTTTATGAACATTTTGCAGTACATTTGTTCGTTGTGCTGTTCAGATCTTGTACACCTATACTATAAGTTTTGTTTACTTGTTCTTCTGATTACTGGGAGAGTATGTCCGTTTCCCTCTGTTGTGGATTGTCTAGTTCCACTTGCAGGTCTATTAGTTCTTAATTTATATTATATTTTCCATTTTTATAATTTTGGATCTTTTATAGTTTTAGATTTTCTTCCAGAAATTCTTCTAGTTTTTATTTTTTACTTTTAAATTTCTTTAGCATTCTGATTATTCTTTTTAATAAAGTTTGTTTTTTGAAAGCTCCATCATCTGGGTTTCTTTTGGCTCTGTTTCTGTTGTCTGCTCCTTCCTCGATTTTTGATCATAATATCTTATGTACCTGGTTATTGTGAATGCTGGAGACTTAAGATGAAAAAATTGTGGAGAATTTAAAGGCTAGAGTAATACTATCTTTCCCCAGGGTAGATTTATACCTGTTTCTGGTTAGTGACTTTGGCAATCCTGGGTCATTTTAATGTAATCAGGGAAGAAGGTGATTTGAAGTTAGGCTTCAGTCCTCATGAGATCCACAGTGGGGGGAGATTCAACAGGACTTCCCTTGGCGGTCCTCACACTTCAGTTTTTGCCCCCACAATCCTTACTGGCTGTTTCTGGACTTGGAAGATGCCCCTAGAGCAGTGGTTGGCAAACCAGGGCTCGCGAGCCACATGCGGCTCTTTGGCCCCTTGAGTGTGGCTCTTCCACAAAATACCACGTGCGCGCGCGATTGATACTTCGTGGCCCATGTGCAGAAGTCGGTTATAGGCCTGGGTGAGTCTATTTTGAAGAAGTAGCTTTAGAAGAAGTGGGGGGTGTCGGTCCGTCAGGCGACGGGAGAAGGCGCAGGCGGGCCGCAGGTTACGCAGTGCGGGGGGAGGCGCGTGCGCGATTCATGCTTGAGTTGAGTGAGCCAGTCAGTCAGCAGTCTCAGTGCAGTGGTTAGTGCTAGTTCGTCCGCAAATTGTGCACGGGTGACAAAAATACCTACTCGAAGCATAAATTTACCTGTATTTTTCCAACCAGCTGCAGATCCTACAGGTATTTTTGTCATCAATTTAATAGAAGAAATAACTATACAAGACGAGTGTGGATGGGAGATTTGGAAGGAGTTGACCTCAGCGAACGTACCTCAATCAGGTTGAGGACGTTTCTAGCAAAGGCCAGCTTAGGAGTACCCTAATTAAGTTAATAACAATGTACCTACCTATATAGTTTAAGTTTAAAAAATTTGGCTCTCAAAAGAAATTTCAGTCGTTGTACTGTTTGCCAACCACTGCCCTAGGGGAAATGTGGCCCTAAGGCAGGGCTCCCTTCCTCTCCCAGACCTAACTCACTCCATAGTCTTCACTGTCTGGGAGCATATTTTATTCTACATTTTGTCCATTTTTTCTAATTACATCAGGAAGGCTTTTTCAATTTACTTATTTTCTTATACTGGAAGTGGAACTTTTCGATATTTTGTAAAAGCTCCTCTGATGAATTAGTGGCAGTTTGGGTTCAGAACTGCCTCTCTTCATCTTCTGCTTTCCTCTCCTCCTGGGTCAGGTGATTCCAACCACTCAGGCCTTTATGCTGTTTCCTAGCATGTTCCTGCCCTTTGTACTGGTCTGTTTTCCTTGCTTGGGGCTCATTCCCTAATAGTGAATAGCTCATTTTTATTTTCCTTAAGTCTTCATCAAAAGGTCACACCTATCAGCAATACCTTTTTGATCTTTCTGATGAGCACTACAAACAAAACAGCAACACCTCCTCCCCTTTAAGCCTCTTATTTTTTTTTCATTGTGTTCAAAACTATAGGACATGCTGTAATTCCTTTCCACCACCTTGCATAAACTTTTTATTTTTTGCATAAACTCTTTGAGACATTGTTTTGTTCTCTTGTCCAGCATCTAAAATTATCCTGCACATAGAAAATTCTCAGTTAATATTTGTTACTGAATGAATACATACATGAAATTATAATGAGGATGATAGAAGTACATGCTTTAAAGGGTGATGATTAAATAAATTAATACGTGTAAGATATTAAAAATAGTGCCAGGCATATAGTAAGCACTCTCATATTATTTTTAAAAATTATTGCCTCTCAAATGATCACTTCTCATTTCTAGATATTATATAGATTGAAAATGACGTGCGTTTTATAAAACAAACCCATTTCTACCCCCTCCCCCACCCCTATTACTATTATGGTTAGCCCCAGATTTACAGCTGTTCTACAAGGGCTGGGACGGGAGAAGGAAGCTTAATCCATGGAACTTCATAGCCGGAGGATTTAGAGATGAGATCTATGCTTATAAGCAATTGTGATTTCTGCACAATCAGGTAGCAGCTTTTAATGTAACTTAGTGAACAGTTGAGTGATTGAGTAGACTGTGTTCCCTTTGAACTTTTCTCTCTTAAAGAGGGGACATTCCGGGAGACTGGCACATAGGGGTTTTTTTGTGGTTTTTAAAAAATATATTTTATTGATTTTTTACAGAGAGGAAGGGAGAGGGATAGAGAGTGAGAAACATCGATCAGCTGCCTCCTGCACACCCCCCACTGGGGATGTGCCCGCAGCCAAGGTACATGCCCTTGACCAGAATCGAACCCGGGACCCTTGAGTCCACAGTGGCACATAGGGTTTTATATAATGCAGATGAAATACAGTACTAAGCAGATAAGCAGAGAGTGCCTTCTGTAGAAGAGAACATCAAGATTTATAGACCTGAGCAGTAAGCATTGACTCAAGCAAGTGTAAAGTCAGTGTTTGCCCCAAGAGACAACAAATCTTGATGATTAAAGAATATGTAGTTAATGTTAGTATACTTACAAGGTCTCATTAGAAGTATCTGGAAATCTTGTGGCAGAATCTCTTGAGTATAACTTCCCTTTAGGAAAAACCCACAACCAGTTTTTAAGTTGAAGAGACAGAGTTCTTTAAAATACTTGGAGAGGTTGATGAGCTTTTCTCTGATTGGTTTTAACCTGGACAGCAAAGCCTTTTGCCTGACAGCGTTACAGACTAGCTGCTTTACCCAAGAAATTGCATATCATTTAGTTTTGGTTCATACCCACTATGATGTTTCTAAGTCTTGTGATAGTTTTAAAGATACAAGACACGGGCAAAATATCTTTGCCCTTCATTAGAGCACTAAGAAAACATGTGAAATAGCCAATGACACACTACCACATGGGACGCTTTATATTTCTGATACCATAGAAACTCTTAGAAAGTTGAGATGAGAAAAAAGCTGAAGAAAACTTCATGGAAAAGATGAACTGTAAATAAAATCTTAAGTAGGGTTTGACTCGACAGACAGAAGAATATTTTGTAATGTGAGAAATAATCAGATTTTCAAAAGCCTAAGATTTAACATGTGAGCTTTAAAAATTTATACAAAGTAATAAATGTTAAGTTATAGAAATACTTGAAAAGACATAAGTAAAAATAAATCCTAATATCAGAGAACACTCCCTTTAACATTTTGATATATATCTTCCCAGACCTATTTCTGTCCATGCATAAACAGATGTGAATATATACATAGGTGTTTGTATTTGTATATATGAATGAATGGGAAAATAAATATTTATTAAAAGGGATAGATTGTTTCATAAAGATTTACTTTAAAAGTTTTTGCTATTACAAAATGGTAAATACAGTAATTTAATTGTTCAATGAAAGAGTACTATGGTCTTTGTGATTCCTAAGGTTTCCCTTTCTGAACATAGTATATACATTTGGTAGAGGAAATAGAATCATTGTTTTAACTGATAATGAATCTCTTGTAATTGTGTAGGTGCTGGAACTTCAGCTTTGAAAAGGCCATTTGAAGATGGGTTAGGAGATGATAAAGATCCCAATAAGAAGATGAAACGGAACTTAAGGAAAAGTATGTAAAATCTTTATTCTTATAGATGTTAACTAGAAAAGACTCATAGTCTCAGGAAACGAAAATTTTCATAGTGAAGAATTTGATTGATTTGAATTGGGGTTTTTAGAATAGATGTCACTGAGAAATTGATGATTAAATAACTTCTTTTGTTTCCAAGCTTCATTGCTTTGTACAGCAATTTTCAACCTTTTTCATCTCGTGGCACACATAAATAATTACTAAAATTCTGCAGCACACCAAAAGATGCATATTTCCTGATAGGACCAAAAAAAGGGATAATTTTTATTCATCCACACCGGACAGCTATTGTGTTGGCTGTTGTTTTTCTATTTGACAATCTAAGGGAAAAACAGGTCAGTGTCCCTGACTAAATAGTTAGGTATTGTATGTTTTAAAAATTCTTGTGGCACACTGGTTGAAAATCACTGGTTTAGGGTATATTAATTTTGCCAAACAAATTAATGTATAGCTGTAGTAGTGCATATTATTTTTACAGTGATGTTAGCATAATAATTTAAGGAGTAATTTTATAATTATATGAAGTTATTTGTATGTTTTTTTAAAATTCTTCTTTTAAAAAATCTGATGAATTTATAGTGATCACTAGGAACCTACAGATGCATAGATTAAAGCAAAATGGTTTAATATCTGATCTCTCTCTCTTTTTTTTTAACAGTTCTGGATAGTAAAGCAATAGATCTTATGAATGCGCTAATGAGGCTAAATCAGATCAGGCCTGGGCTTCAGTATAAGCTCTTATCTCAGTCTGGCCCTGTCCATGCCCCAGTCTTCACAATGTCTGTAGACGTGGATGGTACAACATACGAAGCCTCAGGACCATCCAAGAAAACAGCAAAGCTTCATGTAGCAGTGAAGGTACTGTATGTCTTTAACTTACTAGTGCTTTGCTATTTTATGTTGTAAATAAGGTGTTCGTTTTCCTATATTAAATTAACAACTTTTTTTAGATTTTAGTAATATAAAGAGTTTTGTGATTTCTGGTCACAAAATTCTTCTTTGGTTGTAAAATATGTGTTGATTATACAAAATTTGGAAAACACAGAAGAAAAAGAAATAAAAATGTAAGTTGCATATTTCTGAGACAGATGATTAATATTTATATATGTTTTATTTATCCAATTTTACCCTCTGATTTTCTTCATTTAACATGTCACGAATGTTTTCCCATGTGTTAAAAGCTTCATAAATAATATTTAATGGTTGTTTGAGTAACATGATATGGATATAATATTATTTGTTTAAACATTTCTTTATCATGGGATATTTGCTATTTGCAGATTTTTTTCTGTCATAAATTTGATCATTGTCTTTGCTCCTGGTGCCTTTTCTGTGTTTCAGAGGATTTACATAGGTAATATGTTACAGGATTGAGCCAATTAGTCATTCATGTAGGTTTGTAGAAAAGTCCTAAATATTGGAATCCCTCTAAGAGCACATTTGACCTTTTGTAGACATATGTGAAAATGTCAAAGGCCATGTAGACTGAAGATAAGTTTTTCACTTAAAAGTTCTGTTATGTAACAATCTGGCATAAGATATAAATGGTCTGTTTTCATGATCATTCCATTTTGCAAGAAGCATTATTAATGTAGATGCAGATATTATCCTAGAACTAAGGATACAGCAGGGAGCAAAGTCTTTATCCTCCTGGAGCTTGCATTCTAGTGTGATACATTGGGGAGACAGGCCACAGATATATAAGTGAGTAAGTTACATGTCAGGTAATAATAAGAACAATGCAGAAAAGTAAGAACTAAGCTTTAATAATATAAAACGATATTTATGTTCTGTCTTATTTATAAAAGGGGTACTTCAGGTGTGATGAAATAGACAGAAGAAGAAAGCCAAGAATGAGGGAAAAGGTGAAGCCAGGAATAAGGCTAAAAATACAGTTTGATAATTTAGCTATAATGTATTCTGAGAATGAGTCACAAATATAGACCTAGGTTCTCTGGCATCTGACACAAAAGCAGGTGAAATCTTGATCCACTGTCTGTGACATAAGAATGGACAGTTGATTATGAGAGGCACAGTTGTTCTGGTATAAAAATCAGGTGGGCATTCTCCTTGGGTAGGCCTTTGTAGGAAGGAATAGCATGATATCTTTTAAAAGATGCCCATGGTGCAGAGATACAGTTTGTGGTTGTTTTGTAGTAACCTTTAATACTGTGTAAACTAGAGGCTTCATAGCAGATTGCAATTCAGTAAAATTTGGGCGAGTTAGTAGAGTGGTAAATTTTGCAATATGACAAGATTTAGATGCTATGTGTTCTCATAATAACCATTAACATTTTGGTATGTATTTTTCCAAATCCCCCCCCCAACTTACAATTTCAAAATCCAAAAAACACTAAAAATGAAAAATACTTTTCTAAGTTTGATGCAAACTCACTTGATGGGAAAACCTGACTAGAATTGATGTGTGGCTATTTTTAGTCTTTATGATTCTATTTAATGTGAATATTTTATCTATTTCTTTGACCAAACATGGGGTAGCACCTTAAATACCACTGGAGATTTAGAAAATATATGGTAAATATATTGTAGTCGCTTTCTAAACTCTGAAAAGTTATAAATTCTCAAAACAACCTGGCCCCAAGGGTTTTAGGGAAAGAATGATGGGAACGCCCTAACTGGTTTGGCTCTGTGGGTAGAGCGTCGGCCTGCGGACTGAAAGGTCCCAGGTTCGATTCCGGTCAAGGGCATGTACCTTGGTTGAGGGCACATACCCAGTAGGAGGTGTGCAGGAGGCAGCTGATTGATGTTCCTCTCTCATTGATGTTTCTAACTCTCCATCCCTCTCCCTTCCACTCTGTGAAAAATCAATAAAATATATTTTTTTAAAAAAAAAAAGAACGATGGGAACTACAAAATATATACTTAAAATGGGATCATGTTTTCTTTGTTCATCTAAAAATATATTGAGGTTTTTTTAATAGTTATCACAAAGATTGTTCTCATTTTTACTGAGAATCTAATATTTCATTACCACTATTCTACTGCAATGTCACTAATCCTTTTTTAAATTTATATGCTTTCTGTTGATCACTTTACATCTTTTTGAACTAGTATGATTGATTCTCCCTTAAGATGTATTCTACAGGTAGAATTACCAGGTCAAGAAGAAAGCCCATTTGAATGGTCTGTTAATTCATTAAATATGTATTGAGATTTCTATTAATGTCAGGCATATATTTCCAAATTGTCATCCATAAGGTTATACCACGTTACAAGTTCTATATTAGAGAGTTTTATATCCAACATGTGTTTGTGAAAGTAGGTTCCACTTGATAAAATTCCTTGCATTTCTTACTCACTAAGCTTGGTGTAGGTTTCTGTACCTGTTATGACAAATCACACCATAGAATCAAAACAAGAAGAAACCAATTTCTGCCACAAGAGCCTGGCTGCTCAGCAACAGGAAGCCTACAGTGGCCAGTCTTCCCTTTCCTCCTCAAGTTATTTCTCCTTAGAGTCCCTCACAAGTAACACCTGTAGGGACAAAAGCAGCCGTATTTCATGGAAAGAATCTTATTCATTATGGAAAAAAGATCAGTTAGAAGGGGACACGAAGTGAAGGCTCTTTGGAGAGGTTCTGGGAGCTATCAGCTCTCTATGAGACAGAAGCTATGAATGGGACTTTGTTTTGAGTAGAGAGCCGTGGGGTAGAACGTGTTTTTATGTGTTTTCACTCTTGGCCTCTAGTCTTTTAGGGTGTCATCTTTCTCATTCTCAACCCCCTATCATGAGGAAAAAAAAGGCATGATTACACTGGACTTCCCAGTCACCTTATTTCCAGGACTCATCTTGTGAATTTCAGCTTATTTGATGTGTTTATTAGGTTGGATTTGTTAGCTAGACATTTGAAACCCACCTTTCTTTGGTATAGCAAATTTTTGGCCTTAATTTTCATTTCAAACAAACTTTCATTCCAGAAGTCTGAGGAATCTTCACTTTTTATTTTTATAGCATATACCAGTTAATCTTTTTTAAAAAATTTTATTTTATTGTTTAAAGTATTACAAATAGTAGTACATATGTCTCCTTTTTTTCCCCATTGACCTTCCCCTGGCCTCCCCTACCCCCCGGCACATGCCCTCACCTCAGTTAATAATCTTTGAATTATGTATTCCTAGAAAATTACTTGACTTGAAATTTTTTGTCAGTTGAGCTGCATTGCAAGTATTCTGTATCCTTTGATATTATTTGTCAGTTATATAAACAATTTATGAATGTATTGAAATAAGTTACTATAATAACAGGTAAATAAATGACTTTGACATCTGAGAAGAGGGCAGAGAAATGGTGCTAAGTAATGTACATGAGGCTATTTTAACTGTCTGTTTTAAATGGGAGGAAACTGCATGTCTCTATCTATATTTTATTGGAATAAAACAAATTTACTTGTGACTCTGGCTTTTGACTTGCAGCTTGTTAGCTAGTGTTAATTCCAGGCTAGTAACTGTTCTCTCAGGGATGTGATTTCTCGGGAAGAACATATTCATTCTCAGGACTCAATGGAGCATGCATGCATTTTCCTCAGAAAGCATTAATGAGGTTGTAACCAAATGATGTGAGTGTGTGCTCAGTGTCAAGAACTACCTGACCACTTTTAGAACTCAAGATGTTAAAAAAAGGGGTTCTTGGCTTTATTCCCAATTAATACAAGGAATTTATTTGTGATTTCAAGTGTTCAACAGAATGCCAGATTTTCCATATGAATTGGGTGAATTAATTTCAAGTTCTCTTGTACAGAGTTCTTAGGCTCTTTTTTGTTTAGTGGTACTACCTTATCTATATGGCTAGTCCGTCATATCAGATGGCATTGTTTATAAAGGCTGGGCTGCCAGGCTGCTCATTTGTGTGATTATCAGAATAGTTTATTTTTATTTATGGTCTTTTTAAAGCCAACTTTATTGAGATATAATTTATATGCAGGAAAGTTAATCATTTACTGAGATTATGGTTTTTGGCAAATGTTTATAAGCGTGTAACTACCACCTCCATCAAGATATAAAATATTTTGTCTCACCCAGAAAGTCCTCTCATGTCTCATAGTAGTGCATCTCCCTTGCCACGCCTCTAGCCCCTGGCATCCTCTAATCAATATTAGTTTTCAGAATAGTTTTTTTGAGAGACACCTGTTAGGTATAGCTGGGATTGTACAGAAATACAATATGCTTTTATGTTCCAGCAACTTAAAACATTAGTCAAAAGCTAAAGCAAATACAGGGATCTTTAGGAACCTCTCTCTTTATTTTCTGATATAAACCTTTAAATTAGTAACTGACAGTGCTATATCAACCTGTTTAAAAGAGGCTTATGCAAGTGCTGGTGAACGTATTTCTCTCGTAAACGGAAAAGCAGTGTCATCTGGAAGGAGGTTTTTAAAAGGCACACGCGCGCGTGCGTGCGTGCGTGCGTGTGTGTGTGTGTGTGTGTACACATACAGAGCTCTGAAAACGTTATTTTATAAAAGATAAGAAATGCCAGGCATTGACTGGAACTTTAGAAGAATGAACATTGGAGGAAGCCAAGCCATAACCAGTTCTTGTGAGGAAGGGGTGGAAATACAAACCTGAAATTGTTCCTGGTTCACTTCTTACAGAGACTGAACCTAAAGACTGAATGCTTCCTTTCAGGGCTCACTTATGGTTTTTGTTAAAAGCAAAGAGGCCAATAGGAGAAAGGTTCAGATGTTATTTTGTAATTGATTGGAAAATTGGTTTCAAGGTAAAGAAAGCTTCTTGATGGCCTTTTTGTGCTAATTTCTCCTAATGGGTTGAATTACATAGAATTTAGAGGTCAACTAATCAGTCTTCCAGTCTTACAAATTGGAAAATTGAGGACCAGAGGAGAAATTCAGGATTAGACACTCCTGTTTTTTCTTTTCTAGTCCAATGTACGGTTTTACGTTTCCCCTCACCTCATTAGTTGAACTTGGCTATTTTCTCTATCTCTTACCTCCAAATTAAATGGACCAGGAGCAACCTCAGGTTTTCATTTCCATCATCCTTTATTTAAACCTAATTACTCTGTGGAGGCTTTTCCCATTTTTATGGTGATACCCTGGTAGGTAAAACCAAGGATTTGTATATGTATTTAGTACCATCTTGCTCTTGCTACAAGGTAGTTAATAGATTCAAATGTTGTGGATTTGAAATTCTTGTCTTTAATATTTCATCTATTCTCTGTGGTTTCTGTTGTTTGAATAACACTGAATCTTAATGTAATCTGTACAGGTATTGCAGGCAATGGGATACCCAACAGGCTTTGATGCAGATATTGAATGTATGAGTTCCGATGAAAAATCAGATAATGAAAGCAAAAATGAAACAGTGTCTTCAAACTCAAGCAATAATACTGGAAATTCTACAACTGAAACCTCCAGTACCTTAGAGGTATATTTATACATTATTTTCCTTAGGGGAAAAAAAAATTCATTATAGAAAACTTGAAAAATATAAATAAAATAAAAAAGTATATATAAATGGATATATTCCAAAGGCAGGTATTATTAATATTTTGGTTTATTTTCATCCAGTCTTTTTAAATAACAATTTTTTTAAAATTCTCACTTGATACTCCCCCCCCCCTTTTTTTTTTTAAAGAGAGAGTGGAGGGGAGGGAGGGGGAGAGACGGAAAGAGAAATATCAATGTGAGACAGACACATGAATTGGTTGCCTACCGCACGCATCCCAACTGGGGAAGGCATTTAACCTGTCACCCAGGTACGTGTCCTTGCCCTGGAATTGAACCCTCAACCCTTTGGTGTGCAGGCTGACACTAATTATTGAGCAACACTGGCCAGGGCTCTGTAAGTATTTTTATGAGGACATTTTTATGCAGTTTTACATCTTGTTTTTTCCCCCACTTAATTCTAAAAATACCTGTAAAAAGCCCTGGCTGGTTTGGCTCAGCTGGTTGTAGCATTGTCCTGTGTACCAAAAACTTACTGGTTGGATCCTGGTCAGGCAATAGCCTGAGTTGCAGGTTCCATCCCTGATGGGGGCACGTACAGGAAACAACCGATTGATGTTTCTCTCATACACCCATGTTTCTCTCTTTCCTTTCCCCTCTCTCTCTAAAAAAAATCAGTAAAAACATACCCTCACATGAGGATTAAAAAAATTTTAAAAATCTGTGAATGTACTGTGTACTGCACAACATGTTTAACTAGCAGTTCCCTTTTGCTGCATTTCCCAAGTATATTAACTATAACTGTAGAGCAGAGAAACAGAAGATCTAGTGGAAGAAATATAGGATTACTTGAAGTTGTGCTAAGCTGAAGCAGTGGGTCATCATTGAGGTGGAACGGCTCTGAGAAAGGCATATAGCTTGACCTATTATGTTCCTTAGATTTTGGGGAAATCCTGGCCTGTGAGCTTATTAAAACAGAAAGGGGCAGAATCCACTCAATATATTCACAGCATATTTGGGAATTCATGGAGCCCTTGTTTATTGCATTCTGCATAAGGAAAATTGGCTTTCAAGTAACAGCAATAGCTTACATTAGCATTTAAAAATTGTCATGTCTAAGAATGCGTATTTATTAAGGACTAAACTCTTCTTAGTACCTGCTTACTACCAGTTGCTGAAGACGGGTCCAGAGCCTCAAGATGCCCTCAGGCTAGAAGGGCAAAAGACATGTTTATAACTAATTATACTGTAATGTGATAAAGCGCTGTGATTGCAAACTGAATATAATGATGTAAAATCTCCAAGTAGGAAATGATTGAAACTTATACACATGTGAAATCAAAGGAAGTAAAATGTGAGCTAGGTTTTAGATGATGTGTAGGATTTTTTAGGGAAGAGATAGAAAGAAGGCATTCTAGGTCAGAGGACTAGTAGGTTTAGAGGAGTTGTGAAAGGAAATGTTTAGAAGCACCAGGTGGGCCAGTAAGGAGGGCCTGATAGGGACTGAAGCCTGTAAAAAACCATGTTGAGGATAGTAGACATGGTACCTGGCTTCTGAGAAGACTAGTCAGTCATTCACAAGTGGTAGTCACAGGCAGAGCAAGATGTTTTGCTGGCAGTTTTTGAAATTCTAAGAAGAGAAAGAGCTCATTAATTATGAGGCTCAGACCTTTAAGTTGGGAGGCAATTAGGAAGGAAGGGTGCAGTGTGGCTGCACTAATAGCAGTCACAAGTATGTGGAGCTTTTGGTAGTGAATACATCACTGCTTTGTTTCTGTGTGATGTAGTGGGGGGGGGGGGCGACACAAAGCCCTATTCTTCACTGAAGTAGGAGTAACTGATTAGAATGCAAATATTTTTATATCTAGTCTTATTTTTATAAAAGTGATTTCAGATTTGGGAAGCAGAATGAGATTACCATAGACTAGTTTTTAAAAAAATTATTACCTTTTAAAGCTGGAGACTGGAAATGTAGATTATAAAAGCTCTTCAAAAAGCATATTTATGACAAAAGACTCAGAAATATTTATTTTAACTTGTCTTTAAAAAGAGTTCAATGTTTCACTTCTACAGCATCAACCACTTACCAAATCAGCGAGAATCTTGCTGTCCATTAGGTTTATATACATAATAATTCTTTTGGGCATTCATTTCTTTTTCAGCATTTTTTTTAAAAATTGATTTCAAAGAGGAAGGGGGGGGGAGAAACATCAATGATGAGAGAGAATCATTGATTCGTTGCCTCCTGCATGCCCCCTACTAGGGATCTAGCCCACAACCCAGGCATGTGCCCTTGACTGGAATCAAACTCGGGACCCTTCAGTTCGCAGGCTGACACTCTATTCATTGAGCCAAACCAGATAGGGCTTTTTCAGCATTTCTTGAGCAGTTACTGTGGTGGAATTAAAGACATGATCTCTAACCTCAGAAAGTCCTCAATCTTTGGGTCTTCCTCAAAATCATAGTTGTAGTATTTTGTGGTTTGTTTTACTTTTGGTGCTAACTTCACAATTTGAGCCTTCACACTCTTACGAGAATTACTTTTCTTACCTTGACTCTTACCTTTTTTAAAGTCAGTTCTTTCTACCATTCCTAGAGTAATTTTTTACAACGCAAATCTAATTATGAACTTACCCAGATGAAAGTCTTTTAGTCTTTCCACTGTCTATGATACAGGCAACGCCTGTGTGCCTTATACACAGTGATTATGATCTGGCTCCAATAGGGGTGTTTGCAGTGTGAGGTTCTGCCTTATTCTTCTCACCCCTTCATTCAGCCAACTGAACCTCCTGCCGTTTCTTCTGTCCAGAATGCCTTTCTCCTTTGTTTCCTCCTTAGGATGGTCTGGCACTTAGCTCCCTTTTATGGGTATGTTCACGTTGTCACTTCTAGGGAAGTTATCCTGATAGCCCTAGAAAGTGATTCTTTCTATGGTGTTTCCATAATTTACATCTCTTCTGTAATATACATTGTTTTACAGTGATTCTATCTGTCCCTCCCACTGCACTATAGCTCCTTGCGGACAGGGAATGACAACTTTTATTGTTATTTTAAAATTTCAGAATCCATAGTTTATAGCCCATTGTTTTGTTTTGTTTTTACTTTAGGTACCCTTAAATCTCTTTAGAGAGTCTGAAAGGTGTGAATGGGCATTTTCTTCCAATCTCCTAAATTGAGTTATTTTTTCCTAATCCTAACGATGAAAAAACAGTGAACACTCATTTGAATCTCAGCAGTTCTATCCACTTTGTTAGTAATTTAGATTATTATTCTTAGACCATGAACACAGATCAGACTCGAGAGTACGATGTACAGTAGGTCCTCGGGTTACGTTGGAGATCCGTTCCTACGGCGTGACGTAAGGCGATTTTCACCATAAGTTGGAACCCACCTACATAAACACCTACGTCACTCCCATGGAGCACATACACAGCAGTAATTAAGTGAAACAGTAAAAAAAAAAAAAAAAAAAAAATTTAAAGAAAGATAAAAATTCCTGACCTTTACTTGTGGTAAATAAATAATAAAAACATAAAGCACATATGTACATAAGTCAAAATGACGGAACTTTTTTTTTTAATACATAAATGGGAGATGGTGACGTAACCACGAAACGACGTATGTCGAGTCTGACGTAACCTCAGGACTGCCTGTAATGGCAAGATTACATTACTCTTAAATACTCTTCTATTGGGACAGCCCTGCTTCAAAGTCAGGGTGTGCAGATGACTGCCTGACTGGGATGTTTACTGCTTGTAGAGTTTTCACACCTTTATAGATACTTTGTCATTTGTATATGGAGGTGCTCATGCACTAGCTCCTGAATGCTTTAAAAATGCAATTTTGAGCCTCTGTTTCAACAGAGACAGTATAATTGTATAATAAGAAATTTAATACTTTGAAATCTTGCTTGCTTGAACCTCCTTCTAGGTAAGAACTCAGGGCCCTATTCTCACAGCAAGTGGCAAAAATCCTGTAATGGAGCTCAATGAAAAAAGAAGAGGTCTGAAGTATGAACTCATCTCGGAGACTGGTGGAAGCCATGACAAGCGCTTTGTGATGGAGGTGTGTACCTAGATACAAGCCAACCTGTTTTGCCCTCAGACACATAGGACATCCTGAGCTTACACATAAATAGACTGAGTCTGTTCTTGTGGCACTATTTGACTTTTGGTGTTTTCTGTGTTATGATCCATTTAAATTTAACTACATAGAGGAATTGCATGGGCTAACTTCAGAGTGTCATTCTTGATTTTAGGTAGAAGTAGACGGACAGAAATTCAGAGGTGCAGGTCCAAATAAGAAAGTGGCAAAGGCGAGTGCAGCATTAGCTGCCCTGGAGAAGCTGTTTTCTGGACCCAATGCAGCAAATAATAAGAAAAAGAAGATTATCCCTCAGGTATGAGTTGAGCATTAATAACTTTGAAAAATATTTCCATTAAGTTTCCTTTTCTGCTTTTGTGCCCTGTTAGCTTTTGTTTTTAGTATTTGTTTTTCTTGGATTTAGCGGTCTATTCTTTGGGTTAGGTTATTAATAATGTAAATGTGTCAGTAGGTCCCTGTTCCGTGGTTGTCCGAGGCAGATTATATATTGAAAAGAGAATGTTGGCATTATTGGGGGGCTTCAGGTCTCTCTTGATGAGATGGAGTGTTAAGGGATTTGGACTTGAATGAGATGTTAGCATTTGTCTGGTTTAGGGAAGCTGCCAAGAGGACTTGGGCTTACTTTCATCAGTCTGCAGATGCTTTTCCATTTCCTTTTCAGTTTTGAATTTTTGCAGCCTTTATTTTGGGTTTTCTGTTGAAGATGGCACAGTAGAACTTGACCCTGTGTTGTTTCTTCTGTTGATTGGGAATGTCAGTGCTGCAAAGGTCTGGAATAAACAAGATATTTGGAAAAGATGGCGTCCTAATTCCATGCTTTTGGATAACAGATTCTCCTAACCATTTTTTTTAATGCATTCAAAAATATTTTCTAGACATATACCATGTGGATGGTTGTGAGGGAAAAAGATACAGAAATAAATATAAGACATATTCCTTCGTGGAGAGTACTTGTGTAAAATATCTGAATATATTAGGTGATAGGAAAAAGCAATTAAAATAACTAGATTAATAGAAGGAAGCTTGGGTTATTTAAGATTGTGTGTTAAACAGTTTCTTTTACATATGCTAAGTCTATTATAGGATGGTAGAATTGATCTCATTTTATCGATGAGGAAACAGGCCGCTAAGAAATTAAGATACTGTGTGTAGCAACATAGCTGATTGATGGTAGAAGTTCCTTTTAAAACCAGGGTCTTCTCCTTCCAAAGACATGGGCATTCTACTGTTGCATATAACATCTTAAAAACTTGTTTTGTGTTTAACTTATTTTATTTACTATAATAAATTGCTTAAATTTTAGGATTCAAAATATAAACAAGACTAACTTTTACTGAGATTAAATTAAAAAATAAAGTTTAAATTGCAGAGGAAAACGTGTAGAGAGAATAAGTGGATTTTCTTTTCCTAAATTTTATAGAATATGTTCTAAATTAGGAGAAAGATGATTGTTACCTTGTTTACTTTGGTGTCTTTTTCCTATGAATTACATCTTGTAATTGGCCAGTTCATTTTTGTGCTTAAAAGCCTACTTGCAGAGACTTTTCAAGTAAGTTTAGTTTTAGTAGGAATGAGCTTAATTTGTGTGAGGTCACTCTGTTATTGCCAGATTGTTGCTTCCTGACTACTTTTGAATAAGCTGTGTTAAAAAAAAAAAAGTCTGCTTGAAGTTCACTCATTTTTAGAAATTTTCCATACTAGAAGCTATAAACCTCCTGTGTTCAGTGTGCTTGACAGCCAAGAAGCAGTCTGTTTTGGATGTGTGGGGTGATTTTTTTTTTTTAAGCCAAAAAAAAAAAATGGCAGTTCTCTGTGCATGATATATTCAACCTTGAAACTGCCTCTGCCTAGTTATACTAGCAGAGAGACTGACCTAAGAGAAGCAGAGGATGATGGTATTTCCATGTGAGATAAATGTGTGTGTGCTCTGAGATACTGTTGGCTTTATCATACAGTGAGCTTTGAGGCTCTGTCCCCTTCCCCCTTCCTTGTTTGTAGTAGGGAATATTAGTAGTTTCTAGCTCAAGTTTTTGTTGCATTATTTTACTACAAAATAAGAATAATATTTAATTTAAAACTAGATATCCTTTGATTTTTTAAAAAATTTTAGTTTTGGAAAGGGATGTTTTAGCGACCCATATTTGCTGTTACTCCTTGATTTAGTCAACTTTTCAGAGTTTTATATCTATATTCGATACTGCTCTTTGTACCCTGAAGTAAGGAGAGCAAAATGAGTATTATTTTACAATTACTAGGGCAACTCTTCTAGAGAGAGATTATGGGACTTTACCAGACTCCATGGCATTTTAGAGCAAGAAAAGACTTTAGAGTTGGTATGTGTATACATATGTACTTATTTATTTAACTAGAGGCCCGGTGCACAAAATTCATGCACTCACGGGCCGGGTGGGGGGGGGGGGTTCTCCCTCAGCCCAGCCTGTGCCCTCTCGCAGTCCAGAACCCCTTGGGGGATGTCTGATTGCCAAGGAGGTGGGAGAGGCTCCTGCCATCGCCTCTGCGCTCACCAGCCGTGAGCCCAGCTTCTGGCTGAGCAGCGCTCCCCCTGTGGGAGCGCACTGACCACCAGGGGGCAGCTCCTGTGTTGAGCGTCTGCCCCCTGGTGGTCAGTGCGTGTCAGAGCAACTGGTTCTGCCGTCGGCCGATTTGCATATTAGCCTTTTATTATATAGGATGATTGGCGCACGCCCACACACACACACCCACACACGCCCGCAATAGAAGAGGCAGGCGCAAGGAAATCGCATGACCTTCTTGAGGTCTTAGTAACTTAGAGCAGAAACTGGATCCATATCTTTTGTCTTCTGTCTTAGTCCTTTTGTACAAAAACTCCATTCCGGTTTGTAGCTTGTTCTGGGTGGTTTGTTGTTGCAGTATTTTTTATCTGTGGCCAGAGAAGTCAATGGATTTCGATCAAGTGTCTATAATTACTCTAATCTGGCCTCAGTTGAGTTTGGATGTAATTTGATACTGAAATTTGTATGTAGGAAATGAACTCTTTTTGGGTAACCCTCAAGTGAAAAGAAGTGATTTGCATATTCTTATGTACTTAGCATATTATCTAGAACAACTCTGTAAGGCAGGTGTCATTTTCATTCTACAGATGATAAAGTGAAGGCTTAAGGTCATAGACAACACACTGTCTCATCTACAGGCTCAAGTTTCTCAGAGATTATAGGATAATAGTTCTTATTTCTCTCAGTAATAAAAATGTGTTATTTTTAACAGGCAAAGGGTATTGTGAATACAGCTGTGTCTGCAGCAGTCCAGGCTGTTCGGGGCAGAGGAAGAGGAACTCTAACAAGGGGAGCTTTTGTTGGGGCTGCAGCTGCTCCTGGCTACATAGCTCCAGGTACAGTACAACCTGTAGGAGATCTGCCTCCTTTTTTGGAGGAATGGCGTCTCCTTTATTTTCTAGGATTATACTTGGTCTCTGGAAACAGGACACGGGTATAGGATGGGTGTGCACAGAAGTTGAAAGGAGAATCTACAGAATGTCATGGGTTTTCTCATGGAATTTGCCGAGTGGCTAGAGGCTTCCTGGAGGGAGTGACGGATGAGCAGTGTTGCACATAGATGAAGGGATGTTTTTTGACAATGAGGAAGCTAAAAGATGTAGCACAGATTGAGGAGCAGAGTGTATTCAGTGGGATACCGAAGACAGAAAAATAGCTGCTAAGAGGTTATTTAATTGGGGTGAAGCCTGGTCATTATTAGCGTTTCCTTAACTCAATGTTTGGGAACCATCACAGACTAAAGAAACAAAAAAAGAGAAAAAGGGGAACTTACTTACACCATGCTATATAGTCTTGCTTAGAGCTTACTATACACCAGATACTTTAAAAAAAAATTATTGATTGATTTTAGAGACAGAAAGGAAGGGGGATGGAGAGAAACATTAATTTGTTGTTCCACTTATTTATGCATTCATTGGTTGATTCTTGTATGTGCCCTGAATGGGGATCGAACCCACAACCTTGGTTTACGCTCTAATCAACTAAGCCACCCAACCAGGGCACCAATACTTTCATATAAGTGATTTCGCTTAATTGTTTCTAATCTTCACGTGTTTCCTCACATGGAAGTTATTTCCATTTTCCAGATGAGGAAACTAGGTTTAGGGAGATAAGGTGAAACAAAGAGTTGAATATAGAAGTTTGTAGTGCCAAAGTTTCTCTTTCCCATTTTACCACATGCCTTGAGGTAGATTGATAAAGGTGCCATCTCCTTGCCTTCTGTTCTAATCCATATGTCATTTTAGTGGTAGATACACACGTCCCATTAAAAGCAAGTTCTCTGCAATATTGAAAGTATGAAACTTTTAACTTGACAAATAAACTGCTAGTAATTGTTGCTCAAGATGAAATTGTCCTAAAGATTGGGTTTTATGCAGTCATTTTTTAATCTAACACTCCTAAGTTTACATAGATGGTGGGTTTTTTCCAAAGAATTAGAATAGACTATTTGGGAAGTTGTATGGATGATGGGATTTGGTAATTCTACCTTCTAGAGGTTGATCCCAGTAGGTAGGGGCTGGAGACACCCCCATTGTTTCTTGCTTGGGCTACTAGTTTATAAAAGCCTTAACTTGCCTTGGTCATATTTGTCATATACATAATAGTTCAGTTGCTCTAAAGGTGAGACATAACTAATCAAATAATCACTGTTATAGACAGAGATGATTTGATGATGGAGAAGGACATGATGCTACAAGAAGATGTAGTAGAAAACTGCTCTAGTCTGTTGGGTCCCTGAAGAAATAACACCTGAACTGAGCTTTGAAGCATGAGTAGGAGTCAACTTGGGGGAGAGTGTGGGGTGTAAGTTTTACACAGAAGAGAGCATGTGCAGAGACCTTGTGGTCCTGGTGGTAGGGAACTTGGCTCAGTTGAAGGTTTGGAAGGTCAGGATGTAATGTGGAGATCCTTGGGGTGGGGTGGGAGTGAGTTGAGCTAAAGCTGGATGCTCAGGCCCAGTCCTGGAGGCAATGGTTTAGAATTTGTTCTTAGAATCGTAACTGCAGCCAAAACCGGTTTGGCTCAGTGGATAGAGCGTCGGCCTGTGGACTGAAAGGTCCCAGGTTCGATTCCGGTCAAGGGCATGTACCTGGGTTGTGGGCACATCCCCAGTAGGAGATGTGCAGGAGGCAGCTGATCGATGTTTCTCTCTCATCGATGTTTCTAACTCTCTATCTCTCTCCCTTCCTCTCTGTAAAAAATCAATAAAATATATTTTTTTAAAAAAGAATCGTAACTGCAGTGGTATGTCGAGAAGGATTCGAAGGAGTGAAATGACAAGATCAGATTTTATTTTTCAAGATCACTCTATAGTGTGAGGAATAGATTGTAGGAACAGAAGTGGGCGTGACAAGGCAAGTTAAGGTTTTTATAAACTAGTAGCCCAGGCAAGAAACAATAGGGGTGTTTCCAGTGGGCGTAAGGAAGTAAATGGGTGGCAGGAAGTGAACAGATTGAAGGATTCCTCAGAAGCAAAATGTATGGATTTAATATGGAGAATGGAAAAGAGTGAAGTTTCCAGGATATCTCCTAGGATTTTAAGCTGAAGGAATTAGACTGGATGACTGTGCCATTCAAGAAAACAGAGAACACTGAAAGATGCATGTTAGGGACATGGGAGAAAGGATAGTCATAGTTTGGTACATTCTGTGTACAAAATTAAAACATTCTTCTGTGCATCTCACTATTTCAACTGAAATTTAATTTTTTTTTGGCCTGATTCAATGCATTGTTTAAAGGAAGCAACTTTCACGTAACAACAATAGGCAAGTTACTGAAAATAGCTTTCTTGCCTTTGATTACATGTTCCATTGGGACTTTATCCATCTGTGTCTGTGGTTGCTTAGTCTTGAACATTTACCTCCTGCTTGAGTGGTAAGCAGCCGTCGTCCGTCTAGTGGCGGTAATTGTGAAGGGAAGCATTTAGGTCTACTGTTAACCAGGCGTGTCTGCTCTGTAGCAAATTCTTTCTTATGTCATCACGTTGACCTCTCTGAAAGGCCTGTCTCCTGAAGTTGTTAAAAATGAAGCTCTCTTATAGCCTAGAGAAGATTCACATGAGGTTGGTTTAGAGTATGGATAGGTTATATGCCATTTGTGGAGGACATGCTGTGCAGCAGGGACTGTAGTTAGTATTTTTACATATGTTATTTAATTACATTTCACTGCCAACTCAATTACTACAGTAGACTATGAGGTGCAGAGACGTTAAATAACAGGTACAATTCAAAGTCACCTTGCTAGTGAGAGGTGAAGTCAGGATTAGAGCCCCAATGGTTTGTTCAGTGGCCAGTCTAATTCCTTCAGCTTAAAATCCTAGGAGATATCCTGGAAACTTCACCTTTTTCATTCTCCATATTAAATCCATACATTTTGCTTCTGAGGAATCCTTCAATCTGTTCACTTCCTGCCACCCATTTACTTCCTTACACCCACTGGAAACACCCCTATTGTTTCTTGCCTGGGCTACTAGTTTATAAAAACCTTAACTTGCCTTGTCACGCCCACTTCTGTTCCTACAGTCTATTCTTCACACTATAGAGTGATCTTGAAAAATAAAATCTGATCTTGTCATTTCACTCCTTCGAATCCTTCACGACATACCACTGCAGGTACAATTCTAAGCAATCTAACCTCATTTCTCTCTAAGGAGGTTTTGGTAAAACCCTTGAAACTCTAGTCTTAGCCAAATAGCCGCCTTTTCCTGGATTTGATGCACAACTCACTTTTTTAAGCATTAATTTCTCTTTTGGCCTCTGATACTGTTCCTACTGCTTATTTCAGCTGCATTGTGTCCTCTTAAAATAACGACTGAACATCAAAGATTAAGAACAAGATTGAGACTAAGTTGTACTTACTATCCCGAGTTTTATATGACTGAAGTGAAAAAAAATTTATCTTTCAGGAAATGTTTCAATTGGTCCCTAAAAGCAGTTTACTTATTCAGTGTACATTTGAGTGTTTTGTCTCAAACAGGAGATTTGGAACTGGCCATTCAAAGATGACCAAGACCTAACGTCTGCCCTAGTGAATGCTTGGGGTCAGGTGGGAGTAGGAACAGACATTGAGTAAACACCATGCAATGTGGTGCAAGCTGTAACATGAGTGGGCAAAGAAGTGGGAGACTTCACAGAGGAGGTGATATTTGGTCCTGATCTAAATGATGAGTTGCAGCTGGTCATTAGAGCAGTAGACAAAGGGGTTGTAATGTGAAAGTGCTTGCTTTGTTGTGGGTACAATGTGAAGGGCCCATGTACCTTCCATGCCCTTGTCCTATTTTAGAAACCAATTTTTCCTAGAAACTTACCCAAGTGATTTAGTATTTACATTTTTTAAAGTTGTTTTACTGAAAGATTAAAGATTGTAGCTTCTATTAATATAATATTTCTAATCCCTACAACACTATAAAGTAGCTTGGAAGGTTTTCCATTTTAAAGATGAGAAAACGGCAACTCAGAATTATATGTCTAAGGACATGTAAGAAACTTGTGCCAGAACTAATTGGTTCAAAATCTTCTGTATTCTTTGTATTTGTTTTTATTGACAATATGAGCCTTTTTTCTTTTTATTTTAAATTTTCAGCCTGAGGAAAGCACGGGTGAGAATAGCTTTTTTTTTTTTTAATTTATTGATTTTTTTACAGAGAGGAAGGGAGAGGGATAGAGAGTTAGAAACATCAATGAGAGAGAAACATCGATCAGCTGCCTCCTGCACACTCCCTACCGGGGATGTGCCCGCAACCAAAGTACATACATGCCCTTGACCGGGATCGAACCTGGGACCCTTCAGTCCGCAGGCTGATGCTCTATCCACTGAGCCATACTGGTTAGGGCTGAGCCTTTTTTCATAGGTACCAGATGCTAATGTCAATTTCACCACTATTTACTGAGAGATCCTGTACTGGGGCCAGGAATTCAGGCAGCAACAAGACATGGACCTTGCCGTCAAGCCCACAGCCTGACCTTTGTGCTCTCCTTAATGGCCGTTGAGGCTCCAGCCTGCTCTGTCACTGCTTTCTGGAAAGAGACTTGAACAGGTCTGTTCTCCAGCTCTGAGAATTGGTCATTTGAGTAGTTCTGAGTGTTCCTTTGTTCAACATATTATATTTAGCCAGTGCTTACTACATTCTGCTAGATCCAGGTGATGCAGAGTGTCTCTGCCTCCCCAGTGGGGAACAGAGGCAGCAAGTCGATAATATAATAGTGTGGTAAGCATAGTGAGGCAGAGACAGGCTGTTCTGTGGGTCAGGAGAGCCTGTGGACCATGCAGAAAGTTTCCACTCTCAGCAAGCCTGAAGGGATGGGTAGACTAGAGCCAGTCTGGGAATGGTTCTCATCCATCCAGCATCTGGACGAAGTCCTCAGAGCCCACAGTGCCAGGCCCAGTGGTACTTGTGAATTGGACCAGTGCCAGCTGCCCTTTGTCCTGGACTGATCTGCTCTCTCTTCTTTGCACTAGGCTATGGAACACCATATGGTTACAGCACAGCTGCCCCTGCCTATGGTATGTACACCGTCTTCCTGGTTTCTCCTATTAGCGACTCTGTCACAGCAATCCCAAGTACAGTTTGCATCTAGGGTTTCTTTCAATGAATTGGAGGATCTCAGACCTATTCATTCTAGTGACCCAACTTAAATTCCCTTTGAAAATGCCACAACCTTGTGGTTCTGGGTTTGGTTGGAGTTGCTCTTCTCTCGCTTTGCCTGATTGAAGGACTGCTTGTTTCTAATTGCCTGTTTCTGACCATACTGAAATTAAGTATTTTAAGTAGTTCTTACAGCCAACTTATACTCCATTCAAAGGCTACTGAAGGGCCATACGCAGTTTCTAGCTTGGTTGCCTGCCAGTTATGTAGCTATACTTAAGCTTCTGGTTGGAAACTGAACTATGGGTGATTGAAGTTAGGGATAGGAAATGCTCACTTCAAATTTGTAGCCATCATCCCTTACCAGAAATCTGCTTTAGAGGTGGAGTAAACAGGTCCTAGAGAGGTGATGGGCATCACCAGCAGTGTTCCCTAAGTGTTTGCTGCAGGATGTCTGTAGTACATATCAGAAAATCACAGGAGTGTCCCCTCTCCCTCCAAAAATAAAAAGTAAAAGCAAATGCAGAAGTGAACCTCAGTGGCCCTTTGGATAACTTTTGAATGAGGTTTATGTGGCAATGGAGGCAATAGGTTTGGAGTCAGTGATATGCTCTTAGACATTTTTCCTAACTCAGGTGCTACATGTTCTAGAATCAACCATCTTCAGGGTGTTTGTCATTGAGACAAGAAGGGAACAAGTGTGTATGCGTGTGTGTGTGTGTGTGTGTGTGTGTGTGTGTGTGTGCGCGCGCGCGCGCAGCCCCTGCTGGGCACACACGTTCACAAATGGGGAAGACCCTGAGTGTACTGCGGCTTGGGCTTTTGTTCTCTACATGAGCCCCGAGGCCTTTCATTATACTTTTTCTCTTCATGCATCAGCTTTTCCATTTTTGTTTGGATGAAAATTATGGGTCCTTAAGACTGCTAAATTGAAGCTTCATCTGGTTTCATAACTGTAGAAATAAGTAGAAAGCGAACAGTTTGACCTCTTTCCCCATTAAGGTAGACAATTATATCCTGGGAAGATGTGGAGAAGCTGTCAGGGTCAAATGTGTGGGGTGAGTGTCTCCAAGGCAAAGTGCAGAGGCTGGAGTTACTTCCCTTTCCCAAGTGTCCCCTCTGGCACACTCTGTTTGGGTCAAGGCTCCCCCAGATTCCCTTGTTCTCAGATTTGGGTGAGTAGGAAGTGGAGATTAATTCAAGAGTGTGCTTTCACCCAGAATTGCCTCTGAAGTCACACTGTCCAGCTCCTTTTGAGTCTGGGTATCCTGACTACTGCCCCCTTCCTGTGAGTCAGGTCTGCTCAGTGTACCAGACACGTCTGACTCACCAGCCTCAGTCACGTGTCTGAGCGACAGAGCATCTGCCCCTAGGGCAGGTCTCCTTCCATGTCTTTCTTTTGGACTCAGTCAGTCTCACATTCTTTGTAAGGTTTGCTAGAGCTCTGTTTTTCCCGTTAAAGCAGTTTTATATCTAGGCTCTAAGCTGCATTCACATTTTCCTCAGTATTTTTAATTTTTCTTTCTCGTTCCTCCCTTTTCTCTAACATTGTACTTTCACCCTGTGGCATCTGAGCCCCACAGCAGAAGGCTCTTCTCCTCCATGTGCCATATAACTGACTTCCAAAGCTGGTGAAATTTGATGCCCCCATTTTTCACATAAAAGATTTGTTTTTAAATGTTACTGTGATGCCAACCTACTAAAATGATGCTTTATTTTGGCTGTAAGGTAAATATGTCTTTTGGCCTTTGTAAAGCTGTTGCATGTGGGGTAATTTCCCTCTGATCATCTGGTGCTCTCGAATACCTGCTGTTGCTGCTTTGTGATTTCTCCATAGGTTAAAGATTAGAATAGAAATAGGAGCAGATTTCAAATCATGCTTGAGTATGCAGAAGTTTGTGAGGCCACAAGAACTCATTAATTACAAAATTAAGAAAGCAATTATTAATCTTTCCAGATTTGCCATGCCAATATTGGCACTAGCCATGAACAAGATAAGCCCCTGGTCCCGACTCCACTTGGAGCTGTCTTTCTGGGGAGCTCAGGCCTGCAGAGAACGATGTGCTTTGAATGTTGACGATCTGTGTTTCTCCTGTAAAACATGATTTGCCAAATGGAGAACCAATATGGATTTCTAGAATCACTTTAGAATATTAATCAATGGCATTGCCTTTGATCTTTAGCATTCACAACAGCTCATTCATATGAAATTGCCTTCTGAATATCATTCTTCCTGTGATTTAGCCATCTTAATTTGAAGTGGAGAATATTATCAAAATATTAAGAGCAATTTCAAAATTGAGAGATTTGTGGGCCTCTTCCAAAATGGTGATGTTGACTGACTAATCTGGAAAAGGTTAATGATAATAATTGTAAGATTTTTTTTTAACCTGGAACTTTTATTGGATTATCAAACTTATTTGGAGTCCTTTCCGTTTCTTTTCTCTGTAGGTTTACCCAAGAGAATGGTTCTGTTACCCGTTATGAAATTCCCAACATATCCTGTTCCCCACTACTCATTCTTTTAGCAAATGACAGAAGCTAATTCCTATTGAACAACAATACAGTACGATACAGAATGTTAGAAACAAAGCCTTTTTATCCTGCTTTCTTCGAACACATACTTGATCAAAATTATTTGTAAAGAACATCTTTCCTACTTTTTGATTTTAACAAATGCAAATTTAGTTCTCTAAAACTTGAAAACAAAACAAAAAAAAAAAAGAAACTAGTTCTGTGAAACGGTACCTCATTTCTGGAAAATAACTTATACCAGCCCTTCTGTTGTAGGGAAATAAGTCTAGCAGTTCAAAGCTTAAGAGGAGTATCAGATTATGTAAAATTAAATTTGTGAAGGATGTATAGTCTCAAACACTGATCACAAATAAACTGCTTTGTTGTACCCCAGAGTACTGCCTGGTTCCTGACATAGCCACTGATTCTAGCTGATTGACATGTATCTGCCCCAGGGCACTTTAAGTTGGGCTGTAGTAATTTTTTTTAATACAATAGACTTTTCATTTTACTTTGTAAATATTGAAGTGTGTAATTAAAGCCAATAAAATATGGGTTTGAATATTGTTTTAGCTTATTATTTTGATATGTTTTGGTATAAAATTATAAGGAATTGAAAACTAATAACTTATCCTAGGAAACCCATCCATTAGTAAGCAAACTGCTAAAGTAAAACCAAGGCGGTTGTGAGTCCCAGCCAGTCTCCTTACTTTGTGAGCCCTTCGTGCCCTGCTGTACAGGGGCTTCACCACGATCCGGGGTGCTCTGTTCCCCGAGCATTGCTTATCAAAATGGTGGCACCACCCAGAGATGGGAAAGGAGGAATATCCAGGATCACTTTAGTTTCAGAATTCCCTAGTTTTAAAAAATCATAAATTAATTGACCGTCACCCTCCCTTGTTCTTGTGGCCTTTTTCACTCTGTAAGACACTGTTCACTCCCTGACTTGTTCACGCAGATAGAAGATCAGCAGTTTTTCTGGGATTCATTGAAGGGTCTTCTTTTCCTCTTCAATTACATCAGAATCTAAAGCAGCAACAGGGTCCCCATAAAAACTTGCTCTTCGATTGTCCCAGTTCTTGTTGAGTGCTGCTGTGAAAAGTGACAGGTTTCAGCCATGGGTCAGCATTTATTTGTAAGACACCTGGTTAAGCTGGTGACAGATGATGACTGGGTATCATTGTGCTGTTCTGTAAAGGGCGCAGACCTAAGTCTTCCACTTGCATTCTCACCTTGTTTGAAAAGCCTATGATGTTACTAGAAGGTAATGGTTTCATTAAGGTACTCACCCCCATGGAGACAACAGTGTGGTCCCATGTTGGTATTTACAAGTGGCTGTGTCTTAAAAATGTCCGTTTTTTGTATGAAATAGCTTTCTTCTTCCCTCTTAAATTCTGTTTTTCAGAGTGGACCACTGCCCATCAGTGAGAATGGGCTTCACAAAATATGGCAAATTGATTGCCAGATTCTTTGGGACCACTAAATGAGAATGAAACGGGCAGTTTACCACTAAATGAGAATGAAACGGGCAGTTTAAAACAAATGTTCATATCACTTCTCAGACATCTATTTATTACAGTGGTTTGTTTGTTACTTCTGCTCCTTGACCTTTTGTCTTATTAGTGGTGGGTGATTCTTTAATAAAACCTCATCACTTGCTAGAAATAGCTGTGAACTTATCATTCTCATCTATGCATTAGTGGCTAGACGTAAACAGGAGGCCCATTTTGGCTGGGAAGTTTTCATTTTTCATTGATTCGTTTTGCTGACCTATGGATGAAACAGAGCCATCACTGAGAAGAAAAAGCATGGCTATAGTGTCCAATTTTATTAAATATTTACAATAGTCCTCTTGGTTTTTGGAATACTATTAATTGGCAGCTGCAGCTGTATTGTCATTTGAAATTGATTGTCAAATTTGCATTCCAAGTTGGAATCTCTCTGGAGATTTCTCTTTAGAAAATTCTTTAGAATTAGCTGACTCAGCTTCATAGCTCGATCCCTGTATGATGGTGAAAAGGGAGCTGTGCTGTTTTCCAACATGATGGCAGTCATTTCAAATGGTTTCTACCAAGTCCTTTTTTTTGTTTGTTTGTTTGTTGGAAGTTACTAACCATGTTGTAAACCTGCCCCGTTGCTGCAAACTTTTACATTTCTCTGCTTTACTTAAAATAACAGAGCTGTCAGTCCTTTGTTAGAAGTGGTAACCATTGCAAGTTCAACTGTTTAAATTTTGTAATGAATTAAGTGTCCCCCCTTCTTTTGCCCTTCCCACCCTTCCATTTTGTAATGAAAATTCCACTTACAGCTGAAAGAGCAGAGAAATATAAATGAAGCTCTTGGCTTCACCAAATTCTGTGAAATTAACATAAAGTTTTGCTTCTCTGCTCTTTTCTCCACTGTAGGTGGTTTTTTCATTGAAAGCCCCTATTGCCAGCCTCTCAGCGTCGCACCATTTATTATTCACTTGGGCCCTCAAGATTTCTTCTCTGACTTCTAGAACCATCAGGTTGTCTGGCTTGAAATGGCAATTTCTATGTCTTGGTCTTAAGAGCAATGTGACCCCTGAGGCTTTCCAGCTCTCAGACACACCACTCTGGTACCTTCTTTTGGAAAGCAATGACTGAACATTTTAAAGACGAGCAATACTTTACTCAAAGCCACGGTGTCTGTTCTAAAACTTTTCTTTGGAAACCTAGCAATATCTGTACTTGACTCCTCCTAGTGTAGTCTCTTGTCAGGGAGTTTACAGACCAATGTAGAACTTAGAATTAGTGTGTGAGCTGTGCTATATCTTCGAACCATTTTTAAACTTTTTTAGCATATAAATTGGGTAGTTGCATTCCTGACTGCGTCAGTTAGTGCTTTTATAATGTCTCAGAGATAGGGGTTCTTGAAGCCATATTCTTTGCATGGAGGCTGGTGCCCAGCTGTGGATGTGGCCTGTAGCCTGTGCTCCTTCAGGCTCAGGAGCACTCCGTCTCCTGTGCAAGGAAATGGTCCCGTGGTTTCCCACATACCTCATGCCGACTTGCCGCCGTGCCCGGTGCGGTGCAGTGCGGAGTCCTGAGGTCGTCTGTAGTCCTCTCAATCTGTTAACCCAGGGGACACACCTGACAGATTGTCCTGGTATTAACCTTTTCTTCTTTTTAAAAATTTGGGTGAATGTTTGAAAATCATGAATCAGTCAGTCACCATTATTAATTGAAGAGCTGGGAATACCTCGTTAATGTATTTTTAAAACTGGTGTTGGACCCTCTGTGTATTTCAGGTTAATACTTTTAAGCAGTTTTCAGCACGTTTATCTCACTTTATTCTCGTTCTCCTCGGACCTTCGTAGCCATATCACTTATATAAAATAGGCTGAGATATAGTGACTGTAAGCTGTGCTCTCAGTATACAAAGGTAAGCTCTTTTACTTTCTGATTAAAGAGAAAAGTAATTAAAAATGGATGAACACAACATGCATGCATATATTACAATCATATATGATGTATTTGATCTCTTAGGTCTTATGGCATCACATTCCCTTTAAAAAATTTTGTATGATCTAAATGTAAAATAATTATTTTCGGCATTTCTTTTAATACCTTGTTTTACTTTCTATTCAAGAGACATTTCACTTTTGCTGAGTTGTGTATGAGTGTAGAAACTTAAAATATAACATATGTGAATTACACACACATACCTGTTTAAAGAAAAATAATTCAGTGGTAGAGAGAGTTCACCTAAAAAGATCTTAACATCAGGGCACTCTTGGCCAAAGTGCTGGGATTTCATAAGCAGCAAGGTTGGTGATAGTGCTGGTAGGATGCATTTATATGTAGTTGTTACACAAGCTGAGGATTGAAGTGCCAATTTCTCAAGGAGAAAAACTCTGAGAAATGAAAATCTCTGATCTATGTTGTATGCCCTAATGCAACAGCAGCAAGAAGCCATAAAAAAAAAAAAGCAATAGAAAATGAAAAAAAACCCAAAATATTAAGGTAACCATGAGAAAATATGTAATTGACTGAGTTAAGCTAACTATTTGCAGAACCAAATTTGGCAAGACTCAGAATGGTAAATACCCAGGGACCAAATAGATGTAAGGCAACTCACCTGTCTTTCTAGGTTCGGTAGCTAGATGGTTTATTTCCCACCTCATTCAGCCATCATGGAGTTTATTTAAAATATGTCAGGGTTAGGCCAAATATTTTAATAAGGATTTGCTTTGTTTAGTGTGTCCCATATATGCATTTCACATGTGTCAGATGTTCTGTGCTAAGGCTATTTTTTTTATATATAGATTAAAATGAATTTTATGTTTTATATTTGTCTCTAAGTAGCAGTTTTCTTTTTATTACTAACTTGAAGGTTGCTAGAACAACTTTCTTTTCCATACAGAACCTGCATGTATGTTGAATGTGGCTTTCACATCTATAAAAGATTGTATGAGGTCTAGCTGACTAGTAGCAAGTACATTCCAGTCCTGCTCAAACAGCCAGGTGCCCATTATGTGCCAGGTCCTTCTCTGGGTATCAGCAAACAGAGCCCTGCCCAGTGGAAATGCTTTAAGTCTGAGTCTCCTTGTTGATGGAATTGGGCCTACTATAAATATCCTAGCTTGGGAGGCAAATCATGCACTAGAAATGTCAAAAGATTAACTTATTTAATAGTTTATTTATAAACTAGAGGCCTGGTGCATGAATTCATGCAACAATAGGATCCCTCGGCCTGGCCTGCGGGATCAGGCCAAAACCGGCTCTCCGACAGTCCCCCGAAGGGTCCTGGGTTGTGAGAGGGCGCAGGTCAGGCTGAGGGACACCACCGGTGCAGGATCGGGGCCAGGGAGGGATGATCAGGGCTGGGGACGGACATGGGAAGTTGGCCAGCCGGGGAGGGACCGCGGGAGGGCTCCAGGCCATGTCCAGCCCATCTTGCTCAGTCCCGATCAGCCAGACCCCAGCAGCAGGCTAAACTACCGGTCGGAGGTCTGCCCCTTGGTCAATGCACATCATAGCCACTGGTCGACTGTCTGCCCCCCTGGTGGTCAGTGCACGTCATAGCGAGCAGTTGAGCGGCCTGAGCATTTCATTAGCATATTACACTTTGATTGGTTGAACGGACAACCAGATGACCAGACACTTAGCATATTAGGTTTTCATTATGTAGGATTAATAATATGGGCCCTCTGACATGACAAAAATGAGCATCCAATGGAAATTCACTCATTTTAAATATTTCCCTGCCAGTTTTGACAGCTCAAAACCAACTCTGGTTTATGTTCATGGACCTCTATCCAAGTAAGTGAACTGAATGAAATTAATAACAAATACCCCAGTCCTTTTATAGCAATTTTTATAATAGCAAATAACAAACTGGCTAATTTAAATACTGACCACGTATTTTTTTTATGACAAATGAGGGGAATTTCACCCTTCTATTTACTATTACTCCCCTGTTTCTTGGATCTTATTAATAACTGCAGCGGATGTAAATTTTCAGTAGTGAGTTAGGGGAATGAACTGAGATTCCCTGCACCCCATTCCTAGCAGTTAGAATTCTAGCAATATAGAACCTAAAAACCAGGGCTATTAAGAACAGTTATAGCTAAAAACAGCCTGCTCTCTGAATGGTCGTCCTGCAACTGCCATTGAGCTAAACCCTGTACCTCCTCGCTGTGGTGGGGGGTGGGGCTCTCTGTGGTCATCAGAACAAGGAAGGTTCTGTTTTATTCAGACTGGTGCTGACGCCATTCTACCCAGTGACCATGGATTTCTCAGTGTTACCAGGAGGCCTGGAAGGGAGGTGGGTGGTAAATGAGTAAGAACCCAGAGCCAAGAAAGCATCCCCGTGGAGGTGAGCTTCTGTGCTGATGTGTCTCTAGTGCTTATGAGCAGAGCATAGAACTAGCACTTCTTATATAGGAATGAGCTCCTTCCTTTCCAGTAGCATCTTCCAGAAGGCAGCGTTAAGTCAAGAGTTTGAGTTGAGTTAATTTTAAGAATAGATGTCTTTTCTCACATCGTTTTAGGTGGGAGCTAACAGCTTCCATTGATGCTTGAAGCAGTCATCTTTGGAGATTTTTAAAATAGCATCATAATGCAAATTAGGTTATGTAAGCTTTACAGCACAGCTAGAAATAGGGACTAGAAACCTTGTGGGAATCTGGACCAAAGAATTTCTCTCCCTCCAGCAAATTGCTATGGGGCTTGAGAATTAGTTAATAACACTGAAGTGCTTTGAGTAGTACCTGGCACATAGTTAGTACTCAGGAACTGTTGACTGTCCTTCCCATGGTTGGCTGAGGTGACAAAATATGTGAGGGAGGCAAGGCTGTGCTGGCAGGTAGCTGAGAAGCAGGTGTGTGGCCTGCTTAAGGGGGAGCTGTGTTGGTTCCTTAGTGCTGACAGGGTTGGGGTGCACCCAGGCTTTGGGAGAGGCCTGTCCTAGCATCTGGGGGTTAGACAGGAAACACAAAGCACACGCTTAGTGAGAGCTAGTGTGTGTGTGTGGGGGGGGGGTCACTGCAGATCTGTGCTGAATGCAAAGGCTCACTTCTCTGCTGTGCTGGTGAAATCACTGGCCAGTCTGCTGCTGGGGTTCATAAATACTTGCTGTGGGATTAAGTGTGCTTACAGAGGCTGAGCTTAGAATATCAGCCTGCTAATTCCAGGTTTCCTACCAGTGATCAGTAAGAAAAAAGAGTGTGTTTGATTACCACCAGCCCCTAAATCCAATGTCAGTCACCAGGGCCTGGCAGGTAGAAAGCAAAATAAAAACCACAGAAAAGAAAGGAGTCTGGGCGGCATGCTTAGGCTGTTGACTCAGATGCTTCTCTGAATAGCATTCCTGCAGCTTCTCCATTCCAGTTTGTTTCAACACTTTGAAGGGAAAAAAAATCTGTAATCACTACATCAGGCCTTCCTTCTGTCAGTCAGTTTTAGAATCAAACCTGTCCATCCATCCATCCATCCATCGATTTACCTGTCTGTCCAGGCACAGTTGGTAAGTTGCATTTCAGCAAAAGGAAAAATGGGTAGGAGATAACTGTTGGATTGAGTAAAGGATATGTGTCTTTCTGTCCATTTCTGGCCAGCATGTGTCTGTGGATGCCAGAGTCTTTGAGGAAAGGTGAGCAGATGTGTCCCTGTTTGCTGGCAGATGAGTTCAGTGGAGATTAAGTTCTGGGATGCTCTAAAGTTATAAAATCTGTATAGACAGGACTGGACTGGGTGTTACCTTACCTTTAAAGGCAAATAAGATAGATTTGCATTCTGTTCAAGAGGATTTTCTTAAACCCGAGATATTTGTGTAGCTGATGACCTGGTAGAAGTTACTCCTTTCCTCAGCTATGGCTGTATGATGACATCATTGCCTCATGGAGCCATGGTTGAGGGCAGATGTCTTTTTTGCCTAGACCAATCAGTTGTCCGTATGTTAATTACTTGGTCCTTCTAAGGAGGGTCTTGGTCTTTCTTGGCAGAACTTTGCCATTTCTTCCAACAAACTGTGCTGCCTCTGCTGGTGGGTAGCATGGAGATGGCCACCATCCACCAGGGCAGTTTAAGCGTCTGATTAGCCTGGTTGCTGTGAGGACATTCTCTTACCACCGCCTAGGAGCCCCGTCTCTCTCTGTTTTGTTTCAGTTTCTCCTATTTTGGTCCTTTTGTGTGATTTAGATGACTTATCTCTGCATTCAAATGTCAGCTAAATGTCCCAGGTAAATAAATTAACAGTAGCCTTCAAATTAGGCCATTTTGGGCTGTGGGCAGCAGTTGTTTGAAGAAGCAGGAATGGAAGAAAGGGAAGAACAAAGAAACATGCTAAAATTGGTATACAGTAAACCCTCAATTTAATGGACTTCGGATTTAATGGACTTCAGATTTAATGGATACAATTTCCAGTTTGTATGTTAATTTAAAAATGATTTTAACCAAGACTTGCTTATAATTAAATTAACAGGGTTTCTTTTGTTATCAATTCACTTATTGTTAACAAAATTTAGCAAATAGGCCATATGTTGGAAAAACCACTGTAGTAATTTTGCTGCCATAAATATCACATATTTACAAGTATAGTCTACATCATTAAATCCAAGTCACCCAACAATGTTGGGCGAATGATTAGCACCTGCTCACCCCGCTTCGCACAAGGTGACTGGTTCTGAGAGAGGACTTTCTGCAGCAGTTTTAAGGTGTGCCAGGTGATGTTCCCACGCCCTGGCCCTGAGCATTTGTTTACTCACGGTGACTGGTGAATGCATGCATTTACTACACCTACTCAGTATTACATTTAAAATTACAGTAATGCATATAGAAGACTGTTCTGTGAAATTAAATTGTTCATGCATATTTAATTTTTATTACACAAACCTGTACATGAGTAAAAACAGGTAAACTAATTTGTCAAATTTTTAACATACACTTTCAGAAAACCTACTTTATTATATAATGGGCTTTCAGCTTTAATGGAACACCCCTTGCTCGAATTAGTTCATTATATTGAAGTTTTACTGTATTGTGTGTGCCAGGCACTGGACATTCTTAATTCTCAGGCAACCTTCAGGAGGTGGTATTATCTCTATTTTGCAGATGAAAAAAAAAATGAGGCTGAGTTGAATGCTGGAGTGCCAAAGCCTCTTTCCACTACACATGCTATGGCTTAAAAGTCTGGGGATGAAGATGGGCGGCCGGTTGGGAGACAGGAAGGAGGTAGCGCAGTGGGCAGGGCCCAGAGGAGCTGTGAGGGCCTAAACCAGCTGGGACTTTGCAGGATCTTTTGAGCTCTCAGGCTTAGAAGCCACCCTATCCTCCTGGGCTGGAATATAGGCTCTGTGTCTTGATCTCATTTTAGACAAGATATCCTGGTTGAAAATAGAGCTGTTTTCTTTCTGACCAACTGAAAAAGATTATTTAACTAGCAAGATAGACTTGAAGAATAAGGTGTGGCTGTATAAACTGAGGAAGCTTTTGTATTGGTAGCTTGTTTTTATTTGAAGATCAATGAGAAATTGAGGTATGTTTTCATTTAGCTAATTAGTGCTTTCTGAGTACACTCTGTCTGGCCTGAGGTTGGTGATATGTGTTAAAAGACTTGAGCCAGACTCTGAAGGAAGGCTGGTGAGGCTTTGACTCAGTGGGTCTCAGGAAGAGGGCCATGGTCGGTGGTAGCCCAGGTTTGGGGTGGAAGTGTAGGGAGGTTCTTGAGCGCTAAGGGCAGACTGCAATGGTTGGTTGTGATAAGAGGGGCCTCCCTTGACCTGGGCTTTAGGGGAGCTGCCAGCCTTCACTCTAGGTGAGCCGTGCTGGAGGGACGGACTCCCGTCTGTCTCTGAATGGCTGTGTGAGTCTCTCTGCTGAGCTGGTCTGCTCGTCTGTGCTACAAACCACTTCACCAGCTCCTTTGCTAATGAATGCCAACTGGGCTTCTGCTGGGGCTCAGTGGGTGTGGGAATGGATGCAGAATCCTTGTTAGGGGAAGATATTCCTCCCTCACCCCAAGTCGTCAGTATCCTTGGCAACTGGCCTTTTTCTGATTACCTGCCATTTCCTGGAGGGGAGCAAGAGGAAGGAACTTTCTTTTAAACCCAGGTTGTAGGAGGTCTAGAGCAGGGACCTATGTTGAGGACGACTGAGTGCCTGCCAGTGTAGGGGCCAATTAGCAAAGCTCTCCCCCAGTCACCAGCCTGCCCTGCCCTCAATCTGGAGAATGCATACGTAGGTCATTCCCAGGGCACAAACAGAAACGGAAGCCCAGAGACCTCCAAACCACCTAGCTTGTTTGTGGCACATTTTGTGGCTCCCAATTAGTGAGTTTTCGACCACGGAGAAGAAATAACATTCTACTGTTTTTAAGTTAACAGAAGCACTTTCTTAGGGATGGGATTTGAGTTCCACCACGGTTGTGGGATCTAGAAATTTCCTTTTTACAGATGAGGAAATGGAGGCTTAGACAAAATAACTTGCCCCAAATTATCCAGCTGGTAAGTGGCCAGGCCCTCCCATTGGGATTGCTCTGTGCCAATACTGTGGTGTGCATTACTGGTCCAGACTGCAGCCTGTCCTGATTC
This sequence comes from Myotis daubentonii, assembly GCF_963259705.1. NCBI lineage: Eukaryota > Metazoa > Chordata > Mammalia > Chiroptera > Vespertilionidae > Myotis > Myotis daubentonii. The sequence goes on along the minus strand of NC_081850.1, from coordinate 73,120,118 downwards.
CCAAGACCCCTTGGCAAGTCTCCTCTCCCAGGATGTATCACTTTACCTCGCTTGGTTTAAAATAAAACAAGCAGAAGCCAACTCACTTCTTGCCTCCGCCACCCCTTTTGGGAAAAAAAAGAATCCAGATGCCAGGCTCAACTATGTGCTTGCTTGCTCCTGGACTGGTCGGTCTCAGGCCAAGCAGCCTGTGTGGGGTGTTTTGTTTTGTTGGTGCCAGCCGCACAGTTGCGCCTACTTCCACCGACGGCCTTTTTGTGCTGTAACTAAACCCTGTAGGAAAGTGCAAACCAGCACCTGCCATGGGGAGCCCAGGCTTGGACGGCAGAGGGACGGCTGCTGGAGTAGATGTGTGCTTTCTTGTTTTGGCTTCCTCCGCGATTCTGGGGGCTGACATTAGCTCCTGGCTAAGTTTTTCTGCGTGCACTAACCAAACGGGCCACCTTCACAGGAACACGCTTCCCAAGTGCTCTGATGCTGGGCTCTCTTTGGACCTTTCCATCATAGAGTGTCAGAAATTGCTCAACTTGCCTATATCCTTCATGCCCGTGGAGGCTACCGGACCACAGTGCCCGATGAACTCAGGACGGCTGATGGAGCCTTGGGAGCAGGTGTGGTGAGAAGCACACTCCATGTTACAGAGTGTTTAAGCAAGAAGCCAACTGTTTGGCTGGTACAGAGGAATTTTTTCCTACGGAATGTCAGTGTGGACAGAGCACTGATGTGACTCTTGACATTGACAAGATCACTTCTCTCCTCTTGGGCAGGTGGGTTTATTGGGAAACATTCACTGTCACCTGGTACTGTGTACCAGGCTCTGTTGTGGGGGACAGGGAACAGAAAATAACAAGATTTTCAGCTTAGACAACTGAGTAGCAGGTGAGAGCTCAGGATGGGGAACGGTGTGCAGGGCTCCCACTCAGTCCTGGAGAGGAGCCAGGCCTGTGGAGAGACTGACACGCAGCGCGAGTCAGAGGAGCTCTGTAACGTGGTGAGATTTCAAGACAGGCATGGCCTTCTGGGGACAGCATGAAGGTCCTTGTCAACATGTTAAGCACCCAGCCTGTTTTGTCTTCTGGACCGAAAGTATGTCACTCACCGGTGACTGGCTGGGCGCTTAATGTGTTAATGGAAGCCACCTGGTTAGAAGGGTTAAGTAGCAGGGGGGATGTATAGAGTAGGGCCACTTGGTGAAAGGCCCTGGCTATGCCCTTCAGTGATTACCATCTTCCAAAATGGTGAGCATTCTGGAGGGTCGATTTGGAAGGATTAGAGGCAGAAGGCAGAGGCTGTTGCAGATGCCCAGGTGAGGGATGGAGGAGGCTGGCTGAAGGCCACACAGGGGAGCAGAGGCAGAAATGGTGTCTCTTCAGAGGGCAGGTTCTCTCATGGACCGAGCAGGAAGGTAGGCTTGGCAGCACCCAGCCCAGGGCACCATGTCCAGGGGAGCAGGCGCCTGCCCAAGCATTTCTCCAGAGCCACCGTCACTCGGTGACTGGACCCAAGATGGGGAAGGTGAAGCAGGAAGATGCTGACAAGGCAGAAGGGAGTGCAGGGGAAGGAGTTGGAACGTAGGAAGGGCCATCTCCATTGGGCCAGGAGTGGGGTTGCTCTCTTGGAAGTGTATCTTTTAGCAACCGGTAGACAGGTTTGCAGGCTGGTCAGTCAGCATCTTACTCTTTCCCTGAGTTTCTGCTCTGCTGGGCTCACCAGTCCAAGGGAATGACAGGTACTGGGCGTTTGTTCATACAGGAACCTTGTGCTTTTTAAAAAGTGACATTTTTGGTTTCTTTGCCAGGACAAGGGCTGGAGCTCATTTAATTCAGCATCTGTAGGACATGGTCTTCAGCCAATGGGAAGGTGCCAACTTGTTTTACAGGGTGCTTTATGGAGGGAAAGAATGAAATTGTAGTTACTGGAGGGTTTGCTGTGGGCCTCAGGTCTGTGTCTATCTTGGATTCATCCTGGACAGGTGGGCAGGGAGAGCTGAGGAGTCAGGGTGGGTGTCTGCCCTCTATTTCTGTCACTCTTTGGGACATAGGGCTGGAGGCAGCTGTGGTTTGAGTCTTTAGGTCAGAGCTAAGAAAGGTCACTAGTGCACTGATATGCTGATCCCATTAGCCTTTGGGGGTAGCCAGGTGTCTGACTACAAGAGGCCTTTTTGTTTACTCCCCTGGGCCACATGATATCGTCTCTTCTTTTAGTATCTCAATTTGGAAATATATGGGAACACTGCTTTTAGACATGGTTTTGGAAAACTTTTTCTATAAAGGGTCAGACAATAAACCTGAGGTCTTGTGAACCATTCGCTGTTGGAGCTACGCAGCTCGGCCTTTGTAGCAAACGAGCCTGGCTGTGGTCCAACAAATCCTACTCACAACACAGGCACTGGTTGCTTTTGGCTCTTAGACTGTAGGCACCCTTTGGTTTAATTCTGATAGGGAACTTCCTGCCCTCGGCTGGGACTTACCCGGCTTCCTGCGAAGGCTTCCTGAACGCTGGTCCGAGTGCGCACTGAGGACGAGGAGGGTGAGTCTTTGCCCCTGAGCATCGTAGGTTTTAGGTGAGAGGTGGGCACTGACAGCTCCAGAGAGAAGGGCCAGGCCGAGTCAGGAGATCAAGCTGTCCAGTCACCGGCACGTTGGTGCAGCCTGGGAAGGACTGAGTGTTGGGCTTCATTCTGCAGGTGGTGGGGAGCCAGTTTGAAAGGTTGTGCTCAGGCCCGTCAGGTGATCATAGATGCACTTTTGAAACATTACTCTGGTCGTGGTTTCCAACGGTATCTTTCAGGTTAGTATGGACATTTCAGCCCAGGGTTTGGTTACCGTCAGCACCAGAGCAGAAAAGTGGCCCCGAGTTGCAGGGCGGTCCTGGCCACAGGCTTTAGTGGGCTAGAGCGCCACACTTCTCAATAGGCAGAGTTTAACAGAACCTTCCACCCGCAGGCAAATGAAACAGTCTGTCCCAGTGCTGTGGTGTGTGAACAAAAGTATCTAGGGAAGCCCATCCCTTGCTTCAGATGGAGTTATGTGGCAAGAAAGCTTAAAGCTTCAAGAAGCTGATTCGCACCCTCTGCATGTAGCTAGGCCTGCGACCAGCACACAGAGGGTACAAACGACTGCAGCAAGGTGCGCGTGTGCAGGGTGAAGCAAGTGCTGCTCAGGTGCATCACAGATGGCTCGAGGCCGAGGCACACCAGACCTGGTGCTCACTGTAGTTGGGGTGGCAGAGAAAACCCTAAGTGTATATAGTGCTCTCTACTCCTGAAGTATTCTCTCCTCAGAGAGGTTTCTAGGCAAGTAAATTGAACTGCCACCTGGAATGGGGGGGGGGTGCTTTATGTGCGGTGACAGGAGCTGTCATGAAAGGAGACCTAATAGCAGTGCCTGCAGATACTGTTTTATTGAGTCCTCAACAGGCCTCTGGCAGTAGGTGAGGAGCCTCGGAGCGGGAGGTGGCTGTGCCAGCTCCGTGCAGGGCTCTCCCAGTGCAGCCTGCAGACACACTGGTCCTCTGGCCAATCAGGTACACTTGTCAGTAGGTGGCCTTCCAGGCCCTGGGAGGGTGGTGGGATGTCTGGGTAGGAAACCACTGAACACTTGGGGAACTGGATGCTGTGAGTGCAATAATGCTTGGGGATGTGCCTCTTGAATTTTGCTGCCCGGTCTTGTCTCTGTTAGTGGGTGGGTAACTTCTCAATTCTGAGCAGCACTCCTTGTGTTTTCTAAAGGCGTTTCTGGGCTCATGGGAGAGAAAGGTGAGGCTCTCATCAGGCAGCTTGGCCTGTGCTGTGGTTCTGGAGTGTGAGGCCCACATCTCATTTTCCTGCTTAGGGAAGCAGATGGTGGTCAAAATGGTTTTTGTTTGTTTTTTTTCCTGCCTAAATATTTCTGCTGTTCTGAGATGTCAGGTTTGTTCATGGCAGTGAATTTAGGGCTAGCAGTTTAGAAGTATGCAGCCTCTTTCCCCCTCCTCCGGGCTGAGCACTGCTCCCATCCTCCTCGAGAACTGGGTTCCTGCTGCCATAAATACCCCTCGGACTTAAGACAAGCACTTTGGTTTGGTGGGTGAGTAGCCAGACACCCTGACCCAGAAATGTTCTCTCACCTGACGAGCCACCACTAGACACATCCGTTTCCCTGGCCATGAAGGCTTGTACCACAACTTAGTGTAAGGGACCACGTGCATGGCCTGTTCCCTTGCTCACTTAATGTGGGTGTTTCTCAGCAGGGGGCCCTGCCGTGGCTCTGTGGGAGGTGGCTTAGCTACCAGTTATTACCAACTTTTCGTGGAAACAACTGGGGAGCCAAACTACAGGCATCCTCAAAGCCTGTAATCGGGGGTCCTTACTTTCTGCATCTCCCCGGAATCCAGGCTGTCTTGTGAGCTATCTCCAATCTCCAGGGGCTTGAAGTGGGATTCTCCTCCCTGCCTCTGTCCTTGTCTGTCTTCTAATGAGTCATGAGCCACCTTCCTTGGCAGATTTCAGCCTTTAGCAGTGTTCACTGTTTTCTCTGAACTCAGGCCTTGCATCAGGGGCATCTGTTGTTGGTCTGTTGTGAATCTTCGGTCTCTGTAAGGGGCTGGTTGGGTCCTAATGAGGGGGCACTTTGAGGAAAAGTGGGGCTGGTCTTGGGCTTGGTTCAGCCTATCAGCCTACGCATCCTGGTCTGGCCTCTAAGACTTGCTTCTTGCCCACTCCATGCAGAACTCCTTGGGGAAAAGGCGGCCAGTCTAGACCTGAAGCTCTGGGCTGTTCTAGAAGAGGCTTGCTTGCCTCACAAAAGCAGTAAGGTGGCCCTGGAGAAGACTGAGCAGTTCCCACATGACACTGGGCTCCTGGCTGTAGTTCACTCTCACTCTGGTCTGGTGGTGGCCAAGGCAATTTTAGTAATCTTATTTAAAATACCTATTTATTGTGTGTGTTTTTCTGAATACGCAAGTGTAAATAGTATAATTTGCAGTGCAAAGCCCTTGGCAATAACTTTGTTGTGTATTATGTTAAAAAACTCTGGAAATCGCGAGCACCACGGATTGTCTTTCCCCTTGGGGCAGTGGTTACATGTAGGACTCTGAACTTGAACCCTTCGGCACAGTTGAAGCAGCAGCCTGCGTGTGTGGACTGTCACCAGTGCCTCGTCCAGAGATGCCTGCCCTTCATCCACAGGGACTCTGCGCCCACTGACTGTGTTGGACTCTGCATAGACTGACCCTCTCGTCTGGCTGCTGCAGTCTGCCGGAATGCCCTGACATGTTGCATTTTCCCTATTTGGATGAATAAAAATAAAAGCTTCTGTCTTAAGCAGGGCCTTCTCTGGTTAAACAAAGGTGCTTTGATAAAAAGGGTCAAGTGCACAACGAATTTCCTGGCACTTAGCAGAGAGAACCATGAACAGGAAGATCTTGCCACATGGACTGAGCCAGAGTGCTAACAGTACAAAAAGTTCACACAACCTCAAACTGTAACCCAGCACTGTGAGTGGTGAGGTACGGATGCCGAATCCTAAACCTCAGCCGACCAGGTGTGTTTCACATCCCTGGCTTAATCCTCATACCTGCTCCCCAGGACTGGACGTGCCCAAGGGAGGAGAGCTTCTGAATGGCAGCAGCCATCGGAAGGCAAAGCTGGAGCTCTTCCTGCTGCTGCCCCAGGGAAGCCAAGAGCTGTGTGGAGAGGCACTGGGTGCTCGTTTCATCTTACAAACGAAAGGCCCGCCCTCTCCCCCGGCACACCATCGGTTTGGGTTCGGATTTACAACCATGCTAGAACTGACGGGCCAGACCCTGCTCCCACACTTTCTTGCTCTTGGGCCCTGAAAAGATGGAGGTGACGGTACCTGGTAGAAATCCCAGCCTTTCACCTTTACTGTCAAATCGCACATTACTTAATTCGGCAAAGCTTAACAGGAGTTTGGTAACCCTGAGGAGACGGGCATTGAGCCCACTGCAGAGATGAGGTATGCTATCTGGAGTGAAGTGCTCAGAGCTTATACCCCTGCTGCCCACTGGGAGTTAGAGACGTGAGTGCACATCCTAGCCGTGTTGCCTGGGCCAGGAACCTTTGAGGGCCCAATGTCTTCCTGACTCCTCTGCCCTTCCCCCTGGCATATCTCTGACCAAACGAAGCATTATAATCCACACATCCATTACACAGATGACCATACAGGGTCCCAGAGGCCAAGCAACTCCCCTGGGCCCCATGTCCTCTCTGTGCAGACTCCGGTTTTCACCTCTGTTGGGGTAGTTCAGAGTTGGGAGTGGATTTTTCTCTCCTTCACTGAACCCTCTGTGCTCACGTGTGCCGCTGGGACGTGGGCAGAATTCAGAGTGGATGGGGCAGCAGTACTCCTGGGAGACTAAGGCAGATGCCGCCTATCTTTCATTCTGAGCTGCCTCTCCCTCCCCCATGAGTTACTAACAAGGCTCCAGATCCGCTCAGCAGGGCCCACTCAGCCTGTCATGTATTTTCATACCTTGTGATTAGTCCCAAGGTCACCGTCAAGGAAGAACAATGGTCACAGAACCAGGATCTGAGTTGACTAGCATGAAGCCTTATGGTCTTCCTACCACAGTTCCCTCCAACCACCACCTTTCCCCCATTTCCCTTCACAGCCAGGCTTAAAATCTATACTTCCTTCTCTGCTCCCTCCACCCCACCCCACCCTAAGCATCAGTGACTCCCCAGTCATCCAATCCAATCAGCCTTTCTGGTCCTGCCATCACTCCCAGGTAGAGCTTGCTAGTTCTTAAGGCCCACAGCTGTGTCCCTGCTCCTTGTCCTTTCTCTTCCCCGCTGACCCTAATCCTGCCCTTGCTTAACTGGGACATCCCCTGGGCACTTGCTGCCTTCCTAGCTTCACCTTACATGCCAGAACAAGATTGTCAACCAGGGGAACTCCTCCCCCTAGCCTGGGCGCATTCGGCAGTATCTGGAGACATTTAGGTTATGACAACTGGTGGTGGTAGGGTGTGCTATTGGTATCTAGTGAGCAGAGGCCAGGGATGCTGCTAACCTTCCTGTGACGCACAGAACAGCCCCACAACAGAGAACTGCCAACAGCCTCTGCTGTGGTGGCACCGCCCACACAGTTCCTGATGTGTCGATTCTGGACATCTCCAACTTCTATTTCCCAGGTGAGCTCCAATCCATACATTAAAAGCTCAATTTATCTTCCTGGTGTTTCTGCGCTTCTCTGTCACCTATCTTCAGACTAAATTTCTTTAAAAAGCAGGGATGGGGAACATCTGGCCCGCAGTCTGTACAAGGCCCATGAAATCATTTGGTCTGGCCCTGCCAAGGCATTAGGGCAGTGATGGCGAACCGATGACATGCGTGTCAGAGGTGACACGCGAACTCATTTTTTTGGTTGATTTTTCTTTGTTAAATGGCATTTAAATATATAAAATAAATATCTTTGGTTTACTATAAGTCTTTGGTTTACTATGGTTGCAAATATCAAAAAATTTCTATGTGACACGGCACCAGAGTTAAGTTACGGTTTTTCAAAATGCTGACACGCCGAGCTCAAAAGGTTCTCCCATCACTGCATTACGGATTAATCAAATGTTTGACCAAATATAGCAGGCCAATTTTTAAGTTGTAATTTTCTATGGCCCTGGAATGATGTTATAAATATCCAAATGGCCTTTGCCACCCCTGTCTAAAGAGTGTTAAAGGAAGTTGGCTTAGAACTCTCCAGTAATTATCCTTCTAACACCTTGGCCTGGACCTACCTGCTGGCCCAGTCTCACCTCCCATCATGCTGCCTTCGTCAGACCAGAGTGCTCAACACTGTCTTCCTGCTCCGGAGTCCAGCACTTCCCCTCGCTGTCAGTGCAGGAAACTCTCCTTGCCAATGCATATACCCTCCCTGTTCTTACAGGATCCCATATACCTGCTACAGCACTTAGTATACAGGTGCAGGTGCAATTACTCTTATCCTGGGTCTCACGTAACTAGGGGACCTCCCGGAAGAGGACTCCTTCTGAGGCACGTCAGGCCTCTGTGCCGAGGCGGACTGGTGTTTGGACTCCTTTGTCTGGGCCAGGGCATAGCTGCAGAGGTGAGGATTGCTACTGAATCCCTAATTCCTGGTCACTGAGACCCCTGGGAGTGGATTCTTGCCCAGGGTGGCCAGGAGTATGGAAATGCACCCGCCAGCCTGTGAGAGGCAAAGGGAAAGAAACCACCATGCTCTGGAGGCCCTGCCATGGCCCAGGCCCTTGCCCAGCTTCAGGGGGGCTCACTCACCACCTTCCCTTCTTTGTGGCCTGCATCTCAACCCACTTCCTCCAAAGCCTGGGTGTAGTAGCTGAGGTCCTGGAGGGCAGGCAGGCGACGCAGAGAGGGGAGCACTGTTCTTCTTCCTGCTGCAGAGAAGGGGTGGGGCGGTAAGGACGGCAGGGTCTGGGAGCGTCATCCCCTGGTGTGGGGTGGCTCCCAGTGAACAGAAAGCAACTTTTCAAGCTGGCTGTCCATGCCACCACTTCTGAGTTCCAGCAGAGCAGACCTGGACCCCAAGTAATCTGCCTACCTTTCTGCTCTTCATTCTGGGCGGGAATTCACTCTTCCATCTCAGCCGGGTGAGATGCTTTTGTCTTTTAAGGCTTAATTACACCCTTATGATTTCCCTAAACCTTGAACACACAAATAGTGCCTTGCCTATTTCTCAGCCGGGCAATGCTCACGATGAAGGCGGAGCCTGTGTCTTCTCACCCCATGGGCCTGGCACCTCAGCTGCTTACAAAGGGTCTGAATGGAGGTGGCTGCGGCTCACACACCGTATTTGACTTCTCTGATAGTGGGGGTTGGGGAGATGCTGCACGTGATAAAACTGGTTTTTACAAAGCAGTGCTGTTTGTACCAAAATATTTAATGAATATGCTGTTAAAATAAAACCAACGGAAGAAATAGTAATACAATTTTACTGGTTTATATTTCAATTCATAAAGTTAACACACTAAGACTACCCTAACACAATGTCCACGCACCTAGATTTAGACGGGCTTACAGCTGTTTTGGTAACTGAACAAGAAAGACACGAAGTGGTGGGGGGAAGGTGGGAGGAGGGCTTGCCACTTGTTACCTCCACGTTAACACAGATGACCTCAGCAAGCGTCAGTACAGCCAATGGGAAAAGATACAAAACAACCCAAGTGTCTACATACAAACCAGCTCCTCTTGTAACCAGCTACCTCCAACCACGCAGAGACGACGACGAACCATCTGCAAGACAGCCTGCCGGCACATCACTATAGAAGTTAAAAGTCTGTGTTTGTTTGTTTGTTTAAAAAAAGGTGCTAAAACCTCCATTCCATAGTTTTGAAGCGAGAACTTGCAGCCCATTTAAACAGCGAGGTTTGCACCCAGCCACACTCCAGGGGAGGACACGGGCCAGCAGGATGGGCCTGGGCGTCCCACATGTACATTTACACAGACACACACAGAGCTCAGTGTCCTCCTCACTTACACAATCTGTTGTGCAAAACACCTGGAATCTTGAAGTGAGGGAGCTTGTCACAACTCTCAGAACGGCAGGGAGGAGAGCAGAACCCAACAGACCTGGAGTGAAATTAAGTGCCCACATAACCACATAATTAAGTTGTGCAGATCAGTCCTAGTCTGGGATTTAAACACTGTCATTTGGGGGCATTGGGAAAAGATATTTTTATATATATATACATATACACACATGACACATTGAGCAAAATAAGATTTGTCCACATTATGATTAATCCAGTCTCATGGTCACCCACCCCAGCCCTGTGAAGTCATTTTGGCAGCTAACACTAAAAAACAACAGGAACCATGAGAGTTGCATAGAATTGATCTGAAACGTGAAAAATGCCAAACCAAAACCTGTGCATCATATAGTTTAACAAAACTAGGCTGCTTCACTGCACCCACGAAACCCTCCTCTTTAAAACAAAGTGCTTCTCCATTACCCAGAGGACCCTCTGCTGGCACTGACGCAGGTAAGAATTACTGGAGTTTCTGATCCTCTGCCCCACCCCACCCAGCCACAGTATATATAACGTGTATTAAAAAAAAAAGTTACAGATTTAGAAAAAAACCCAACAGCCTGAAAAGGTTCCCCCAACTCTGATCATGTCAGCTCAGCCTGTGGGCTGGGTGAACCTGGGAGTCGCCTGGGAGTGATTTCCTAGAGCGTCCAGAGCAGCCGCTGGGCTGGCAGGCCTGTTAGTGTCAGTAGTTAGGAGAGCCTTACCCCAGAGGCGCCTGCTTCAGGAGCTCTGGGCCAATGACCTACCAATATGCCTCTAGGAATCTGACTTAGGTACATCTGGTCCTGGGACATGTCACAGAATCACACATCTGGCCAAAGAAGGCAACAAAAGGTGTTGTGTTTTCTGACGGTGTCTGCAGGCCGCAGCTGCTCTCAGCAAGTCTCTTTCCCTTGAACGCCAGTTGCTGTCTTTATGGAGCTCAGTGTTCGGTTAAACCACGTCTTCTTGGCTGCTTGTACCTCATTTAGGGCAAGGCCCAAATGGTGCTCCAAGTCCTGCAAGAGGAAGACTGCATGAGGATGCTGGCTCCAGTGCCGAAGACGCTGCCTCCCCAAGAGCTGAGCCAGGACAGGAATTCAGTCTATTTACTTTTGAGAGGCCTCTGGAAATTCCCCCTTCTCAAACTGACATGGAAAGAGCTGGAATGCCTAAAGCTGTTAAGCCCTCCTTGTTTCTTGCCTAGTTTATTAACACTGCCTCCTACACAAACACCTCCCTCGTCCACCGCTGCACATCAGGCACACAGAGCTCATGCCCGGGTAAGGCTGCATCATGGACTTGCAGAAAGAACCTTAAAGTCTACACTCCTGAGCAAGGCACTTGAGACGTTGGTCTGGGCCAACACGCAGGCTGTTTCAGATCAGCACCCACATCCACCCCTACCTCCTGGGGCTCCTTGCTGGGCAAGCCCACACCTCCCTGTGCTGCTCCCTCCCCCAGGAATGCCTAATCTTCTTTCTCTTCTGTAGCTGCAACCTGTCCAATTCTTTGATCACAGCTCAGACACTGCTTGCCTGTCCTGGGCAGTCCTATGAGCCATGTCTTAGCTTTGCCGCCCCAGCATTGAGAACAGGGCCTGGCGAAGAGCAGGTACCCAGTGAATGTATGAGATGCGGGAGGCCCAGCCTAAGCTTGGTTCCTTGTGCTCAGCACTGGTGCTGACAGAACTAGCCAGACAGTATAAAGAGGACCAAGATCAGCCCCAATTCCTTCACCAGGAATGGAGGCTCGGATAAATTAGGTAACATGTCCAAAGTCACCAAGCTAGCTACGTGATGGGAGCTGGGACATAAGAGCCGGCATTTATGAAGCCGGCACACACTGTGTAAACCCTTTCTATGCATTATCTCCTTGTCCTCACTCATCATCTCCACTTGCAGATGAGACTGGAATGTAGAGAGGTTACTAACTCAAGGTCGAAGACTCTGATAGTACAGCTGTGACTTGAAAGCACGTATTCTCTGCTCCACCAAGAAGCTCCCAAGCTTGACAGTTATCATTAGGAAAAAGGTCAATGCTTAGGACAGGCCATGTCAACATCCACTGGTAAATAACACGTAACGGGCTTCTTCCCGTGAGCATCGTAGTCAAAGCTGACAAGAGAAAAGAGCCCCAGTCCCTAAAGGTCATGCTGGCGTTCCCCACACCAGGACCCCTCTGGCCAGTCCGAGTCTCCTGGCAGCAAGAGAAGAGGCAGCGCTTTGGTCCCGGGGTGGGGAGGGGGGGCAGGGGGGGGGGCGTGCTGTTACCTGTATCTTACACTCGGCCTCCACCAGTTGCAGCTTGGTCTGGGCCAGCTCCAGTTCCATCTCTCGCAGCTGGTTCTTGAGCGTCTCCTTCTCCTCATCTGTGTCCTCATCTAAAGCTTCCTTAGCTGCGCTGATGCCCTTTATGCGCCCTTCTTTGTTGAAAAGCTCTCGGCAGCGCTCACAGTCATCTACTTTTTGCTAAAATTGAATGTCAGATGTAAAGAGACAAGAAGAGAACTGGTCGTTTAGAAAGTGTGAGCATCACCCTCCTGGAGCCAAGAGGTGGCTTCTCAGTGGGCACCACAGCTTCTGAAAATCTGCCCCCTGTAACCAGGTAGACGGCCTATGGGAAAACCACCTGGCGCTACACACTGAAAGCAGTAAAAACAGTCTGATGTCATGATCCAGTCAGTAATCGTATCTAAGAACCTTGGCTAAAAAATGAAGCAGCAGTGACTAGATACGATTTATGTACAAGGATTTTCACTGCAGAATGAGAGAAGCTACCCAACACCTGGGAGAAATTCAATACAATGGGCTGTATTTATACAGGAAGTATGCAGCCTCTAAGTTTCTGAGGAATTTTTCATAACATGGTAAACAAAAAATGTATCTATAGTTTGGTTAAAATATATAAAATATATTTTCAAAATATATTTTCTTACTCATCAAAATAAGATGCCACTGACTGTAAGAAATATCATCTTATGTTCTTCTAAGAAAACATTCTGCCAACTAAACCAAAACCTGCCCCAACTTCAGAGATGTGAGTGTGAATGCATATCTTAGAATGAATGAAATTGTGTATGTTAAACAGAACAAAGACTGAAAGCATATACAACCAAGTGTGCACGATGGTGATGTTATCTGTAGATAACAAGATTGTAGGGGGTGACCAGCAGGCGTGGCTCAGTGCCTGAGCATGGACCAATGAACCAGGAGGTGATGGTTCAATTCCCAGTATGAGGCATGCAGGAGGCAGCTGATCAATGATTCTCTTTCATCACTGATATTTCTCTCTCTCTCCCCCCTCTCCCTTTCTCTCTGAAATCAATAAAAATGTATTTAAAAAAAGATTGTAAGAGGTTTTTTCCTTATACACTCTTCCAAATTTTCTGCAATGAGTTTTATTAGTTCTGGAATCAGACAACAAATTATATTTAAAAAATAGCTACTGCTGGTTAAACCCTTCTTGTGGGGGCTGGGCATCACCTTGCTCCAGGTAGAATGTTCTAAGCAAACATGGTCATGAGCACAGAGCTCTCCATTTTCCTCTCCACTCAAGCGTAAGTATGTGAGGAAAGCATCTTTCAGTAAATGACTCATCTTAGTAAAATTTGGTAAGTATTCTTATACAGGTACAGCTTAAAGAAAGAAGCATCGTTACAAAAGCTCTCAAATTGGCAACAGCTACACTTTAAAAAGTCAAGTCGTCGTCGTGGCACGTGGATCATTGTGACAGCAGAAGGAAGTGTCCACGCAGGTGGGAGGGACAAGTCACGCCGCAGTCCTGGCCTCCAGGCCCCAGTGCTGCGCAGCATGCACTGCCCACGCGGCAGCACCCGGAATCTAGAGCCGCCTGTTTTGCTTACAAACTCCCCGGAGGAGATGCTGTACACATTTATAAGGACAAGGACCTTGGATTTTGAGATCTAAAGCCAGAGCCCTTTGGGTCTCATCTGTATTCCGCTCCAGAGGACAAGCACAGGATCAGCGGTCAATTACTGAGTCAGGCTGTGGTGTTTTGTCAGCTTCTCTCACTTCTGAAATCAAAGTACCGCCCTTACTCAAAATCTGCAGTGCTGGTTACAGCCATAAACTGAGCTAGGTGCTAGAAAGTTTCTTTGATAAAGGAAGACTTACCCGAATTTTCTCAATTTCCACTTTATTAGCTGTCTGCTGCTTCTCCAATCTTTCACTCAACTGAGAACAAATCTAAAGGAACAGACATAATATCAAATGAAAATCTGGAGCCACACCATCAGCTGCATACTCTGGGCTGGGTCCACGCTCAGCAGCAGGCCTCTGCATCCACCAGCCTGGGACCTGCAGGCCCCCGTCAGCACCACCCATGATGGCCACCGTTTCTGCACCATGAAACACACATGCACAGAAGGTGCGACCTGCACCTGAAATGCTCCCAGGAACACAGTGTGGCTTCACTTATAAGCGCCCACATGCATGCTGGGCACTCACTATGCCTGGTGCTCTACCTACACACTGAGATCGCAACTCTCCCTTACTCTGCAGGTGACCAGCGAGGCAACGTGGCCGGGGCCGGGCGTGAAGTGACTGGTCAGAGCCGGAAGCTCTTGGGTGAGGAGGGGACACAGCCCAATCCCCTGGTGCGTGGACCCACCTGCTTGTAGTCACCGATGATAGAACTGTTTTTTTTAATCTCAGATTCTGCCTTGTCGAGTTCCCGCCGACACATTTCTTTTAGCTGCGTACATGGAAGAGGCAGAAGTGAGTGTTTTAAGGGAAATATAAAGGGCTTCCCACAAAGCCCAGACCTGACTCTGTCAGGGCTCTCCCTCCCTCCTGCTTACTTCTTGGCATCACTAACCCGTTTTCTTGATGCCAGGAGAGGGAGGGAAGAGTCAAAATGTCCCAAAACACCCCACCCCACCCCACTCTGGGGTTTGCTGAAGCTTCTGCCTGAGAGCAACCCGGCCTGTGGGCCTGAGGAGGCCGCAGAGCAGGGACGGAGCTGACGGAGCCCCACGGCCGCCTCAGTAACTGACCTCCCGTCTGTGTAAAGTGCCGTCCCCTCGCACCTCAGGCAGCCCTGTCTGAGACCAGGAGTTACCTTTATGGAAAACTGGGGGGAGGGGACGGGACTGGCCCCAGGGCACCCAGCACCCTAAGCTCTTCCTATGGCTGCAGGTCTGTGCCCCAGGGACTGTAGAGCTGGCTGCGGACAAGCCTTCCAGTTTGCTCTCGGAGGACATGTCAGTGGACAGGTAGAAGAGCCAGACATGTTAGGGTGTTGCTTTCCTTCTGCAGAGATGCTAACCCTATTGTTTGTCACTCAGATGTGGACACACAGGGATTTCTCTTGCCTCACTGTGCTTTAATTATTAAGAATCATTAAGCTTTACACGGTACATTAAAAAGGCTCACGGAAACTGAAGCCACCTGTCCCAGCTTCTCCAGTGCCAACAGGAAGCCTCCAGCCACACTCCCACCATCAAGTGTCCGCAGGACACAGAGGGCTATGGGCGGGCGAAGCTCCCTCACCTGAGCAGACTCCTCCTCCAGCCGTCTCTTCTCTTCTTCTGCATCAATCAACTTCTGTTTGGTCATAAGCAGCTCCTTATTCAGTGCATCTGCCTTTTCCTCAGCCTGAAACATTGAAGAGATGCTGTCAGTGACAAGAACTGAGAGCGGAAGGTTCTGAATCACCCAGCACAACCCCATTTTAAGGGGAACTGTGATGGGGACAGGAGAGGCGATACGTGAGGCTCATGCCCAAGTGCTGGCTCTGCGGTCGGGAAAGGCGCTGGTCCGGAGCACAGCCTGTGGCCTCGGGCGGCCTAGGCTCCGTCCCATCATTCCCCGACCACGTGCCACTGGCCAAGTCACGGAAGCCTGTCTGCGCCTCGCTCTTCATCTGAGGGAGAAAGTGTGGGAAGGACTAACTAAGCACAGTGTCTAGCTCAGTGATGGCGAACCTTTTGAGCTCGGCGTGTCAGCATTTTGGAAAATCCTAATAACTCTGGTGCCGTGTCACATATAGAAATTTTTGATATTTGCAACCATAGTAAAACAAAGACTTATATTTTTGATATTTATTTTATATATTTAAATTCCATTTAACAAAGAAAAATCAACCAAAAAAATGAGTTCGCGTGTCACCTATGACACGCGTGTCATAGGTTCGCCATCACTGGTCTAGCACATAGTAAACACTCGGTAAACAGAAGCTGTCATAATCACTAATAGTTATAATAAATTCTGGTTTTCTTCCTCTAAACTCTCAGTATTTCCTCTGCTTCATCAAACAAGTTCCACATTTTGGTCTCCTTGTCACCTGATAAAGGAAGCCACCCTGCCGGGAGCCGGTCCATCCTTGCTGTTTCAAGGGACCTGGCATATATAGCATACGGTTCTTAATATGTTTGCTAGAACCTGGCTACTGAACCTGGCTAGAGGAACCTGGCTATGATGATCACCCGAATGCTGCCTCCGTGTCATGCCTTCTTCGCCGACTCCGTCCACACCTTTGGGGACCCCTGGACCCGCTGGGGCAGGACCCCGGCATATGGCGCCCGAACAGGGACCCTTAGGTAAGCCCCCCATTCCCCCAGGCAAGCGCCCGCACTCGGGACGGATAGGACTCCACCATAGGAAAAGGGTGGATAGTCTTCGCCGACTCCGTCCACACCTTTGGGAACCCCTGGAACAGGATTCCCTTAGGTAAGCCCCCCCATTGAGAACCTCCACACTCGGGACGGATCGGACTCCACCATAGGAAAAGGGTGGATAGTCTTCGCCGACTCCGTCCACACCTTTGGGAATGCCTGGAACAGGATTCCCTTAGGTAAGCCGCCCCATTGAGAACCTCCACACTCGGGACGGATCAGACTCCACCGTAGGAAGAGGGTGGATAGTCTTCGCCGACTCCGTCCACACCTTTGGGAACCCCTGGAACAGGATTCCCTTAGGTAAGCCCCCCCATTGAGAACCTCCACACTCGGGACGGATCGGACTCCACCATAGGAAAAGGGTGGGTAGTCTTCGCCGACTCCGTCCACACCTTTGGGAACCCCTGGAAAAGGATTCCCCTAGGTAAGCCATCCCCCCATTGAGAACCCCCACACTCGGGACGGATAGGACTCCACCAGGGTGCTACAGACCCCCCTATAGAGGACAAGTAGGGTAAGAAGGTGGATAGTACAGAACTTAGATTGAGAAGATGTGCCATACTGAGTCCAAAGAAAGAAGACTCTGTATTGATCCTTAGATTGAGAAGATGTGCCATACTGAGTCCAAAGAAAGAAGACTCTGTATTGATCTTTTAACATATATGCTTGCTAGCAGAGGAATTAAGGTTACTCCCAGTCAGACAGAACCTTTTATACAAGAAGTATGTCCATGCTTTTCTGAGGAAGGAAAGGTAAATGTAATGGCATGGGAGAAGGTAGGCACAAGGAGCCTTATCCTTAACCCCACTGCAGCCTTTCCACCCCGGGAAAGTGCAGGATTGGCAAGCTCTCCCTGGGGTGATAGATCAGGACTCAGGTAATAGCGGAAAGCGCCAATCCTACTCTTAAAATGGATACAAGAGAGCATTTCAGGTTTTTCTTTTTAATGCCTTTTTAAAAAATAAAAAAGGGGGAATTTGCCGGGAGCCGGTCCATCCTTGCTGTTTCAAGGGACCTGGCATATATAGCATACGGTTCTTAATATGTTTGCTCACCTTCTTGGCGCTGTGTTTTAACCAAGGTCACCTCTCCGAGAAAGGTTGAATCCCCAGGTAGGGATTTTCCCCTGAAGTTAGGGAGGGGATGAAACTCCTTAACTAAGTGCCAGGCGGGTAGTTAATCAATTTAACTACAAACAATCATGCTTAAGCTACATAATCTTTACTCGCTGGAATGGAGATAAGAAACGCTCTAACCTTTGTAATAGAAATTGACAGGATTAGAATCAACTGGTATAAATATAGATGCAACAAGACAACAACAGACAGAATTCAGAAGACAGCAAGACTCAGAACTCAGAACACAGAACTGAGAACACAGGGCTTGGAAGACAGGACCAAGAGAGACAGAGCCTAGGCACAGAACCTACACAGAACTTTCTCTAGAGACAGAAGAACTTCGCTGGCAAGAGCATGCCGGAGGATCCTGGACAGGGACTGGCCTCGGAGCTTGGAGGCAAAGCCTGGCGAGAGAGCATGGCAGGGGATCCTGGACTGAACCTGACTGCGGAGATTGGCAGGAGAGCCTGACTAGAACCTGGTGACTGAACCTGACTGGAGAACCTGGACAGAACCTCTCTGGAGAACCAGCAGAACCTCTCTGGAGATCCAGACCAGAACTTGGCTGGAGATCCGGGCTAGAGATCCTGGCTAGGCTGCTGATCAACTGAACGCTGTCTCCGTGTCATTCCTTCTTCGCCGACTCCGTCCACACCTTTGGGGACCCCTGGACCCGCTGGGGTTGGACCCCGGCACCACCCCTTTCCTGTTTTTATTCCATTAATGGCGATCCTCCACCCGTTTCTCCTAAGACACACAAAGGTCTGGAAGGCAGACCTGTGGGTCCCAGTGAAAATGATATGAGTCCCCGACACGGACAGTCCCAGGACGCCGAGGAATGAAGGACGGTGGCAGCACCGAGGGCAGTGAGGGACACAGCAGTGCACAACATCTTCACACACATTCGGGGGAGCAAGGGCCTCATGGGTCACAGGCACTCCTGGTGCACTGTACCACGTAAGCCCCTGTTAGCCCGCAGCAGCCTGAGCCTCTTTCTAGAACATCAGGAAACCTATGAGCAGGAAGTAGTCTTAGGAGCCTGACAGGGAAACCCACCTAAGTCAGGTGCTGGTAAACTCGCCTATGCACCAAATCCACTGGTTCTTACAAATAAGGTTTTATCATAAGCAAACAGCCATGCTCATTCGTTTACTTACTATCTGTGTGCGGTTAGTTCTGCACCAGTGGCAAAGCTGAAGAGCCGTGACAGAGACCACGTGGCCCACAGAACCGAAGATATTTACTATCTATCCCTTTACAGAAAAAGCTTGCAACCTCTGACCTAAACCCTGAATGAGAGACTACACTTCTTCTAAGGGAGGCCTGTGGTAGAGAGAATGGACAAATGCCCGCCAGAAAAGCCATCACCTCAAACTCAAGATTGGGAGAAGCAAAGAAAGACGGCCTATCTGCCAACAGAAATTCCAGATGAAGTTAAGCATCCTGGGCACCGGGCTTTGTTATAACCGGCAGTGCTTAGTCAACAGGCACAGACTATGCAAGAAACAAAGTCTCTTCTTGCTGTAGGGGGAGGTGAAGAAAATCATAGTGATTACATGCTACTGCCAACGGTGGCAGCATGAGAAGAGCCAGAAGCCTCTCAATCCAACAGTGCTTGGGAGGAAGTTCAAGGACTGAAGGACGGCTTCCTGAGCTCATCACTGACCCCTGTAGGAAGAGGGGGCAGGAATGCTGGCAAGAGCTGTACCTCCAAAGGAGGGTAACTAACCAGAACCACACACACAGGAATTTCACGTGATGAAGGAGAAGTCAGTGTTGAACACAATCTCTCCCTGCAGCAGAGTCAGACTCACGTTATCCAGGTCCTTGCGCAGCGCGATCTTGCTGGTCACAAGCTCGTGGGCTAAGTCATCATTTTCCTGTTCCAACCTCATGTTCGCTTCTTGTAAACGCCTATTCTCCCGCTGAAAGATGAAAAGAAACCAGTTACAGACGCATAAAAATCAGATGAAAATGACAGTGTTTCAGGGCTAACCTTCAAAACTCCCTTGAGTCCTCTGGAACTTGTGGGAGATGTAGCTGGTCCTAATGGGCTACCGATCAATCATTTCAGAAAACTTAACTGATAAGTGACCTCGTCAAGTAGCTATGTCTTATTAACGGTGCCAAAATGCCACCGAACTAACAAACCAGGCCGCTGGTTTGAAGCAAAACAAACTTTTTCTTACTTGCAAACTCAAACTGAAACTTGAATCTAGAAACAGTAGCACTGAATTTTAAAAGGAACGCAACAAGGCTGTTAACAGGCACAATGATAGGAAATGAAAGGCGAACCTCAAATCGTTCGATGGGGTCTTCCTGTTGGGCCTGCTGTTCCCTCATGGTGTGATATTCCTTTTCATATTTTTTCAGCTTCTTCTGACTAATCTGTAGGATAAACCACAGCATGAATGAAAAAGTATCGAAAGTGGTGGGCGCTTCAGGGACTTCACTAAGGACAGAGCTGTCCCAGTCACTATGAAAATGTTGTTTCCTAATTTGGGAGGGAAATCAGCAGAATGGGGCACCGTCCAGGACCCAGAATTCTCACTCAATGGCTACTGTGTCCAGGGTTCTGTTGGGAATAACTGGCTCACAGTTTTTAGTAAGTGTTAGAAGGACCACCGACAGAGAGCTCTTCCTATCTGAGCCTGGGTCCCACTGTCCCTATCATCATCCCCATCCCCATCCCCATCTTATCTAGCACCCACCAGCATGGCTACAAGAGGCTTCAAATCTCTGCCCTCACGTACAGTATTCTTCATCCTCCTCCTCCTCATTTTATATACAACTTAACTGAGGTATAAGGAGGTTACGTACTTTGACCAAGGTCACTCAGTGAGGGGCTGGCAGATCTGGGATTTGAACCCAGGCAGCTCGACTCCACCCGAGGTTTAGCTACAGCCATCTCACTGTCCTACCACCTGTCAACTTTCCTCTCTACTAGCGCCTGTGCTATCAAACAGGCACAATTCTCTCTGTCCTTCAACACACAGCTCTGCTGACCACTCTACTTGGCTGCTCTTCTGCCCCATCAAACTAATGTCCTCTTTCTCTCAAGCTTTTTCTTACCAACAACCACTGCCAACCACAGGTCTATACCCGTCACTTCCACTGCTTCAGGGCCTCTCTGTAATCTCTCTAAGCCAAGCTCCTGCTCTAACTACTCTTTATAAAATATCCTCTTGAAGGTCAGAGTGGTTTCTTTTTCACTCCGTCCAGTGCATTCTCTCTCTTCCAACTAGACTTCAAATCTCTTGACTTTCATGCTTTAGCATGATCAACCCGCTCCTCTCCTCTCAGGAGATCCTTTCTCCCTTCCTCTGAGCTCTCCTCCCGAACAGGCTGTTTCCCCTTTTACTCATTAACCCTTTTCTTTCTTCAATCTGGACCGTAACTAAGGGCTTCCTCAAAACACAACCCTGTCTTTTGTTTTATTCCTTCCTCTAAACCACTAACCCATTCTCTTTGGTGTTTTTAAAATTATATTTTTAAGAATTATAAAATATAAGAAACAGAAAAGTGATGAAACAGGTATATGCAACTTAAGGAATGATTACAAGCTAACGCTCATCCCTTCCCAAAGCTTCAAGAATCAGCACCATGCTGCCTCACAAATCTCAGCTGCCAGTTCCAGGCAATGAGGAAACTGAGCTTGTCTAGTCCAACTTTTCTCATTTTAGAGATGAAGAAACTGAGACCTACAGGGGACGGGACAGGCCCGAGTTTGCAGTGCCTCCAATTCTCCGTCCCACTCACTCGTGCTGCTGGTGTCCCCCCTCCCACCAACTCTGCAGACCCCCGTGCTCCTCGGGGTGCTGCTGTCTGCTTCCACCAGAGCTGATCCTGGCGTCTGGCTGCCGCCCAAGGGGAGGCCACCAGGCACACAGCACTGCGCCCTGGCTGCAGTTATAGAAGTGTCCATTATACACTTGGGGGTGTGGCTACAAGTGGGGGAGTGACATTTTTAAACTCAGATCTTCTGCTGTTTAAGGCCAATGCCAGGGTAAACTTTTATTGTATAATTAGAGGCCCCGGGGCACGAATTCATGCACAGGTGGGGTTGCTCGGCCTGACTGGTGATCAGGGCCGACTGGGCCAGCTAGCTGGGGGGGAAGGGACCGCAGCCAGCGGGGGGGGGGGGGGGGGGGGACCGAGGGAGGTTGGCCGGCTGCAGGAGGTTGGCTGTGGAGCACACTGACCACCAGGGGGCAGCTCCTGCATTGAGCGTCTGCCCCCTGATGGTCAGTGCACATCATAGCTACCAGCCAGTGGTCCGGTAACAGTCACTTAGGCTTTTATATATATAGGTGTCATTCACAAAGAAAGCACCTAAATAAAACATCTGCATGATCAATAAGTGTATAAACTATCCTAACAGATCAATAGTGGAGCAACAGAAACTAAAGATGTGTGGGAGGCAAAAACCGCCTCCCAGCGCTCTCTGCTGTCAGTGTGGTAAATAACAAGGAGGGACTGGTTACGAGTCTCCCCTTAGTGCTTCATTAAAAAAAAAACAAAAAAAAACTAACATTAAATCCTACAGAACATTCATTCTCACAAATCTTCAGGATTCTCCAACTTTCATTCTCATATGCAGGGGCAAGGAAGAATTAACAATTTTTTCCTATAAACATACATTTTAAAAGGCTAATTACAAAATAATGTCTTCTACATTTCATTACCCCTAATTATAAAAGCTTCGTTCTCAGACTAAAGGGCTGGTTCTCCCTCAACACTGGCACAGCTGTGCGTGTCTAACGAGCACCTGATAAATGCTGGACCCTCTACATTCGGTTATCTCATGGATTCTTAGATTTTCGTGATAAGACATGGGCATTTCTTTATGCATTTCCCATATTTTTCAAGTTTTCTGCAGTGAGCATAAGGTGCTTTAATAATTAAGTATACAAAGTACATGCTGTTAGAAAGAACTCTCATAATGACTCTGGGCTTCTGTACCAGGACTGAACACAGGCAAAGCTCCGTCTTCTGCGGAGCTTGTGGCCCAGACCTTCTCACCGGCTCAGGCTCCCTTCCCACTGCTCAGCCTCACTGGTTCTGTTTCCTTCTTACTCCCTCCCTCCCTTAAGCCCTTACCCACCAACCCCATCACAAACAAAAATAAGTAAAAGCAGCACTGCTTATCATGGGCTCGCACTGACCCTGCCTCTCAGAGCATGGATGGCTGCACACCAGAGCCAATAGTTCAGGCTGTCTCTGAGGCACAGACCCCACAAAGAAGGCTGACTCCTGACCCCGCAATGGGGAATGGAGAGGCACCAGCAGCAGAGGCACCAATGCAGCCTCCACATGCAGTGGCACCCAGGAGAGACCAGCACCCACCTCTCGCCTGCCTGTCTCATTATCAGTCCCCAGGTCAGAATATTTCTCCATCCCCTGCCCACACAGAGTGCACAGAAACGATGAATTACATTGACCACCCTTTACATCTACCTTTCCTCTGAATGGAAATGGCAACAAAGTGAGCGTCCAATGCAAGCCTGGCCCCTCTGCCTGCACAGGCCCACACCCTCTTCACCTCTCAAATGAGCGCTCCAACATCACTTCATTAGGAACCCTTCCCTGACACCTCCTTCCCCCATCAGGCAGGTCTTTCCTTATATATTCTCATGACATCAGGGCAATTCCTTCATGCACCTGTCCAAGTCCACAATTATTTACTTATATGCTTACTTAATTGTCTGTCTTCCCAGTAGGTAGCAGGCCTCATCTGCTTTGCTTACCACCATATCTCCAGTGCCCAAGTTTAATGCCTACAACACAATCGGGACTCCAATAATCAGATACTGAACAAATCAAAGCCAATGGCCATCCTTTAAATCTATAATCAGGATGCAGCAGGGGCATTTATTTACCCAACAACTGAGCACAGCTAAGGGGAATGTTCTTTGTAGGCATTACAATACAAAGATGTATACAGGTCACAATATGCGAACTCCACAGGGCAGGAACTATTATTCATTGCAAAATTCTGAATGCCTGACCCAGAGTAAGCATGAAAATACTTAATGAATAGAGAGACAGTCCCCACTCTAAAAAGTTCAAGGGTCATTTTGTCTGTCTCTTAGTTATACCAATAACATTTTAATTGAATTCAGGAAGTAGGACAGCTATGGAATCAGCCCCAGAGCTAGGAATCACACCCTCTATTGGCTGACACCTCTAAGGAGGCGGTGGAAATCACAGCTTCACACACAGTGGCATTTTTGCCCTGAGAGATTATATCTGAACCCTGGCTGGGTGGCTCAGTTGGTGGGAGCATAGTCCCTTACACCAAAAAGGTTGCAGGTTTGATTTCAGGTCAGGGCACATATCTAGGTTGTGGGTTTGACCCCTCAAGGCGCATAATGAAGGCAACTGATCGATGTCTCTCTCACAGCAATGTCTCTCCTCTACACCCCTCCACCCCCCAAAAACAACACTAAAAAGTATATCCTCAGGTGAGGGTTAAAAAAAGGTATTTAAAAGTTTTTGTTTAAATGTTCTTTTGGGGGGAGGGGATCTAAGAGTTTCCTGGGATAAGACCAAGTTTGTACTAAATTTAGGTAAAACCAATGTTATACCCACTGCAATCTGTACAGAGGTTCCTAACATGTCAGGAATAGAACCAAACTGAAAGTGTCCTGAGAGCCATGGTTGCCATAAAAAGCGATGTCCTCATCAAAGAGCACAGAAGGCAACTCTGCCCTACCCACCCACAGCAACAGACATTCTACATCCCATCCCAGAGGGCTCCCAGGCTCCCTGAGGCCCAGCCATACACAGTCCCCAGTTAAGAGACTTAGAATTCGACAGTGGAGACTTGGAACTTGTCAGTTTGACATTTTGGTGGAAGTACAGAGCTAGTCCCAAATCCCTCCCTTTGGTGACCCACTATCAATCTTCACAGGAATCGGATACTGCTCTCTCTTCACACAGGGGCCACATGCCCCGGGAAAGGCAGCACCTGCCAGCCTCTGGCACAGGCAGGGATGTCAGGGCCCAGAGTGGGAGAAAGGGAGTGGCTGCAGACTTGCCTGGGAGGGGGGGTACAGTCTGCAGGTGGACAGACCAAGACTCGAGTCCTGGCTCTGCTAATGACTCTGTGTAACTAAGGTCAAGCTGCCTTACCTCGGCTTCAGGCTCATCTGTGAAAACCACCACAAGCCTTTTAAGGACTGATGTTATGAGGATCACATGATATCAAACATTTGAAGAGCTGAGTGCCCCGCAGAGTGAGGTCTTTCACTTGGTGGTAGCTACTACTTTTATTAATAGAATCAGAAGCAGAACTATCCTCTGCACATGTGCTGCAGAGAATGAGCCATTTAAACAAAGCCCATTTCACACAAAAGAGCAGGAAATGGGCTGCTGACAGGAAAGAGGAGCGAATTCCCAAAGGCCCCTCGCTGGGCTGGAGACACAGGGAGTCCGCAAAGGTGGGAGGATGAATGTTAGTGGCCTGCATGGCAGGGTTCAAGGATACTGTCTGGGTGAGTGGGTGGGTAGGAAGAGGTCTTGTACGTTAAGGAGATCCTGACTCCAAAGTCCTCATAGCTAAAATAAAGAAATCTGACCAAGCCCACCTCCCTCTTGTTGAATGCTTGGTTAAGACTTGGCTTTTCAGTAGTTAGAAGAACCTGAGATTCACACAGGACTGTCAAGATAACAAGATACCTCTATACCTACCATTTTATTTAATCTTCCAAACACCTCTCTGAAATGGGTATAGCAGGAATTATCACCCTCATTTTATTGATGGGGAATCGAGACCTAGACAGGTACAGTGACTGCTTAGTGACGACGCCAGCACAAGAACAGTGATCCGGGGTGATTCTTGCTTCTTATCCATCTCTGCAGCATGCTCAGTACTGAGGACAGTTCTTGACACGTAAGAAAATCTATAAATGTTTACTGACTTTAACTGACTTAAGGAGATACCTGGGCAGAGGAGGTCAAAACAGGGCAGGCCAAGAGATCACCGGTGTTAAGGGATGATATGATCATCCGAAGATGAGCAGCTACATTAAAGGCTTCATCTTTATGGCTCTCTCTCCAACCCCGCTGTGTTAACCTACCCTGGGTCACAGGGCACAGGCAGAGCCAGGATGAGAGCCATGCGACTCCAAGGCCTGCCCTTGTAACCACTTGAAACAAATCAACATTCTATTTAATCTCTGGGCCTTTTTATTTCATTTGTTCATACAGTTCAGACTCAAACTCGCTCTAAAATCACTAAATAGAATTAGGCATTCTGGTCCTACCATCAGAGTATTTTTCTAAAATGCAGAAGCAAATTAGTAGCAGAGAACTCAAACACAGATAAGCACCAGGGGAGACCAACTTATTAAAATAAGAAGGGAGTGACCACTGCCTACCCTTACGACATTGAAAAATTTAGGGTATAGTGCAGAGAAAGAGCAGCCACTCAGGAGTTTCCTCATGAAAATTCAATTCTAAAAGGTTACAACAAGCAAAGAAGTAAAACTATAGCCTGGTCTAGTTACAGGGAAAACTGAACTTAGGTACAGTGTAGACACAGAGTTTCAACACTGACACAGACTAAGCTTGTCCTGTTCACTCAGTCCCTCCTTTACAGTAAAGCACAGTGACAATAAGCATTGCCTTTAGAGTCAAACTCCCAGGATCTAATCCCTATTCCATCACTTAGAAATTTTATACCCTTTGGGAGTTTTCTTCAATTTTCTAAGCTTTATGTATACATTTGAAAAATGACCTCATGTCGTCATTGCAATGATTAGCTTACCATGTATAGACGCTACGGAAGATTCTGTGAACACACCAAGGAAAGACTGATGAAGTCACTGCAATCATAGAGCTTAAAGCCCTAATCCTAATGGACATTAACTACACAAATGATAAGAGCAGAGAATGATATTCAAACTAGTGTGGCTTTTAGCTCATAAATAAAAATATTCCCCAAGGAAAAGATTCCCAAATGCAAAAGAGTTTTCTGTTTCCCCAAATAGCAAGTGATTAGGACTGCATTAATTTGGAGGTACTGCTATTTGATTTTTGTAATAATATCTTTTCTTACAGGTAGTTTGAAGTCTAGCACAATTACTTTATAAATTCTAGTGAAACAGTGGTTCAGAAATTACATTTCACCTTAGTGAGGATTCTACAACAAAAGGGTCAAGTCTTCAAGCTTTATCTAAGAAACCAACTCAGCCATCTCTTTCAGCTGTTTCCTGTTTCTTCTAAACTAGCCTCATATATCTGACTTATTTTCTAAAATACCTGTAAAGACATAAAGAAACCGTTGCTTTAACATAATTCTCAAATCAAAAATTTAAAAGATCTAAATGTGATTGTATTCCCATCCCCCTCTAAATAATGCATAGTACAGTTATGAGTATGAATGGGTTATGGAGCTACTAGGGCCATTCATTAACTCCTAGAACAATCGTTAAAAATGAAATTCCTTTTAGACCTCATAACAGAAGTGAAAAAATTTTTCTATTTCAGGGCACTGACCCATAAAAAAAGAGAAAATCAATGGACCGCTAAATGAGTTTTTATACATGCTATTAAATTACAGATGAAGAACAGGAGATCAAAAATTCCTCAAAAAATAAATATGTTAGTCCCATAATAAATTAAGTAGAAGGGGAGAAGTAAAAGGGTAGAAAAGAGAGAAAAGACAGACATAAAGGGACACACACAGGTACAGGGAGGAATACAGACCTTTTTGAACAACACCTCCATCTTGTGGCTGTTTTGGGTATTGCCACAATAAACTTAACTCCTGTTGTATTTCTGCAAAGGAGTGGAAAGCACATTGCGAATGCAAAGTCTGAAGGCCTGAGTTCCACTAGGGCCTGTCAGTGCCCAGCCAGTACCACTTGGGTAAGTTACCTGACTTCTGTATGCCTCAGTTTCCACACTTGATTTGCCCTATGTACCTCATAAAGTACCATATGGAAGAAATGAGATACTTCCAAAAACTATACAAATACCAGAAATTACAACATTATAAATGTTACAACAATGACAATAAGAAAAATAGAACTTTGTTTCCTGGACTGCATGTGTGGCAAAGGAGTCTCAATCAGGAAGCACAACTCTGAAAACCAAGCCACAATTTTTTAAAAATAAAAATATAATGGAATGGAATTTCAATGAGCCAGAGTCAATGTTTCATTTCTAAATTGTACACCAAAAAGTTAAAAAGCTAGATTCCAAACCATTCCACAGCAGGAGCCCCCTTCTCCATGTCCAGAGGGACTCTGCCCCCGCAGGCGATCACACACACTCCGTGCTGACTGAGGTGCTCCCAACCTCATGCTGCCCACATAACACACGCAGGGCTTGCCAAGGATTTTCTTATTTTGCGCTGGCATATTATACTGTGACTAAGGTTCTTTGCTGATAATTGGCTCAACTCTCCATTAATATTTGCTGGTATTCAAGTATAGCTGCCAGAGCATAACTAATCATTACTAACTAAACTGTGCACACCATATCCCACCTTTAGCAGAAAAATCTCATTCGCTCATGTCCTGGTGAATCTGTAAGGCTTTCCAGGCTGTGAATCAATTTAAAAAATTACTATCTTTCTCACCCTGAAACCATGTTGCAAGTAGGGGTATCATCCAAAGAGCACCCCCGCCAAGCAGAGTTCTCCAGGGCCAGAAGGAATTACATATCTAAGTACAAAACGTGTGTGCTGTGCAGCCTTGTCTGCCTTAACTCCTTGAAAGCAGAGGCAAGAAAAAGAAGACATTAGACACCTCCCATCTGGCCTACGGAAAAAAGGATCCATATATTATTAAAGTGTTTCAAGCTAATGAAAACCCAAAAGGTAAAACCTTCGCTGGAAGCTACTTTTAAGCCTTGCCCAAATCCATGTGAACCCTTGTTTGTAAACCATTTGGTAGAAACTCAACAGCATATTCATTTATTCACCTATTCAACCACTATTTATATGGCAGATTCTGTTCTTGCGCTGGGGACTCAGAAGCAAG
This sequence comes from Myotis daubentonii, assembly GCF_963259705.1. Taxonomy (NCBI): domain Eukaryota; kingdom Metazoa; phylum Chordata; class Mammalia; order Chiroptera; family Vespertilionidae; genus Myotis; species Myotis daubentonii. The sequence goes on along the minus strand of NC_081850.1, from coordinate 73,091,865 downwards.
AGATAAAGTCCCCTCTGTCATAGGCTTAATTCTAATGTAGAGGGAGAATGAATAACCAAATAAACAAGATAGCGTGAAGCAGTGATAAGAGGAAAATAAGATAGGAGCAGGAGATAAGGGTTGGGGGAGCTGCTACTTTAAACACTGTAATGAGAGAGGGCCTCTCTGATGGCATGATATTTGAGCCCAAGACTGAATGAGGCAACAGTGAAGCTAGACGGACACCGAGGAGAACATTACAGGCAGAGGCCGAGGAGTGAACATGTTGGCCTGTTTTAAGAACAGCAAGGAGGCCAAGTGTCTGAAGTGGAAAGAGTAAGGGGGGAAAGTAGTAAGTAGGAGATAAAATCAGAGGTCAGATGGTGGCAGGCCTTGCAGGCCAAGGCTAAAACTCAAGTTTTATTCTTAGAAGCTTTAGTTGTAAGCAAGAGAGATGGGATCAAGAAAAGCCGGGGAAGAAACCAGTGTGGAAACAGGAAGACCAAGCAGTCTTTTAGAATATTCCAGGAGAGAGGTGATGAGGAGGTTAGACTAGGGTGTTAGTGATGACGGGAGCAGGAAGTGACCAGATTTAGGATACATTCTGATAGTAGGGCTTGCATGTGGAGTAAGATGGGAAGTGTGACAGAGAGTCCGGGATGATACTGAGATTTGTGGCCCGAGCAACCAGCCGGGTACCACGACCTGAGATGGGACACTGAGAAAGAGGCAGATCCTCCTGTGTGCTGACCCAGGCTGAGGTGGAGACAGACTCAGAGAACCTCAGAGCTCACTTGGTTCTCTGCTTTGTGCACAAACCAAACATCCATGAAAATGTCCCTGAGAAGTGTTTCATATCTGCTTCAAAACCAGAGAGGAAGTAACCACAGTAGCAGCCACCATGTCCTGAACCCTTACCAGTTAGCAGGCACTGTGGCAAACAGGCACTGTACATATGCTGTAGTTAATCCTCACACACAAAAGTACTGAGCCTCAGTACTTGGCACTGGTAAAATATCATTAAATGTTATCCATAATACTTGTGAAGTATGTCACCTTTTAATTTGAATAATAACTTCAATGACTATCTTAATTTCTAGAAGTTCTATTTCCTTTTCTTTTTAAACACCCCATTCATTTTACCTTATCATTTCTGTTCTTTCTTGGGATAATAGATAGTTTGTACCCACCCTTTCAAAAACACAGCAGCAAGGCCAAGGTCCTGCTGGAGGCCCAGTCACATTGTGTGTCTGTGTGAGCATGAAATACCTACCAACGCCTCCACATTCCACAGGACGCTCTTTATCAGTTCACACACACTAGCTTCGAGCTACTTTGCTTCAGGTACCTGGGCATTTCTCTTTTTTCTTTCAAGTTCATTCAGGTATTTTAACATTTCTTGGGCCTTATTTTATTTAGCATCTCTAAGTGTCTAAGGAAGGTTGGCCTGCGTTAGCTCAGTCTGACATATAACTAGAACCAGAGTCCAATATTACAATACAGATGAGGAGACAGCCTCTTAAGTAACTGACTAGCTCTGAATTCAGGTCTCCCTGATACCCAGTCCGTGCTCTCGTCATAGACGGAAGCTTCTTGCTCACATCTGCCCGACACACTAATTCCAGTTCTACTCTCTGGAGTCACATAAAGTAAACAAGACTTTTATGCACCTTAAAGAATATGAATACAACTATTTATTCTGTCCCCCATTTGCCTCCAGCTGAAAATTCCAAACTAAACTCCTTCAATTACTTGATCTTCTTTAAAACCAAATTGTTTTATAACCCTATGTTTTTTACCTTACGATTTTGTACAAATCATAAATGCCATTGGAAGTGAAAAACAAAGTGGGTTTCCCTCATGTATTAGTTTCTTATTAGGGAATTTCTGACCACAACAATACATACTGAAAGTTAAAGGACAGCACAATAGAAATCACAAAACTTGTGTTCTGCCACTAACTAGCTATAGGACTAGAGAGAGCTATAAGCTCTTTTTGCTTTGGCTTGTCTTCAAAATGGGAATGATAATATCTTTCCTAGAGTTCAAAGGCTGGGGGAAGCAGTAAGATTTAATGCATAGGATATAACACAAGAAAATATTTGGAAGGCTGAGGGGTGAGGAAAATGGAGAGATGTCAGTCAAAGGGTACACACTTTCCAAGAATCTAAGAAAGAGAATGATGGCTATAGTTAACAAGACTACTGTATACTTGAAAGTTGCTATGAGCAGAACTTTAAAGCAGAACTTTGTGATGTTCTCATCATCACAACAACAACAAAAACACGGTAACTTTGTGAGATGAAGAAGGTGGCCACTAATCTTACTGTGGTAAACATTTGGAAATATATACATGTGTCAGATCATCACGCTTACACCTTAAACTTACCTAACATTACATATAAAGCTGGGGAAAAACAGAAGTATCTAATTTGAGATCTTATGGGAGAATCATTTAAGTCTAAACTGGGAAGGAAATGCAAAGTGTCAAAAAATTTCCATTACAACTGATGAATTGATATATGGTGCATACCTGGCATTCTGATGTTGTTTGTGATTTTATTTTTATTTTTGATGCGGGAAACATTGTTATTCTTAATTATGTCAACCAGACATTTTCTCTATGTTGTATTATGTAAGTTAAATATAAGGAAGAATTATCCAAAATGAGGAGAAAGTGCCCTAGCCGGTCTGGCTCAGTGGATAGAGCGTCCTGTGGACCAAAGGGTCCCGGGTTCGATTCTGGGCAAGGGCACGTACCTTGGTTGCAGGCTCCTCCCTGGCCCGGGCCCTGGTCAGGACTCGCAGGAGGCAACCAATCGATGTGTTTCTCTCACATCGATGTTTCTCTCTGTCTTTCCTTCTCTCTTCCACTCTCCCTAAAAATCAATGGAAAAATATCCTCAGGTGAGGATTAACAAAAAGAGAAAGTGTATGAAAATTTTTTTTGGAAAAATATACAAAATAAAATATTATTTAAGTGTATTATAAATGTTATTAGTTTGATCAGCAATAGTGAGACATTAACTGAAAAAAAAAAATCTAAATTAATGCAAAAATTATTTTACCTTCATGTTGCAAGCCAATTCCATGAGCCTCTTTGCATTCTCTTCCGAGCGGTACCTCTTAGGAAGCTGGACCCTGAAGAACTTCAAGGCACCTTCAAAGTCTGTCAAAAGCAAGTCATCCTTCGACGTCTAGAAAAAGAGACAGAACTGTGTGGAGAAAAGGTTCTTTGCTTTAAGGCTGCACAAGAAGCATTTTATAATCCCAGCAGCTTTCTAAGCCCCAGAAGATAGGTCTCTGCTCCATCAGAGCCACGTGCTCATCTCCACTGCCAGGGACAATGTCCAGGCACAGTGGCTGTTAGAACAAGACTAAGACCCAAGCTACTGCAAGTGCTGAACCGAGAACAAAAGATGACTCAGCTTATGAATAAATGTGTACCTTCAATAATCCAAGGGCAACATTAAAAATAACACTGATTCCCTAAAAGAGAAAACACAAAAAGAACATTTTTAGTGTTTACATCTGGACTATGAAGCCATTTGTCTTCAGAATACCCCACAGTTTTAGAGCAGTTGTAAAATATTAAGAAATGGAATTATCTTGAAAATACCTTGGAAAATAAAAACTAGAGCCACTGCTGAAACACCACGTAAAGTAGATCCAGTCTCCCATTCTTGTGAGAGAAGAGCTTTTCTAGCCCCATTCTCACATTCAACAAGAATACTTTCCTACACTTCCCAACCAAAACATCAGACTCATAAAATTATGATCAGGCCCTGGCCAGTGTGGCTTAGTGGATAAAGCATGTTGGACCACACACCCAAGGGTCACGGGTTTGATTCCTGGTCAAGGGCACATACCTGAATTGCAGGTTCGATCCTGGCCCCAGTGGGAGTATGTGCAAGAGGCAACCAGTCAATGTGTCTCTCACATGATGTTCTCTCTCTCTCTTCCCCTCCTTCCCTCTCTCTCTAATAATCAATGGAAAAATAACCTCGGGGAAAGATTAACAACAACAAAAATTATAATCAGAAAATAATTCCTGTGGAACTTTAAAAAATAAATAAATAAATAAATATATATATATATTTTATTTCAGAGAGGAAGGGAGAGGGAGAGAGAGAGAAACATCAATGATGAGAGAGAATCATTGATCGGTTGCCTCAATCCGGGCATGTGCTCTGACCAGGAATTGAACCATGACCTCCTGGTTCATAGGTCAACACTCAACCACCAGCCAGACTAATTCCCATAGGACTTGATTTTGTGTGGCCCCACTCGAGGTACAGCAATCACTCTGAAGCCTGTTGGTGTCCTGAACCAACCCTGCTCCAGGCTCCCTCCAAACTGCCCTCCTTCATCTGACTAGCTGGGAGTCGGGGGATGGGGGCAAAGGACAAATGAGGGGAGGCATTAACATCTGCTGATCAAATTAAACTATTTAAGTTTCTGGACCTCAGTTTCCATAACTAATATTCTCCCAAGGGTTTTCTGAGCTAATTAGTTTGGAAATTTTATTTAAATTATTTAGCATGCTACTGGGCTCCTAACTACTTAACAAATGGTTGTTTTTAATAGTAAAAACTGGACAACTCAAAGGTTTGAGATTAGGAATTGGTTACACAAAATATGGTATACCCAAATGGGATACTTGGCAGCAATAAGAGTAATGGTATATTCGGTAATGTTATTTCTCATAATGTTTCAAGCTGGATAGAAGGTACAAATTCTTTAATGGACTTTCATATGTTTTGCACATGGTAAGCTTATATAAAAAGAAAGATGGTATTGATGTGTATCGAGATATGTTCAAGTACATGAAATGAAAAAAGAGGTTACCAAATAGTATATATAGCATAATCATATTTTTAAATATATACTGACCCATAATATGCATTATTATATAATATTCCATATAGAAAAAATACTATTCCATCTAGAAATTACATAGGCACATATATAAACACAAAAAAAGCTAAAAGAATGAATATGTATCAAAATGTTAAAAGTAGTTACCCTCTGGACAGTGAGATTAGATGTATCTTTAAATCTTTTTGCTTATATTTTCTACAGTTTCTATAATAAACATATATTTTTGAAATTAGTAACTTTTTTCTTAAATACACACACATACACCCCAAAACCCAAAACTATGCTGTGGCAAAGACTGTTATTTATTATCTACTTTCTTTTAGCAATAAAACCCCACCCCACCCATTTTTTAGCTAATTCCTACCAAGCTTTAAAAAAAAATAAATCTCTCTTGCAGAGAGGAGTGGTCATGTACCTAAGCGCATTTCTCCTCACCAATAAGAGTAAGTGGAAGCGCAGGTGGTACTTCCAGGAAGTCTCTTTTAAAAAGAGGCCATGTGCCCTCTCCTGTTCCCTTCTAATCCTCCGAGCTTAAAATGCAGAGTTGATAACTAGCACTCTCACCAGCCATAGAAAACCCTCATTTTATTTAATTGCTGCTGTTTTGAATTTCTTCAAAACATCAACCAAACCTAATACTAACTAATACAAATGTCTAACATATGGTTTGTTTGTTTTTTAAGCTGAGAGTGCCTTTTAACAAAATGTGACCATTAGCTTCGGCCCAAGAAGAGTCACTGAGACTTGAATTTCCCAGCACTGAACTAAAACAACTGAGCAGGACAAGTTCTGTTTTGACAGCTGTCATAGGAAGGACACTGTAACACTCCCAAGTGCTATGGTCTCCCATACGTACCTCACACAACAGCAGGTCAATGATATGGAAGACCATGTAGAGAGGGAACTTGGCAGTGAAAAGTGTGAGAAACCACTGGGAGGCGTACATGTGTGCTTCAAGGCTTATATCCAGGAAGTGGTTGTACAGGTCGGGAATGTACTCCTGAAATAGAAAACTAATTAGTTTTAGGCACATATGCAGCTATTCAGCTCCCACTCAGGAGGCTCATAAATCTAACAGGAATAGGCCAAAGAAGTCACATACTTGTGTTTTTCTGAAAACCTCCAAGGACTCAGAAGAACACTTCTCATCTGGCATTAAACTGGCACTCAGCTCCCTCTTCCAGTCCACACACTAGCTCTAAAGAGGAATCCCCCCCAAATGGTGACAAATATGTGGAAAGGCAGTTTTTCTTTCCAAGTTGTGAAATGTTTGGGAAAGTTTGTTTCACTTTTGTTATGGGATCTCTAACCAGTCAGCGTCAGAGCCCTGGCGAACACTTCCTGACTGAGTGTGCTGTGTTAGAGGCCCCGACAAAGTCTTCTGATAGTCTGAGTGTTTTACAAGATTGAAAACCCAGCTTACACCCAACAGGTTCATGCCTTATTAACCTTGGCATCATATCACACCGTGAAAAATGAAAACAACAAAAACACCTATCCTTCACCCTGGATGGCTAAGGCAATACCACTGCTCCTTGGCACCATTTCATCAATCTACTTCTCATGCTCTAACTGGCAAAGGCAAGCTGGTTTCTTTATTTACCTGCATGAGGCGCTCCAACTGGTAAAATTTGCAATGCAAATCTTCAAAATTCTGCTTGAAAAGTTCCCTGAGACCATAGTCAAACATGATCTTGACCAGAACACTGAACGCCTGTTCTTCAGGCATCTGTGACCGACAGGGGATGGCAGAAAAACAAAAATAAAATCACACAACAGATACAGAAGTGCTTCAGTATATTAAATTCATCCTTCTCTCTTATCTGGATACTAGGAAGTTTACTGATATGCAGTAACTCAGTATTTCATAACATTCATTCACTCAACCAAGAAATCAAATCTCTAAAATCTGATTTTAGAGAGAAACACTGATGTGAAAAAGAAACATTGTGAGAAAGAAACATGGATAGGTTGCCTCCCACACCTGTCCAGACCAGGGATTGGGCCCGAAACCTGGGTGTGTCCTGACCAGGGATGGAACCTGCCACCCTCTGGTGTTCAGGATGACACTCTAACCAACTGAGCCACACCAGCCAAGACTCAACCAAGAAATACTTAATGGTGCCTCCTCTATGTCAGACACTGTTCCTGTCCCTGGGGAGCCTCCCATATAACCGCACACAATCACTGTAATACAGATTAGGCAGAAAGATGATGAGAACACAGGGACAGGGAAGCCTGAGTCTGCCTGGGAAGACAGAGAGGCTCTGTAGAGAGGACAGGATTGGAACAGGGCAGGACAGGCGGATAACAAGTGTAGGTTTCATCTTTCCCAAATCATGAGATTTTATAAATCATTTTACCTCCTTAGCCGCCATTTTGTTACAGTAAAAATATTTTACTTCCTCACTGTTATTTAAAAAGATGGCTAGAGAAACCTTACATGTTCTAATGCTTGTGGTAATGCTTAAGCTACTATAGTTTAACACTCACAGTAATACTTCAAGTACTACAAAAACCCTATGTCTATTTACAGATGTTACCTATTTAGAATAATACCTACATCTTTCACGGCTTTACAGAAAAATATTTCCTCAAGAGTATGGCAAATGTCTCATTTTCAAAATAAAAAAGAAAGCACTGGAAATGTTATTTAAGGCTTAGTGTGACTATAGCAAGCCTCCAAATGTCAAGAAGGCGGGCAGGCTTCTGTGGAACAAGACGATGGAGGTGGGCTGAGCACAGAAATCACTGGAATAAGGCAGAGCTAAAGAGAAACTCAGACTAAGTAATAAACGAGAACAATGAAGCATATTATTGGAAAGTTAAGGATTTGGAGCAAAGGACCAGACCTTTGAGGTCTTTGTCACGAAAGGGAGCTTCACTCTTCCCCACACTCAGGGAGATGTGGTCTGACCCCAGTGGCCTTTCTGTTAGGCAGTACATCTGCCCTGAGGCTGACATTTACCTAACACAATGGCAAGCAGCAGAGAATTCAATCGAAGACACTGTGGATTTGATCAGGAAATCCATTTTAAAGGGGTTGTGATACTTGTATGGGGATAAATGTCCTTGGACTGAAGTTGAGAACAAAGATAAACCACAAAGGTCTGTGAGACTTTGAGATAAAAAGTTTGCCTAAAACAACAAAACAAAACAAAATTTTAAAACTTTACCTGTTGATGGATGTGTTAATTAGCTTGATTGTGTAGGTATTTCATCATTTACAGCAAATCATCACATCTCACACACACACACACACACACACACTTACTTGTTTATTAATATCAAAGCTTTATCCTATGTTTACATGTCTACCAATACCAATAAGCTAGGTTCAATAACAAGACAGAAAGTGGTTTTTGTTTTACTTGTATTACAACCCTGTATTTTACTTGCACTACAACACAAAAGGACTTAAAACTCTTCCACACCTTCCCCTTGCTTAGAGCAACAAATCCAGCCTTCTTGGCCCAGCCGCCAGGGGCCTACTAGGCAGGTCTTGTTGTCCCTCCAGTTCCCTCTCCTCTTCCCATCACTCATGACACTCCAGTCCTACTGTCTTTTCAGTTCCTTCCAAATGCCAAGTTTTCCCAATTTCAGTGCTTCTATATATTCTATTATTTCCTTTTCTGGGAATGTTCTATTCTCTACTCTCTTGCTATTTAAAATACTTTTATTATTTTCATAAGAATGTTAAAAAAAAAAGTTAAATGAGAACCCTTCTCATTTTTCAGGGTTCACCTTAAGGGTTACCTCCCCAGAGGAGCCTGGAATCTAAATCTGGCTCCCTTGTTACAATCTTGCATCAAACTTTTTTATTATGTCTTCACAGCACCACTGAAATTAATATACTTATGTGACTTTCTGCTTACAGGTGGTCAGCTTCACTAGCTGTGTATCCACAAGGATTGAGACCATGACTAAATTATTCTCTCCTGATCCCTAGCACAGTACAGACCATACAGGTGCTCAAAAACATCAGTGAGCATCACCTATGTATTTTTTGCCAAACATTCTAACTTGAATCATTAGGAAATGATCAGACAAATCAAGAGTGTGATCTTTTTACAAGATAATTTGCTAAAATGTTTCAAAATACGTAAAAAAGGCAAAAGGGTAGTTTAGATTAAGATAATAAAGAGAAGTGACAACCCAATGCAATGCTGGAATCAATCAAATGCAATCCATTGATCTGGGTTAGAAAAAAACCACCTATAAAGGACTTTACTGTGTAAACAATTGGGGAAAACTGAATTTCAATTGGGTGTAAGCCAATACTGAATCAGTGTGAAATTTCTTGGATGTGACTGTGATATTATGGTCATGTCCTTAGGAAATACATGCTCAAGTATTTAGGAATGAAATATGTCGATGTTTGCCACTGAATTTAAAAAAATTTTTTTTTAAATTGTGTGTGTGTGTGTGTGTGTGTAAGAGAGGAAAAGAGAAAATGCAGAGGGAGAGACAGAGAAAACAGTATGGAAAAATATTAACTGGTAAATTAGGTTAAGAGTATATGGGTGTTCACCTTAAGATTTTTTCAATTTTGCTATGGATCTGAAAAAAATATCAGTAAATTGGATGAAAAAAAAATGGCACTAAAGAAACCCAACTCCTTCGCCTTCCTCCTACCCCAATATATAAATCCCAAAACAAATAATAATGAGGTGGCTACTTTACAGAAGATAAAATGTCCCCAAGGGTCCAACTAAGAATTAAGCCTATCCAAACATTCTAGCAAGAAAAAGAAAATCTACCCTTGTACCAGTTTTCAACACTGTCACTCATTCTCACATGTTTCTCTTCCACGATGACATTAACTTAAGAAAAAGTTTTCCAGATACAGGAGCTAAAACTCATGTCCTAGAGCAGTGATGGCGAACCTTTTGAGCTCAGCGTGTCAGCATTTTGAAAAACCCTAACTTAACTCTGGTGCCTGTCACATATAGAAATTTTTTGATATTTGCAACCATAGTAAAACAAAGACTTATATTTTTGATATTTATTTTATATATTTAAATCCATTTAACAAAGAAAAATCAACCAAAAAAATGAGTTCGCGTGTCACAGGTTCGCCATCACTGTCCTAGAGCCTGGCCAAAGCCAATATAAAACCATGCTCAAGATTAAGGCCAGTATAAGCTGAGGTAGGCCATGTCTAAGTCATAACAGAGACACATTTACTCACATGGAGAAGCAGAACAGCAGCAAGAAATGACTGGCCCTGGCAATAGCCAATCTCTTCATCATATACAGAATAAGCCTGAAAAAACAACAACAACAACAACAACACAGATGTAAATGAATGTAGTCACTCATGGGCCATAGCTGCCCTATAGGACCTAGAACACAGGAACCTGGGAGATGCTACCCACTCTGCACTATGGCATTTTGATGGTCAATGAATGATGCAGACATTTCTTTCCAATCCCATTTTTTATTTTACAATAAATAAAACTGTCACCACACCACCTTCTGTTGCCAAGGAGCAGAGAAGGTTATGCAAACACCACTTGGGCACTAAAAAAAGGTTGTCATAACTCCTTGTTTTTGCTCATGCTTTTCCCTCCGTCTGAAAATATGCTCTTCCTTCAGACTCCAAACATATTCCATTCCCCCAGAATTCCCTCTCTTCTCTGTGCTTCTATGGTACTTGCTACACATGCATGGTTGTTATGGCCCTTACCTCACTGCATTTTAAACCTTCATCCTCACACAGAGCAGGCACTCACTAAACACTGTTAACGTTATTCATCTTCGTTCTGGGAAAAAGTCTTTTGGCAAAGACACCAAAATACAATTCTCTCTGCAATGCCAGTAATAACTTTTCTGATAAGAGGGACTGCTCTGAAACTGCTTGTGGGTTCTTCTGGAATTCTTATTTTGTATTTTTCTTGGCAGCGGAAGATCACTACCCATCTCTCCAAACATCATCTTTAACAGAATACTGACATCTAACATTCCTTGTGGTTTGCTCTTTGGTTCTTTAGCTGTTTCTCAGTCTTGTCTTTATAATTAATACTTAGAGTCCTCATGTAAGTTGTGGTGGAAAGGGGAATTCCTATAGATTCAAGATGCTATTTCCTGTATGACAAATTTATTTCTAATGAAACTGCTTTTATTGTCCACAAGGTTCCTTTGTGTCCCAGAAGGCAATTTAGAATGGGGTATGTTTAGAGTTCAGATCACTTAACAAAATGTTATGCCAATGCTAATTAGATGACAATTAAGTCAACATATACATAAGTTTTATCATTTGACTTTGGTGAAACTCTAGCTTTTAAATATGCATATTATAATCAGGCTTTCATAAATTCAGGTAAAATTCAATATAATAACATATCTCCCATTTGATCAAAGCTTGTCTGATGAGAGGGCCACAGAAAGAGAAACACATACTTTTCCAAAAACAAGATGTGTACAGGGCTTAGAAATGACCTGTTTATAATACAATGAGGCACCGTTCAATTGTGTAAAAATTAACAAGTGTTAATACCTACCTTGTTAAGACTGTGTTACAAACTAATAGTAATATGTGCAAACACAGCTCAATGTTTGTGAAGGTTATCAATCAACAGTTGATCGTTGAAGAAAGAACACAGGCTTCAGAGTTAGAGTTGGGCTGAAGTCCCAAGCAGCTAATATCCAGGTCAAGATCTTAAACCTATTACTTATATTATTTATTTGTAAGATGAGAATATCATAGTATTTATAACAGAGTTGATGTGTTATTCTCAGTCCTCTCATGTCACATATTCAGCACATGGTTTAATCAATTATGCACTAGGCTGAAAATGTATTGAATTTCTACAGATAGAGAATGGAGAGGAGCCTATTTTTCAGGCTCATGAAAAAGCCTGAAGGAATGCCTACACACATGAAAGTACATGATACATTTGGAAAAAGTATGGAATGTAAGGTTCATGGAGGCTCTAAAAAAGAAGAAAAGGCATTTCATCAATCCAACATTTAATGCCAAGAACTGTGCCAAGTGCTCCACATGCTAACATACATAGGCAATGATCCCTGTTCCTTAAGAACTTCATAGTTCACTTGGGAACTTTGACAAGTGAATCAACCAGAGTACAGTAAGAAGTTCAATGTGGTTGAAACGTAAAGTATTTAGAGAATAAGCCAGGATATATCATAAAATGCCTTTACTGCTAAGTTAAGGAATCCAGGTCCAGGAAATAAACTAAGATCTTCTTTTAAAATTTGATTTCAGAGATGAAGGGAGAGAGATAGAAACATCAATGATGACAGAAAATCATTGACTGGCTGCCTCTTGCATGCCTCACACTGGGGATCGAGCCCGCAATCTGGGCATGTGCCCTGACTGGGAATCGAACTGTGACCTCCTGGTTCACAGGTCAATGCTCAGCCATGCCGGCCGGGCCAAACTAAGAATTTTTTATTTCATTTCATGGGTTATGGAAAGCATTAAAGGCTTCAGTGGAGGCCACTGAAGTGATTCTTCAGTCAACAAAGAGAAGATAATAAATAGGCTAGAATCCAAAGGCATGGAGACTAATGCACGGTGGCATCTGTAAAAGTGCTGGCACCGTATGACAGAGTCCTGTACGAGGGCGTGGACAGAGAGGGAAGTATGACTAACAAGATACATCAATCATATCAAACTTAGGCCAAAGGAAGGAACTGAAAACTAACAGAGAAGTGATTGTATCTTCAGCAAGACAATGGAATTTGGGGTAAAAGGAAAACTGTTTTTAATTAAAAGAGAACAACTATAATATGGATATTGCTGAATCCTGATTCTAACCAAACTATAGACATTTAGGGAAATCTGAATAAGGAGTGGCTATTAAGTGATACTGATGGATAATGACAGGTGCTACTAGATGGATAATGATCTTATTTTTTAGAGATGTACAGTGAAGAATTTAGGATCATGATGGCTGAGATTTGCTTTAAACAACTTCAAAGAAAATGTTAATGAAGCAATTGTAGCAACATGTTGATAAATATTAAATCTAGGTGAAGAGAGAGAGACAGTTACGCTATCAGCTTTTACGTCTGAAAATTCTCATAAACATTTTCCCCTGGCCAGTGTTGTTCAGTTGGTTGGGCATCACCCCATGCACCAAAAGATGGCTGGTTCAATTCCAGTCAGAGCACATGCCCACGTAGGGAACATGCAGGAGGCAGTTGCTAGATGTTGCACTCTCACACTGATGTTTCTCTCTCTCTCTAAAAGTCAATCAAAAAAAATTTTTTTGCCATAATACAGTTGTCCCTCAGTATCCACAGGGGATTGGTTCTAAGACCCCCGTGGATATTAATCTGCAGATGCTCAAGCCCCTTATATAAAATGATGCAGTATTTGCATGCAATCCATATTTGCATATAGGCTACAGCAGGTATGCCTCCACATCACTTTATTCTCCTGGATTCAACAGGAGTGAAATCCCAAGCCCTTGACCAGAATCAAACCTGGGACCCTTTGGTCTGCAGGCAGACGCTCTATCCACTGAGCCACAGGGTTTCTTTATGGGAAACTGGATTAACTGCTTAAGTAGGAAGCATAACTGAGAAGGGCTAGAAAAGGATGATCAGAGAAGAGGATTACAACTGAAACCAGAGCTTTGTGCATCCTATGGGGAAATTAAAATTAAACCCAAGAAACATTTCTCTAAATTCTAACTGCCCATATAGTTTAAAGCACCTAGTTTATCATTGGAGAATCACCCTTTATTGCTGGCCTGTCCTAAAACTAGTTTTTAGTTTCACCTTTTCAATCATAATATGTAAGTCCTTTGACTGTATTTCATATGTAGTATATGTTAAGTAGGTACCTGATTAGCTTTGGGAGGGGATGAGGAAGATAAGAAGAATAGAGGAAGGCTGAAGAACTCTGGTCCCAAATCCTCCTTTTGGCTCTGAAGTTACCAAAATCTACTAGAAAATGAGTTACTGATATTGAACAGTGTGCCATTTCCTTTGAAGCTCCCAGGTACAGACCTTATAACAGGCTCATCAGTATTTCCCAATATTTACTATGCTGCAGTGTTAAAGGTCCACCTGGATAGGCATTGGCGCGTCCTACTGTCAGACGTATCCCAGGTGCCAAGTGCATCATTTACACTGTGCATATTGAAAAGGAGCCTGCAATGTTACAGAACTCAACTGATTTCATAAAATCAATTTTCTAAAGTATAAATGTGGAGCCAGGCAACTGTCATTTGAAAGTCCTGATTAAAAGGGTAAAAGGAGCCCTATCATTTCATTTCTAATTAATTCCTATTCATCATGGTCTAAAATTGTGTTCTTATCGTTGATTTTACAGTCTTTCTTTTTTTATTCTTGAACATCATATACACATTACACTTTGTAGTTATTTTTTGCATACTATCAAAGAACCAAACTGACAATTCAAAACTGAGTCTTTTTTTGTGTCTGTGACATGAAATACCTTGCATATTTTATATAAGGAATCTTGTCCATCTCCTCCTGTATCCTTAAAGTAGTCATGGGCTGGGAATGTCCGGTTAATATCCCGGGTGATAGCACTGTCCTGAGGAGACTCCTGTGAAAACATAAGGAAAGAGAAGGCTTAGCGGTCTGTCATGTACCTATTTGTTTCGGTTTATACTAGTACAACAAAGTCTTCTCATTTACATGCTTTAAGATGCTTCAGGAACATATATACACGTATGCATGCCCAGAGTTACTACATCTTCAGTAACCAACTACTCAAACAAAAGCAAAAGCTAATACTAAGGGATGGGGGGAAGACTGAAGAAAAGCAACCTGTTTCACTCTATACACCTCATGTATAGTCCATCCCTGCTGCAAGAAAGTGAAGCTGGTGCCTTTCTATTGTAACAGGTAAAATGTTCTATTCAAAACAGACTTCCCATTGGAAAATACCATAGCTAATCTCAAAAGGAGGGAAAGTGCTCCTGTTTAAAAAAAACTGGGTATAAGAATTGCTACTTTAATTGATACTTTGACATGAAGATCATATGTCAGGTTCTTGATAGAAAAGAGAAGCTCATGACATGTGTAATACTTTTAACAATAAAGAATTATTTAATACATAAATAAATAAATAAATAAAAAAGAGAAGCCCCTGAATTGGGTTTATCCTAGGTGCAAGTGGCATAAAAATTTACACAGCAGTATAAGCAATATGAAGCCAGTCCACCAAATGCGAAGGGATTCAAACAGGCTATGGGAAAATATCCCTTGCTTTTGCCAATGGAGAAAAACTGTTTCCTTGTTTGTCATGACACAACTAAAACTGAACAAATGTCAATAATGTCAGCAATCCTTCATAAAATATACCAAGCATCCAGCTATTTCTAATATCTTCCCCCCCTTTTTTTAAAAAATATATTTTATTGATTTTTTACAGAGAGGAAGGGAGAGGGATAGAGAAAAACATCAATGAGCGAGAAACATCGATCAGCTGCCTCTTGCACGCCCCCTTACCGGGGATGTGCCCGCAGCCAAGGTACATGCCCTTGACTGGAATCGAACCTGGGACCCTTGAGTCGCAGGGCGACGCTCTATCCACTGAGCCAAACCGGTTAGTGCTCTAATATCTTCCCCTTGTTAAATTTTATTTGCTCACATGTTAAAGAACTGGAGAACAGAAGCATGGCCTTCAATTTTAACAATGCACTGTCTTCATAGTCAAGACAATAGCCTTGATTCTCCTTAACACATTAAGCGCCCAGTCAGTCACCACTGACTGACACTATACTTTCCGTCCAGAAGACAAAACAGGCTGGGCGCCTAACGTGTTAAGGAGCCTACATCATATTCAGGACACCATCCAAGAGCCTGACAACTCCTGTTTCAAGATGACAAATTAAAGTGATATTCCTCTCTCATCCAGTAATTTCTCTAGCCTTCCAGTTAACTATGTTCCCAGGGTCATACATTCTTTACGATTGTGGGACCTGACTAATTTAAAGCCTATGCTCTTTCTTACCGGTAAACTACTAAAACCTTCAAAGACATCGCCAAACTGCTTTCCAAGGAGCTTTCCTGGCATAGACAACAACAGTTAAGGCAACGCAGAACTGTGGTGATTCCTGACAAAAGGACAAAATTCAAGGTGAGACCTAAGACTACAGTAGTATCACCTGGTGGCAGCTTCCAGGCTGCAGCACACTGAGAGGGAACAGAAACAGGTTTGGGTGGGGAGTGTCTCGAGCTGAGATAAGAGAGAGCAGATTTTGAGGGAGGGCAAGATAGCTGGACTGTGTAGGTCTTAGAAATACTGAAGATAAAAAGGCGAACAGAGAGGAAGCTGCAGAGCTATCTAGAGGGTCCCTGTGAGTCATGAATCAAAAAACAAAAATGATAAACTGGACTTCATCTAAATTAAAAAGTTTAGTAAAGCCCTATTAGAATAATGACATAATTAAATTTGAAAAGAATCTGAAAACAAATCACAGTAACATTATGGATGATTCCTTCCTAAGAGGACGCAGCGAAGAGTTTTGCAAAAAATCCAAACCCAAGTGCTTGTAAAAGTAAGGTTTATATAACAACGCAAAGGTCTTTTATTTCTAGGCAGTTACAGAGTTGATACAGGGAATTTGCTGGCACAAAGCATATTGGATAACACTATTCATATGGCCAAACTGCTTAAGTCAACTACATACAGCTTCTCAACCAGACTGTAGTTGGTAAAATGGCTTAACAAACAAGCTTTCACAAATGTCCTAAAGGCAATCATACAGAGACATAAACTTAAAAGAACTGGGAATGGCAAAACTACTGTCAGTTGATATGCCCTGAAAACTATTGAAGTTAAGGTAGAAATAATTTTTTTGATCAGCTGGTTTTATTTTTTGGCTGCTTCATTTAATCTCAAGAGAAACAGCTTTAAGATCTCCAGAAGAAAACTAAAATGCCATATGATTACTCAGTATTAACATCTTGCAAACTTTTTCTATTAAAAGTCAGATAGCAAATATTTTTGGCTTTGTGTTGCAGTTACTCAACTCTTCCATTTGTAGAGCTATAGTAGCTATCAATAATATTTAAATAAACATTTCTATATTCTAATACAACTTTATTTACAAAAACAAGAAGCATGCTAAATTGGCCCCCAGACCACACTGTGCCAATCCCTGCTTTAAATAATTTATTATGGGCAACATGACTGGAAAGATTTTTTGTAATGATTTTAAATACACTGGCATGCTACTTCTGATTAAGTTCATGCATGCTTTACCTGAAGAAATTCTGCAATAAGCTGCAATAACTTGAAATGTATATTCCTTTGAATACATGGTTTTCATGTAATAAAAATTTTTTTAAATGTCTGCTCCAATTTACAAAAGTCAATTCTCAAAGTACTCTATGTATTTCTGTATCGCCTGTGTTGAAAAGGTTTAAAGAAAACCCTGTAATTATAGTGATCTATTGTCCCCTACATTTCAAGGAGCAATATAAACAGTATATATAGTTCAGAAATTATAAACACACACACTGCAACATATTAGACTGGCTAAAGTAAACAGACAATACCAAGTGTTGGTGAGGATATGAAACTATCAGGACTCTCCATTGTTGCTGATGGAGGTGTAAAATAATACAATTTGGTGAATTATAGGGCAGTAAACACACATCTACCGACACCCAGCAATTCCACTCCTACCCAAAAGAAGCAAAAACACACATCCAATAGAAACAACCTATGTACAAAAATGTTCAGCATAACCTTATTTGTAATAGCTAAAAATTAAAAGCCCCAAATGCCCCCCATAGAGAAAGCGATAAATAATGGTATATTCATGTATGGAATAATACATATGTTGCTGAAGAGAATTTCATTAAAAACTGTATTCTAGCCCTAACCGGTTTGGCTCAGTGGATAGAGCGTCAGCCTGCGGACTGAAGGGTCCCGGGTTCGATTCCGGTCAAGGGCATGTACCCTGGTTGCGGGCTTATCCCCAGTAGGGGGTGTGCAGGAGGCAGCTGATCAATGTTTCTCTCTCATCGATGTTCGATGTTTCTAACTCTCTATCCTCTCCCTTCCTCTCTGTAAAAAAACCAATAAATTATATTAAAAAAAACCCACTGTATTCTAGACTATCAGCACTTCTAAAATTTATTCACTAAACAAATAGTAAGAATGAACACCTCACACTAAAATCCAAATCTTTTGTTTTTTGCCTTCCCATACACCTGCCAAATGGGACTACTCACTGTTCCCCAAACATAACCCCAAATTAATGACATATTTTATTGTATTTTTAAAAAGAAATATCTAACTTTTTGTTTTCTTAGTATAACAAAACCTTTTTGCTTTCTTATTTTAATAAAAAAAATGTTGCTTCCCTGTAATAATAATACTAGGGGAAAATAAGAAAAAAGAAATAACTGCACAACTCAGAAATAACTAACTTATGTTAGGTAGGCATATGCCTAACTTTTTACAGTTATTTTTATAAGTTTACGCTGCTTTGAAAATTTATTTTTACTAATTGCAAAAGATGTGAGCATCTTTTCATGTTACTTGACAGTTATCCTACTCTCGCATTTTTAACACACAGTAACTTGTCACATGGCCATGCCACAATTTACTAGGCCAAATATCCAACTCTGGAATATTCAGGCTCTATATACCACTTCTTTTGTAGAGCCATGATTCTTAAGGGAAAGAAAATGGTTTCCACAGTCACTCTATTCCCCCAAAGATCCGGCATGACCCCTGTGTTTTGGATTTTGAGTTATTCTGCCCATTTGTCCTCTAGAACAGTTATATCAATTCAGACATCACGCTGGTAGGACTCTTACAGCAGCTATCCTGCTGATTTGGAACAGTCACTGATATACTTGTCTTGCCCTCCTTCTAGTCTACAAATAACTAAGAATTGTATTTAAAGTTGCAGAGAACTGCATATAAAGTTTACTGACTCCATCCCTTTCTAATTCCAATGCTGAACCCACATGCTGGCTGATAAGAAAGGCACTATCGTACATATATTTTCTTGCTTTGTCAGTTAAGAGGGCTCAGAAACAATAACACCCAGTAGAAATGGGTGTCAGAATCTTGTTTTCTAATTTACCAATACGAGGAAACAGAGCTTCTTAGAGAAATGGTTGATTCTAGGACTGGGGTAGGAAATATACAAGATGAACTGGAACTTACAGAAGTACCAGAGAGTAAGGAAATGCTCTCTGGATGACTATTTTTATATCAAGTCCCCCAACACAAAGAACACAAATGCACAACAGGAGTATGTCAGAGGGACACAAGAGCCAATTAGAAGAGTTCCCAATGGCCAAAGCTGGGAAACTTTAGCAATAAAATAAATGACGTAGCACTGGATTATAATCTAAAGTATAAAATAAATACCTAGCATAGTAAACTCCTTAAGAAGAGTACAGTGTGGAAAGGGGGGAAAGAGCAACCCAACAATGGAGAAATCTGGCAAACATGACCTCAGTCAGGTAATTAAAGTCATCATCAACAGTGTAAAGTCATGCTGGTAGGACGTCACCCTTGATATGAGGTAATGAAAACGATACTTTTATTTGTGCACTCTTCTTCAAAACTTATAAACCTCATGAGAAAAATCAGGCAAATTCTAGTTGAAGGGCATTCTATAAAATACCTGCCAGTATTCTTAAAAACTGTCAAAGTCATCAAAAACAAGGAAAGTCTAACAGATGTTACAGTCAAAAGGAGACATGAGGAATAAATATAATGCAGTATCCTGGATGAAATCTGAAACAGAAAAAGGTCATTAGGTAGCAACTAAGGAAATTTAAATAAAGTACCGACTTTAGTTAATAATAATGTATCGCACTGGCTGGTAGCTCAGTGGCTAGAGTGGCAGCCTGTGCACAGAAGAGTCTTGGGTTTGATTCCTTGTCAAGGGCTGTCAAGGCACATGCAGGAGGCAACCAATCAATGTTTTGCTCTCACATCAATATCTGTCTGTCTGTATCTCTCTCTCCCTTTTCTCCCCCCATCCCTCCCTTCCACTCTAAAAAAAAAAAAAAAAAAAAAAAAAAAAATCAGTGGAAAAAATACCCTCCGGTGAGAATTAACAACAAAAAAAATGCATCAATACAATCATTAATTGCAACAAACGTACCATATCAATGTAAGATGTTAATAATAGGGGAAGCAGTGCAAGGTATATGGAAACACTGTACTATTTTCATAATGTTCCTATAAATATAAAACAGTTCTTTAAAAAAAAAAAATAAAGTTTATTAAAAGAGAAAAAGCCCTGGCCAGGTAGCTCAGTTAATTAGAGCATCGCCCTGATACACCAAGGTTGTGGGTTTGATCTCTGATAAGGGCACATACAAGAAGCAACCAATGAGCGCATAAATAAGTGGAGCAACAAATCGATGTCTCTCGCTCTCCCTAAAATCGGTAATTTTTTAAAAAGCTGTATTAAAAGAAAGAGCGACAGGTATCACCTCCTTATTATACAAAATGGAGAATCAGGCTTATTGAGGGTAAGCCCCTTATTTGTACTTATTAGGCAATCAATAAAATGCTGAACTAAATTTGTGGAAGAAAATCGGTGAAATGAACACTGGGAGTAAGTTCAACAGAAATCAAAAGTAAGCTCTGTTATTGTGAGTGATTTCTAGAGATTTCTTTCTTGGCCCCAATTCTTATGCTCTTTTAGTGTATATGATAAAGCAATGGTGAGGCTTTGTTACTTTTTAAATTTTTAAGGCTCTTCTAAAATAATTTGCGCAGAGAAAAATCTAAGGAAATGATGTTTGTGCCGTTTCCTTCTCCCTGTGTTGGTTTTGAAAGTCGTCCATTAGTTCAAACAGTGGTACCACATTCTGTAATTTTTCTGGATGACTATTTTTATACCTTACTGTGAGAAATGGCCCACTGGGTAACTTCTCAGGATTAACAGGGTAATGGGAACAAGAGGAAACCCTTTGAATACACACCCTTTGTAAACTCAAGTTAAAAAATAGAAAGCTAAGAATGGCAGGAAGAAAAAGAAAGTACCCAAACAAAGAAAATGTAATGGAAGGTTGCCATGAGAAATAACAAGCATAGGAAACATTATTATTTCCATAGTAGCTTAATGCCTAAAGAAAAAATTAGATCTTAAGGCTAGTCCAGAATGTTATACATGCTTTGTTAAAAGCCATCATGTAATACTTAAGAAAACAATAAAACAGAAAGCTCAGGACCAAGTTCACAGTCCAACTTTAAGCAATACAGGATTTCATGGCTTGTCTGTCTGTGTATTATCTTCCTGTTCTACATCTATTTTCCAAATCTCTTCCTTATTTAAATTTTCCTATTTTATTGAATTATAGGTATTCTAATGAAGTACCTCCATACCTTAAAAATACGAGGTAGGGTGTATTTATATAAAAAGCCCTTCAAGTCCATTTCATAGTTTAATCAACAAGAACTCTAAAAATAAATATATCTGATTGATGGGCAGGGCAAGTCATCTTTATCTTAAACTCAGATTTTAAGAACATAAAACACATGCACCTATGCACACATACTGATACTTGTCCCTGTGTGACCAGCACCACTGCTCCTCAAATCAGCATCCTTTCAGCCTGCAGTGGTGCTTTTCCCCACCAGTGCAACAACAGGGATTTTATTTTAGTGGGGACTGGTTTGGTTAGATATTGCTTTGTGTATTTATCTTGGGGATTTGCTCTTAGAGGCAAAAATAATTTCTGTAAAACTGTCATTGAATAACACTTAATAAAAGATTTAAAAAGCTGAACCAAAAAGAGACAAGAAATTGATCTTTAACCTATATAAAAGCAAATAAAACACTGTGTTGGTATTCAGTAATTAATACTTTAAAACTTCCATTTCCAACACATTACACAGAGAGCAAACTGGAACTAGATTTCCACAAACATGGAAGTAACTGAAGGCATCTCAGAATCTGGCCACAACTACGTGACGACTGGAGTTGGACTTCTGACAAAGAAAGGAGAAGGCAGTATTTGGGTGCTCTACCGAGATCACACAATTTAAATCTGGGATCAGGAAATTCTGTTTCTGAATACAGCCCCCCCGCCTCCTTTAATTGTGTGGCCTTGGACTAGTCTCTTAACTAGTCTGAGCCTTAATATCCTTCTCTGTAAAATCTAAGCTATGGTTCCTTCCTTACAGAGTTCATGAGAAACAAATGAGACACTGCATGGAAAGCAGGTATCATGAGGTCCTGCACATCAGTGGTGGCTCTATCCCATCATACTTGATATTTATGATGTTGGCATATGTTCAACCTTAGGAGGGAAGCCAAGGGACAAAGTGTGTTTGGCAGATTTTCCCATGTTTGGGACTTAGTGCCCGTCGGGTATCTGCAATTCTAGATAGCATGCAATTCAGAAATCCATTGTATTTTACCAACATCATAATTTATCTTATCCAAATGCAATTATAAAGAAGATAAGTCAGGCAACAGAAAAATTGATACACAATGTCAATGGTTCAATAAGTGGCTTTTTAACCTATGAGCTGGGCTAAACAAAACACTGTAGAGCTCAGAAAAGTACTTTTGTTGATTATCTTTTTCAAAAAAAATCATTTCTCAGAGGAAAAAAAAAATCCTTTTGAGTTTCTCTATTATCACTGCCTCATTTAGTAAAGAGCTCTTCCATTTCAAGACAATCAAACACCTATGCCAACCCCCACTGGTAATAATCCTATTTACTCCTTTTCTTCCAATAGAGAAAACAATGTATCCCAAGCATGACAACTATGTAATCAATGAACTGCCAAAGAGTTTATTACAGACAACTGACCCAGAAAACAGGCTCCAGAAAAGTTTGCCAAATTAGTGCCTCTAACTTTAATACATAGTTAAGCACTATATCAGCTGAGTAGTTATAACTTATATTAAATCTATATCATACAAATGTAATAAAAAATTAGATGACTTCTTCAGGAAAAAAAAATAGCTCTTTAATAAAATAATGTACTGCTACACATTGTTTCAATCCAAATATGGCGTGATAGTGCCATTCTAAAAATAAATCTAAGTCCCATGCGATATGCAGCCTTTTAGCTACGTTCATTTCCTTTTAGGGCTCAAGTTTCCCACAGGAAATTATTCAATGTTTGGCAAAACTGTCCCAAATCATCTATAGATACTGATTTGGGACAGTGCTAACTGCACTATCAACCTTTTTCCTGCTTTGCTATTGTTGAATCGCCTACACAATAATCTACCAAGGAGAGGCCAAGGAGCAGGAAATACTCAAAAGCTATTGCCTGACAAAAGTGATACAAAAAGTGTCATTTTGAGTTAAAAAGTGGCAGGGGAGGTGACTATGAGTCAGCTAAATTAGAAGCCACAAAATTATTACATACAAAGTCATATGCTAAACAAATGTTTCTTATAACTGTGATGACTTTCAAATACTTATTTAAATTGTATTTTTATATTATTGAGCAAAACTGCACATCAAATGCGCTCTCAGTACAGCTTAATACAGATTGATTTGCTTAAAAATTTTGTAAAGCATTAATGTGCTAGAAATAAAATCCTCTCAAAATCACTCACTCATAATATACCACACACAAGATCAAGACCCACATTCCTTAAGCAATATTTTTTATATAACCAAATCAAATTATGATTTTTAAGAAAATGTTTTAGAATGCTAAAGATACTGTTTTATTTTTAAATTTCTTTTTTTTCTGAAAATAAGTCAGATAAAAGTGTACTTGCTAAGTAAAAAAATATATAGCAGCTATAAATGGCTAGAGATATTAAAATACGACTTTAAAACTATAGAGGCCCAGCCGGTGTGGCTCAGTGGTTGAGCGTTGACGTATGAACCAGGAGGTCACGGTTCAATTCCTGGTCAGGGCACATGCTTGAGTTGTGGGATTGACCCCCAGTGCGGGGTGTGCAGGAGGCAGTCGATCAATGATTCTCTATCATCATTGATGTTTCTATCTCTTTTTCCCTCTCTCTTCCTCTCTGAAATCAATACAAAAATATTAAAAAAAACAAACCCACACAACTTTATAGAGTTCCTTGCTCATGTAACAGTTAACAAAACATTAAAATGAGAACCTGTGTTTGAATATTGGTCACAAACATCTTTAGCAGTGTATTATTGAACTGAATTTAATATTCTGTAAGAGGTCTGGGTTCATATACGCATTCACAGACTACAGGTATATGTTCTGGGTTTCAACCTTTATTTCCATTACATATTTTTATATAGCTTTCAGGCAAAAGTTATGTTTCCTTGAACCCCAATATCATGTTTGAGACTTAATTTTTCTACTAAAGAACTAATCTTAGACAAATGATCAAGAAACGAATATTTAAAAGCTATTATTTCATCATTAATGTATCAAGCTATAATTACTTAGATGTTTCTATTAATCTAAAAACTTAAAAAATTATCAGCAACTAAGTATAATACCAACCAAATTCTCTTATAATCCCTTAGTAAAAGTCCTCCTGGTATTCACTTATTTTTATGTTTTTCTACTTAAATTCTAGACAAAGAGCAACTTTAAAAGTTACGAGCAGTTATCTTTTATTTAAGCAAAAACTTCACCCTGTAATCTCACCAGCAGTACAAATACTACAAACACCAATGAAGCCGTTCCAGAACCACCCATTCATATTTACTTCCCCTAGCAACATTTCTCAGGTGGTTGCTAGTGATCAAGAGAATTTTCTAAGATTTTGCAAAACTTGATTTATTTGACTCAAAGTACCAATGAAAGATTACTTTTATTTATTTTATTTAATACACACCCAAATCTAAACAATTTTCTTTTTTTTCCAGTCCGGCTGGAAACTCCCACTTTCTAAGCACTTGACAATGTTAAAGAGTCCTTTGGACTTATTTTGGTGCCATGACTGAGTGTAAGGGAGGTATAAGAGCTGGGTTCTAGTCCCAGTTTTGTGACTAATGAACTCTGTCACTATTCTGGGTTTCTCTTTCCCCATCTGTGAAAGGGGAGCCTAGATTATGACCTTTAAGGGATCTTCCAGGTCTGTTACTTTAGGATTCTATATTTATGCCATTCATGTACTCAAAACCCTTTAATCCATCTCCAATTCCTAATTAGAATCAAATCCCTTAGCATTTATTCCAGACCAGGTAGGCCCAATTTAGCTTTTGACCATACTCTCCATTATAACCTCAACTTGAAACCTCTGGCTCATCCAGACTGCCCTATTCACTAGGAAGAGAGCAGCATAGACAACATGGACGGAATGTTCACTGAGGGCCAAGCACTGTGCTAATAAGAGCTTTACTATTAATGTAACATGCATCTAATCTTGAATCGACTCCTGTTATGATGGTGCCATCTGCACTTAAAGATGAATATCCTTCTGAAGTTCAGAAATATTGAGATTACCTAATAAATTGCCAGAAGTAGGATCAAATTTTGCTTTAACTTTATTTCCAGTGCTATGTAGGGTATAATACACATAGTCAGTACGATGATGTTAACAATACATGGTGTTACCATAATCTAAGTAGAAATGGTTTCAATCCTTACATCTATCATGTCATGAAGGAGAAAAACTTTTAAAAATGAAAAAGTCTTTTGAGTCAGATTCTACTCCCCAAGAGTCGATGAAGACAGAGACCCACAAATGCTTTTGTTGTTGTTGTTTAGCTATAAATAAATGGCTTTAGCAGTGGGGATTTCCCAAGTCTTTCCGGAATAAATTTCAGAAATAAATCATGCTGTTCAATGCTGTAACTTTTGCTTTCTCCCCCAAATATTGTCTTACTAATTCAATTCAACAAGTATTTGTTGAAAGCTAATAAACAGAATTTAAAGTTTTACTTTGAAAAAGACTTTATTTCTGCATTTTGTTCAAACCAATACAATCTTTTTGTAACAAACTAATAAATAAGTCTTTAATTAAGTGACTATAGTCATGTTAACATAAAGATGTGCTTTTTACTTTGCAAAGGGCTTTCTCATGTTATATACTGGTACTGTTTGATAATTATGTCACTTTATTAGAATCTTTTGTCTATTGATCCTTTAGGTTTCTTTAGTTCTGTCCAACTGGATAATTTATGCCAATCTCATTCAAGCAGTAGGGGCAGATAAGACTATAGAGTCCTACTCACCCAAAGCTTAGCCATCTCATATACTGCTTTCTAAGGAAATCAATCTAACACATATTGCCTTATCTACAAATACTACACAGGTATACCTGTCTTCTATTGGTAAAAAAAAAAACAAACCAAAAAAAAACCAAGTTTAAAAATCTAAAAAGATCCAAACATATACCTATAAGGCATAGTGACATAGTAAATTAGGAATCAAAAAGGGCTTATAACCTTTTTTTTTTTTCTTTCCTTCTGTATTCTATGTATCAAAAAGGTCTGACAGCCCAATTCTTCCCCTACAAACCTGACAGGATTGTAAATTCCTCCCAATTATTACTTCCTAAAGATATAACTACTAATGCCCCCTTCCTTCTGCCTGTTCCCATTTGGATTAGTTGCTTTCTAGGTCTGCAGCACATGTGACTTCCTAAGGCTTTCCTTCCCTATAACCATGGAAATTTCTTCACCTCTCTCCTATGTTGGAGTCCTTGTATCCTGGATTCTATATCTTCCTCTTTCTTGATTTCATCTCTCATTCTGGGGAAATATATCCTTCAGTAACTTTCTGAGAAAGTATATAAGACAGGTAAATATTTTCAGACCCTGTATATCTCAAAATGGATTTACTTTACTCTTCACACTTGAATGAAAAGTTTGACTGGGCATAAAATTCTAAGTTAAAAATAACTGTGCAAAATTTTGAAGTTATTACTCATTATCTTCTTGCTTTTTAAGGTGGAAAGTCTAAGGCTATTCAGATCCCTGTAACTAAATCATGATTCCACCCTCCCACCCCTACTCCAGACCAAGAAGCTTTTAGGATTTTTCTTTTATTCCTAGTGTTCTTAAATTTTATAATGATTTGCCATCAAAGTCTTTTTATTACATTAAGCTGGTCCTTTTCATTATGAAAACTCATATCCTTCAGTTCTGGAAATTTTTCTTCTAATACTTCTTTGAGAATTTTCTTCTTTATTCTGTTTCTAAAATCATGCTAGTTAGGTATTGAGCTTCCTTGATTGAACTTCTAATTTGTCTTGCTTTCTGTCTACTTTATTGTCTTTTGTTTCACTATCTGGCCTACTTCAATTTTATCTTCCAACTTGTCTAATTTTTTAGTAGTCTGATTACACTTTAAATCTCAAGAGCTCTTTCTCATTATCCTTGTATTTTGGGGAGTTTTTTGTTTGTTTTTGTGTGGGATTTTTTTTTTTTTTATTGCATCCTACTCTCTTTTAATGAATCCAAAATCTCTGGAAATGTTATACTTGATATTTTTTTGAAGTTTTCGCCAGTGACCTGCATTGTTTCCTTTCCTCTGATTTCTTTTGTTCTGGGCCCTGTGTTTTATGTGAAAAGATTTTCTCAAGCCAAAACCGGTTTGGCTCAGTGGATAGAGCATCGGCCTGCGGACTGAAAGGTCCCAGGTTCGATTCCGGTCAAGGGCATGTACCTGGGTTGCGGGCACATCCCCAGTAGGAGATGTGCAGGAGGCGGGTGATCGATGTTTCTCTCCCATCGATGTTTCTAACTCTCTATCTCTCTCTCCCTTCCTCTCTGTAAAAAATCAATAAAATACATTTAAAAAAAAAAAAAAGAAGAAAAGATTTTCTCAAAAGACCAGTGATCTCTGGTGACTGCTAATATTAACCCTTTGCGGTCCTTTGTCTACTCTCAGCCACCAAAGCTTTTTTACCGTTCCGGTTGTATGTCTGCTCTCAGCCACCACAGCAAGGAACCGTACGAATCTTAACTCTATTCATTCATGTATCAGTTCATAATTTCTCTGAAAGCTCTTAAGTGTCTAAGCGACCTTGTCGCGAACCAAAACATTGCCCCGACAAATCGGAGATATCGAAACTCAATATAAACAAATGCGGTCGTTCCACACTCGCCATGCAAAACACCGTGGCGAGTCAGTCGCCTTTTGAGAGTGAAGAAATCGACAAGCTTCGGAGATACTTCGCAGAATTTCAAATAAAGCTTTACAAATTACGTTTAACTGTAATTAGGCATTCTCGCTTGTTAAGATATTTCAAAATAATACTCCAAAATGGCAAAAAGAAAGTTACCGAAAGAAGTGTACTGCGAATCTTTGCAAGAAGAGTTTTATTTTGGCACCTTGAATACTGACTCTGACGTAGAAAGTGATAACGTTTGTAGTGATTCTACTAGTAGTGACGTAGTTCCAAAAAAGAATTAATAAATCTTGTTTATCCTTCATAATCTTGCATGTTATGTATCACTGCTCTTTCAATGGAAATTAATTCCGACCAGTACGACACCCATGTCCAAATTTAATATGACCGCAAAGGGTTAAAAGCAAAGGACTAAAAAACGAACTAGTAATATAACCCAGATTTTCTGATTATCAGTTCAAAGTTCAGTTTAAGCATATTGTGATACCATTGTCTCCCAAATTTTGAAGACAAGCCGAATTACTTATTTACAGCCATAGAAAAATTGTATAGACCATTCTCAGAGTCTGCAAAATTTACTAATATATATATTTAATATTTAGTATTTCTTAAACCTAACATGAAAAAATCAATACATAGACTAATTAATGAAGACTTTTAACAACTCTCATCATGCCACAATTCTCCATCCTTAAACTTCCCCAAATCTGCTCATATAACAGTAAGTTTTTGTTTGCCAATAATTTATTTAACAAATCTTTAATGATACAAAAACACATAGTGAAATTAAAACATTTCCCACAAAACCACTGTGCAGATTATAAAATCAAAGCTAAAAACCTTCAAAAACTCTCTGAGAGCCTGCAACCTTGTTGCTTTATTTTCAAGTTCAGAGAGGTGGACAATGCATTTATATCACAAAAATTCAAGTTTTTCCAATCCTTAAAACAGAGAACACTATTCAAGTAAAAAGGAAACACCATTGTAAAATTACAGGCTCAAAATGGAATTTATCCCACGATAAAGCCTAAAGAAAACCCTTTCCAAAATGAAATTTAGGGTGATTCAACAGGTCCATGAAAAATTTAAATATCTATTCTGGTGTAAGGTAGTTCTTTTATTAAAGTGGAGCATTTGTCTTTTTGTAATTGCTTTTCTGCTCTAAGGGGAAAAAAATACACCGTCACTGAAATTAATCATTGTATAAAAACCACACAACTAATTTACAAATACAACAATTAGTATGTTCTTGTTTTAAAATGTGTTATGAAATAATTTTGACACAATCACCAAAAGCTCATGCTGCCTCATATATCAGTCACATACCATATAAAGTTAAACGTGCTGTATTGCCAAAGCCCAAGGTAATTGGAGTCTAAAAATATACTTTTTTCTCATTCTGAACTAGTCAGATTGGTATTTAACCCAAACATCATCAAATGTCGCATTAAATATGGCAGAAAAACAAGATTACTTAAATACAAACTCTCCAAATGTATCCCATAGAAACTGCCCCCTGCCACAGAATACTGAATCCAAGCATATCCCCATTTCACCAACATACACACATATACACACGAAAATAAAAATAAACAGCAACACAGACAATAAATGTGAGAATAGAACTGATACCTGGAAGAAACTATAGAATTCATATAGACAGTCCAATGAAGACAAGATAAACTAAAAAAACATCTGATATTAAGTATCATTGGCAAGGGGATTAGGAGCTTTATTTTTCTTTAAATTACTCAATCTACTTAGTTTCTACTTCAGTTTTAGACTAAGACACTGATAAAGTTTCTAATGTGGAAAAAAAAATACCTCTAGGCCATCTAAATTTGGTATTAGAACAAAAATGTAAAAATCTATTAACAAAGACTCTTATTGAAAGAGTTCTTTCCAGTCACTAGAAACCAACTTGATTAGCCATTTCCAGAAAGTTAAGCAGAAATTTTTTTTTTTTCCATTTTCACAAGATGGAACCCTATTGAAGGGAAAGATTAAAAGGACTCTCAGTCCACCAAAAAGTAAAATCTACTCAGAGTCTTTAAAATTCCCATATTTGCTTAACGAAAAGTTCTCAAGCTAACTCTGCAAATCTGAACAGATTAAATTCTCCAGCATACATGAAAAAATTTTTTTAGAACTGTGCTACTTAAAGAAGAATGTGCACAACTGCTTTTTTGGAATTCAAAAGAAAAGGTTTTCCACTTGACCTGGCAATTTAAAGACTTTGCTAACTTAACCTGCAATTTCAATATGAATTCTAAATTTTGAAACAACTTAGAATCAAATTTTCCAATATACAATATAAAGAGCAAGCAAGTTTTAGGGACGTACTCAGAATCTTAAGTTTAAATTTTATATATTATTTAATCACTAAAATAATTTTAATAGAACACATTTAAGTTAAAATTAAATCAATATCTAAAACCTAAAATCATAAAGCTGCCCTTTATTTTAAAAGGGGTAGGAACTTTCCTCATATTATGATGGAAAACCAAAGCATTATCTCCCTATATTATAAATATCCATGTCCTTTATTAGATTCAAAAATCTACTTTCACTTATGTCCCTTGGGTTTCTTCCATCTTCCATCTCACTAAACATCACTATAGCATTCAGATTACAACTTCTAGCCAAAGTCAAAGATCACATAAGTTCCCTGAAGGCTTCCAAAACATTAAAACCAGCAGATAAGTCAAGGAATACTCATTCCTGGAGCTGCTGGGAAACCCTTCTCTCCTTTCAGAAAATAAACCTCTTGCTATAAAGATAATCATCTAAGAACAAAACATCACTACTACATACAAATACATTGCATTCTCAATTAATAATTCTATACAATAATAAAATCCTACAGATTTGGCTAGTACTCTGGCTTAAAAAGAAAAGAAAAAGGCTATTAAGAAAGTAACTGTATCCAAAGGATTACAGCAGTAAAGGAGACATAGACAAATCAGAATTTCTCCTCTTATGCAAATGTAGACTCCTTAACAATAACTAAAAGAATTCTTTAAAAAAGAATTAGTTGCTACTTTAGTAGTTGACTCCATTTAACCACAAAGAGAACATCTCAATTAATCCCCTTCTATTTTAAAAATGAACTAGTTAAATGTACATTTTACTGTAAAAGTGAAATCTAACTCAATTCAAATATTCTCAATACACATATACACAAAGGCATGTGCAAAAATACTGTAATCACTTTCAATGCACACATTTCTTTAGATCTCTCAAACATGACACAAAAAGTAGCTCAGTTCTTCATAAATTGTCTAGTATTTGACTACACTTTTGCATCACTTTCATTGCAAAATTCTAAAATTAGTAGTTAGGTGTCCACATTATTCACTGTATTGAGAATTCTCTCAAGAGAATAAGACATAAAACATTTGGATATCTAAATGACAGTGCTGAAACTTGCAGTGTTATACGTAGGCATACATAAACAAAATTTTAAAACCCTGTTAATACATCACCGTATTTTAATATTTGCTGTTAAAAGAAATCAATTGCATATGAAGCCTAAACAACTGGAATGAACCCAGAAGAGCCACAAGAAAATGATGGTATTTTAAAATGGTGACGCTTTTCACACCCATGTTTAGTCATGCCAGCCGGAGAGGTGTGAGATATGACTTTATTCATTTTAAATCTGAGAATTTCAGTCATTTCCATGGCATTACAAAAATTGGAACCAAGAGCAATTTATCTTCATGGTCCTGATTCTTCTGATTTAAAAGCACTTTTAAAGAAAAATCATTTCTGCAAACTTAGGTTTTTTTGGATGGATTGTTTCCTATTGCTCAAGTTATTTTGTCCCAGATTTTCTAGTGAACAAGGAATACAAAGAGAGAAAAAGGGACGCCCCTCTGCCCTCTCCCCACACACACATACAATGACCCAATATCTGAACCTCTTTAGACATGGCATCCATTAAGAGGGCCTTTGCTCCTAACCGTGTAAGGGTCCTTAGCTATGACCTGACTTGCGCAAGAAGTACACATGGCCCCCGAGAGGCGCTTTAGTCCCTTTTGGAAGACACTGTTGGAGAGACTATAAATGACACAGTTGCAGAAACTGTTACTAATGGCAAGCCAGGTGGTCAAGAAGGATGCGAAGCGGTTGCTGTGGCCAGTGGAGCTCTCCAACAAGAAGTAGACGATGTATGGCAACCAGAGGATGTAAAACACACTAGTAATCCGGAACAGAACCATGGCATAGCGCTTGTCCGGACAGGCCTGCACCTCCCCAGTCTCCCCACTCTGGCTGCTGAAGCGAGCTTGCCTTTCGCTGATTTCCTTTGTGTGCTGTTGGCAGATGCGGAAAATGTTGAAATAAGTGAAGCACACAATGAGTGCTGCTGGGGCATATAACATCATCACGATGAACAGGGTGAAGTAGGGGTCGGTGAGCCAGGACTCCGCACACCACTGAAACACATCTCCATGATATCCAGGTTTGCCCCAGTGGAAAAAGGAAGGCAGAAAGACCAGGATGGAATATAACCAAATCAGGAAAATACACAGGCGTAGTCTCCAGGGTGTAACCAGGGTGTTATAGGTTAAAGGTTTAGTGATGGCAATATATCTATCGATGCTGATACAGGCCAGAGAGGTCATGGAGACACTCTTCAGAACTGATACTATAAAACCAAACACCTGGCAAGTCAAGGACTCCTCTACTGGAAGCGGGTAGTGGAGGAGTGATAAAGAAGGAACCAGGCAGCTGACTCCAACCAACAGGTCAGCATATGCCATAGTCTGGATAAAATAACTTGTAGTGTGGTGGTTCAACAAAGGAGCACAGTGAAATACAAAAATCACAATGATGTTGCCAGAAATAATCAATACAGTTAGAAACACAATAATCAACACTTCCAAAAGGCAAAAATCGACAGTTTCCAAATAGCCAAATGCCAAGAGACAAAAAGAGTGGTTGCTCTGATTACCATCCAAGGTGGAGTTCATCTTGAGCTCAGGAGTAATCTCTCACTTCATGCTGCCGCTTGACCGCTGCCAACAGTTCAAAGGAGCAGCTGCTGTCATTGCGGTCAGCTCTGTGTGTTTGTAATAATGCCCAAGGAGCCTCAGTCCCCAGGCTCACGATGGTGCTGCTCTGATGCATTGCCTGCAGTACAATCCCCCTTTAAATCCTTGGAATAGGGAGAGCCAGCAGCCGTCGTCTGGCCAGTCCCAGACGCGGCCATAGTATCAGGTTTACCATACACATAGTGCCAGGGGAGTAAAGCAAATGCTGGGTACAATGTCTTCAGGCCAATGAGGGTAGGGAGTAGGGGCAGAAGAGAAGGGAAGAAAATTAGGAGCTTCAGCAGGAGTTGTAATGAGTCTCCTCTGAACAGCTGATAGAAGAAAAGGAGAGAGCATTTTACATTATGCATCCCAATAAAAAAAAATCAAAGAATCTGGCTAGCTCAGGCTATCATCCCTCCCACTCCATTCCACCCCACCCCGTACTACCCTCAGTAGCACCCCACATAACTAACTGGTCCTTACTGTACAGAGGAGGTGCAGCAACAGCAAGCTTTCATGATAAACAAAACAAAAAATAAAACGAGTCAATTGCAATCAGAACAATCTACCCCCATTTTCCCTTCATTGGAGCCTTTTAGGGGAGAAAAGGAAATCTGCTTATTGGATTTCTAAAAACATTTTACCATAATTACCTTGAATAAAATAACTTATTTTCTTGATTCCTGTGTAATATCTTGCCTCTTTCAAAACATTTCAACAGAATTTATCTGTCTAGCTCAATTTCAGAGTGTTACCTGTAATTCTGCATGCTGCAATCCAAACAAAAGCCACAAAACATCCTTAACAGAAAGCCTTGCAAAGCAGGAATGTGCCTCAGCCTGGTTTACTGCAGAACTGAGACGTGGAGGGAGGGGATAAAGGAGTAGGAGGGGAACTGGGGAGAGAGGGGGCTTGGGAAAGGGAAGCAGTGGGGGAGGGGAAAGAAAATGCCTGTGCAGGCACACACTCTGGCATCTTCAGCAGCTCATTCGGATTCATCACCAGAGAGGCACTCCCCGATTTCCAGACCGCACAGTGGGGGAATAACTGAACACGCCTGCAGCGCAGTGTTTCAAAGCTGTTTCCTCGTCTCACTGGAATCCCCCCTTTTGGTAGAGGAACATAACTCAAACTGCCAGTAAGGAGAAGGGGTAGTAACCCGAACAGAGAGACAGCCCGGGATTTAAATTGAAACACCCTGCCAGAGGGGTAATGCTGAGAGAAAATTCCTATTTCCTTGTAGCATTTTCCCAAGGAACGAAGAGCAATGTTAAAGAATGAAAGTGTGTTAAGAGTGCAAGGCAACTGAGGAATCAATTCAGCAGCACAAGAAGTTCTAGCTAAAAGGCTAAATATTCAGCATTAATTTTCTCTCATGATTCACTGGATATTGACCAATATTAAGAAAGATGACCAAAATAACAAGCAAACTTAAAAATCAAGAGAATTTTACCCTCGTGTACACACAAAAGAGGAATTTTATTATTCCTGTATTTTACACTACCTTAGTTCAAGATTCCTCGTCTTGCTTCTAGTTTGCTGAGACACAGTACACAAACATATAACAAAAGATGGAAAAGTAAAGGTACCGTTTCCACCAGGCTTGAAAATTAGAGGAAGTTTCATGGTATAAATTAGCCTTTGTATCTCAGAATACGCAATCTTGTTTGTGCCTACTTAAAACAATGCAAAGTGAGATTTTATTGTGGCTCTTCTGGTAATGTTATGAATGATGACAAATTTCAGCTAATTAGAAAATGCTTATTTTTAGTATCTTTTCCTCCAAGTGTCTCTGGATTTTCAATTCATCCTTCTCAATAAAGTTCCACAGACCCAACAGAGTAAAAGAAAAGAAACAAAAGTTGGTACTTGAAAGCATTCCAGAAGGTATGCATACCTGAGTGGAGATATATGTTATGTGATCCAATTTGCATTTTTTATTTGTTTCACACACATGCTTTCTCATTGCAGGCAAATGGGTAGCCATAACCAGAACTCAATTAATTACATTTCAAGATCTGAAGCACTACACTTATACAAAGGCAAGAAACTAAAAAACCTATTGAGAAGAAGCCTGATAGCCATTTTGGACAGGTCTTATTGGAAAACATGGCAAAGTGTGGCATAGTAAAAGGACCAGTGGACTGAACACTCATCTAGTTCAAATCCTAGCTCTAATATTACTTAGCCTCTCTCAGACTCAGTTTTATCATCTGTAAAATGAGGATCATACTACCTATTTCATGGGATTGTTGTAAAATAAAGGAGACTTCCCAATATTTATCAAATAGGGAGTATACAACTTTACTTTTTTCTCACGCAATTAAAATAACCTGTGCTTTCCTACCAATCATGTTGCACTGCTTGAGGCTAGGCTCCTGAATCTAAAGTGCCCTCTCTTACTGTGACTGCCCAGTCTAAGGCACACACAGCTATTATGATACTTTCTGAGGCCAGTGAAGGTACCTGAGAATGTGATATGGCATCAATTATTCCCTCTACACAAATGATTTCTCTGCCTGTGTCACCAGCCATAAATTCATCCCCAAGCTCCCTTTTCCATCTATAATTTACCGGCTGTCACACAACTACAAGACCTAGATGTCCTGTTGAGATTTCAACCAGAACACTCAAAATTAATTTCCCCACCAACTAAGCCTGTCTTGTTCTTCCCAATGTTTTAGGCACTCAAGAATGAAACTTAGAAATCATTTTGACCACTCTCTCTCAATACACTGTTCTTAGGCACCATTTCCTAGAAATCTATTTCTACAACAGCTCTCAAATTCACTTCCTCTTCAGTTTTTACTACTTTACATTAGGCCATCATTAAATATCATCTAGACTTCCAATCTTACTCATTTTTCTAGTATATTTATTTCTGCCTGATTGAATATCCAGTACCATATACTTTATTACGGTACCCCACTGTTCAAGAAGAGTCAATGGCTCCCAATTGCCTTTCCAATCTGATACCACTATTCTACATCCCCCCAAACAACTTGAGCTCCAGCCCAACCATTCGTCATAGACTGTATTTTTGAACTCCCATTTTTGAGTGCTTAAGAAATATTAAATGAAAATAAGGAAGCTTTAGTTCAATAAATAGAAAAGGGATTTGCCAAAGTCAGGAGTCCAGTCTTTTCCAACTCCTTGTGAATTTGGCCATGTAACTTACTATCTCTACATCCCAGGTTACTCATGTTTAAAACTAGATGGTTATGCTGATAAAAATATATTACATTGGCTGATGACTTGAAAGAATTAAAAATGTAGTAAAAGTGCAATAAAACTACAAGCTGTTATACTACCACCATTAGTACAAGAATAGGTCTTCTAAATATTTTTTATTTTAAACCAGTCTTTGGAACTGTAATCAAAATATTCATATAAAAATAAACAAACAACCCTGATAGCCACACTTTATCAAATCAGTCAAGAGTTAAATGTTTTATTTTGAGAAAAAAACAAAATATTTATGAAAGGGGGCAATAAATCTATGTCCTCGCAAAGACCTATATATACATTTATTTCCTTTTTAAAACTAATGCAGTCTCATGATGTATTTGATTTTTATGAAAGAGAATAAATATTTCTGTATATACATGACTGGAAGGAAATTCATTAAAATTCAACTCTATTTTTCATTGATAGTTGGATTACAAGTGATTTTTTATTTTCTCCTTTATAGTTTTCTTTATTTTATAAATTTCCCAATTTCTATGTATTATTTAATGGGTTTATTTTGTGTTTTGTTTTAAAAAAAAACACAGCCAAAATAATATATAACATGTCGCTTTGGGAAAGGTAACAAAAAAACCTGGCTGCAAGGTTTTTTTTGGCCTTCACTCTATAAATCAAGTCACTCTTTTCTCCTCCTTTAAATTTAGTCTTTGAAGGAGCTAAGCCAAAAAACCCCTCCAAGGTAATATTATATGTGAAATTTCAAAATATACAGCATGCATCTGGCAAAGAACCCAAGTCCAGAATAAATAACTTCCAAAAATTAGTAATAAATAAATAAATAAATACATACATACATACACACACACACACACACACACACACATATATACATATAAATATGAAAATTACATATGAAAATAGTATGTACAAATCCTGCTGTCTTGGTCTGTTTGAACTGCTACAACAAAATACCACAGACTGGATGACTTATAAACAGCAGGAATTTATTCCTCACAGTTCTGGAAGCTGGAAGTCCAAGATCGAGGCATCAGCACAGTTGGGTTCCTGTGAAGGCCCTCTTCTGGCTTGCAGGCTGCCAACTTCTTGCTGTGTCCTCACATGGTGGAAGGTGGCAAGGGATCTTTCTAGAGCCTCTTTTATAAAGGCATTAATCCCTGTCATGGGGGATCTGCCCTCATGATCTAATCATATCCCAAAGGCCCCACCTCCTAATACCATTACCTTGGAGGTTAGGTTTCAACATATGAATTTTGAAAGACACAAATATTCAAACCATAGCATCTCCTATATTCAAAAATGTTCCTAAGCAACTTTCTTCATAATAAGCCAAAAAATGGGGGGGGGACCCCACAAATATCTATAATAGCAGAATAGACTTTTTCAAAGTGTGGTTTGCTGATACAATGGAATACTCTCAGGAATTTTTAAAAAATGAAAGCAAACAAAAAAACAGCTAATGAAACACTCAAAAAAATGACTGCATTTAAAGTAATACCAATTTGCATCAAATAACACTGTAGTGTAAAAAAATAAAAAACTGTTTTTGCCAATATTATGACAATTAAATAATTTGTATTTTCTGATCACCTACCAGCAATTTAAACTAACATACACATCATTAGAGACCTTTTTAGGTTCTAGCCATGTGCATGATAATCAAAGTTTAATGTGAAATACAAAGCACATGACATCAGCATATGTAAAACAATCAAATATATCAGGTTGGTTAATAGCTGATATTTTACACGTCATGTAATTATCAAATTCCTATTAAAAAAACAGACTTCCACATTTTCATGGAACCAGAAAAATAGAATACTTCATGTTTTACAAATTATCTGTATGAATGGCCCCACCAAAAATATTTACGAAATAATTTTTGGCCAAACATTTCAAAGGACTTCAAAAGAGGAACTAGAAAGGTAGTTAGAACTGAGAATTATACACCCAAAATATGATTTTCCAATAAAGGAAAAAATCAACTTGACAATTAACATGTCTACATGTGACATACCTCACTTCCATTCATACTATGAGCACAATGGTCTTCCATCTTTCCACGCTTGGGGAGCTCTTTTCTGACACCCATCTTAAATGTGATGTTCCTGATAATCTCCTGTTCTCCCAGGCTGAATTTATCACTTTTGATGGCTCCAACTGTGCTTTTTCAGACTATCATATGACATATGTCTAACACATGATGGTTATTTCTATGTTTGATCTCCTCACTCCAGCATTAGGGTTGTAATACAGGCACTCAATAGATGCTGGTTAAACAATTATATCAACACTAGAGGCCTGGTGCACGGATTCATGCACATTGAAAGGAGATTAATTAGAAGGTGGCTGGTGGGGGCGGGACTGGGCCAGATGCGCTGGACACGCCCTGGAGCCCGAAGGGCATCTGCAGAGTGAGTGGGATCCCTCCGACAGGTGGGGTCCCTCAACCTGGCCTGCAGGGATCAGGCCAAAACGGGCAGTCCGACATCCCCCGAGGAGTCCCTGAGTGCGAGAGGGCGCTCTGCAAAGTTGCTGTCACTCAGCAGCTCCTGCGTTAGGCGTCTGCCCCCTGGTGGTCAGTGCACATCATACCTACTGGTTGGCCAGTCGCTTAGCCTTTTATATATATAGTAGATAATGGAGGGGATTAGACTATTAGTTCTTTTTTGTTTTAATTTTTTTATTTTATTTTATTTTTTTATTGCTTAAAGTATTACAAAGAGTATTACATATGTCTCCTTTTTTTTCCCCCCCGCCCTTGACAATCCCCTGGCCTCCCCTACCCCCCAGTGTCTTATGTCCATTGGTTATGCTTATATGCATGCATACAAGTCCTTTGGTTGATCTCTTACCCACCCCCCTCCTGCCCTCCCACCCTCCCCGGCCTTCCTGCTGTAGTTTGACAGTCTGTTCGAGGCAGCTCTGCCTCTGTATCTATTTTTGCTCATAAGTTTATAATGGTCTTTATTATCCAGAAATGAGTGATAATGTGGTATTTTTCCTTCATTGACTGGCTTATTTCACTTAGCATAATGCTCTCCAGTTCCATCCATGCTGTTGCAAATGGTAAGAGTTCCTTCTTTTTTACAGCAGCATAGTATTCCATCGTGTAGATGTACCACAGTTTTCTAATCTATTCTTCTACAGATGGGCACTTAGGCTGTTTCCATATCTTACCTATGGTGAATTGTGCTGCTATGAACATAGGGGTGCATATATCCTTTCTGATTGGTGTTTTAGACTATTAGTTCTTGAAAGAAAACACATCTGACAAGAAATAAGATGATGAGAAGGAACACTAATATTTTGAGCAAATCAGTCTCATTTTCTGGTGTGGAAAGATCCAATTTCATGTTCAAATGCTGTACTTCCCTTAAAGTTTTTAAATAAAAATCTTATAGAGGTATTACTCATCTCTTATAAGGTGTTCATACATTTTTAAAAGAAGTCCCACCTTTTGTCACATTGAATAATTATCATACATTATTCGAATTCTGAGAAATTCACTCATAACCCAGGTTTGGGATTTACATAGCACTGGAGAAATTGCTTCCTAAATATAAACATTTCAAGAATTTGAGGAAATAAAAATTAAAACCAGTAACATGGTTACATAGGCACAAAGCATTACCTAACCTTGCAGAAAATTCTTTTTCAAATTCTTGTATTCTTTTGCAAGAAACAGTTTTTGTTACTTTGCTTACAAAACCTTGAAGAATGCATGAATTTGAGATGGGGATACTAAAAAAATGAGAATTCTTCAACTTAGAAAAATAAGCTAAAAGGAAATATGGTTTAAGGTAACAGAACTATATTCTTCCAATTGCAGAAACTAGAAGTAGACCTTACCTTACAAAGAGTACAATTCTGTGACATGTAAAAAGGATTAAAATAAACAAAAGAAAGTTTTTGCACAATGCATAGCACAACTGATCTAACTAAAAATGGAATGGAATGCAATTATGGTAAAAAAAAGATTTAGGTACACAATCGGTAGAGGACATCCTTTGCCCCTGAGGTGAAATTGGTCAAAGAAGAAAAACTATCCTTCTCCTTTGTGCCAACACTAGAAATAACTTCGGGCTAGAAGGATAAAAGTTCTATTCTATAAGGTAAAGGAATTATAAAGAAAATTATTGGAAATCAAATAGTCATAATGATCTTTTTGTAACAAATTTCCCAAAATATTAATGCTGAAGCTGAATCATCATCCCCTTACCTTTGTGATGAGAATTCGGTATTTTTCTACCAGGTGGTCATTGTTGTGACAACCTGCTAGCAGCTGCCAGACTTCTCCTCGAAGAGCTTCAGGAACACCGCTTCTTACTAAGGACAACAACTGCTTTGGTCTCACACTCAAGTTGAGATGCCTAAAAATAAAGCCATAACCCAGAAGTACATGAGAGTAAGATCCTCTAAAAATAGTTATTTTTATGAAAACTAAACTAAATGATTTATAAAGACTTAATACTGATCACATACTAATAAAGAAAAAATAATACATAAAGGTGTTGAATTAAATGTGGCCAAGATAACTATAAAGGTTGGGTGGAGGAAAGAATACTGCAGTCAGGCTACTTCTTAAGTATCTTTAAATCATTTCTCAACTTAAAAAATAAAAAGAAAAGCAAAACTAGAAACTATAGCTTTATAGTTGTAGCTTATGTAAGATAAACAAAGCAAAATTCTCATCAGTGAGTAACAGCCAAAGATAAGTGCTTGACCCTGTATCAAAATTGACAAACTGTGTACTTATATGCTCTAAGTTAAAATAAATATTTAAAATAAACATAAAAATAAATACTTTCAGCAGCTTTTATGAAACCTTGCTTCAAGTGCCTTTTTTGAATGACTATGTTGATTAAGACAGTGTCTACTCTATAATAACATGAAAGCAGGTTGTTAAAGTCTTTAAGCTTCATCTTTCTCATCTATAAAATGGGGAAAAACTTATCTTG
Organism: Myotis daubentonii; assembly: GCF_963259705.1. Lineage (NCBI taxonomy): Eukaryota > Metazoa > Chordata > Mammalia > Chiroptera > Vespertilionidae > Myotis > Myotis daubentonii. Next base: position 73,050,822 of record NC_081850.1, on the reverse strand, counting down.
AAATTTCACTATCAATATACTGTTTCAATATACTAGGTTTTTCTCCACACAATTTTATTTGATCCTTATAACAAACACCTGAAGTAGGTAGGAGTATCTTCAGTTTTACAAATGAAGAAATAAATTCAGGGAAATCAATTAAATGATTGACGTAGTCCTCAAACTCTAAGACCAATAAGTGTTCTATGGGCTATGTCACACCTGCTTTGTGATTTAAAAGCCACCATTACTGGGTCAATAACACAGGCTTCTGGCGTGGAGAAGCTCCCGTGATTATCAGAAGTTACTGATATAAAATGACCACTGTCTATATATATTAAAGCCTAAGCAACCATTACGACCAGAACAACCAGCAGCTGGACACCTCCCCCCCCAGCCCCCAAGGGGTCCCAGATTGCAAGAGGGCGCAGTTGCTATGATGCGCACTGACTACAGGGGGCAGACACTCAACACAGGAGCTGTCCCCTGGTGGTGAGTGCACTCCCACAGGGGGAGTGCCACTCAGCCAGAAGCCGGACTCACAGCGCAGCTGCGGCAGTGGGAGCCTCTCCCAACTCTCACCAGCATTACCAAGTGGCAGTGGCAGGCGCAGCAGGCCGGGATGAGCATAAGCAGTGCAGCACCTGGCTTCAGCTCGGGCTCCTCCCTGGCCGCCTGCCGCTTGGCACACTGCTATATCCCCCGAGGGGTCCCAGATTGCAAGAGTGAGCAGGCCAGGCTAAGGGACCCATCCCCCACCCCCGTGCACAAATCTGTGCACCAGACCTCTAGTCAAAATATAAAAAGGTCTGAGACTTATCTAAATGTTCCCAGAATTCTAGCAGAATGCACAGTACACTTAAAAATTGTTAATTCTGTGATGCTAGTGCCCTAATGCAAGAGCCACAGACAATTCAATACAGTGTTGTCTTTGCTTAGAAATATAAATATAGAGTTTGCAGCTCCATGGAACCATAGAAGACACACTCAGGCGGCAGACTCAGTGAGCACCAAAGCCCCATCGAAGCAAGTCTAGCCCCAGAGGGGTGTCTCCAGCACAGAAGTTCTCCCACTGCAGACACAGCTGATTCTCACAGCCAATTGGCCTGGAGGTCAATTCCTCCCAGTGATACCTACAACAATCAAGGCTTAATTACAACAAGACTGTGCACAAAGCCCACAAGGGGGTGCACCAAGAGTGTCTACCTCAGGTAATTGGGACACTTAGCACAGAAAGGCACTCTATCGACACAGAGAAGCATAAAAAATGCCGAGACAAAGAAACAGGACACAAACGACAGAATTGGAGGAAAGCAAACTGCTGGATATAGAGTTCAAAACCACACTTTTAAGGTCTTTAAAGAACTGTCTAGAAGCTGCCAATAAATTTAATAAGGCCCTCAAAAAGACTGGTGAGACTGCCGATAAATGTAGTGAGATCCTCAAGAAGACTGGTGAAACCCTCGATGTTGTGATAAAGAACCAACTAGAAATTAAGCATACACTGACTGAAATAAAGAATACTACACAGACTCCCAAGAGCAGACCAGAGGAGTGCAAGAATCAAGTCAAAGATTTGAAATACGAAGAAGCAAAAAATACCCAACCAAAAAAGCAAAATGAAAAAAGAATCCAAAAGTACAAAGATAGTGTAAGGAGCCTCTGGGACAGCTTCAAGCGTACCAACATCCGAATTATAGGGGTGCCAGAAGATGAGAGAGAGCAAGATATTGAAAACCTATTTGAAGAAATAATGACAGAAAACTTCCCCTACCTGGTGAAAGAAATAGACTTACAAGTCCAGGAAGCGCAGAGAACCCCAAACAAAAGGAATCCAAAGAGGACCACACCAAGACACATCATAATTAAAATGCCAAGAGCAAAAGACAAAGAGAGAATCCTAAAAGCAGCAAGAGAAAGAAAATCAGTTACCTACAAGGGAGTACCCATACGACTGTCAGCTGATTTCTCAACAGAAACTTTGCAGGCCAGAAGGGAGTGGCAAGAAATATTCAAAGTGATGAATACCAAGAACCTACAACCAAGACTACTTTATCCAGCAAAGCTATCATTCAGAAGTGAAGGCCAGATAAAGAGCTTCACAGATAAGAAAAAGCTAAAGGAGTTCATCACCACCAAACCAGTATTATATGAAATGCTGAAAGGTATCCTTTAAGAAGAGGAAGAAGAAGAAAAAGGTAAAGATACAAATTATGAACAACAAATACACATCTATCAACAAGTGAATCTAAAAATCAAGTGAATAAATAATCTGTTGAACAGTATGAACTGGTGATTGTAATAGAATCAGGGACATAGAAAGGGAATGGACTGACTATTCTTGGGGGGGAAAGGGGTGTGGGGGTGAGGGAAGAGATTGGACAATAATCGTGCACCTATGGATGAGGACAGTGGGTGGGGAGTAAGGGCGGAGGGTGGGGTGGGAACTGGGTGGAGGGGAGTTATGGTGGGAAAAAAGAGTAACTAATGTAATAATCTGAACAATAAAGATTTAATTTAAAAAAAGAAGTATAAATATAAATATGTACACACACACACACACACACACACACACATATATATGTATATATACTGGTAGCAAAAAGAACAAAAGTGATTCTGCTGATTAATTCTAGAATTGGCACACTGTCTTGGGCCAAATCCAGCCTTCCACCTATTTCTATAAATCAACTTCTTTGAAACAGCCATTTTTATTTGTTTATGTATTATCTATGACTGCCTTCCCACTACAATAGCAGAGTTGAGTAGTTGTAATAGAAACAATCTGGCTGCAAAGTCTAAAGTATTTACAGTATTGGCCTTTTACAGAAAAAAATAAACCTAACCCTTAGTTTATTTGCTAACCCTACCTTAATTATATTGGTAAAAATTTCAGAATAATTTTATGTCATTGATACCATTAACTTTAGTGTTCCCATCCCCTAAGAGTCACATTAAAAATAAACTTGAGAATTAGAGAGCTCAAAGATATTATTGCTAACAGGGCCACTAAAATCTAATGTTAGAGTTAAATAAACTAGCTTTGGGATTAAACTTTAGACTACTAAAAATTTGGGGCTTGCAATTTACTAACTAGAACTGCTGATTTAATATCTGAGCCAGTTTCCTCATCTATAAAAAGGAGTACTAGTTCATAATACTGTGATTGTGGAGACAGAGTACATAACATTGCACAGTGCCTAGCATATGGTACATTCATTAGTTTTTTGTTTTTGTTTTTAAATATCTTTTTTATTGATTTCAGAGAGGAATGGAGAGGGGGAAAGAGAGAGAGAAACATCAATGATGAGAGGGAATCATTGATCGGCTGCCTCCTGCAAAGCCCACACTAAGGATTGAGCCTGCAACTCGGGCATGTGCCCTGACTGGGAATCGAACCATGACTTCCTGGTTCATAAGTCGACGCTCAACCACTGAGCCACACTGACTGGACTCATTAGTTCTTACTACAATCACTACTACCACAACATCCATTATTTTTAATCCACAATAATTCTGAGTGCTAGTTTTATAGACGTGTATGATATAAATGAAGAAAGACTCAGAAGAGTTAAGTGACTTGCCTAAGACAATACAGCTTAGAGGCAGGACAGATAGTCTGTGAAGCCTTGTCTACCAAGCTCTAAAATTCCATAATATTGTGACACTTCCTATGTATAGAACACATATAATAATGATTAAAAATACAATTAAATGAATTGAGGAGAAACTATATGATTTCTAAAGACATGACTGAAAACCAAGAAAAACAGTTTAAGAAAAAAAAAAAAATCTGTAGAGATCCAAAATGGCGGAGGTATAAGCAGACGTGTCCTGTGCCTTGTCCTGGAGCAGATAAGGGTGAGCAGCTGAAATGGGTAACATTCAGCCCGAATAGGCAGAGGATTTTCAGCTGAGAGACTGTCTGCAGCTAGGAAAGACCGAGAACCCCTAGGAAAAAAAAAAAGGTCGGTTGGAGACTGTGGCTGAAGCCTCTCGTGGTGCGCCAGCTGAGCGGCGGAGACTGCGCCATCTTGGGTGGTTGTTGCCGGCATCCAGAGACCAGCTACTAACCTGGAAACAAGGGATCTCAAGCAGCGTGACTGCGTGAACTCAGACGAGCACTGCTTCTTCTCACGGAAAGGTTGGACATCCCCTAAAGGTGCAGTTTGCAGTTCGGTTGGAGGGAGGACCGAGCGCGCACGCGCAGGGCAGAATCTGCGCCCCACAGAGTCCGCAGCCGTTGGGACCAGCGTGACCCGCGAGTGGGGAAGGGGCCCCACAGGGCTGCTGGCAGAAGGGAACGCGAAAAATGAGCCCATAGCTGGACTGGATGTAAAGGAGCAGCCTTGGACTTTGCCAATCTGCTGGCTGCTTGGTGCCAGGGGCGAGTGGGCGCGCGGAAACTGCGCGCGGAGACTGTGCGCAGACCTGGAAGGTAGAGGCTTGCGAATTCACACAACTATCAGGCTCTTGTTACAGTTCCCCTTTGATCCGTGCATTTGATTATTAAACCCAGTGCATGGGATTCCCCAGTTGGGGTCATTCGCAGAGCCTGTAGGGGAAAGTTCTTTTTGGGGAGCCTGGGAAACAGCGGGCAGTGGCAAGGAACCAGCACTAGGCAGTGGTCTTTCCTGAATCAGTTCCAAATACCATAGAGGAAAAAAAAAAAAAAACCCTACTGATAGAGAGGACTAATAGCCTCGGAGGTCAATCCAGACACACTGCCACCCAGAGGCAGAGCCACGAACTGTCTCTTTTGCGATCACAAATAAAGGCAGTCTGGTAAACAAATACAACCTGCCTTAAAATCAGGTCTGTGGTTTACTGCACGGAGGGACAGTGTATCGCAGGGAAGTTCAACACTCCCCTGAATGCCTGGCAGGACTGAGGCGTGCCAAAAAGAAAAGTGGAAGATCTGAAGCACCTTCACTTCCGAATATTTTTATATATTTTTTTTTAAATTCTTTTTTCACGATTTCATCAAGAACCTATTTTATTTTATTTTTATTTTTTATTTTTTTCATCACCTGATTTTACCTTTTTAATTACTACATTTTTTTAACCAGTATTATTGCTATCCTTTTACCATTTTTTCAAGTATCATTTTATTTTTTATTATTTTTTTATTATTTTTCTTTATTTTATTTTGGGATTCGTGTTCTACACTCTATTTTCATCGTTCCTTTAGCATCATTTCTCTCTATCTCACATTTACCCTTAAGCCAAAACTCTCTTCCTCACTTTTCCCCTTTTGTTGTCCTGTTTCTCTTACCCTATTCCTGCTTTGGATTTTACCTATTCCTTCTTTCTACCCACTGTCTAAATTTCACCCTACTTATATATCTAATTTCCAATCCCTCGCTCTCCCCATACAAATAGCCTCTTCCCCACCTCTATTTCATTCTCTTAATTTTGTTGTTGTTGTTGTTTTTTGTTTTTTTGTCTTTTTTTTTTCTCTCTCCCTTTTCCCAATCTCATTTTGGCACTCCTTTATGTTTTTTATTTTTCTCTTTAATCTTTTTCTCTTTTTTCTTCTTTATCCCCTAATTCTCTTCGCTTGGGGGGGTCACCTTTATTTGGGGTTATTAATATCGTTAATGCATTTAGTTCGGTGCCTTGTACGTTGTGCCTTGTTGTGTTGTATTTTGTGCCTTTGAATCAGCGCAGCAGAGAGAGAACTACATAACCAAACACCTTGAGAAGAGAAATCATGGTGAAACAAAGAACCAACCCAAATATGAAAGAAAAACAGGCATCATCAGAAAAGGAAGTAAACGAAATCGAGGCAATGGAGGCAAGCAACCTGTCAGAGAAAGAATTCAGAGTAATGGCCATAAGATGGATGAAAAGAATGGAAGACCAATTCAACAATATGTGTAGGAACCAAGAGGAAATGAAGAAGAACCAAGAGGAAATGAAGACAAACCAAGAAGAAATGAAAAACGACATCACTGCCATAAAGAACTCAATAGAAAGCATCAACAGTAGACTAGAAGAAGCAGAGGACCGCATCAGCGAGCTAGAAGACAAGGTAGAAAAAAATACCCAAACAGAACAGCTTCTAGAAAAAAAAAATTAAAAAGCAGGAAGAGAGCCTAAGAGAACTCTGGGACAATGCTAAACGAAACAACATCCGAATAATAGGGGTGCCAGAAGGAGAGGAAACTGAGCAAGGACTAGAAAACCTGTTTGAAAAAATAGTAACAGAAAATTTCCCTGATATAGGGAGGAAAAAACTCACACAAATCCAAGAAGCTCACAGAGTCCCAAACAAAATTAACCCGAAAAGACCGACACCAAGGCACATAATAATTAAATTGGCAAACACCAACGACAAAGCAAGAATCTTAAAAGCAGCCAGAGAGAGACAGAAAGTTACCTACAAAGGATCCCCCATCAGACTAGCGACCGATTTCTCAACAGAAACACATCAGGCAAGAAGGGAATGGAATGAAATATACAAAGTCATGCAAAGGAAGGGTCTGAATCCAAGAATACTATACCCAGCGAGGCTATCAATCAAAATTGAGGGTCAAATCAGGAGCTTCTCAGACAAAAACGGTCTACGGGAGTTTATTACAACCAAACCAGCAATGCAAGAAATGCTAAAGGGTCTGCTGTAAATAGAAAAAAACAGGAAACAAAGAAGGAACGCAGTGGTAAAGAACAAAAATGGCGACTAACAAGTTTCTATCAATAATAACTTTAAATGTAAATGGATTAAATTCCCCAGTCAAAAGGCATAGGGTAAATGAGTGGATAAGAAAACATGACCCATATATCTGCTGTCTACAGGAAACCCACCTCAGAAAAAAAGACGCACACAGACTGATGGTGAAGGGATGGAAAAAGGTTTTTCAGGCCAATGGAAGTGAAAAAAAAGCCGGGGTAGCAATACTTTTATCTGACAAATTAGATCTCAAAGTGAAGGACATAAAAAGAGATCAAGAAGGCCACTTCATAATACTAAAGGGAGCAGTCCAACAAGAAGAAATAACTCTGGTAAATATATATGCACCCAATATAGGAGCACCCAAATACGTAAGAAATCTTCTGGAGAAGATCAAGGGAGAGATTGACAGCAATACAATCATAGTAGGGGACCTTAACACCCCATTATCTCCACTGGACAAATCCTCTAAACAGAAACTCAGCAAAGAAACATCAATCCTAAATGACTCACTAGATCAGATGGAATTAATTGACATCTTCAGAACATTTCACCCCAAAGCCACAGAATATACATTCTCCTCAGGTGCACATTTGTCATCTTCAAAGATAGACCATATATTGGGTCACAGACAAAGTCTCTTCAAATTCAAGAAAATTGAAATCATATCAAGTATCTTCTCAGACCACAAAGGCATAAAACTGGAAATCAACTACAACAAAAACAATCCAAAAAAATCAAACACATGGAGACTAAATAGCATGCTATTAAACAACGACTGGGTCACCAGTGAGATCAAAGAAGAAATAAAAAACATCATGGCAACAAATGACAATGAAAACACAACAATCCAAAACCTATGGGACACAGCAAAAGCAGTCTTGAGAGGGAAGTTCATAGCTCTACAAGCCTACTGCAAGAAACAAGAAACAATGAGAATAATTGACCTAACTCTACAACTCGAAGAATTAGAAAGAGAGCAACAAAGAAAGCCCACTGTAGGCAGAAGGAAGGAAATAACAAAGATCAGAGCGGAGATAAACGACATAGAGACCAAAAAAACAATACAAAAGATCAACAAAACCAAGAGCTGGTTCTTTGAAAGGATAAACAAGATTGATACACCTCTAGCCAGGCTCACAAAGAAACAAAGAGAGAGGACCCAAATAAACAAAATCAGAAATGAAAGAGGAGAAATAACAACAGACCCCATAGAAATACAAAGGATTGTTAGAAAATACTATGAACAACTCTACTCCAACACACTAGACAACCTGGAGGAAATGGACATATTCCTAGATAAATACAACCTTCCAAAACTTAACCAGGAAGAATCTAAAAATCTCAATAGGCCAATAACTATGGAGGAAATCAAAGCAGTAATCAAAAAGCTTCCAGCAAACAAAAGCCCGGGGCCAGATGGCTTCACAGGGGAGTTTTACCAAACATTCAAGGAAGACCTAAAACCTATCCTCCTCAGACTATGTCAAAAGATCCAAGAGGAAGGAGCACTTCCCAGCTCATTCTATGAAGCCAACATCACCCTAATCCCAAAACCAGATAAAGACAATACAATGAAAGAGAATTATAGGCCAATATCCCTCATGAACATAGATGCCAAAATCCTCAACAAAATCCTAGCAAATCGGATCCAGCAGCACATCAAAAAGATCATACACCATGACCAAGTAGGATTTATCCCAGGGATGCAAGGATGGTACAATATCCGCAAATCAGTAAACGTGATACATCACATAAACAAATTGAGAGAAAAAAACCACATAGTCATATCAATTGATGCGGAAAAAGCATTTGACAAAATCCAACACCCTTTCTTGATAAAAACTCTCAGCAAGATAGGAATTGAGGGATCATACCTCAACATAATAAAAGCCATATATGACAAACCCACAGCCAACATCATAATCAATGGGCAAAAACTAAAACCATTCCCCCTAAAAACAGGAACAAGACAGGGATGCCCCCTCTCACCACTCCTGTTCAACATAGTACTGGAAGTACTAGCCATTGCGATCAGACACGAAGAAGAAATAAAAGGCATCCAGATCGGAAAAGAAGAAGTAAAACTGTCCTTATTTGCAGATGACATGATACTGTACATACAGAACCCTAAAGACTCCATCAAAAAATTATTAGACTTAATAAATGAATTCGGCAATGTAGCAGGATACAAAATTAATGCTAAGAAATCCATGGCATTTCTTTACACCAATAGTGAACTTACAAAAAGTGAAACTACAGAAGCAATCCCATTTACCATTGCACCAAAAAAATTAAAATACCTAGGAATAAACTTAACTAAGGAGGTAAAAGACTTATACGCTGAAAACTACAGGACACTGAAAAAAGAGATAGAGGAAGACATAAACAGATGGAAGAATATACCGTGTTCATGGATTGGTAGAATCAACATCATCAAAATGTCCATACTACCCAAAGCAATTTATAGATTCAATGCAATCCCCATTAAATTACCAACGGCATATTTCACAAATCTAGAACGAACGTTCCAAAAATTCATCTGGAATAAAAAAAGACCCCGAATAGCTGCAGCAATCCTGAGAAAGAACAAAGTAGGTGGGATCTCAATACCAGATATCAAACTGTATTACAAAGCCACTGTTCTTAAAACAGCTTGGTACTGGCACAAGAACAGACATATAGATCAATGGAATAGAATAGAGACCCCAGATATCGACCCAAACGACTATGCCCAATTAATATTCGACAAAGGAGGCAAGAGCATACAATGGAGTCAAGACAGTCTTTTCAATAAATGGTGTTGGGAAAATTGGACAGATACATGCAAAAGGATGAAACTAGATCACCAACTCACACCATACACAAAAATAAACTCAAAATGGATAAAAGACTTAAACGTAAGACGGGAAACCATAAAAATACTAGAGGAATCCACAGGCAGCGAAATCGCAAACATATGCCGAAGAAATTTCTTCTCTGATAATGCTCCTAGGGCAATGGAAACTAAAGAGAAAATAAACAAATGGGACTACATCAAAATAAAAAGCTTTTGCACAGCAAAGGAAACCATCAAAAAAACAACAAGAAGACCCACTACATGGGAGAACATATTTACCAATGATACCACCGATAAGGGTTTAATTTCCAACATTTACAGGGATCTCATGAAACTTAACAAAAGGAAGATAAACAATCCAATAAAAAAATGGGCAACGGACCTAGATAGACACTTTTCAAAAGAGGACATACAGAAGGCCGAAAGACATATGAAAACCTGCTCAAAGTCACTAATTATACGAGAGATGCAAATCAAAACGACAATGCGTTATCATCTCACACCTGTCAGAATGGCTATCATCAACAAATCAACAAACAACAAGTGTTGGAGAGGATGTGGAGAAAAAGGAACCCTTTTGCACTGCTGGTGGGAATGCAGACTGGTGCAGCCACTGTGGAGAACAGTATGGAGCTACCTCAGAAGACTAAAAATGGAACTCCCATTTGACCCAGTGATCCCACTACTAGGAATATATCCCAAGAAACCAGAAACGCCAATTAGAAAGGATATATGCACCCCTATGTTCATAGCAGCACAATTCACCATAGCTAAGATTTGGAAACAGCCTAGGTGCCCATCAGCAGATGAGTGGATTAGAAAACTGTGGTACATATACACAATGGAATACTACGCTGCGGTAAAAAAAAAAAGGAACTCTTGCCTTTTGCAACAGCATGGATGGAACTGGAGAGCATTATGCTAAGTGAAATAAGCCAGTCAGAGAAAGATAAATACCACATGATCTCACTCATTTTTGGATTATAGAGAACAACATAGACTGATGAAAAGGGACAGACCCAAAGACTGAGAAACAGCGATCAGGCTATCAATCCCCAGAAGGAAAGTAGGGGAGGGCGGGGGTAAGGGGAAGAGATCAACAGAAGGACTTGTATACATGTATATAAGCCAAACCAATGGACATGGACAACGGGGGGATGGGAGCATGAGTTTGTGTGTGTGTGGGGAGGTTGGGGGTTAATGGGGGGGATGAGGACACATTTGTAATACCTTAACTAATAATAAAAAAAGAAAAAAAAGAAAAGAAAAACAGTTTAAACACGCTGAATACAGTTTAGACAGATGTAAACTCAGTTAATATATTTGAGGGAGTTGAAGAAGGACCTAATTAAATGAATTAACAAAATGAATAAACAAAGCTTGATAAGACAAATTCCAAGCAACTGTATAAAATGCTGGTGAGTTCATCTAACAAAGCTAGAGTCTTTGCTATATCTAAATGACTTTAAATGCACTATTATATAACTATTCAAGACTCAATTACATTTCTATTTCCAGCAGAAACCTTTTTACTCAGATGAAATTCCTGCCAGCAGCAGTCCAAACACACCAAAGTCACTGAACTGAAAATACAATTGTGACGAGAACATCAGCAGGTTTGTCTCCTGATCGCTAAAGGAATAGCAAAAATAAATTAGAACTATTCCCCTGGGGGCTTTTGCAGAGTTCACTTATTAAAACTACTTATGGAAAGACAAACCAGGCTTTGGTTCATATTTTCCTCCTGCACACATTTGACATTTCCCAATAAGAAGAGTATTTTCCCAAAAGTATAAGGCATTGTGAGTATGCTAGGAGCAGATGATGGCCATCTGTAGTCCTGTCCCTTAAGGGCATGGTTTTTAAAAATGGGAAGACAGTTTTACTAAGAATAGAGTGAAAGGCTTCAACAGTTAAAATGTCTGAGGAAAATCAAACCCCAAAGTAATAGGCCCATGGGGTGCTTATATGACAATCCTAATAATCAGAAAGTCTGAAACAGAGAAGTGAAACGATCACTTTCGAGCTCAGATTTTTTCAGCATATCCTGGCATCCTACACAGAAGGAAAGAGAAATGACATAAACGTCTCACCAAACTGACTTACCCGAATGTCTCTGGTTTCATTAATAAATACCTGAAGGCAGTATATTCTTTTTAGACAGTCTATAGCAGCGATTTTCAACCTTCTTCATTTCATGGCACACATACACTAATTACTAACATTCTGCAACACACCAAAAAATATATTTTTGCCAATCTGACAAAAATAGGTATAATTTTGACTCATTCAGACTAGATGCTATTGTTTTGTTGTATGTTGTCAATTTTATTTGACAATCTAAGTGAAGAGAGGTCAGTGCCCAATTAAATAGATAGGTTTTGCATGTTTTAAAAATTCTTGCATAACACCGGTTGAAAATCGCTGGTCTACAGAATAGTGTTTCTTGACCTTGTTGTCAAGCTATCTCTTGAGCTGATGAGAAGTTCCTAAATTTTACAAGTGTTAATAGGAAAAGTAATTGGTAGAGCAGTTAATACATACTATGTTCAAAAGAGAATATATATATATCATGTTCATAACATTCTGCTCTGTCACCTTTGGGACATAGCACAAATAAAAAGAAAATCCCACCTGGGGTCTGATCTGTAGCTCTGTATGTTGTGTGAGCGTCCTCTACACTTCACTGATTATTTTGCATTGACTATTGTGTATTTTCTTAACCTAGCCTCTTCAATATAAAGGATCTCTGTCCTTAATCATTCTCACTATGGACTCCATGTTTGAATAAATGTTTTCTACAGCAATGAAAATATATTAGGTTTCTAATATTCCAAACACGGATTTCAGATCTTCACTACTACCTTCAAAAACTCCAAAAACAGAGGATTCTAGAACGTTAACCTTATACCTAGATTTCTATTATTGGTTCTAAAAGTTAACATAATAGAATTGCAGATGAAAAAGGAGAACTATTCTAACTTACCATTTTGACAGTAATTCTCCCCATGTTTCAAGAATTTTTTCTGCACATTCTTTGGATACATCGCCGGATCCACTCAATAGGGGTTCATCATTATCTTTAATAAACAAAACACACACAGAAAGATAACAGAAGTGGCTATGCTAGCCAGAATAATGACATGGAAATGGAACAAATTTGAAAGATTTCACAGGAAGCATAATTTTTCTTTTAGTATACATGTATAAATACAAAGAAAATAAAAATGGCCGAAACCGGTTTGGCTCAGTGGATAGAGCGTCAGCCTGTGGACTGAAAGGTCCCGGGTTCGATTCCGGTCAGGGGCATGTACCTGGGTTGCGGGCACATCCCCAGTAGGAGGTGTGCAGGAGGCAGCTGATCGATGTTTCTCTCTCATCGATGTTTCTAACTCTCTATCTCTCTCCCTTCCTCTCTGTAAAAAATCAGTAAAATATATATAAAAAAAATAAAAATAAAAATGATCTTAGATGGACTGTTGTTGTAATCTATCATTCTCTTGCTTTCCATACAATAAACAATGTAACTGTATATTGACATTTGTTTACATAAAAACATCAAGAGTTAAAGCGTAGTCCTGGCCACTGTGGCTCAGTTGGTTGGAGCATCATCCCATGAACCAGAAGGTCTTGTGTTCGATTCCTGACGGGGCACATGACTAGGTTGCAGATTCAGGGAGTGTGCAGGAGGCAATCGATTGATGTATCTCTTTCTCCCTCCCTCCCTCTCAAAAATGAATTTTTAAAAAAGAGCTAAACCTTCATTATGATCTAATCTATATTAAAAAAAGACTCTGGAGTGAACTATGCTAAGAATTAGTAATTACTGCCTCTGAATGATGGAGTTATATTTTTTCTCTTTTATGTTTTCCTGATTTTCTACAACGGCATACATTAATTTATAATATAAAGCACAAAACTATTAAAAAGGACCAAAATGAATCATTTCAAATGTAATTAAATAGGAAAAGTAAATTCAAATATAAATTCTAAGATTGTAAGATATGAAGACAGTGAAAAAAGTGACACAGATTAAAGCATGTGAAAGGTACTGAAAAGTGTAATGAAAGTGGGGGGAAATAAGGATTCAGTATATTCTTAATCAACCCTCTTTTGTTAAGACACTTGGGGAGTTTTCAACTTTTTGCTACAAATAGAATCAAGATGAACATATCTTGTTGTTTTCACTGGGTATATGCCCAGAAGTGAACTTCCTGGGTTTTTAAAAAAAAAGTGCATACTTATAAGGGTTTTGAAGCTTACTGACCAACTGCCTTTCAAAATGGTTTTAATAATTTATATTTCTACTGGTTCAGTACAACAGTACTTGTTTTCATACGTCCTCACTACTGTTTTTCTACATTTTCTGGTTTAACTTTCCTTAACAAAGTTTGGGGCTTTCCATACCTGATAATTAAATTATAAACTGATTTTTTTTTCAAGACTCAGAAATCCATGATACTTTTTATTAATCTTTCTTACATTTGCCTTGGGCATTATCTGTTTAGATGATGAGATAGGGAAGAGGTCACACTGAATGTGAGACGTCTGCTGTAGATGGATGAATAAGGAAAAAATAAAGGCTTGAGGGCACTAAGATAAACTTGTATAGTACTTTACTATTTGCCAGAATTGGCCCTACTTTCTAATGCCTCAACTAATTCTCTACTCATTAAAATGTCAATATGATACAACTCTTTGGGGGAAGGCAGCTACAAAAATGTACTAAAATTTATGCCAAACCGGTTTGGCTCAGTGGATAGAGCGTCGGCCTGCGGACTCAAGGGTCCAGGGTTCGATTCCGGTCAAGGGCATGTACCCTGGTTGCGGGCACATCCCCAGTGGGGGTCGTGCTGGAGGCAGCTGATCGATCTCTCTCATCGATGTTTCTAACTCTCTATCCCTCTCCCTTCTTCTCTGTAAAAAATCAATAAAATATATTTTAAAAAAATAAATGTTCTAAAATTTACAAGATGACAATTCCTTCAATCTTATAAAATTTTCTTTTATTGTTTTGGATGCTTTCAACAAATCTGGATAGTAGTTTGAAATCTGTGTTTAGAGCTCCATGCACCTAAGAGTGGGGAGTGAGCAGGCAGTTTCAGTCACAGGATGTTGTTTCTGAACACAACCTCCCCCAACCCCCTCCAGCCCCGCCAGTCCTAAATAACTGCTGACTTTCTGCCCTGTAAGCACAAATGTCCTATGGATAAGGAGCCCCTGTAGAAGACTGAAGCTATTTCTTTCCAGGGAGCTAACAGATCACAATATGACTGTTTCCCTGGTTTGTGTACCGGGTTAGAAAGAATTAAAAGATGGCATGGCTACACAATCTCCTTCAGTCCCAGTCAGCACGGTATATATACCGAGAACTGTTAAACACCAGGGAAACAACGTGGGGCAAAGAAGGACACACTCTCTTCCTTCACAGAGCTTGTGCTCTAAGTGTTTCCATTTCTGCCATGATGTCATTAGTCCTTATCTCTCCCTAGTTAATCAGTACTTCTGAACCCCCTCTATTATATTTTAAAATCTATGCCAGCTATAGATGAGAACTTGATGTCAGTCCTAATGTTATGGTTTAGCTGGGCCCAAATTTCTTTTTAACTGGCAGATACTCTTTAAATCTCTAGTATCTGGGCCTGAGTCGGGCCCAGGCCCCGGGGCCCCTGGAGGGCAGCAGGGGCTGAACGGCTCAATAAACGTGTTCTCAAGGTCTCTAAATAAATAAACTAAATAAATAATTAAATAAATAAATAAATAAATCTTTAGTATGGAGACTTGAGCATTCTCTGGTTTCACAATAGTGTCTTTCCTAAATTTGGTGGTTTTTGTTTTTATTGCTGAGCTTAAGTGGAGGAGAGTTCTGTAAACTTTTACTTGCTTTTCCATGTTAAGCAGCATTGACCTAGAGGGGACTCTGCAAGCTTAAGACCACCAGTATATACAGCAGACAATCTCAAACAGCAGGAACAAGTTCACCTTTCCCAGTTTTAACACAGGAGTGAAGTTGGCTTTGCAAGGACACTCTGAATTGTACCAGTGACTTCTCCAAAAATAATACATATGCTTTATTTGCACTTCAAAATACTTCATGTGACCCAAATGCACAGAAATTTTGACAGACTAGAGCTCAGACCATGAACTCATAGACCTAAACTGAGTCCTTCCTGCTATTTCTAGCTGTGTGACCTTGGCAAACACACTTTTCGGAGATTCCATTTCCTTATGTGTAAAGTAAGGATAATAATGAATCCGTTTTTCAGGTTTTTTGTGTGAGGATTATATAAACATAGTATTACGTCATAAACAAAGTACCTGCCTACCACATATTAAGCTAGATTAGTAATTGGTGGCAATTAATATTACTAATAAATAATCCTAAATTGATTAGTCATAGGAAAAGTGGAAATTACAGAGAACAATGGGAAGTGGAAAGTCAGAGCTTGCTCTAAACTTGAGTAAAATCCATATAATGAATATTATTTATCTTAACCTAATCAATCATTCCTGCCACCTCTGCGCCATTGTTAATGTACTTTCTTAGCCAGGACCGTCCAAACCAACCCAAATATTCTTGCTTGGATTCTCCTTGAACTGTCCAACTCCCAGCTCAAAAACTACTCTTCATATGCTCCACACCACATTCCCCACAATGAAAAATGGATTTTCCTCTGTTTCCAGAACACTTCCTGTGAACCTGCTAGATGCTTCATATGATCTTCTATCATAAGCACTCTTTTCCCCCATGAAAAATAAAGCCTTGGTACAATATTATAAATTAGAAAATGCCTCCCAAACTTTTATTCCCCCCCACCCCCATTTCTCACTTTTATGTAGACTGACAGTTAATTCATAAATGTAACCATTAAAAAAGAGGGAAAACCCCCAACTGGTTGATTCCTAATGTTTATCAGCGTAAACCCCCAAATGTGTAAATATCAATTTGTATATTTAAGTATTTTGTGACATGATCATATGTGAAAGCCAGTTTTGGCAAGTGGACTTGCCCCTGTGAAATGATGAGATGAAAGCATTCAAGTGGAAGCTGTGTAAAATTCACTCTGAAAATGTGCTAATACCAGACTGATTCTTTAAAAAAGAACTGATTGTAAATCTCATTCTGTCCTACTTGATTATAATTATCTTAAAGGAGGTCCTGAGTTAATCATTTTGTGGATCTCCCAGTTTTTTATGTATAGTAAGATGTACATATTGAAAGAATTCCAAA
Organism: Myotis daubentonii; assembly: GCF_963259705.1. NCBI lineage: Eukaryota > Metazoa > Chordata > Mammalia > Chiroptera > Vespertilionidae > Myotis > Myotis daubentonii. The sequence goes on along the minus strand of NC_081850.1, from coordinate 73,034,100 downwards.
TGCTATGTCACATTATCAATTCCCTGATAAAATTAAACCCTCCACCTCAAAACAGAACTGAGGCTCTCCCTACAATTTACCTTCCTCTTCGTCATCTTCTGGAGGAGATGGTATCATTGAGCTCTGTGATCCAGACTGCGGCAGGCGAATGGAGGGGCTGGCTGTAGTTTTCCTCCTCTCTCTTTCTGACTCACTTTCCAAGCACACAACTTCGTATAAAGTGTCAGTGTTGCTCTTTCTCTCCTTTTGCTTTATCTTGAAGGTGAAAAATATTATTTTATTAAGTGGTAAGATTCTTTATTTTTTAAATTGAGTACTACTTCTGACTTCATACAGGATATAAGAATAAAAAAGTATTACTTCAAATAGCTATACTAAAGGTAGCCTTTTCTAAATAGAAAAGTATATGTATAGATTTTAAAACCCTTAGGAAAATAGCATGTTTATCAAGCAGGGCTCTAGTTCTGCAATTTTATTTATTGTCTAGAACAGCGGTTCTCAACCTGTGGGTCACGACCCCTTTGGGGGTCGAACGACCCTTTCACAGGGATCGCCTAAGACCATCGGAAAACACATATATAATTACATATTGTTTTTGTGATTAATCACTATGCTTTAATTATGTTCAATTTGAAATACATCCTGCATATCAGATATTTACATTACGATTCATAACAGTAGCAAAATTACAGTTATGAAGTAGCAACGAAAATAATTTTATGGTTGGGGGTCACCACAACATGAGGAACTGTATTAAAGGGTCATGGCATTAGGAAGATTGAGAACCACTGGTCTAGAAGATTATATCATCAAACATCTAACCAATATTTAGTAAGTGTGAACTAGAAATTTAACTATTCTGTAGCTTCCAAGTTACTTTAAGGTATCCTTCAAAGTTTCTCTTATAAAATCCTACATAAAAAAAATGTTTTAAAATATTCTAAAATAAAGTTTAGGACTAAGAAAGTCCTCTTATTTCTGTGTGTGTGTGTGTTTTTCCACTCCTTCAGCTTAACTGAAACAGTGTAGGAAACTTTTCTTTAATTGAAAGCTACAACTGGGGGCAGGAGGAGAGGTGAGTGGCAGAACAAAGACTAATATTATCAACAAAATTTTGATAACTAAAAATTGGTTTGTATTTTGGTTTTACTTTGAGGTAAACATGTAACAGTTCAAGTGGACCTAAATTAAAATTAAGAACATGGGATAAAAACTTTACCAGTACAATATTTAAATATTATTAAAATTGTGTATCACAACCAGTTTAGGGAGCTGGAAAAAAAAAAGGAGTGAAATACAGACCAAAAGGACAAGGCAGAACCGTAGGAAAAGACATAAACAACTAGAAAGGTGGCTACACCAAAGAGAAAGACATACACGCATAAAGTAAAAATACAGAAATTGGGGGGAGGGTAATAAGTTCATTAGGTACAGAAATACCAGGCAGAACAGATTATATCATCTCAATGTTCATTTGGGTTCTTAAGAAAAATTAACCCATTCCAAGATAATGGCAACATGTCCTTTGAATATCATCCTGAAGCAATGTTTAATACAGAAGTTGGTAAATTTATCTGTAAAGGGCCAAATAGTAAATATTTTAGGCTATGTGGACCAATAGTCTTTGCCACAACTACTCAACTGTGCTATTACTGTGCAAAAGCAGCCAAAGACAGTGAGTGTGGCTATGTTCTGAAAAAACTTTACAAAAACAAGCACCAAACCAGATTTGACCCACAGACTGTAGTTTGCACTTTTTTCCAACACGTCCACCCAATTTTGACTTAGCTACTTACTATTAAGGACCCAGACTCTGTGAAGTTATATATTATCCTGTAGATTTGTGTCCAGTAGATATGCAAATGATTTGTGTCCAACAGGAAAGATAACCCAAAGGTTACCTACAGCAGCGGTTGCCAACCTTTCAGACCTCACGGACCACCAGTGGTCCACAGACCACCGGTTGGCGGCCACTGCTCCAAAGGTTTCCTTAAACCAGCGGTGGCCAACCTTTCGGACCTCACAGACCACCCATGGTCCACGGACCACCAGTTGACAACCGCTGACCTACAGGATATTCACCAGTTTTCTTTTTAACCTAGCACAACCTTTTTCTAATTCTCTTTTTAAAGGAAGGACTAGATAAACTCAAGTTCCTCAAAACTTAGAACCAGTTTTACCGTCTTGTTTCCCTCATTACTTAATGAACTGAATTAAAATCTTTGGCATATGTTCAATTTAAATTTGGAATTATTTTTAACTTTTATATATTTTGATAGGAAACAGGATTTACTTTTGTTGTTATAAGTAACTCTAAAACATTAGTTAATTGTTATCTGAAACAGCTGAATGAGCTATTAATGATCGTTAGCAGTGGAAGAGCTCTAGAATAGCAAGCATTTTCCTATTTTTTATCTTGAGAGGTACAGTGGTTTAGTGTGTATGTGTGCATGTGGCTATATATACATACTAGAGGCCCGGTGCACAAAAATTTGTGCACTCGGGGGGAAGGGGGGGTCCCTCAGCCTGGCCTGTGTCCTCTCGCAGTCTGGGACCCCTCGGGAGATAACGCCCTGCTGGCGTAGGCCTGCTCCCGGGTGGCAGAGGGCAGGCCCAATCCCTAGGTGCACCCCATGGTCGGGCTCAGAGCAGGGCCGATTGGGGTGTTGGGGCACCACCCCCTGTCATGCACAGAGCAGGGCGGATCAGGAGGTTGCGATGCCACCCCCAGTCACGCTCAGGGTAGGGCCGATTGGGGGGTTGGGGCACCGCCCTCTGTCACACTCAAGGCAGGGTCGATGGGGAGGTTGTGGCGCCACCCCGTCACACACAGAGCAGGGCCAATCCGGGGATTAGGGCGCTGCCCCCGTCACACACAGAGCAGGGTCCATCAGGGGGGTTGGGGCTCCTTACCCTGTCATGCACGGAGCAGGGTCGATCAGGGGGTTGGGGAGCTCCCACCTGTCACGCACAGAGCAGGGCCCATCAGGGGGTTGAGGAGCTCCCCCCTGTCACTCAAAGAGCAGGGCCGATAGGGGAGTTGGGGCGCCGCCCCCTGTCACACACAGAGCAGGGCGGATCAGGGGGTTGGGACGCCGCCACTGTCACACTGAGGGCAGGGCCGATGGGGAGGTTATGGCTCTACCCCATCACACACAGAGCAGGGCCAGTGGCGGGGGGGGGGGGGGGGGTTGGGGGGGGGGGGTTGGGGCGCCTCACCCTGTCACACACAGAGCCGCAGGGCGATCAGAGGTTGGGGAGCTCCCCTGTATCAGGCACAGAGCAGGGCTGATCAGGAGGTTGGGGCGCCTTCCCCTGTCACAAACAGAGCAGGGCGGATAGGGAGGTTGTGGCCCCGCTCCCTGTCACACACAGAGCCGCAGGGCGATCAGGGGGTTTGGGCGCTGCCCCGTCACGCTGATCCCAGTGCCGGGAGGCCTCTCGGCTATGCCGATCCCGGTGCTGGGAGGCATATTACCCTTTTACTATATAGGGTAGAGGCCTGGTGAATGGGTGGGTGCAGGCTGGTTTGCCCTGAAGGGTGTCCTGAATCAGGGTGGGGGTCCCCACTGGGGTGCCTGGCCAGCCTGGGTGAGGGGATGATGGCTGTTTGCAGCTGGTCACACACCATTCAGGGTGGGGATCCCCACTGGGGTGCCTGGCCAGCCTGGGTGAGGGGCTGAGGGCTGTTTCCAGCTGGTCACACACCCTTCAGGGTGGGGGTCCCCACTGGGGGTGCCTGGCCATTCTGGGTGAGGGGCTGAGGGCTGTTTTCAGGCTGGCGGGTGACGGAAGCTCCAAACCGCTCCTTTTTTTTTCTTTTTTTTTAATTCTGGGCCAGCTTTAGCTCTGAGGCTTCAGCTCTTAGGCCTCCGCTGCTGAAAGTAGGTATCTGGTTTGTTTCGGTTCGAAACAATGTATAACTCCAGCTCTGACTCCAGCTCTGAGATCCCAGCTCCCTGAAAGCTGGTTTCTGGGGGTTTTCTTTAGCTTCTATATTTGTTAAAATGTTTCAAACTGCAGGCTCAGAGGCCTGCAAGGCAGGCGGGGAACATTGGTCTCCTCTGTCACTTAAGCAAGCAAGCCTCATGTTAGTTTCAAGCTGCCTGGCTGCCGGCTGCCATCTTGGCTGACAGTTAATTTGCATATCGCCCTGATTAGCCAATGGAAAGGGTAGCAGTCGTACGCTAATTACCATGTTTCTCTTTTATTAGATAGGATACACAGCAAACAGAAATGAGAGGCCCAGGATTCCAGTATAATTATACTAATTACTTGACTATAGGCATTGGCCACATCATTTAGTCTTTCAGGCATCAGTTTATCAATTTATAAATAATTTTATAAGAGATTCTAAAGTCTCTTTGGCAATTAAAGTTCCATAATTCCATAGTTTTAAGAATGCTTAGTTGGCCTTTTATTCACTTTATGTAACTGTTGGAAAACCTAGTCTTTAGACCAATTTCTTCCTCTTTTAATAAATGATATCTGAAAGTTTAAATCTAAAAAAGCAATCTTTCTCTCCCTAATATGTTTTTTCTCTAATATGATGCCATCTTAATATAACATTCCCCACAGTTGGGAAGACTTCCAGCCTAAAAAAGAATTACTGAGTCATCAGATAAATTTAGTAAAAGAAAAGAAGATTCCATTTATAAACATGCATTTTTTAAAACATTTCTATGATTGTTTTCCCATACAGCAATATAAACAACATATATGTTTTTTAAATTTGGCCTACTGTTCCTTTCTAATGAGAACTGCAAAGTACTTAAAAATTTAAATTGTGCCTGGCCTATATGGCTCAGTGGTTGAGCATCAACCCATAAACCAAGAGGTCACCAGTTCTACTCCCGGTCAGGGCACGTGCCCAGAGGTTTCGGGTTGATTCCCAGTGTGGGGGTTTGCAGGAAGCAGCCAATCAATTATTTTTCTCTCATCGATGTTTCTCTCTCTCCCTCTCTCCCTTCCTTGCTCTCTAAAATTCAATAAAAATTAAAATATATTTTTAAATGATATATTTAGCAAAAAAAAAATTTAATTATGCTTAACTTGATTTAAGTAAATACTAAAAATACTCTTACAGAAAGACAAAAGGAACACATCGCAATCAAGACAGAGCCCTGATTAAGGCTCCTAGAAAGCTTAGGTATATATCTTTTTCACACAACACCCCATAAAATCTACTATTTTACATATTTGGATCTATAAAATGAGAATACTGTCTTCATTGGATCACTAAGAAAATTACATAAGACAGAAAAAATGAAAGTAGCTAGTAGAGTGATGACCACAATATATTAAGATGGCATCAATTAATGGTAGCTGCTATTACTTTTCTCTTTTCCTTTTTAAAGAGAATTTTATTTACTTATTTTTTTAACAGAAACATCTTTTTTTAAAAAATAATTATTTTAGAGATAGGAAGGGGGAGAGGGAAAGGGAAAAAGGGAACGAGGGAGAAAAGGAGAGAGGGGGTGGGAAGAGAGAGTGAGATTTGCGTATTCATTGGTTGAATCTTTGTATGAGCCCTAACCTGGGATAGAACCCACAACCTTGGCCTATCTGGACGATGCTTTAACCAACTTAGCTACCCGCCCAGGGCTAAATTTTATTTTTCAATTATAGTTTACACTCAAGATTATTTTGTATAGTTTCATGTGTACAGGATAGTGGTTAGATAAACATATACTTTACAACGTTCCCCTGATATTTCCAGTACCCAGCACTTTATGAGGAAAAACTCTCAACCCAGCATCCTATATCCAGGGAAAATATCTTACTGGAATGAAAGTGAAATAAAGGGAAACTTGGTTCTTCAAGAAGAAATGAAGAGCAACAAAACTGATAAATGGGTAAAAATAAAAGATAATTTTTCCTCTTAATACATTTAACATATATATGACCTAAGTGATACTCAGATTAATGATAAATCAGACTCAAAGTGGTTTCTCCTTTCTTATTTCCTCCCCACCCCCACTCCAATATTTATAGAAAGGTATGGTACCTGTTTTAGTTTCAAAAAGAAATTTTCAGTAGTACTACGTTTGCTGAAGGGCCAGAATAACCTTTCATTAGGTGAGCAAACCCGGACTTTGGTTTCTAGAAGAAATCGAACAGGCTCCTGTACTTCTGTTATTACCAAATCAACAGCTGTAGTCATAAACAACACTTTATCTAGAGAGGGGGAAAAGCAAATTTAAGAAATAGAAATATATTTTTTCATATGATTAATGTAAAAGTAATTACTTTTATTATGAACTTTTAAGATATCTTAAGGTACTCCATTAACTAAGAATCTAAAATAATCAGATAATTTACTGTTTTGAAAATTTATATTCCATATTGAGAATTCTTTTCTTGGGTAGATTCTTTAAAGTGGAATTAGTACAGAAGAGCAGTATACACTTTACAGCTAATGAAAAGTACTGTCAAACTGTTTTACAATAGTGATATATGTCTTCTTTATGCCACTCTCACCAAGGCTAGGGTTTCTAAACTTCTAAAATCTTGGTTAACAATGGTAACTGTTTATATCCTTTATCCATTTACCTATAATCCTATGAATAATAAGAAAAAATAAAGGGGGAAAATGCTATATAAGAGGGACTAGTTAAGCAAATAATGTTACATTTTCAGGATACGACATTATCCAACCATTAAATGACTTTTGGTGAAGGTGCACACTTGAAACCTAATGACCAATGTCACCTCAATAAATTAAACAAAAGACACTTGGGAAGAGTATGAAATATGTTTAAAAGGTTATTTATGCACAGAATATCTGAAAAGCTACACAAGAAACTGGTGGTACCCTGTAGAGTATGATCCTGGGGACTTTGGTAGATTTTTACTTTTCTCTATATAGAGTGTCCCCCCAAAATGTATACACACACTTTGAATATTTATAAAGGCAGTGATTAAAATATATTTCATTTTCAAAATTGAGCTATCAGCTGTTAAAGTGGATATACATTTTGGGGGGATACCCTGTATATCCTCTGAATTTTTAACTACATGTGCCTGTATTATCTCTCCACAAAAGTAAATAAAATTTAAACGCCTATAAATAAATGAGTACATAAGTAGAAAAGGAAGCAGGGAAAGGAAAAATAAGTGAAGGAAAAATGATACTTTATTTACACATCAAATTTAATAATAAAGAACTATTAAAATTCTTTGGTTTCACTAGAATTAGGTAAGCACTGGATACTTGTCAAATAAGTGGTCCTAAGGTTTGGGTATCTTTGTGGGACTAAAATTCTATCTATAATGATTGCAATCTTCATTACCTTTAGGAGTTTCTTCATTTACAACTTGAAAATGTGGAGATTTTGGATTCCAACTCCCAGTGATAACATAAGACTTTCCATCTGAACTTTTGCCCATAGATTCCTAAAGAAAAGAGTAAAACAAACATTAATGCCAAAGTAAGGAAACAACAGCGAACCCCCACTTTGCTGCCTTTAAAAATATAAGAAAGAGAATCAAAGAGGTTTTTTTAATGGTAGAAGTGTATTTGAATAATTACAGTTAAAATTAAAGATGTTCCAATAATTTGTGCAACTGTTCCTGAAAACGTATACATAAATGCCATAAATCGTATCAACCTGTATAAACATTAGAGAAATTTATTACCTAAACCTGTATGTTGAATTCTTCTGTCAAATGAATAATTACTACATACATTTTAGAATTGAAAATATTACATGTAATAGAACTAATACTAATACTACCTACTTTTATAAAGCTCATGATAGTTTGCAAACAATTCTCTCACAACTTTTCTTCATTGATTCCCACATCAACTCTACATGATAAACAAAAATTATTCACTAATACAGTTAAGAAGCTAGTAAATATCAAGTCAGAAATAAATGTCCGTATCTTTATTGCTTTACAGCTTACAAGAACACCTCATAAATGTGCTTTAATTTTAGATTCAGATAAGATAAAGTGAAACAATCTTTATTGAAGAAATAGTGTATAACTTAAAAAAAGAAAAGAAAATCCTTACCAAATCTAGTAAGTGCATGTCACTATTTCGTACATCCTTTCCTGGGCTAAGGAGAAGACCAAAACACCTGCAAAGAAAGAACTGACATAAATTTGGAAAAAAGAACACAAAAAAGATGTTTAAAAAAATTCTTACTGGTGGAGAAAAAGGATACACTAAAATTAATAATAAATTACTATTGCCAAAATAATCCCCCTTACTTCATTAATTCAGAGAAGCATATTCTATGTTTGCCTTCTATTATCACATAAAGTAAGCATACTTATGATTTATGGAAGTTATTTCAAAGTGAATGAAATAGGCTCTGGCCAGGTAGCTCAGTTGGTTAAGAGCATTGTCCTAATATGCCAAGGTTGCAAGTTCAATCCCTGGTCAGGGCACGTACAAGAAGCAACCAATGAGTAAGTGGAATAATACCCCCCCTCCACACCTTCCTCTCTTCCTCTCTAAAAATTAAAAGAAAAGAAAAATTTAATTACAAAAAAATCAAAGTGAATAACCAAAAGAATTTCCATGGGTATAAAACATTTGCAAATATATATTTTTTCTCATTGAAGTTTAATTTTTAGAGAGAGAAGGGAGGAAGGGAGGTAGGGAGGGAGGGAGGGCGAGAGAGGGGGAGTGAAACAGAGAGAGACAGAGAGAAACATCTATAGGCAGCCCACCCAGGGATCAAACCGAAACCATTTGGTGTATGGGGACAACACATCAACCCACTGAGCCACCCAGCCAGGATGCAAATACATTTTTGAATACAGTATGTTACTCCACTAGATTGATAAAAACTAAAGTTAATATTTAAGCTAAATTTACAAGAAATGCTTACCTTTCAATGGCAAGTTCTTTATTAGTTGTTTGTTGCACATAGATGACAATCTTTTTATCAATTCCTTGGCGTAGTTTAAAGCATTGTCTGTCCTTATCTTTAGGAACTGCACTGTAGAACAACGTAATTCATTATTTTTGCAAAGTGTTTTCTTGTGACATATACCAGAACACTTTTTGTTATATTACAAAAACCAGGTACAAGAAAGAATCACAGATTCTCTTCTTTTTTTGCGTCTGGTTTTCATATCATAACAGATTTTTCTAGACTCCTTTACTAAAATTCACCGATTTTTTAATCTGTGTTATAAAATGTCCTTAAATTGGTTATTATGTAAATGTAGAGAAGCTTCAAGCTAATTTTATTTCTTCATAGCTACCTTTTAGTTTGAGTAGATATTAAGAACTCTCATGTAGCCTTTTATAGTATCTCCTACTAGTTCTGTTGCCATTAACTTCTAGTTTACAGTAATAAGACAATTTAGATTTGCTGCATATTGGCTGCATCTGCCCCTTGATGTGAAAATAACATCATTACTGTATACTGTATGTAATCCACTAAATTATTTATAAAAGTTAGAAAAACCACTCCTCCATCCCCTAAAATGTGGCTTTAGGTTTTTTTCATTTTTGTTCCTGTAAATATTAAGTATTTATAAAACACCTAGCATCCAGCACACAGCTGCTCAAAAAAAAGTTAAGTTTTCTTTCCTTTCTTTTTAGTCACTGGTTTTGACAAATAAATTATTATTGCCTTATTTTTTTAAATATGTAAGAAAATATACTTAATCATAGATTCTTTGAATTTCAAATCAAGGCACTTTCAAAAAATCAGAGAAGAAGATGATATGGCCAACAGGAAGATGCTGCCTATCACTTCCTTAGGCAGTGATAAGCTAATTGCATACCTGTTTAATATAGGCATAGATCATTTTATTGCACGTTGCTTTATTGTGCTTTGAGATAATGCATTTTGAAGTTTTGTGGCAACCCTGCATCAAGCAATTCTATTGGCAACATTTTTCCAAAAACACTTGTTTACTTTGTATCTCTCTGTGTCCCATTCTGGTAACTCTTGAAACATTTCAAATTTTTCATTATTATTATATTTGTTATGGTGACCTGTGATCAGAAATCTTTGATGTTACTAATGTAATTGTTTTGGGACACCACAAACTGCACCCGTATCAGATGGTAAACTTAATCGATAAATGTTACGTGTTCTCACTGCTCCACCAACTGGCCATTCCCGTCAGAACTCCCTATTTCCTGAAACACATATTGAAAGTAGTCCAATTAAGGACCCTATGGTGGCCTCTAAGTGTTCAAGTAAAAGGAAGAGTCACAAGCTCTCACCTTAACTCAAAAGCTCTAAATGATGACACTTAGTGAAGAAGGCACATAGAAAGCAGAGACAGGCTAACAGCTAGGCCTCTTGCACCCTACAGCTAGCCAAGTTATCAATGCAAAGGAAACATTCCTAAAATAAATTAAAAGTGCTACTCCACATTAATGATAAGAGAGCAAAATAGCCTTATTGCTGATATGGAGAAAGTTTAGGGGGTCTAGATAAAAGATTAACCAACCACAACATTCCCTGAAGCCAAAGCCTAATCCCAAGCAAGGCGTTAACTTTGTTCAAATCTATAAAGGCTTACAGAGGTAAGAAAGCTTTAGAAAAAAAGTCTGAAGCCAGCAGAGGTTGATTCATGAGGTTTAAGGAAAGAAGCCATCTCCGTAATAAAAGTGCAAGATGAAGTAGCAAATGCTGTTGTAAAAGTTGCAAGTTATCCAGAAGATCTAGCTAAGATAATTAAGGAAGGTAGCTCCACTGATGAACAGATTTTCTATGAAGATGAAACAGCCTTATATTGGAAGAAGGTGCCATCTAGGGCTTTCATAGTTAAAGACGAGAAATCAATGTCTGGCTTCAAAGCTTCGAAAGACAAGCTGACTCTCTTGTTAGGGGCTAATGCAGTTGATGACTTCAAGTTGAAGCCAATGCTCATTTCCATTCCAAAAACCTTAGGGCCCTTAAGAATTATGCTAGCTCTGGCTAATCTGGCTCATTTGGTTGGAGCATCATCCCATGCACCTAAAGGTCACATGTTAGATGTCCACTAAGGGCACATACTCGGGTTGCAGATCCAATCCTCAGTCAGGGTGCCTACAAGAGGCAACAGAACCATGTTTCTCTCTCACATCAAAGTCCCCCCCCCCCCACTCCCTTCCTCTGTACTCTATACATAAAACAACAAAACCTAGATAACAACATATCTGTTTACAACAGAGGTTAATGATTATTTTAAGCCCACTGGTGAGATATCCTGCTCAGAAAAAAGATTCCTTTCAAAATATTACTGGTCACCCAAGAGCTCTGATGGAAATGTACAATGAGATTAATGTTGTTTTCAGGCCTATGAACACAACATCCATTCTTCAGTCCATGGATCAAGGAGTTATTTCAACTTTTAAATCTTACAATTTAAGAAAACACATTTTGTAAGACTATACCTGCCAGTGATTCCTCTAGTGCACTGGTTCTCAACCTTCTGGCCCTTTAAATACAGTTCTTCATATTGTGACCCAACCATAAAATTATTTTCGTTGCTACTTCATAACTGTAAATGTTGCTACTGTTATGAATCGTAATGTAAATATCTGATATGCAGGATGGTCTTAGGCGACCGCTGTGAAAGGGTCCTTCAACCGCCACAAGGGTCACGACCCACAGGTTGAGAACCACTGCTCTAGTGGATCTGGGCAAAGTAAATTGAAAACCTTATGGAAAGTTCACCATTCTAGATTCATTAATAACATTCATGATTCAAGGGAAGAGGTCAAAATATCAATGTTAACAGGAGTATGAAAAAAATTAATTACAACCTTCCTGGATGACTTTGAGGGGTTCAAGATTTCAACGGAGAAGATAACTGCAGATGTGGTGGAAATAGCAAGAGAATTAGTATTAGAAGTGGAGCCTAACGATGTGGCTGAATTGCTGCAATCTCATAATAAAACTTTAACCGATAAGTAATTACTTCTTATGGATGAGCAAAGAAAGTGGTTTCTTGAGATAGAAACTACTCCTGGTGAAGATGCTGTGAAAACTGTTGAAAGGACAACGAAGGATTTAGAATCCTATCTAATAAAGAGGGAATATGTAAATTGACCATCACTGGAGAGAAACCAAGATGGAGGCATAGGTAAACACCTGAAATTGCTGCCTCGCACAACCACTTCAAAAATACAACTAAAAGACAAAACAGACATCATCCAGAACCACAGAAAGGCTGGCTGAGTGGAAATTCTACAACTAGAAGGAAAGAGAAAAGCACACTGAGACTCAGAGGAGGTGCGGAAGTGCAGAAATACGGAGGCTTGAGCACGCACGGAAAGGGGCTGGCAACGGAGGACGCCAGTGTCTTTTGCAATCGGGAGGGAGGCACAAGCTCCCAACGGTCCTGACTCCAGTTCCGGGCAAGTCTCTGGGGACCCAGACTCATACGGGGAGAAACTGGACTGTCTGGCAGTGGGCAAACTCGAGGGCGGTTTTCTCTTAGAGGTGCTTGCAGCGATTACCAGGACACTGAGACCTGGGACCTCTTAGGACAGGACTGAGGATCAGCCATAGCTGTTTGCTCCGCCCTGTTGATTTCCTGAGTCCCTGCCCCACCCAAGCTGCTAGCAGAGGCTTTTGCATATGAATGGGCTGGCCCTTTGAGATCTAAAATTACCTAACGAACTGCAGCTGGGTCAGAAAGACCCAGAACATCCAAAAGAAGGCCCAAGACCCCACAGCAGCTTGCACTGCTTCACAGCTGGGCCTCATTTGGGCACCTCCAAAACCGAAACAAAGAAGGGGAATCTGCAGATCTCTCCGTAGCTAAGGAATACTAATGATATAGTTTAAATCAGCTTAAGAAAAAAGTTGAAAATATTCTTAAAGTGACATTTTACCAAAATAATCCCCTAGTCTCCCATACAACACTTTTTCTAGCTCCTTTGTTCTCAAAGGCAAACATCTGCCTATGGTAATCAGCCAATATGCAGCAAGTCTGAATTCTGTCTTATTACTAAACAACTTCAAGAGAATGGCAACAGAACCATTAGAAGACATTATAAAAAGCCACATGAGAGCTCTGAGTATCTACTCAAACTAAAAAGTGGCTCTGAAGAAACAGAATTAGTTTGAAGCTCCTCTACATTTATATAGTAACCAATTTAAGGACATTTTGTAACACCGAGATTTTTTTTAAAAAATCAAAGAATCTTAGCAAAGAAATCTAAAAATGACAAACATGTACACAGAAAAATTTTTGCATACAAAACTGTTAAATATTTGTGGCTGACAGAATTTTCAACTATAATGATATACATAGGACTCAATTTTCAACTGGCAATAGGTACACTCATTCTTTATGTTCAGTGGATGCTGAAACATAAATATTCAGTTGACTCTTGACTAATGGGGGGATTAGGGACACCAAACACCTGCTCCCAACCTACAACTTGAGTTGACCCTCTGTATATGTAGATTCCCAAATATGGATCGCAATACTATAGTTGATTCACAGTTGTTTTACCCAAGGATGCGAAATCTGGTGAAAAGTAGGTTATTCTTATTGAAAAATATCTGTGTATGTGTGGACCATCAAGGATGAACAGTAATATCTCTCAGCACCATTTAAAATATCAACAATGGAAATAAAGTTATTTTTGGTCTCCTGAGTTTGAAGGGCAAGAAAAGCCACATTAATAAGAAAGAGTGCAGAGTGTAAGTAGTGGAAGTTTACTCACTGATCTCAGAGTATCTAGTTTATATTTTTGGTCTTGTCACCGTACCATTGAATGCTTTCAACCAGGTAATTTTACATTTAATTCCAACTGTGTAAATTAAAAAAAAAATTGAGGTCCAGGCTTAACTCCCCTGGGTTTCTTTACATACATACAAAACAAGGACAATATTAAATAGCTAGCCTATCTAATGGGTTAGATTAAATGAGACAAAAAAAGAAGTCATCTGAATGGTATCAATGAAAATGCCCCACCTTCCTAAGGGCTAAAGTGAAAACCATGATTCTAATTTTTTTTTTAATTTATTGCTTAAAGTATTACAAAGGGTATTATATATGTGTCCCATGATTCTAATTTTAATAATATAAGAATTATACTTTTTCAAGAATGAAAAGAAGAGCATTAATCCTGGCCACAGCACTTTGCCTACATTTATGTTATGGTAAAACCACGTTAGAATCACTGGATAAATGGAACTGGTTTTGACAAGTTCAAATCTGACAAAAGAATACTTTTCAATGATTTCATCACTATGTTACACAACACTATTTTCTACTATAAACTACAAATTCAGAAAAGCTATGCAACAAAAAGAGAGCAAAGCCCTAACAAATGTGACAAGCAAATCTGACCATCCAGGAATTTTCTGTATCGCATCTCCTTGGCATGAAGGTGAATAGAAAGAGATATTTGTACTAGTAATTGTGATCATTCTACCTTGAATACGACTGATTGCAGAAGGAAGTTATTCTAGTGCTTCTCCTCTGACATATCTTAGAAATCTTTCCTGTTCCTAAGCAGAATTTATAACAGCAGCTACATAAATATCTTTAATAAAGGAAAACAATGTAGTTAAAACTGCTTTGTTTCTTAAAAAGGAAAAGAATTATTACAAAGTTTATAGGGAAGGAATGCATACTACAGGAAGCACCATGACACAGTTTTGCTCTGAGAATATAAATAAAGCTAATGAGAAAGCACAGAGCACCATGCCTCATACACAGTGCATGCATCAAAGTTGAAGCTGCATTATACACTAAATTGGCCACCAGATGGCATGACAATTCCAAAATCTTTGAAGGGAGACTAATAGTTACCAGTTTTCCAAATGAATTAGTACCAGTGTGCCTTTTGATTTAAAACCAAAATTTGAAGTTAACATTTTCATGTAATTTCACTTTATCCATTTTATGAAGTAGTTATAGAGAAAAGAGACTTCTATATGCAATTATCAATTTTAATCCCTAAAAGTACCAATTTTCTGATATGGACTATGGAGAAAAAATCTAATCATCTTACAACTATTTTATTTTAAAGTATGAAAGGATCTTACTCATTTTATAAGTAAGGAAACTATCGCGAGGAAATGTAAAGAAACTTGGAAAAGCTCACACAATTAATAGTAGCAATAATTAAACTAAATCTAAGTTTTTATTTCTATTACAGGGTTCTTTTCACTACTCAAAAAAGTATAATTTTAAAAAGCCAAACCATTTATTTCTGACCTTATATGCAAGGTTAGACTTCAGTCACAGACCTCACTTGTCTCCTTCCAATGTGTTCAGATAAACCTTAGTGGTAAAACTTGATTTCAACAGCCTTCAGATCTTCAGATCATTAAAATAAAGCAACCAACCAATACCAAAACCAAAACCAAACCCCTGGCAAAACAAATCCAGCTGACTTAGTTTCTGTCATTATTATCTTACTAAAAGAATATTATAACGGGACATTTCCCCACATTAATTTTTTTTTTCTTTCTACAAATGTTACCTCTGCAAATTTGCCTATTTCTTTTCCTTTATCACTTACATTAAAAAAACAAACTCCACCTATTAAAGGCAATCATTTTATAGTATGAAAGCTATATAATCTGACTAGGAGTTTTCCTTGAACCACAGATAATATAGCAGGGTAATACAATTTCAAAAATAAAATAAGATGCCCTACCTAAAATAACCTTTACCATCATCTTCTTTTATTTCTAAAGACACAGAGAAGGTAAAGATGTCACTGTCAGGAGTCTGGGGTGCAGCAGTGGCTGAAAGTGGGGTCTGCTTGGCAGAACGGCGGAAGGCAGTGGCAAAACTGTAGAGTATCCGGCTTACCTACAACCAGACATGTTAGAAAACAGGCTGTTATCACAGGAAATAAAATACTTTTATTAAGACTGAAAGTTACCTATTTTGTCAGGGAGAATAATTCCTTTTTTTCTATTGATTTCTTTTTTATAATTATTCTTTAATTTCAGATTATTGAGGTATAATTGACATAAAATTCTGAGATATTTAAAGTATGTACTATGGTAATTTGATATATCTATACATTGTGAAACCCCAATGATGAATTAACACATCCATGTCATCTTTCCCCCATCCCTTGGTGAGACCATTTAAGTTCTACTCTCCTAAAAAATTTTAATTGTAACCCTGGCCGGTTTGGCTCAGTGGATGGAGCGTCGGCCTGCGGACTCAGGGGTCCCGGGTTCGATTCCGGTCGGGGGCATGTGCCTTGGTTGTGGCGCGTCCCTAGTGGGAGGGTATGCGGGGGGGGGGGGGGGGGCAGCTGATCGATGTTTCCCTCTCATCATCAATATCATCAATGTTTCTGGCTCTCTGACCCTCTCCCTTCCTCTCTGTGAAGAATCAGTGAAATATATTTTAAAAGAAGGAAAAAAGGGAAAAAAAATTTTAATTGTACAATGCAGAGTTATCACCTATAGTCACCATGATATGCATTAGATCCTCAAATTTTATTCATGCAAGTTTGTTCTCATTTACCAACCTCTCCCTATTTCCCTTAGCCCCCAGGCAATCTCTCTTCTACTCTGTTCCTATGAGTTTGACTTTTTTGTTATTTAGATTTCCTATTGACATCTTTTGGTAAATAAAAATAAGTACAAAAGTTTAGCTCTAAAATAATCGTTTGCAAATGTGTCATTGCTGGAACCAAGATGCCAATTTAACCCAGCCAAGAAGCAGCCAACTGGTCTCCTCTGACACTCTCAGCAACAAGGTTTTGGTTAACCTACCTTTTAGCTCATTCATATTTCTGTCCATAAGGCTGGAATAAACAAAACACTTGCAGAGAATTTCATTTGGCTCATAAGTGACCATAATAAATACTGCAATCATTTCAACACAGTGAAGGTACAGGTGAAATTTCATTTGCAAACAGTATTTGCTTAAGGACTTACAGCTTCTTGTATTTCACATCGGAAGACATGTATCCTAAAGAGCTCTGCATTGTAATGACTTTCAGTGAAAGCAAAACAGTCACTTTCAGGAGTTCCATCATGTCCTCTGACACAGAAGAGGATTTTGTAGATAGGATAGTTTGCTATTTCAGTGTTTGTCTGAGGATCTAAGAGTCTGTCCAGAAAAAAATATATAAAAAGATTAGAGGGGTTATGGACTATTTTCACTATATCTATATTATGATTTGAAATTCATCTTTCTAGCAGGAAGTTCATATATACCTTTTGTGGAATTAGCTAACTGCATTAATTTTAAGTCTTGATAATTAAGTCATATATGGATTCCTAAAGTTATTGATTACATAATTTCATTCTATTAAAACTACATAAACCCCATATTTTAGGGAGGCAATCAGGAAGGCATAAATAGTATCAGTAAGTACATATGTTTCTTATATACTCTGTAACTAACAAGAACAATGAGTAAATTAGTCTTATCAGAATTATTAAAGATGTGCTTCTCATTCTCTCCTAAAAGAATGACCTACTCTGCTTTCTTATCTACTAGCGGCCTGATGCATGAAATTCGTGCAAGAGATTCAGCCAAAAAAGAAAAAAAAGAGATTCAGCCCTCGCAGCCCCAGCCAGCCCTCACAGCCTCTCACAGCCTTGGCTGGCCCTCGCAGCCCCGGCTTCATCTGGAAGGTCATCTGGAAGGTCGTTTGGCTGTTTGGTCTAATTAGCATATTAGCTTTTTATTATATAGGACAATAATAAAAGCATGATATGCTAATTATACTAGCCGTCATTGGGGACAAAGCTAGGGCCAGAGGGAAGCCTGAGTCCCGGGTGCATGCTGGCAGCAGGAGCGAAGCCCGGGGCCTGGGTGTCAGAGGGAAGCCGGTGCTGGCAGCCGGGGGAAGGAAGACCTACTCTTGCACGAAATTCCTGCATCAGGCCTCTAGTCCTATCTAATAAAAGAGAAACATGGTAATTGCTGTACGACCGCTACCCTTCCCATTGGCTAATCAGGGTGATATGCAAATTAACTGCCAGCCAAGATGGCGGCCGGCAGCCAGGCAGCTTGAAACTAACATGAGGCTTGCTTGCTTCAGTGACGGAGGAAACCAACATTCCCTGCCTGCCTTGCCAGCCTCTGAGCTTTCAGTTTAAGAAACATTGTAACAAATATAGAAGCTAAACAAAACCCCAGAAACCTGCTTTCAGCGAACCCGGGATCTCAGAACTGGAGTTATACATTGTTTCGATTATAGAACCAAAACAAACCAGATACCTTCTTTCAGTAGCAGAGGCCTCAGAGCTGGAGCCAGAGCTAAAGCTGGCCCAAAATAAAAAAAAAAAATAAGAAAAAAAGGAGCAGTTGGGAGCTTCAGTTGGCCTGAAAACAGCCCTCAGCCCCTCACCCAGACTGGCCAGGCACCCCAGTGGGTACCCCCACACTGAAGGGTATGTCACCAGCTGCAAACAGCCATCATCCCCTCACCCAGGCTGGCCAGGCACCCCAGTGGGGACCCCTACCCTGATCCAGGACACCCTTCAGGGCAAACCAGCCAGCCCCATCCATGCACCAGGCCTCTATCCTATATAGTAAAAGGGTAATATGCCTCCCAGCACTGGGATCAGCGGAGCCGCGAGGCCTCCCGGCACCAGGATCAGTGTGACAGGGGGCAGCGCCCAACCCTTCCCCCCACACACACACACACGGGCCCTGCTGTGTGTGTGACGGGGTAGAGCCATACCCTCCCCATCGGCCATGCTCTGAGTGTGAGAGTGGCAGCGCCCCAACCACCTGATCGGCCCTGCTCTGTGGGTGATAGAGGGCGGCGCCCCAACCCCCTCCCCCAACGGGCCCTGCTCTGTGTGTGATGGGGTAGAGCCATAACCTCCCCATCGGCCCTGCCCTGAGTGTGACAGTGGCGGCGCCCCAACCCCCTGATCGGCCCTGCTCTGTGGGTGATAGAGGGCGGCGCCCCAACCCCCTGATCCACCCTGCCCTGAGTGTGACAGGGGGCGGTGCCCCAATTCCCCTATCAGCCCTACTCTGTGAGTGACAGGGGGGAGCTCCTCAACCCCCTGATCGGCCCTGCTCTGTGCATGACAGGGGGGAGCTCCCCAACCCCCCGATTGGCCCTACTCTGTGTGTGACAGGGTACGGATCCCCAACCCCCCTGATGGGCCCTGCTCTGTGCGTGACAGGGGGTGGCGCCGCAACCTCCCCATCGACCCTACCTTGAGTGTGACAGGGGGCGGTGCCCCAACCCCACAATCGGCCCTACCCTGAGCGTGACTGAGGGTGGCATCACAACCTCCCGATCCACCCTGCTCTGTGCATGACAGGGGAAGGCGCCCCAACTCCCCAATCGGCCCTGCTCTGAGCCCGACCAGGGGCTGCACCTAGGGATTGGGCCTGCCCTCTGCCACCCGGGAGCAGGCCTAAGCCAGCAGGTCGTTATCTCCTGAGGGGTCCCAGACTGCAAAAGGGCACAGGCCGGGCTGAGGGACCCCTCCCTCTCCCCTGGAGTGCACAAATTTTTGTGCACCGGGCCTCTAGCTTAAAATAAAAAGCTAGTGTGTTTGTCAGTGTAAAACACGTTCTTTTGACTTACGGCAAATAAAGGGAGAAAGACTATACAGAATGTTAACACTTAAGAAAAAAAATCATTAATAAAAATTTTAAAATGCCATGCATTGCCCTAGCTGGTTTAGCTCACTGGACACAGCGTCAGCCTGGGGCAACTGAAGGGTCTCAGGTTCAATTCTGGTCAAGGGCATGTACCTTGGTTGCAGGCACATCCCCAGTAGGGGGTGTGCAGGAGGCAGCTGATCGATGCTTCTCTCTCATCGATGTTTCTAACTCTCTATCCCTTTCCCTTCCTCTCTGTAAAAAATCAATAAAATATAGTTTAAAAATAAAAATAAATAAAATGCCATTCATTGAAAATCAAAGAAAGGTCATTCATTCATGAAATATTTATGTGATACCTACAACATTCCAGGCTCTGTTCTGAGCACTGAGGAGACAACTATAAAAGGACTAAAAAGAAACTATGCCACTTCAACAATATGCAGGGGAATCTTTTGGGAAGGCCTGTGCATAATGGAAATCTGTAAAAGGGGAACTAATCCAAGTTCAAAGGCACTTTGATAAAACTCGAACTCTGGCTGAATAGCTCAGTTAGTTAGGGCATCATCCTGATACGCCAAGGCTGCAGGTTCAATCTCTGGTCAGGCACATACAAGAAGCAACCAATGAATGAAAAATAAGTAGAGCAACAAATATGTTTTGTTTGTTTTTTCTCTCTCTTCCCCTCCCTTCCTCTCTCTCCCTTAAATCAATTAAAAAACATTTTTTAAACTCCGAAAAACAGGACAAGAGAAACTGATTTTCTTATATCTTTACAGAATTAAAATAGAACAAAGCATAACTTCAGTCAGGGAAACGACTACAGACTTAGAAGCATATAGAAATGAGGGCTAAAGAAATTTTATTAAAAGACCAGGAGAGTATTATGCTAAGAGAAATAAGCCAGTCAGAGAAAGACACGTATCACATATGCAGAATCTAAAGAACAAAATAAACTGATGAACAAAATAGATCCAGAGACACAGAAACAGGGAACAGACAGGTGAATTTGACAGAGAAGGCAGGGGTGGTTGGGTGGGAAGAAATTAACCAAAGAACTTAAATGCACACATATGCATAACCTATGCACACAGACAACAGTGTGGTGAAGGCCTGAGTCAGTGGTGCTTTAGAGGGGGTCAGTGAGAGAAAAACAGGGACATCTGTAATACTTTCAACAATGAAATTTAAAAATTTTTAAAAACTTAAGAAGAAAAAGAAAAGTTTTACATCAGCCCTGGTCAGCACAACTCAGTGGTTGGAGTGTCGGCTGGTGCACCCAAGGGTCGTGGGTTAGATTTCTGGTCACGGGCACATACCAGGTTGCAGGTTCGACCCCTGGTGCTGGTCAGGGCATGCAGGAGGCAACAATCCATGTTTTTCTCACATCAAAGTTTCTTTCTCTGTCTCTATTTCTTTCTCCCTCCTTTCTACTCTCTCTAAAAAATATATATATCAATGAAAAAATGTCCTTGGGTGAAGATTAACAACAACAGTTCCACATTAATAAATATAATTAAAATTAGGATTTGTGAAATCGTTCTTTAAATACTCCAAGAAAAATTACATATGCAGATTTTTGAAATTTTGAATAATTAAACTTACTTCTATCCCCACACAACTACAACTCTACTAACATGAAAAGCCAAAATGCTTCTGAGGGTCATGATATAAAACTAAGTGAAGAAAGCATGTTACAAGATGGTATGCATATTTCTATTGTTAAAAGGTTTGATTCTAATAGTTCTATTAAGTATACATGCATATATATGTAGTTATATACACATGTATATAAACATATACACATACAAATACACAAAGAGGGTCTTGATAAACTAAGATGTAACTGTGTTTATTAATAGAAATAGAATTGAGTATTTTCCTGAATTTTTGCTTATTTATGTTTTCTGATTTTTCTGAAATCAGGGGGAAATGTTATTTTATTTTAGCTGTGTTCATCTGATTATTTAGAATTCTGCATTTAGCTAGTTTCTATAGATATTTGTTGTTATTGATTCTATAAAAATGTAGAATATAGTTAGTATAAAAATAGCCATTTCTAGAGACTTTTCTGGGCCTCAGTCTCACCATCGTAAAAATTAAGAAACTGGCCCAGCCAGTGTAGCTCAGTGGTTGCGCATTGACCTATGAATCAGGAGGTCACCGTTCCAATTCCCAGTCAGGGCACATGCCTGGGTTATGGGTTCAATCTCCAGTGTGGGGCGTGCAGGAGATAGCCAATCAATGATTCTCTCTCATCATTGATGTTTCTATCTCTCCCTGCCTCTCTGATATCAATAAAAATATATTTTTTTTAAATTAAGAAACTGTACTGGAATAGTTAATATTTACCAACAGGTTTTTGTAATTTCCAAAATCAGCATTAAACTCCCTATTGAACTAATATGTCAAGCTAGTATTTGTACTGGGGGAACACGGAAAACATAAATTGTTAGGCAGACTCTCATGTCAACATATTTCAATTAACCTACAAACATTTACATTTCTAATGTTCTACACACCAGTGGTCGCCAACCTTTTGGACCTCACGGACCACCAGTAGTCCACGGACCACCAGTTGACTGCTGCTACACACAATTGGAGTAGAGAAGAGTATAAAAATACTGTTCAAACAAGTGACTATTTTTCGTAAGGGTCACAATACTTGGAAGACATGATAACTTAAGTGCCAGAGAACTGAACAATACATGAATAAATGTTCTTGTCTTTTGACTGCTTATTTCTAAAACTACAGGTCAGAAGTCTGATCAACTGTTACAAATACTTCAAGAGGCTGGTCTTACCTCACAGTTCCCTCAGACACATTTGGCACTGATAGGGTTACATCCAGTGAAATCTGACACTGGCTTCTTAAGATGGACATCATCCTTAAGGCTTCCACTTCACTCCGGGGAGCATTGACTGAGGCACAGCCTAAGTAAGTTAGCTTGCTAAAGACCACACTGTCCTCATCAGCCACTGGTGTGAAAGGACTTGACCCTTCAGAATCTGAAAGAAATGATAATAAGGTGGTTAATTTTGTTTGATGCTTTGTTGAATATGAAATCCAAGTAAAAATATACAAGTTATATTTAGGTTCAAAAATTAAGTACTAATGAGATAATATTCCATTGCTCCAGAAGAAGTGCCCATTAAAGCCAGAAATCTCACACTAGAACTGTCACTAACACCAAAATTTTCAGGTACTGCTGTATTGTCAACCCCGAGTCTAAAAGGTGGCCTGAGATTCAGATCCAATTTAACTTTCTGCTTTGCATTTGTTTTGACTTTGTTGTTTACACTTAGGAGAAAACAAAACAAACAAACAAAATAACCCTTTAGTATTTCACCCCTCTGAAAATCCCATCTGTCTTCTTTCTAATCTGCACTGTTATAAATATTTCTCTCATTCATCATCTTAGCCACTTTATTAAGTTCTCTCAATCCCCTTGCTCTCCCTTTCCCAATAAACATCTGCAGTTTTAACACCAATGCGCCTTTCTAATTGCCCTTTTCCTCCTGCAGCTTTTTTTCAATTTGGCAGCTATTCCCACAGAGCTGTAACATAGGCCTACAGCAAACATCTCTCACCAAGCTTTACTCCTCCATTTGTTCAACACTGTACACAAACTCCTCTTTTAATCATCCTGAAGTAAGATTTCCTAATGTCATTTAACTATTTCCCTTTCTTTGGTATAAATGACAGAATGGTACATCTAATTACTTCCCTCATATTCCCCTAAATCTTGAATCTGAATTCTAGAGAACACAGATAATGGTTTTTGCTCACTCTGAATCAAACCTAGAACAGGGTAGACGCTCAAATATTAAAAACAATAACCTTCAGTAATGTAAGCAATGCAGCAATCCTAACCTCCTTGTCCAGGTTGCACTGGCAGGCTCATCTCTGGTTTTTGGAGCCCTACTAATGGCACAGGGTTAATGGTGGATGAAGCTGAGAGCGGATTAGAAAGAGGCCCATCTCCTTCGCCATCCAGTTGCGACCTTTCCACAAGCTCCTTTTCCCCTGGCTGGTCGTCCATTGGAGGATCCATTAGCACATCTGCCAACTCTTTTTGCAGCTGCTGCTCACTTCCATTCCCTATAATCTAAGGGTCACAAATACATGCAATCAGCGAAGTGAGAGAGAGGCCAGGTCTGATTCAAATGGGTCTGCATCTAGAAAAAAGTCAGCTTTTCTTTTGATACAAAGATATTTTCTGAAATATTTTTTAATAGAATAAATCAAGATCTGCAATAAATAAAAGCTGCAACTGCCCTCTTAATTCATAATTTTTTTCATGGAAAAGTTTAATGGCTTTGAGACTAATACCCAGAAATACATGTGAATAGTCTATTAATGTTATTAAAAATTTTCTACAATGTCCTAAACTAACAATGAAAAGATTTCTAATTTTACTGTCTGGTGAAAAACAATGCTGTTGAGAGGAATATCCTTAGCAGCTCCCCTTATTGTTAAGAAAAAGGAAACTGTGTTTGCTTCCAGAAGTTATCAATAGACACATCACTTATTAGGTAATAAAATTTCCCATGTATTTTACCACTCCTGCTTTAAGTACATCTCTTATATTTCTGAGGAAGACTTCTCTGATATAAACAAGTTCTTAAAGTTATGAGACATTTGAATAAAGCAATCTTTCTTTCCCTAATATGTTTCTTCTCTAATATGTATAAA
This sequence comes from Myotis daubentonii, assembly GCF_963259705.1. Lineage (NCBI taxonomy): Eukaryota > Metazoa > Chordata > Mammalia > Chiroptera > Vespertilionidae > Myotis > Myotis daubentonii. The sequence continues at coordinate 73,009,925 of NC_081850.1, read as the reverse complement.
ATGTTCCTGAGAAACAGAAGCAATCCATTTTAATAATGTCAAGTATTTTTCTAGAGTCATGATGGTTTATTATTAGTTGCTCAACAAGGAAGCAAACAAGAACAAAATCAAGTGGAGCTTACCCAATGCAAAAGAAAACCACAGTGACAAAACCCAGTATGGACATTAAATGCTTATTCAAGAAAAAATTTTAAAGAATTAATTTAGGAAAAGGAAAGTCATGATGAAAACAAGGTGGCTGATTTGGAGGCTTTCTGAAGATTAAACCCTGACAAAATGTTAAAAGAGGTGGGACTAAGAGACTGTTAGAGAATGAGGTCTTCCCAGTAGAATCAACACAGAAGTTGGGAAGCAAAATTTCAGTTAACAGAGGTACCTCTGGACTATCGAGGAACCCAGTTCAAACATCTTTCATAACTTACAAACTTCAAGTCCCTTTGGCTGTAAATTATGATTGAGAAACAGTCTTAAGTCCTTTTTGCTGACATTTTCCCAAGGAAATTCTAACGTATCAGACACTCCTGCCTTGGAAATAAGAGCCAGACAGATGTTCAGCCTCTTAGTTTCAATTACACACAGGTCTGTTCCTGTGAACTTCATTTTATGTTTACAGTCACTGCTAATAAAACTACAAGTGGTTCAAGTCAAGTAATTTTAATTTTTGCTTATGTCTGATCCTACTCCTTCACAACTGCAATCAAAATTCTTTTTTCAAAAATTGTGTTTTCAAAAGCACTTAGAAAACAAACTAGAAATTAGTTTCAATTAACCTCTTATACTTTCAGAAATACTGAATCACCAGAAGTAAGTAAAAGATAACCAAATTGCATCCACACTGTTTTCTAAGGGAAGGAGAATGAACATCGAAGGACAGTTAAGCTCTGGACAGGTAGCTCAGTTGGTTAGAGCATTGTCTCGATATGCCAAGGTCCAATCCCCAGTCAGAGCATATACAAGAATCAACCAATGAATGCATAAATGATTGGAACAACAAATCAATGTTCCTCTCTCCTTTCTCTCTCTAAAATCAATAATAATAAAAAAAGAACAGTTCAGAGCTTCCTAAAAACAGATGAAGATATTAGATTCCATGTTTAAGAAATTAGTAATTATAACTCAGGAAGCAATCATTAAAAGAACAACCTAATTAGAAAGAAGACATTTTACATGCTATGAAGGATTTTGTTCTTTTCAAAATAGGATATACTATGACTAAAACTCAAGTTTTCTGTTACATTAGCTGCCTATATTGTAATACATTCGCCAATCATGAAAATATACCTAACCCTGAAAGAAAATATTTATATGTTTACCTTTTGTGTTTAAACATGTGTATTTTGCATTCTTCCCTCGTTTATAAAGTATATAAACATTAAGAACTGCCTTCTATTACCTTAACTCATTTTTAAAGGCTAAGAATATGTACACACGAAATTTGGTTTTTAAAAGCTGCTTAAAAATAGCAACCTAACATAAGCCTTAATAATTAGGTCCAACACAGCACTCAACAATTATCATGTTATATCACTTGTCAACCTTTAATCCAATTTCAAAATTACTATCTGTAAAATTATAATATAAATATTTATAATATACATACTTAAATCAATTAAGGTGTTTTTTTAAAGATAGTCCATTAATCTTTCCTAGGTATATAGGGAAACAGCCTTCCAAGATTTCAAATGCTGCCCTGCATCCGTCACCTAGAGAACTTGTTAAAACACCAACTGTTGGGCCCTAACAGAATTCCAAATCAGTTAAGTCTGGAGTGGGCTCGATAATTTGCATTTTAAAAGTTCCCAGGAGATGGTGATGCTGCTGGTCTGGGAACCAGACTCTAATCACCAACCTTAGATTAACGGATCTTTAACCATCTATATATATATAAAAAACCAGCGACCAGAACACCGGAATGACTGGTCACTATGACGCAGTGTGGCCAGCCAACTGGCCTGATCGGGGGCAGGGCCAGCTGGCCAACCGCCCGCGGCCCCTCCACCCAGCTGGCCCCATCCCGGATTGGCCCCCCTACCCTGGGGGCGGGGCTGACCCGCCCACAGCCCCTCCCCCCGCAGGCCTGGCGTGATCAGCCCCCATTGAGGTGGGCCCGTCGGGCCCCACCTGTGCACGAATTCGCGCACCAGGCCTCTAGTGACTACATAACACAATTACCAATAGTACCAGGGACCATGTTAAATTCAAACACCTGCTCCTCCCTTTGTCCCCTCACTTCCCACTCTGACAACTCATTAGTCTCAGAAGTAGAGCCTGGGCATATGCATGTTTAAGAAATTCCACAGGTGATTTACAAAATAGATAGCAGGTTAGATTAAGCCAGTAGTTTCTTGATGCCTGGTATAGATGAACATCAGCTTAAACAAACCAGCAACTGCTTATCTCTAAACTTTCTGCTATAACAGGAAATAAACCCACAATTAATAGGGCCTTCCGTTCTGTGCTGTCAAAAGCATTCCTAACAGATAACACAATCATCTTTAAATAAATATAATTGCAGTCAATCAAGATTTTGTAATATTAATGAAAGGGCAGACATATAGATCAATGTAACAAAATAGAATCCAGAAATAGATCCACACATATATGGCCAATTGGTTTCAGCAAAGTTGGCAAGGTAAATCAAGGGAGAAAGGTAATAAAACAAAAGGTGCTAGAACAATAATTTGACACCTATACACATGCAAAAACATGAATCACAACCAATACTTCATTTCATAAACAAAAATACAAAATTGATCACAGATCTAAACATAAATTCTAAAACTATAAAACTTATAGAAAAAGTAGGAGAAAATCTTTGCAATCTTGGGACACAATTTCTTAGGGCACAAAAAGTATGCATAAAAAAATTGATAAAATGGGTTTTGTCAAAACTATAAATGTCTGCTCAAAAGTTACTGTTAAGACAATGAAAAGAGAAGCCACAGACTTGGAGAAAATATTTGCAAACTATATATGCTATGAAGAATTTATATTCAGAATCTATAGAAAATTCTTATAAGCCAATAATAACAAGCAACCCAATTAAAAAAATAGACATTTCACCAAAGATACATGAATGACAAATAAACATATAAAAGAAACTCAGTATCATTAGCCATTTGAAAAAATCAAAACCACAATAGTATGCCTCTATACACCTGTAAGAATGGCTAAAATTAAAACAAAACAATCCTGACAATACCAAGGGCTGGCAAGGATTAGAGCAACTGAAAAATGCTCATGTATTGCTGGTGGGAAGGCAAAATGGTACAATCACTTTAGCTTGTTTTTTGTAAAATTTTATAAAGTTAAATATATACTCACCATATGACTCCCTCCTAGGTATTTACTGAAGAAGGCTAAAAACATAAGTCTACACAAAGACCTGTGTGCAAATGTTTATAGCAGCACTACTCATAATCACACAAAAACTGAATAAAAAGTAGTATTTATCGACTGGTGAATGGATAAACAAATGCCTATGGCCTCTATACAATAGAATACATCTCAGCAATGAAAAGTAATAAATTACTAATACACACAAAAACAAGGATGAATCTCAAAGGCATTATTCTAAGTAAAATAAGCCAGACCCAAAAGGCTATATACTGTATGATTCCATTTATATGGCATTCTGGAAAAGGCAAAACTACAGGGACAGAAATCAGACCGCTGGTTGCCAAGGGCTATGAAGGAGGGAAGAGGATTGACTAAAAAGAGGCATAAAGGGACTTTTGGGGTGATGAAAATATTCTGCATTTTGACTGTGATGGTGGTGGTGACAAAAAAGTTTACATTCATTCAGGTCACATAACTAACTATACATCTAAAAGGGTTGAACTTTACTATGTATAAATTTTACCTTAATAAACTTGACTTAAAATAAAACAGAAAGAATATATTGAGGTAGGGGGCAGGGGTGGGATGGGAGAGGTCAATAGGGAAAAAGGGAACATACGTAATACTTTCAACAATAAAGATTTTTTAAAAAAGAATATATTGATCATGCTCTCCCTTCCAGGAGCATACCCGTGCCTTTCCTTCCCCTTCTCACGGCATCGCCTAAACCCTAAGGGACCCAAGTCTTCTAACGGGAACAATGGGCAGTCGCACTTCATCCAGGGCTAACCCTCTGAACCTGTCTCCAAGACTCCCTTTTCTCTGACTTCTCAGTGAGTCAAAGCAGCCAGGCCTAGTCTCTCTCTCCTGTTGCTTTTTCTATCCTAGGCCCTTCCTTGTTTCACTGTCCCCAGCTTTAATAAACACTCTCAAAATGAAAATATATATATTAAAAAAGAAGAATATACTGATAGTGTGGGAGGCTATGCATATGTGGAGGCAGGCATTACATGGGAAATCTCTGTACCTTCCTCTCAATTTTACCATAAATCTAAAACAGCTCTACAAAATAGAAAGAAAAAAAAATGTGGTTTCTACTAACAATCCAATTAAAGGATACAGCTGTTCCTTTTCTTTATCTGTTTTTCAATAGGTGTTCTTCCAGGTTTCTGTTTTTGGTAATAACCTCATTTTATAGACTCTCCTATGCCATCTCACCTCCCCAGGATATATAAATAATCACTAATCTATTCCTACAATCTCTTCCTCAACTATTTATTAGACAGACATCTTCAGCTATACTCCAAACTTATTGCATCAAAACTTAACTCACTGGCCCTAATCAGTTTGGCCTGGTGCAGTGATGGCGAACCTTTTGAGCTTGGTGTGTCAGTATTTTGAAAAACCCTAACTTAACTCTGGGGCCGTGTCACATTTAGAAATTTTTTGATATTTGCAACCATAGTAAAACGAAGATTTATATTTTTGATACTTATTTTATATATTTAAATACCATTAAACAAAGAAAAATCAACCAAAAAAATGAGTTCACGTGTCACCTCTGACACACATGTCATAGGTTCGCCATCACTGGCCTAGTGGATAGAGTGTAGGCCTGCAGACAGAAGGGTCCTGGGTTCGATTCTGGTCAAGGGCATGTACCTTGGTTGCGGGCTCAATCCCCAGAAGGGGTTGTGCAGTAGGCAGCTGATCGATGTTCTCTCTCATCAATGTTTCTCTCTATCCCTCTCCCTTATTCTCTGTAAAAATCAATAAAATATTTATTTTTTAAAAAACTTAACTCACTATCTGATTGCCCTCCTGTATCAATTTTTTTTAAACAGATCAATGAATTGCACTACTATCCACTCAGTTGCCAAATGAAGGATCATGATCATCCTTGACTCCTGTCATTCCCACTGCTCACATCCTCCTGATCCTTCTCAGTTGTGCACATTTTCCTTCTCTCTCTGCACAGCTAACACTACATGACAGTGTCTTTCATTTTACACAAGCATACTGCAAAGGTAGTAGTTTCCATGCCTCTTTCTCTCTGCTGTGAACTTCCTTAGTGCCATTCAAGTTATAATTGCAAATTCTAGTTCTGATCTAGCATTGCATTATTTTTTAAACCCATAATGTAAAGCTCAAATTCATATCTATATTCTATGAGTTTTTCACAACTCTGCCCAATCTAGTTTTCCATCTCGTATCAGTCATATCAAACTCCTCAACTTTCCCAGGACACATCATAAACTTTCAAGCATCTAGACTTTGCATAGACTCTTTGCTTTCCTGAAAGCCACCCTCTTCTCCTTTGTTTTCTTTACGACAAAGCTTAAATTCTGTTACCTCCTCCAGGTTTAACTGCTCCCTCCTTAGGGAGTGCTACCATAATATTAGCATACTAGAGGCCCAGTGCACGAAATTCGTGTACTCAGGAAGGGGGATCCCTCAGCCCAGCCTGCACCCTCTCCAATCTGGGACCCCTTGGAGGATGTCCAACTGCCGGTTGTCCCACAGGGATCGGGCCTAAACTGGCAGTCGGACATCCCTCTCACAATCCGGGACTGTGGCTCCCAACCACTCACCTGCCTGCCTGCCTAACTGCTCCTAACTGCTTCTGCCTGCCAGCCTGATCACCCCCAAACCACTCCCCTGCCAGCCCGATCGATGCCTAACTGCTCCCCTGCTGGCCCGATCGCCCCCAACTGCCCTCCCCTGCCAGTCCAGTTGCCCCTTACTAACCTCCCCTGCCGGACTGGTCACCCCCAACTGCCCTCCCCAGCCAGCCTGGTCACCCCTAACTTCCCTCTCCTGCCGACCTGGTCACCCCTAACTGCCCTCCCCTGCAGGCCTGGTCGCCCCCAACTAGCCTCCCCTGCTGGCCTGGTCGCCCACAACTGCCATCCCCTGCCAGCCATCTTGTGTCCACATGGGGGTGGCCATCTTGCGTGTTGGAGTGATGGTTAATTTGCATATTACCACTTTATTAAATAGGATACATTTACTAAAGGCCTGGTGCACAAAATTCATGCACAGGTAGGATCCCTAGCAGCTGCTGGCCGGGGCCTTCCTTCCCCAACTGCCGGCTGCCAGCAAGGACCTTCCTTCGTTCCACGCCACCCCCAAGTGGTCAGCACACGTCATAGCAAGCAATCAAACTCCCGGTCGGTTGGACTCCTAAGGGGACACTTTGCATATTAGGCTTTAATATATATAAAGAAGATCCTAGCATTGCTACTTGTTTTAGAGAATATTTGTTTAGTGAGTCTCTTGAACCAGACTGATCATTATTAGAGAGCAGAGACTGTTTAAATTATCTTTATATTCCCAAAGATAAGTGACTAGTGCAGAATATACCCAAAATACATGTTTACTCAACTGAGTTTTATACATGCAAAAAATAGAAGCCAAAATAGTACGATTTTATCCAGTTTGGATATGATTTTGGTTTACAGAAAATAAAATCTAATCTGAATGATTTATTTTAGCTTTGTTTTAAAAGCAAAAACAAATATCATCTTTTCCTATTATCCTGAGAGTGTCATTAAGGTTTAACATTTACAATAAAAAGTACAGGACCTAGCCGGTTTGGCTCAGTGGATAGAGCATTGGCCTGTGGACCAAAGGGTCCTGGGTTTGATTCCAGTCAAGGGCACATAACTTGGTCGTAGGCTCCTCAGGCCCCGGCCCTAGTCAGGGATCATGCAGGAGGCAACCAATCAATGTGTTTCTCTCACATCGATGTTTCTCTCTGTCTTTCCCTCTCTCTACCACTCTCCCTAAAAATCAATGCAAAAATATCCTCCGGTGAGGATTAACCAAAAAACTAAATAAATTTAAAAACAAATAAAAAAAATTATATATATATATATTTATAGGACCAAATAGCATGCTGCAATTCACAAACAATAAACTTTGAAGTCCAAAGACTTCCAAGTTATTTAGCACAATATAAAAATAAAAAAGCAAAGCAAACATGTACAAATAATACAAATAAAGTAACATTTAGATTTGTGTTCCTCTTCATGCTATATACATGAAGAGGAAGGGAGAGTTCTTTAGGAAACAGTCTTGAATGAGAAAAAAACAAGTATAAAGTAGTCAATTTAGTAGGTACTGTAAACACAGACATAAATATTTACAAGGACAGAGACTGCATGGTGAGTGATTTATGCATAATTGTTTATAAAGCAGGTGGTAGAAAAAATACTGGAAACAATCTAGCTTGTGGCACAACTCCAGGAGGCACCATTCACATCATGGACTATGAGAACAGCACCCTCTGGGGCTGCACAAAGTATAGCCTACGCACCTGTCCTTAGTAGCCCTACTTGGGCTCCACAGTACGACAGACCTGAGTTTGGGACATGGCTATGACACTAACTCTGTTGGTTGTGAACAAATTAACTCTGGGAGCCATAACTGTCTCATCTCTAAAATGATGACATTCATGTCAATCTCACAGGATTGTCATGAGGGATCAATGATACAATAATATGACCACTGGGCAGTTATTTATTTCAGGCCCTGTGATTTTTACAGATTACCTCATTTCTTCACAGTACCTGTCATCAGTAGGCATCCAACTAGTATCACCATTTTCAGCTATTTCTAAGTAAACTCTGATCTATGTACGGGAGTTAAGGTTTAGAAAAGCAAGTAACTTTTTAGAAAAGCAGTTCTTCCACTTTCCATGATCCAGAGAAAACTAAAAACACACCTACTATTCATGTACAAAAGAAGCATTACTGGAAGAACATCTGTGTGGTTTTTTTTGTAAATATATCAAAGATAACAACTTATGATAGAGTTGGTCATTGAGAAAAAACTGCACTTATGGACCAAAGGACAAAGTGTTCCAAAGGCAATACCTAGCAGAGTCATTTCCTTTATTTTCTACTTCTCACTGTATAGCTTATTTCCCTTCACTGCAACAATACCAACGAGGCCCCTCTCGACTTGTCAGTTACACAAAGCTACTTTGCTTTAGGCAGTTTGGGACCTGCTGTCAGTGGAGATTGTATGTCCTCAAAGAAGCATGCTTAGGAAATGAAATGTGTGTTTGAGAAATCCATAGGTGATCAAAAAATTACAAACAAATTCCTGATCTACATTTCCCACTACTTGTGTCATATTGCAAGAAAATATAAACCAAAATGGTTCAAACTGAGTAATTTTGCTCAGCTTCAGTGTAAAAGCTAAGTCATTTCAAAACAAGTACATAAATTACAGTTTTATCAGAAAGCAAGGCACAAAATAACCAGAAGCCCAATCTGGATACTGGAAGGAATAGTTACTAATCTCAAATCCACCTCACATACTCCTTCTGGGATCTTCAATAAAACCTTAAATCTCTTTGTACCTCATTTATAAACTGTAGCTGTTTTGATTATTCATTTCTTTATCTTAACTGCATGAAGGAAGGACCAGAGAAAATACCTAAAATTACCATTAGGAATTATTAACATTAATTTAAAACAAAAAAGGGCCCTAGCCTGTTTGGCTCAGTGGATGGAGCGTCAGCCCAAGAACTGAAGGATCACAGATTATATTTCAGTCAAGGGCATGTACCTCGGTTGAGGCTATCCCCAGTTCTGGGTGGTTTGTGGAAGGCAAACAATCAATGTGTCTCTCTCACATTGATGCTTCTCTCTTTCTCTCCCCCTCCCTACCATTCTCTCTAAGAATCAATGGGAAAATGTCCTCTAATGAGGATTAACAACAACGAAATAAATAAATAAATGAATGAATGAATGAATGAATGAATGAATGAATGAATAAATAAATAATTTTTTTAAGAAAGGGCCCAGGCTGGAGTGGCTCAGTTGGAGTGTCATGGTGGGTTTAATTCCCAGTCAGAGCATGTACCCAGGTTGCAGTTCCACCTCTGGTTGGGGCGCATGCAGGAGGCAACTGACTGACTCTCACACTGATGTTCTCGCTCTCTCTCTTTCTGTTTTCCTTTCTCTCCCTCCTTCCCTCCCTTCCGTTCTCTCAGATCAATTTTTAAAAGTAAAATAAAAAGAAAAGGGGGAGGAACAGCACACCTTGTGAATTCATCCTAGAAAGTGAACTGAAGAAACACTTCAAAAATGTATGGTCATTTTTGCTAAATAATGGAATTATGACTGGGTTTTACTTTTCTAATTATCTGAATTTCCTGTATTAAGCATATATTCTTTTAATGAGAGAAAACAAATGACAGAAAGGCTATTTGCACCCTGGGAGAAAAAGAAAAGTACATACGATTCTACTGTATGTGGTGGTCCTGACTCCAGACCCTTTCAAACCTTTGATCTTTCCACATGTCAACAGACTCACTTCCTTGGGAAATTATTAATCATTCTTTAAGGCTTTGCTGAACTGCTGTTTATTCTATGAAACCTTTCTTTAAGCAACAATTATGTTCCCATGTAATTCTTATCATATCTATATTCTAGCACTTGATGAATTTTATGACAAATTATTTATGTGTCTTCCCACCACCACCCTGATCCTCTAAATTCAACTGTTCATTCAGGGTTCAGTAACTTTGCTTTCTGAATAAAAGTTCAGCATTACAGAGGACAAGATCACCTAATTCTAAAACAATATCAGAAACTGAGTCAGAAGATTAGTTTAGGCAATAATAAGTGAGGAGTAATTTTTGTTATCTGCTATTTTAATAAAACTTGGCAACTTTTTTCCAACTAAAATAATGTTAACTGGATTTGTCAAAAAGAAAACTATTAAGATTAAAATGTTTTAAAAATTCTCTAACTAAACTTTCCACCTAAGAAGTACTAGCTCATCAACGTAACTCAACCAGCATTTATAGAATATCTTTGGCTAAGAGCTAACTAAAGGTGTAAGATTCCTACACCAAAGGAGTCAAGCAGTGAAAACACAACATGTTCTAAATTTTTATGGAAAGTTCTCAGATTCTAATGTGAGTTGTCAAAATATTTGAATAAAAATAGCTTTGTTTTTTTGCCCTAGCTGGTTTGGCTCACTGAATAGAGCGTTGGCCTGGGGACTGAAGAGTCCCAGGTTCGATTCCGGTCAAGGGCGTGTACCTTGGTTGCAGGCACATCCCCAGTAGGGGGTGTGCAGGAGGCAACTGATAGATGTTTCTCTCTCATCGATGTTTCTAACTCTCTATCCCTCTCCTTTCCTCTCTGTAAAAAAATCAATAAAATATATTTTAAAATATATAGCTGTGTTTTTTATAACTATACCATCATATAAAGCTTTCCTTTAAAAGACATAACTAAAGCATTATCCTCTCCAAGAAGTCTTTCTTGGCTCCCCACCCAAGCTGAGGTAGGTTTCCATCCCCTCTACTCTATAGCACCTTTTGTTAACCTCTACCATAGCATTTATGTAACTATATTGATGTTAAAAATTAAATATGGCCACAAAATCTCTACAGCTCCTTCATCACAAGGTATAGTCCAGGGGTCCTCAAACTTTTTAAACAGGGGGGCAGTTCACTGTCCCTCAGACCGTTGGAGGGCCGGACTATAGTTAAAAAAAAAACAAAAAACTATGAACAAATTCCTATGCACACTGCACATATCTTATTTTGAAGTAAAAAAAACAAAACGGGAACAAATACAATATTTGTATTTGCATGTGGCCCGTGGGCCGTAGTTTGAGGACTCCTGGTATAGTCTATTTCCCTAAATCCATGACTCTGGATTACCTTTGTGACTTGCTTTGGCAAAAAGGATATGCTAGATGTGACACCATGTAATTTCTTAACATTAGCCTTTAAAGGGGCCTACAGATTCCACATTTGCCCTAAGACCATCATGTTGTGAAGAAGCCTAAAATGAAAGACCACATGGAAAGAGACCCAGCCACTCCAGTGAAGCCCAGTCCCCAGCCAACACGCAAGTTGAATAAAGTTGTGTGAGTTTAAGGAAAAGCAGCAAAAATGCCCAGTCAATCCACCAAATCATGAGTTATGAGATATATAGTTATGAAGTAAAGATTAGGAGAAACAACTGTTAACAAGATTTTTAACAACTGTCATCTACCCTAAGCTATTAGGAACCAGGTTCAATTCATCTCTATTATCATTCAGCCTTTTTAGAGCCTTCCTTTGGCTGTGATATTCTGCAGTTTCACAGTCATTCTGCCTGAGACTTACTGCTTTTTAAAGCTGAGGATTTGTCTTTTATCACCTCTGGAAAATATTCAGCTATTATCTCAAGTATTTCCTTCACCATTCTAAAGGAAAACTTAAGTATATATATTCTATACAGGCAGTCCTCAGATTACACTGGAGATTCGTTCCTACGACGAGACGAAACTCGATTTCCCTGTAAGTCGGAACCCACCTACATGAGCACCTACATCATTCACATGGAGTACATACACAGCAGTAATGAAGTCAAACAGTAAAAAAAAAATTTAAAAGAAAGATAACTTCTGGTAAATAAATTTAAAAAAACATAAAGCAGATACGTACATACGTCGAAATGACGGAACTTTTTTTTTTAAATAAATACTGTAAATGGGAGATGGCGACATAACCACGAAATGATGTACGTCGAGTCCAACTTAACCTGAGGACTGCCTGTATATATAAAAGCCTAAGCAACCAGGCGACCGGATGAATGGCTGGTAGCTATGACGTGCACTGAACCCCAGGGGGCAGACGCTCAACAGAGGAGCACAAATTCATGCACCAGTGGGGTCCCTTGGTGTGGCCTGCAGGGATCGGGCTGAAACTGGCAGTTCGACATCCCCTGAGGAGGTCTTGGAGTGCGAGAGGGCACTCTGCAAAGTTGCTGTCGCTTGGCAGTTCCTGCGCGGGAGAGGCGTGCACTGCCACAGCTGTGCTCGCCAAACATGAGCCTGGCATCTGGCGCCCATGGGTCAGCTGAGCGGCGCTCCTGCTGTGGGAGTGCACTGACCACCAGGAGGCAGCTCCTGCATTGAGCATCTGCCCCCTGGTGGTCAGTGTGCGTCATAGTGACCGGTCAGTCACTTAGGCTTTTATATACACTGACCGGCCAGACTATTATGACCACCCAATCAGTACTTTGTTGGGCCACCTTTTGCCTTCAATACTGCGGCAATTCTTCTTGGCTTTGACTCCACAAGATGTTGAAAGGTGATGCGAGGAATCTGACACCATGCCTGATGGATAGCACTGTCCAGTTCTGTGAGATTTGATGGTTGTGGAACCAGCTGCCTGATGCCTCTTTTAACTTTGTCCCACAAACGCTCAATTGGATTGAGATCTGGTGATTGGGGGGGGGCCACCTAAGCAAGGTAAAGTCTCCCTCATGTTCTTTTTTTTTTAATATATTTTATTGATTTTTTAGAGAGGAAGGGAGAGAGATAGTTAGAAACATCGATGAGAGAGAAACATCGATCAGCTGCCTCCTGCACATCTCCCACCGGGGATGTGCCCGCAACCCAGGTACATGCCCTTGACCAGAATCGAACCTGGGACCCTTCAATCCGCAGGCCGATGCTCTATCCACTGAGCCAAACCGGTTTCGGCTCCCTCATGTTCTTAACCACTCTTGCACAATACGAGCACCGTGGCATGGCACATTGTCTTATTGGAAGAAGCCATCTCCATTGGGATTCGTCATCAACATGATAGGATAAACTTGATCAGCACGATACTTAGGTATGTTGTGCTATTCAGACGTTGTTCCACACGAATTCAAGGGCCCAAATCATGCCAGGAAAACATGCCCCAAACCATAACACTGCCCCCACCAGCTTGAAGGGTTATACTCATACATGTGGGGTGCATGCTTTCATGCTGTTTCTGCCAAATTCTCACTCTGCCATCTGCATGATGCAACTGGAAACGTGATTCATCGGACCACAAGACTTTTTTCCAATGCTTGACTGTCCAATCCTTGTGATCCTGTGCGAATTGGAGATATTTTATCTTGGTAACCGCAGACAGCAAAGGTGTTTGAACAGGCCTTCGGCTTCCATATCCCATATGATGCAGTGTACGACTAATTTGCCTACAAACGTCAGGTGGTTATAATAATCTGGCCATTCAGTGTATATAGATATAGATATAGATATGTTGATCCTTCTCATCCAAGTCTCCATGTCTCTTAACTGACCTTTCATACTTTATAATCTTTCAGTGCTACCTTCTGGGTAATTTCCTAAGATTTACATTACAAAAATTTGATTCTCTCTTTAGCCATGTCTATTCTGCTGATTAATGCTGAATCTTTAATTTCACTGCCTCTAAGTTTCATTTGCAGAAGTTCTATTTTAAATTTGCCTGTTCTTTTAAATTTTTTGATAATTTTGTTCTTTTGTAATGCTTATAAATTTTTCTTTAAATCTTTAATCATTTAAATTAGTATATCTTAAGGTTACAGCTAATGCAAGTGCCTGAATTTTGGTGAGTTTGATCTTGCTCAGATTTGCTGTCTCTTGCTTATAATAAACTGTCCTTTGTATATATTTGTAAATTTTGAAATGTGTACTATTTTTTATCAGGGTTATCTGTGAGACTACCATGCAGCCCGGGTGGCAAGTATGTCCCTCCAGAGTAGTTCTACAATTTACTCTACCATGTGCCCCAGGAGTATTACCAACCCAGGACCATGCACGTAATGTAAATTCACACCCCAAACATACATGAAGGCAAGCCTATGGGTACAAAAAGCTCAACAAGACTCTCCTCTAAACTGGCGTTCAGGCTAAGATATACAAAATTCCTTATTTTCTTCCTGTGACTATAGGAAAATTTTTTTTTCAAGTCTATTCTTTCAGTTAGGAGTAGCCCTTAACGGTGCTTTATAATGAAATCTCAGTTCCAACTACTCTCTCTGTAAAACCCAAGGCGTTCTCTCTTTCCCAATGTAGCTGCTATCAAAACCAAAGTCCACTGGTTGTAAAGAACAGTGCAGCCCCAATGTCATCTCATATGTATTGTTCTAACTTTCAGTTCCCTCTTGGCTTTTGTTCCTTAGGGATTTTCTTTATTGTCTTATGAATACAGCTATTATTAAAGGGGTGTTTGTTATATTTCATCCAGCTTTCCCAAGTATTTTGTGCTGGCATTATAAGGTTTTCTAGGTCATCCTATTTTCAACATAGGAGTTCTTATCCTGGATGCCTAAAACACTTGGTAGATTACTAGATATCACCTGAATATTCAACAAACCACTCAATTAAAACTTTTGAGATAGAAGAGTGATAGACATATTAAATGTATTTTCTAAATTCAATGCAGTTTTAAAATCTAGTGGCTGAGAAAATGTTTCAAAAAGAGTGAGCATAACTGGGCAACAAACTTGCAGTAATCCTGTTATAGTTTCCTCTGATAATAGAACTCATAGTTATCTAATTTTATTAGTACTTCACTTACCAGGTCTTCACACACAAAAAAATGGTATATACTGTATAGGTATACCTCAATTACATGGAAATAGAGAAAACATTTTAAATTTGGAGAACATGTTGCTCAATTTAGCTGAGTAAGTATCTCTTGGCACCGAGTTGTGCGCCACCTTGGATTAGGGGTGACACAGGTAAAGTGAAACTAGTCCTTTGATAGTCTTCAATGAGTCTAATTTAGGATGTTTTTTGCTCCAATACTGTGCTGGAACTTCTCTGCTGAACTCCCAGACTTTCACAAAGGTACTCTCATCTGTAAGTGATTATCTAAATCAGTGTTCCTTGAGAGCAGAGCGGTAGAAAACTCCTGTACTATTTTGATGGCATCATCTCCTGTTGACTCTTTCTTTTGCCAGTTGAAATTTACCATTGAGCTTCTCTAGTGAATTTTTCATTTTAGTTTTTGCTTTCCTATTCAGAATTGCAGTTAGGTGCTTTTTGTTGTTTTTGTAATTTCTATCTCCTTAATAATATTCTCTATTTAATTTAATACTGTCACTGAACTTTATTTCTTTAAGCATGATTTATTTCAATTCATGGATGTTAATAATGGCTACTTTGAAGAGTTGGTATATTAATTCCAACATGACATTCTCACAAGCAGTATATACTGCCTTTTCTATGATGTATGGATTATATTTTGTTTCTTTGCATTTTTCACAATTTTTGTTTGTTTGTTGGAAACTAGGTATTTTAGGTATTATATTGTATCAATTTTCAGTATTGGTCTCCCCACTTTTGTTATTTTTTTATGCTTGCTTGTTAGTTTAGTGACTAGCGGGCTTATTTTAGTAAATTCTATTCCCATAATTCCCACAGTGTTAAGCCTCTGATGTTGCTCCTTTGAGTATCAGATTAGGATTTGCCTACAGTCATCCCGGGATAAGAGTGGTTTTAGCAATATGCTCTGTCTCCTTCTCTGACCACTCCAGTCATTGTGGCTGATTGCTGTATAGTTTTCAACAAATATAAATTGCTCCACAGAATATACCAAATTGGCTTGACTCTAATCGTGGGGACCACTACTTTACATGCAAGGGCAATCAGGCTCCTGGTATACTCAGCAGCACTACGCCCAATGTATAGCCTCCATGCAGAGAGTTAAGGGCTGGGGCCCCCACCACTGTCACACTTGGCCAGCAAAAAAAAAAAAAAGGCTGGAGGCAGGGTGAGAAATGCTATTGTCTATAAGATAGCCCTCAGACCTGTGAGCTGGGGGGTGGGAGTGGGGTGGGGAGGAAACCCTGTTTTCTTGATTGCACCAATGTGAAATGGACTTATTACCATGATGTTTGGCTGGGATAGAGGAGGGGGAAAAAAACGAGTCTTGGTTCAAATACCATAGAATTGTTTACCAAATTTTAGTAAATTTCCTTGAATAAATGTTTCTTCATCCTTTAGAACATTTCCACAGACTTTCAGTGGTTGTTTTTTGATAACTATTACCACTGCTGCTGGGGAACAGTTCCACAGAGCTTCCATGCTGTTCTGCTGGAGGTGCCCAGCCAGTGAGCTTTTTAAAAGTGAAAACTGTATCATGCCCCATTCAAAACTCTCCAAAAATTCCTTTCACATTTGTAACGAAGCCCAAATTCCTACTAAACTCTAAAAAGTTCTATTTAAACCAGCCCCTACCTGTCATTGGATCTCGTCTTCTAGCACTTTTTATTTACTTTATTCATTCTGTTCTATCTCTGTCCTAATAAGGGGGATCCTCTTCAGGGTCTGTTTTCTATTCCCTGCGGAAAGCTCTTTTCCCTGATTTCTCCATGATCTTCTTCCTCATTTCATTCAGGTCTCTGCTCACATGTCATTTCAAGACATTCTCTAAAATAGTACCTGCCCCTTCACTCATTATCCACATATCCTACTTTGATTTTCTTCACAGCACTTAAATTTACTTATATTTGCTTTCTTATTTGCTTAGAGTCTGTTTCCTCCAAGAAGGACACAGACCTTTCTTTACCTATCTATTCACCACTGTATCTCAAGTATTTAGAACTAGAGACCTGATGCACAAAATTAGTGCATGGGCACGGTCCCTAGGCCTGGCTGGCAATCGAAGCACAAGCGTCTGGCATGGAAGGGAAGGTCCCAGCTGACCTCTGGGCCCTGGGCAGCACCTGGGCCCCGCCTGGCTCCCTTAGCACCTGGGAGCCAGGTGGCGGCCCCACTCCCGCCACTAGTCGTCTGCAGGGTGATCAGGCCCCACTTGCACCCACCATGGCCTGGCGCCATCTGCTCACCAGCTCCACCATCCCACCACGGTCCCACTCTCGTGGGGGCCCAGCACCGCATCACCGACACCCGCCATGTTCCACACCACCCCTGGTGGTGAGCGCATGTCATAGCGAGCAGTCGAACTCCAGGTCGAGGGGACAATTTACACATTAGGCTTTTATTATATAGGACTAGGGGCCCGGTGCACGAAATTCGTGCACTGGGAGTGGGGAGGGGGGAGTGTACCTCAGCCCAGCCTGCCCCCTCTCACATACTGGGAGCCCTCAGGCGTTGACCCCCATCACCCTCCAATCGCAGGATCGGCCCCTTGCCCAGGCCTGATGCCTCTGACAGAGGCGTCAGGCCTGGGCAGGGGACCCTCATTTCCCCCCATCACTGGTTCTGCCCCCAGCCCAGGCCTGATGCCTCTGGCCCAGGCGTCAGGCCTGGGCAGTGCCGGGGTCCAACCCCAGCAGGTCCAGGGGTCCCCAAAGGTGTGGACGGAGTCGGCGAAGAAGGAATGACACGGAGACAGCGTTCAGTTGATCAGCAGCCTAGCCAGGATCTCTAGCCCGGATCTCCAGCCAAGTTCTGGTCTGGATCTCCAGAGAGGTTCTGCTTAGGATCTCCAGCCAGGTTCTGTCCAGGTTTTCCAGCCAGGTTCAGTCACCAGGTTCTAGTCAGGTTCTCTTGCCAATTTCTGTAGTCAGGTTCAGTCCAGGATCTTTTGCCATGTCCTCTCCAGCGAAGTTCTTCTGTCTCTAGAGAACGTTCTGTGTAGGTTCTGTCTTCTTAATTCTGTCTCCTGAGTTCTGTGTCCTGAGTTCTGTGTGTTTCTGTCTTGTTACAACTGTATTTATACCAGTTGATTCAATCCTATCAATCTCTATTACAAAGGTTAGGGCGTTTCTTATCTCCATTCCAGGGAGTAAAGATTATGTAGCTTAAGCATGATTGTTCATAGTTAAAGTGATTAATTACCCGCCTGGCACTTAGTTAAGCGGTTTTATTCCCTCCCTAACTTCAGGGGAAAATCCCTACCTGGGGAAACCACCTTTCTCAGAGACCTTGGTTAAAACACATAGTGCCAAGAAGGTGAGCAAACATATTAAGAACAGTATGCCATATATGCCAGGTCCCTTGAAACAGCAAGCATGGACCGGCTCCCGGCAGGGCAGGGGACCCCCAGACCCCTCCGATTGCTGGCTCTTCCCCTTGCCCAGGCCTGATGCCTCGGCCAGAGGCGTAGACCCCCATCACCCTCCGATCGCCTGATCGGCCCCTTGCCCAGGCCTGACGCCTCCGCCAGAGGTGTCAGGCTTGGACAGGGGACCCCCATCTCCCCCTGATCACTGGCTCTGGCCCCCGCCCAGGCCTGAGGCCTCTGGCCCAGGAATCAAGCCTGGGCAGGGGACCCCCATCTCCCTCTGATCGCTTGCTCCACCCCCCGCCCAAGCCTGAGGCCTCTGACCCAGGCTTCAGGCCTGGGCAAGGGGACCATCATATCCCCCCAATCCCCGGCTCCACCCCCACCCAGGCCTGATGCCTCTGGCCCAGGCATCAGGCCTGGGCAGGGGACCCCCAGCCCCCAGCCCAGGCCTGATGCCTCGGCCAGAGGAGTTGACCCTCATCACCCTCCGATCACCAATCACAGGATCGGCCCCTTGACCAGGCCTGAGGCCTCCGGCAGAGGTGTCAGGCCTGGGCAGGGGACCCCCAGCTCCCCGTGGTTGCAAGCTCCGCCCCTGCCCAGGCCTAACGCCCCTGGCCTAGGCGTCCAGCCCGGGCAGCGGGGACCTGCAGTGGCAGCGGCCCCGCGATCGTGGGCTTCGCTTTAGGCCCAGGCAAGGGACCCCTAGCTCCCGGGACTGCCAGCTTCGACCGTGCCCAGCTCCCATCGCTGGCTCCACCTCTCCTTCCTGCTCTCACTGGCCAGGGCGGAAAAGGCACCTGATTCTCCCATCATGGCTGGGGGGCAGGGCAAAGGCGGCCCCAGGGCCGCCTTTGCCCTGCCCCCCACCTCTTAGCTCCCCCCTGGGTTTCCGATCACTGTCAGTGGCAGGGGGCTTCTTCCTGCTTTCCCTTTCGCCTCCCTGCATTGTGCCTACATATGCAAATTAACCGCCATCTTGTTGGCAGTTAATTTGCATATAGCCCTGATTAGCCAATGAAAAGGGTAGCGTCGTACGCCAATTACCATTTTTCTCTTTTATTAGTGTAGATAGTACTTGGCACACAGTTGATAATAATAAAGACTTGTTAAATGAAAATATGTAAACAGGAATAGCAATGTTTCTAAAGCTACTTACATTTTAAATGATGCTAACAGGTAAACTTTTTATTTATATCCATAAAGAGCAAAACAATAACCGAGTATGGGAAAAGAAGTAATAGCTGTTTGGCTGAGAAAATATAAACAAACAGAAGTGCCCAAAAGCCAGGAATTTAAAGGTCCATTTCAATAATCCTAAAATTCTTTTTTATAAATAGCACTGCTGACCTGCCACTGCCCTTACACTACATACACCAAAACAATCACTACAAATTCAATGAGAAAGTGAAAACAACACTAAAATTACAAATGTTTACACGACCACTAATTTTCACAGTGAGGGGTAATAGAAGTTTAGAAGTAATCAAATTAAAAATTCTTAATCAAATATAAATGTGTCACTATCACTAATTGTAAATAAAACTTTTTAGTATTAAAAAAGAAAGGATATTATTTCCATGTTCTCACTTGCACTCCATATACCTTCCCATTAAGGCCAAGTTTTGCAATGGGCTTAGCAAGGTTAAACAGAAGAAACTTAGGTTATGGAGTTTTACCTTGAGTCCTGTTTTCTCGTCATCACTCCCATTATTTGTAGATGGTGTCTCATCTCCTTGCCTGGAAACCAAGACAAAATCTTCACTATTAAGAGTGGATACTGAGTCTGAGGACACACTGATTTTTCCAACAGAAGCCTTGTCATCCATGACTCAAGAATGAAGCTCAACTCATGAATGATTAAATATTTTTAAAATGCCTGAAAAACAAAAACCATAAAGATACTCATATAGAATGTCTACCAGATATTCATTTATGCTCTAATTCTTACAAAATACAAATGGAAAAACTATTTAAAAAACACTTCCAAAATATTTTCCCAAGACTTTCACCACTTACAGTTTAGGTTTTCTAATCTAGATAATAAGGGAATTTAATGCTATTCAGAGCCAAGATATTTCAGATTTCAAATAAATAAAACATATTCCCTCGAGAACAACTCTACCTACAGTAATTTACTTGGCACATGTTGCAACTCTATTCTTGGCCTTTAAAACTGTAACAGTACTATACTTCTGTTTTCTATCCTTTAATTTGTAAGGATGTACAAATAAATTATATTGAAGGCACTCAAGTAAATCACTAATGTTTCCTACCATTATTGATACTTAAATACTAACATGTGTTTTTAAGAAAGAAAATTCTACATTAACCACCAAGAGAAATAAATTAAAGTCAGGGCAATCATAAATTCTACAGTTGGGAAATACCTTATGTAGCAAGGAATCAGAAGTCCATTAAAAACTTAACCTCCCCATGTCACAGTTTCTTAGAGCTCTACTCAATATGAACATTACCAATAAAAGTGTTTTAAGCCATAAATTCCCAACAGGAAGTATAAAAACGTGTCACGTATGAAAAGCCATTCAATTATTTATTGACTCCTAAAATAAAACTCAAACTCATCTACCATTTAAAAACCTGGTTCTGTATACTTTGTGGCAATGTTCTCATTTGGTTGCCAAAACAGCAACAGAACAAATACAATGTTATAATGTAGTCAGAAAGCTTTAACCAATTAGCGAGAGTAACTCCAGCTCTATGCTCATCTTGTACCTCTAAGTAAAGGTTCTGAGAGTCTGTTTAATCTTTCCAATTAAGAAATTCTGATTTATTCTTTGGAATTTTAATTGAACATATATTTATTGAACATATACCACATGCCTCGCACTATTTTTCCTTCAAAGGTTCACACCTAGATAACCACCTGGCAGCATGAATCACACAATCCCTAAATAATATAGCTGAAAGAAAACTTAGAAATCATAAATAATATTAAACAAGTAAGGAAATGGAAACCCCAAGAAAGGATCATTTAACTAGGTATAACTAAGGCTCTAATCGAGAACTCTTTGCTGCTTTCTACTTAAATTAATTTCTTTGCTTCCAGGAAATCACAGCTCTACATTTCATAGCACAAACTCTAAATGCATGCTCCAGAATGTACTTTTGAAAACTTTTTTTTTATTGTAGTTCTGCTTCATCCAGTCAATGAATACTGAGTGACTAGAGTCTAAAGAACAGATCAGATTTTAGCCCCAAAAGAGTTTATAGTTTAGTTGAGAATACAGGCAATTGCACGGGTTAACAGGTACTCATTTAGGGTAAACACAAAACAAAAACAACTACTATGGGAACATGTTCGGAGAGGCGCTTAGACATGGAGCTAAGATATGTATTAGAGGTGGTAATAATGTCTTTGCTAAGGACATATAGGGTGTACCCAAAAATGTACACACACTTTAAGTAACAGCTGATAACTCAATTTTCATTCCTTTTCAGGTAAAACTGATTTGAAAGAATGGATGAAGCCAGACTAAGCTCTGAAGAAAATGTATCCTATAGTGCCACTAGACTTTTTATGGGGATCCATCAAAGATAAAGTTACAGTACAAAACCAGCAACAGTCGATGAATTGAGGGTGCACAAATATGGAACGAAATGATTCTTTCTTTGATGTTTGCAATTCCATTGTTTTTCGTTATCAGCAGTGCTTGGACCAGAATGATCATCAGTTTGAAAACATGTGTTGACAAAAAAATAAATTCATTTCTGTAGATTCTTTTAAATTTTGAAAATGAACTTTATGTTAATAAACATTGACTTTATAATCAAGGTGTGTAAACATTTTTGGGGACACCCTGTATAGAGACAATCCCTAAGTTATGATGGTACAACTTTATGATGGTGCAAAAGCGATACACATGATAAATTACCTGAGATACTCAACACTTTATCATAAAATAGTCTCTGTTAAATAATTTTGCCCAACTGTAGGCTAATGTAAGTGTTCTGAGCACATTTAAGGTAGACTGGGCTAAGCGATGATGTTTGGTAGGTTAGATGTATTAAATGCATTTTTGAGTTACAATATTTTAAATTATGATGGGTTCATCAGGACATAACCCCATCATAAGTCAAGAAGCATCTGAACTTCAATACCTCCACGTATCTGCACTCATAGTATACTCTTCTTAAAGTGGTTTCCTTGCTTCTGTGCTCCATCAACTGCAACTCATCATTCATGATCTAATCCTCCCTTTTCTAGTAGTCTGCCCATTTTCACCCCCAAGCCAAATGAATTATTTGCCTTATTTCTGCTCCCACAGCATTTTACATTTTTTATAGTGCCTATATACAGTATTACAATTTGCTGGTGAATGCCTAATTTAATTATTACATATCTATTTTACAGATGAGGAAATTGAGGCTTAAAGATATGGTGTAACTTATTCAAGGTTATGGTTGTAATGTAACTGCTTAGAGGCAAAGCCAAAATGTGAACCCAATGACCTACTTAACTTGATAAAAAAGGTGTGAGTGGTACTTGTAACTGAACTTGACATGCTTGAGACTAACTGTGCTAGTCCAGCCACTAGTCCAGGGCTCAGACTTATCTTTATTCCTTTAGTTTTCTTGAAACTCCTTCTTCGTAAAGGAGTAGTATTGACTGCCTCCAGCTCTACCACTTCAAAGGTATTCCCCACACAAACTGAGCAGTCCCTCTCAAAAATCTGCCTACCCTCCTCTCACCCTCACGAACCTCTTCTAAAAATCAACAACACAATTTCAAAACCAAAAGAATTCTTTTCTGTTCTCATCTTACTTCTACCAGCTGAAATAAATGAAAATACTGACCATTTTCTTATTCTGAAACTCTTCTTTTTCCTTCCATTTTCTACCTCTGACTACCTTTTCTCAGCTGTCATTTAGGTTCCTTCTCTTCTGTCCATTCATTAAATTCCATCCCGTTCCTCTTCTTTTTCCACATTTCCTCCTGGCTATCTCACTAGCTCACTGGCTAACTTCTCTTTACTTTTGACAGGCTTACAGTGGTATAGGAAAAACACATGGAAACAAGTACTTACAATACAGTACAGTCTAGTGTTTGCTATAATAGAGGTATGCAAAGGGTGTTATGAAAACACATAGGAGGGCTCCGATACATGTCCCATGCCCATCTCAAAATCAATTCCATGTGTGCAAAGCGGACCCCCATTCATTACACAAGCATATTCTTCCTTGTAAGTTTCCTATCCTGGTTAACAACTACTGATACAAGACAGGAATGTCAAAAAAATCCTTGAATCTTTTTCTCATTCTCCCTTGAAACTCTAATGGATTTTAATTTCAAAACGTATTTCCCAAATCTATTCCTTCTTTCCTATCATTCATGTCACTGATTGGTGAGTACCTCATTCTTTCAACTTTGCTACGTGTACGTTCCTTTTCTAGACTCTCTAGTAACTGGTTATCAGCGTCTCATAGTTGGTTAATTTCTAAAATTCAGATTTGATTGTATATCCCACCCATTCCTCAAAACCTTTGATTGCTCCTGACTCAAAACAAAAATATTCCACCCTAGCCGGTTTGGTTCAATGGACTGCGGACTGAAGGGTCTGGGGTTTGATTCTTGTCAAGGGCACATGCTAGGGCTGTGGGCTCGATCCCCAATAGAGGGCATGCAAGAGGCAGCCAATCAATGATTCCCTCTCATCATTGATATTTCTCTCTCTCTCTCCCTCTCCTTTTCTCTCTGAAATCAATAAAAAATATTTTTTAAAAAAATAATAATCCAAACTCCTTATATCATTAATTCTTCAAAATCTCTGGAGCCACTCTATCATTCTAGTCTTAACTCTTATTTCTATCAAACCATACTAGACAACTCACTAAATTGGTCATGCATTTTTATACTTTCAAGGCTTTGCTCACACTGTTTGCTAAGGTAGGAATGTCTTCACTTTCCCAGTTAGTCCTTCTCCCCAAACAACAATCTGGTGATACAATCAAACATTCAATCTCCCTATTTCCCTCTGCAACATTCCTTATTTCCCTCTAGGGTTCCTAAAGCTTTCATTTGCTTTTTAATTCTACCACAGAATTATAGCATTTATCACACAGTAAAATATTCTATCTTTCCTACTGCACTGTATTGGTTGATCATTCCAGAAACACTTGCAAAATACAAACCACAAGATAAGTGCTGGGAATACCCTGAGCACACACAGTCCCTTTAAAACTACTTATGGCCCTAGCTGGTTTGGCTCAGTGGATAGAGCATCGGCTTGTGGACTGAAGGGTCCTGGGTTCAATTCCGGTCAAGGGCACATGCCCTGGTTGAGGGCTCATTCCCCAGTAGGAAGCATGCAGGAGGCAGCCATCATTAATGTTTCTATCTCTCTCTTCCTCTCCCTTCCTCTCTGAAATCAATAAAAATATATCCTTCCTATATAATAAAAGGTTAACATGCAAGTCAACCAATCGATGGAACAACCGGTCGCTATGATGCGCACTGAACACCAGGGAGCAGACACTCAATGGAGGAGCTGCCCCCTGGTGGTCAGTGCGCTCCCACAGGGGGAGTGCCACTCAGCCAGAAACCCTGAGCCAGGCTCACGGCTGGAGAGTGCAGCGGTGGCAGCACTAAGGACATCCAACTGCCGGCTTAGAGCGGGCCTAAGTCGGCAGTCAGACATCCCCCAAGGGCTCCCGGACTGCGAGAGGGCACAGGCTGGGCTGAGGGGACCTCCCCCCGCCCCGCCCCGAGTGCATGGATTTCGTGCACAGGGCCTCTAGTTTAAAAATAAAACTACTTGAGGACAGGGAACTTAAATTTCATTCATATTATCTTCATATCCTATTTTTGCCTATTTATTTCAGTACTCAATAAATTTGATTGGTTGAATAATACTTTTCATCAGTGTTTAACTGATAGGGTCTAAGTAATGTGAGGACAAATGAAAAATATGCTATACTACATACACATAATTAGGATGTGGATACGAATGATGACTGGAATGAAGAGACTCAAAAAGGGATACCCAGAGTGTGGCTGACTCTTTGGCAAGGTGCCAACTTTCACAGCCAAAACAAGTTAAACACTGAGTCACAAAACATATCTTGGATTCCCTTTGGACCAAAATACTCTCTTATCACTTCCCTCTCAATGCCCATCATTTTTGTTGGTCAACCAGTGAGCAAATGAGTGCAGTTTTAGGGAATCTTAAGGGGAATATTTAAATCACCTTGCTAAACCTAAAGAGTTCCGATTTCATACCCAACACTAGAGGCCCGTTGCATGAAGAGATTCGTGCAATAGGCCTTCCCTTCCCTTGGCTGCCGACACCGGTTTTCCTCCGGCACCTGGGACCCAGGCCTTCGCTCTGGCCCAGAGCCTTCCGTCTTCGCTGCTCCACCCTTCGTGCCTATGTATGCAAATTAACCGCCATCTTTGTTGGGTTAATTTGCATACTCTCCTGATTGGCTAGTGAGCGTAGCAGAAAGAGGGTCAATTTATATGTTTGTTTATTATTAGGTAAGATGGTACTAAGAAGCTTTACATGCATTAATGCTAATCTTTATACTAACCTTGCCAAATAGGTATTAACTTCATATGACAGACAAACTGGAACTAGACTGGTTCAAAAACTTAAGTTCATAGAGAAAATTATGGAACTTGATCCAAAACCTGGTATCTAGGTATGACTGTTCTTTTCTGAAATGCAGCTCTCTTCTGTGGTATTCCTGTCTCCATTATCTCCCCATTCCAATCCATCCTCTTATGTTGCTCCTAGTTGCATCCTTCTAAAACACAGATCTGATAAGATTACTCTCTGCTCAGAAAAAGAACAAGATAGGAAATAGCAAAGGAATCAAATTTCAAAGATGCTATAGCAGGCCAATTCCTGTGGGTTTGTAGCCCTTTAAAACTAATCAAGCAGAGTGCAAGAGAAGATATGGTATTTTTTAAATTGCACCATGTTAATCTCAGCCTTTTTCTTTTTTTTCCGGCTTTGAAGTTTGTTTCCCTGCATTAGTTTCACATAAATTTCTTACAGCCTATCCCTGGGAAGGGTGGGAAAATCTAACAAAACTCAACAGAAAATCATCCCTTCTTATCTAATAACAGACAAACATGGTAATTGACTGTACCTTTGCTACACCTCCCATTGGCTAATCAGCGATATGCAAATTAACCCAACCAAGATGGCGGCCGGCAGCCACGCAGCTGAAGCGAGCAGGAGGCTTGCTTGCTCCAGTGATGGGAGGAAGCCAAGGTTCCCCGCCTGCCACATCTGGCTCTGAACTCAGCAACAAAGTTTCAATTATAGAAGCTAAACAAACCCCAGATACCTGCTTTCAGCAGGTCGTGGCCTCAGAGCTGGAGCGAGTAGGAGCCGGCTCTCAGCTCCAGTGACGGCAACAAAGTTTCAATTATAGAAGGTAAATAAATCCCAGAATAAAAAAAAAAAAAAAAAAGGAAAAAAGGAGAGGCTGGGAGCTTCAGTCGCCGGCCAGCCTGAAAACGGCCCTCAGCCCCTCACCCAGGCTGGCCAGGCACCCCAGTGGGGACCCCCACCCTGATCCAGGACACCCTTTAGGGCAAACCAGCCGGCACGCACCCGTGCACCAGGCCTCTACACTATATAGTAAAAGGGTAATATGCCTCCCAGCACCGGGATCAGCGGAGCCGCGAGGCCTCCCGGCACCGGGATCAGCGCCCAAACCCCCTGATCGCCCTGCAGCTCTGTGTGTGACAGGGGGCGGGGCCACAACCTCCCTATCCACCCTGCTCTGTTCGTGACAGGGAAAGGCGCCCCAACCCCCTGATCAGCCCTGCTCTGTGCCTGATAGGGGGAGCTCCCCAAACCCCTGATCGCCCTGCGGCTGTGTGTGACAGGGTGCGGTGCCCCAACCCCCTGATCGGCCCTGCTCTGTGTGTGACAGGGTGCGGCGCCCCAACCCCCCCCGCCCTGGGCCCTGCTTTGTGTGTGATGGGGTAGAGCCATAACCTCCCCATGGGCCCTGCCCTGAGTGTGACAGTGGCGGCGCCCCAACCCCCTGATCGGCCCTGCTCTGTGGGTGATAGAGGGCGGCGCCCCAACCCCCTGATGGGCCCTGCTCTGTGCGTGACAGGGGGCAGCGCCCCAACCCCGATTGGCCCTGCCCTGTGCGTGACAGGGTACAGAGCTCCAACCCCCCTGATGGGCCCTGCTCTGTGCGTGACAGGGAGTGGCTCCGCAACCTCCCCATCGACCCTGCCTTGAGTGTGACAGGGGGCGGTGCCCCAACCCCACAATCTGCCCTACCCTGAGCGTGACTGAGGGTGGCATCACAACCTCCTGATCCACCCCAATCAGCCCTGCTCTGAGCCCAACCAGGGGCTGCACGTAGGGATTTGGCCTGCCCTCTGCCACCCGGGAGCAGGCTTAAGCCAGCAGGTGGTCATCCCCCAAGGGGTCCCAGACTGCGAGAGGGCATAGGCCGGCTGAGGGCCCCCCCCCACACCCCAGTGCACAAATTTTTGTGCACCAGGCCTCTAGTTTATTTATAAAAATAAATTCCTTTCCATCACCACACTAATTGCTAAACAATAGATGTGTGTCTTCATTTAAGACTGACTCTGAATTTGAGAGCTAAAGTAATTCTTTGAGAACCATATTAATGTAAGCTTTCTGAATAATTTTAGCTTAGCTTATAAAAGCAAAAACAAAAGAAAAAAACTTATTAATTTTGGGCCTACAGCACTTAGGCAATATAAACCACTTTATCTAAGTCAGTCAGGCAAAATTTAACCTATAATGCCTGTGACAATTTACTTCCTTAAACTATGGAGCTAATCTTTTAGTTCAATTCCAGATGAACTAAAAAAAATAAACACCTTAGGAATATAGGAATTTGTAAGACAAAAGTACTATCTTAAGTTTTTTAATTTTTAAAATATTTTTAAAATTTTAATCTTCTAAAATTGTGTTTAAATATACATAACATCATAATCTTTACCATTTTAGCCATGTTTAAATGTACAGTTCTGTGGCATTAAGTACATTCACATCGTTGTGCAACCATCTCCACCATCCATTGCTATAACTTTTTCATCTTCTCCAGCTGAAATAACACCTACTAAACAATAACACTCACTAAACAATAACTCCCATTCCCACAGGCAACCAATACTCTACTTTCTATCTTTATGAATTTTACTACTCCAGGGACCTCATATAAGTAGTGGAATCATACCAATATTTGTCTTTTTATGGCTGGCTTATATCACTTCAAAGTTCATCTGTGTTGTAGCCTGTGTCAGAATTTCCTTTCTTTTTAAGGTTCAATAACATTCCAATGTATGCATATGCCACATTTTGTTTATCCATTCCTTGGTCAATAAAAGTTTTTAAAGACTGGTTGTAACTTAATAGGATTGTTAGAATAAAACTCACAATATCAGTAAAGTGCCTAAAGAAGACAGCCAATGTTTTCAGCGTTATTTCTCACTTTCTCATGAATAATCAAGCTTCATTAAGACTTTTAAAAGTCAACAACAGTCTGGTTTAAAAAAAAAAAAAACAACAACTGGGAGTTGAACTTCTTAGTCCTTTTTTTGATATACAATACATGATATTATAGCTTCAGTTTTCTCATATGTAAAATGAGGGGACTGAACCCTTTCTATCATTTTGTGAATGAGAGTATCCAGGAAAGGAGCAGGGATGCCAGGTGCTTTCAAGTCCTAGTCCTTGATAGAAGCATTAGTTCCATTTTTACAGGTGAAGAAACTGAGTCTCAGAGTCATTAAGTAGGTTACCTTTAATTATATAATATACTCAGTAAGTAGCAGGCTTGGGAAATATAAATCATTTTTATTCTAAAGTTCACACTCTCCTCTCTATATACTGATACCTCTAGTCAGTGAAAGACAGAAGATGTAAGGCCAGGAGATGAAAAGCACCTAAAACTCATTTAACACTACTGATTAAGTGCAATTCTGTTGACACCTGAAAAAACTAGCCCATATAAGTGGTTTCCCCCATGTTCCTGTGGCTATTTCAGGAAACAGAACCCGACCCCCCAGGTAAGCTTCACTTCAACACAGTAGCTCTGAAACAAAATATTTAAATTATTCGGATGGCATTTCCACAACAGACACTTATCTCTGGGAACACATGAAAAGTCAGCTTAATAATATTGTACTACTCATTCACAAGGTCAGATTGTTTTTCTGACCTTGCTAATATAGATATTTTTTAAAGGTAACCTTGTCTTTACTTATTCTGAAACAAATTTCTAAAGCATAATATAATTCATTTTATAAATATAAAAATGTGAATATTTTTGAGCAATACAGAATCATTCAAAAACTTTTCTTCCTTTTAGGAAATTAGTCACATGTTTTCTTCTCATCTACAGTGAAGAAAACGAATCTATCCCATTTAGAGTATCAACCTGTCTACACTCAAATCTGAAACATTTATATTACTCATTTCTCCTTAAACTATGTGAATTTAATGCCATGCAAGCAAATCATTTGATAGATAACCAAAGCCTAAGATATATGCAATAAATATGGTTTCTCCTTTCTATGACCTATGATTTTCAGGGGAATGTATATAGACAAACCACAAATGTTTGGCAAAAGACACGTTTCATGCACTTTCTGATAAAAAAATAAATAAAAACAAAAGACCCTGGTCCACAGTTTCACAAGGATGGTGGGACATTTGACAAGTATGGGCAATCAATAAACATTTTCTGAGCATCTTCATTAACAGCACTGGAATAGGCACTGCATAATATTAAAAATTTTAATAAATATTTAAGTTCCACAGGTGTTTTTAAAACTATCTGAAAAGATCTTTTCTCACAAGCAAAAGCAAAAATAAAACCTTCTGCTAGGGAACAATTTTAGACAGAAATCACTCTTTTCTTCAATTCACAGAGAACTAAACAGGTAAGTACAATAAAGATATAACCATACCATTTCTCTTCTGCAGATATATCAGAAGTCTATTCATAGACAATCGTGTATCACAGCAAAGGGGTTTATGTGATATGTTCCTACTCTTACATTGCCAGAAACCATTTATCAGCATACTTCAAGGGCATATAGAGTTTATTGCCTATACAGTAAAAATATTAAAATGATTAACTCAAGCCTCTTCCCTACAGTAGTATTACAGAAATACCCAACTTTCAATCCAATTTAGCCTTAAATGCTGTCTCTAATACCCTTGATGATATTTACAATATGTCCCCTAAGAAAGATTCTACATATCAATTTCTTTCCCTGATATAAAGGTCATCCTCAGAAAACGGAAAATTATAACCATAGGTTGATGGTTATAATTACCAAAATGTACAAATAATGGAAAATGGGAAAAAGAAGTTTCAAAAATATAGATATACTCCTTCACATTTTAAAGCCAAGGGAATATACACTATTTAATGTCATGCATGAACTTGAAAACAAGTTTTACTTTTACTATTTAATGATCCATAGAAAAAGGGATTGGGGTGGGGGGAGGTTGGGCCTTATAGAACTCTACTATGATATAAAGAACCATTAAGAAATTCTCACTGTTGACTACCTCAAAGTATTACAGTTGCTTTGGAAAGAGAAAAACTTACCAGGCTAAATTCTATAAACTAAAGTGTTAATGACTTGCAAACTGCCATATTTGGTCAGTCTTTGCACACAAAGAGAAACACAGCTGTTAGGGTCAACAAGAGAGGTTACAATGTAAGTTTAAATGTCTATCTAATATTGTTTTGACTTACAAGTTTTCTAAAGAATAATGATCTGAGGATGATCAGAAAACAAGAGGGCAGGAGGGACAGAACAAGGTAACCAAATTATTGCAAAATGAAACAGCTGTTAAATTGATACACTGTTTTTTTTCATATATACCAATGGGCATGAGTCTATTTTAGCCTTGGATTTTCTTTCTTTGGGACCTAACTATGGAAAACCAATAAAATAAGGCAATTACATACAAAGCACCCAAATGTCATGCCCAACTATGAGTTATCTATGTTGGTTAAATTAGTATGTCTTTAATATTTGAGTTTTATCACCAAGAAAGATGATATGAGTTTTATTCATTTATTCCACATGCTTGAAAAGGTTAATGATATCTGATTATATTGAAAACTACACAGATATTATAGGCAGCCTATGTCAAAACCTCAGCACAGTCAACAATAGCACCAATTTAAATGAATTATTTTCTGAAGCCTGCAGTCAAAGGTCACTTGTTAAAACAATTACTGTGAAATGATGAGACCTTCAAAGTAGGCTTTATTTTAGCTGGACACATTCTCAATAAAAGACAATGACTTCTTTAAAAGAATCTGGGCTGCAAAGTCTAGCTGGAAATATACTCAATAAAAGACAATGACTTCTTTAAAGAATCTGGGTTGTAAAGTTGATATATATTTGTGGAAAAATCATGTCACCCTCATGTAAATAATATGCAGAATACACTTCTTTCAATATGCAGTAGAAAAGATAAGAAGCAGGTGCCTTCACTTTTACAGTATCACTAAATTACCTCTTAATCCAGAGTAAGCACCTGTAAACTGCTAATAGAACACCATGCCAAAAAAAGGCCAAAATGTGTATATAGTTATAGGTTAACTATCCAGACAAATATATACCTTAACACCAACGAGTTAATCAACTGTAAACTGAATTATAAAACTAAAACAACAAAAGGAAATGTACCAAAAAGTAGCAACAGTTCAATTACAAATTTGAGTTGATAAATCCTATTAAAGCCACTTATGAATTTTAAATGTTACCCATACAAATTAATCATGGATTCAAATTTTACTAATGCAAACGGAGTTCTACAAAGCAAGATCACACAGAATTCTCTCCCTTATTCATTTGCAGTTTGAGTAAACACTACTTAAAAGCCTTCAAAATATATAAAACAGCACTCTCCACCAACAGGTCCTTTTTTTTTTTAAGTTTAATGTGCACTTCCTTGGCAACTAAGCCTTTTTTCAACTACTTTTCAAACATTAGTTTAATGTGACACAGTTCAAGTCACCCTCCATTGTTTTTTACTTCCTAAATAAACAAAGCAGCTGGAAACACACACACACACACACACACACACACACACACACACACACACACGTATATGAATACAGGTGTTTATTAGAGTGAACGTAACAAAATACTTATGAAACCTATCCCTGGCAGTTTTTCCCCTCCATTGATAAAAATAGCAAAAGCTAAAATATCTCACATTCAAATTGGAACAGGATTTTGAACTAACGGAGAACTAGTAGAGTACCAGTATCATGATTACTTCTGCTTCCAATATAAATTAAAAGAATCCCCGAGTGACCCTAGTATGGAAATGCCTGTAAGAGCAGGTGCAGACGGTAACAGTCTGAATGATACTGACCAAAGTACTACCAGGCAATGGACAGCGAATTCCTGGAAGTCTGGTTATTTTCTGGCTTAACACCGAAAACCCTGAGGTTTGCATCCACAGCAAGGAAGTATTGGGAGCAGATATTTAAAGAAGATGGGGCGAGTGGGATGCCGCAGGCACTTCAAGTTTAGGCGGGGAAAATGAGATGGTAAGGCCAGCACGAGAGGGCAGATCCACACCAGAAGAAAGCAAGTCTTTCAAATGAGTCACAGCCCAGGAAGACGGGCCGGGGCCGAGGCCAGCCCAAGTCAGATACGGGCCCTGGGGGCAAGAGGGAGAAACTGAGGCGGAGGAAGAGGCCAGATGCCCACACAGGACCTGGCCCCAAACATTAAAGTCAAAAGCCAAACCGGCTTTGCTAGGGGCCCAGAGGGGCAGCCACAAGTGTAAGACTCTGAAGACAGACACCCACCCAAGACAGGGGGAACCGGTTCGGGCAGGGGCGCCGAGAGCGTTCCCACCTGCGCATGCGCCCTCTCCCCTCCGCCGCAGCTTCCCCTCCCCCCAATCACAGCTCCCCTCACAACACGGCTCTTCGAGGGAGCTGAACGCAGTCTCCCCGGCCCAGGCCCGCGGG
The DNA here is from genome assembly GCF_963259705.1 of Myotis daubentonii. Classification (NCBI taxonomy): domain Eukaryota; kingdom Metazoa; phylum Chordata; class Mammalia; order Chiroptera; family Vespertilionidae; genus Myotis; species Myotis daubentonii. The sequence continues at coordinate 72,976,846 of NC_081850.1, read as the reverse complement.
ATGGGAACACAGGTTGGCTCCTCGCGGAGGATACCCCCTGGCTTGGTAGAGGGAAGGTGGGAGGAGGAGGAGGGAAACGCGGCCCTACCCGACCCGCCGTCTCCTCCTCCACCGCCTGCCGTTCGCCGTCCGGGAGGCTTCGTCGCCTGGGCCTCCCTAGCTGCCCAGCCCCCGTCTTCCCCGCCCCCCTATTCACGTGAGAGCGGCTTTTTCCGCTCTCTGCCCGCCTCCCGCCCCGTGTCATAGGTCCGCGGCTGAGCCGCGCCGCCCCATTGGCCCAACAACAAGCGGCGAGGGCGTACTTCCTCTCCTCGACGCCCCACCTGGGCTTTGAGCCCGCCCCTAGTCTGCGCCTGCGCGGGGTCTGCACTGGCGAGGAGCCCCGTGGCCGGTGGGCTTGGACAAGGTAGTGGCTGAGCGGGGACTGGAGGCAGGACGGGGATGGAGGGATTAGGAGGCAGCGGGAGAGGACGCAGGCTGCTGGCACCTTTTGAGCAGGGGATCTTCTGCTCACCTTTCACGTTGAGTACTTCTTCAAAAGCAGCGCTTAACAGTGTTAGTCAACGCACCTGGCCTTTATTGAGAGCGCACGAATGTGCCAAGGATAGTGATGGGTCCCGGATATCTTATTTGGCTTTACTACAAACATATGAGAAACCTGAGTTTTCTCGTTTTACAAAGGAGCCCAACCTAAGTTAGAGAATTCAGTCTAGAAGCAAAACTTCTGACTCTCTGTCCAAGGCCTTGAGCTTATTAGAGGCACGCAGAATTGCACAGAAATGAACAAGGTTGTTTCAGTGTTACTCGAAATGCGGCTGGAATTTTATTTGAAAATCATTCAAAAGTAGAATATGGAGCAAAGACAACGTAACGAATTTTGAATTCCCTGTCCTGAATAAATTTACAATGTAGTTGGAAATACAAACAATGATTAAAGGTGCTATTTCAGTCTTGATAATTTATAATTCTACAACCTCTTCCTTACTCTTTTCTTTTAATTCAAATAGCATATGCTCTTTCCTGGTCAGTGACTCATTCCCAATGTTTTCCTGTGGATATTGAATCAAAATCAACCAGAGAAAAAGCTGTGTTCTGTTACAGTCCTCTTTGTGACTTGTCTGTCACAATAGACTAGCTAAACTCCCTCAAGAAATAGTTCTGTTCCTTTTCTCCTTATACACTTATATAGTAATAATACCCATTTAAAAGATACAGTATTAGGAAGAAAGTAAAATGCCCTGAATTCCTGACAACCACTTTTATTTTGGTGACCATACATGCATGTACTTCTTGACTCATGTACACCCCAATATATATGTAAACCTTAAGAGAAAATTTTCTAACAACATTTTATTACAGAATAGTATATCTTGGAGAAAAATACACACACGCTAAAATAAATAAAAATATCACATTCCCACCACCAATGTTAATACTTTAAATACGTCCTTCTGTGTCAACATAGTTTTTCAAAATGACGTCACAGTATAGAAATCTACTTTAGTCAACGAACATACACATTTTTTCAGTCACTTTTCCTCTCATATAATTCCTAGATCATATTCAAATTATATATCAACCTAACAATGTTTTTCCTGTTGGCTTTCCCAAATCAGTAATATTTCAGAAAATCTTCCTCTCATTTAATACCTAACTATAATCAATTTTCTGTCACCTGCAATACATTTTTTTTATACATTTTATTGATTTTTTACAGAGAGGAAGGGAGAGAGACAGAGAGTTAGAACATCGATGAGAGAGAAACATCGATCAGCCGCCTCCTGCACATCTCCTACTGGTACATGCCCTTGACCGGAATCGAACCTGGGACCTTTCAGTCCGCAGGCCGACGCTTTATCCACTGAGCCAAACCGGTTTCGGCTACAATACATTTTTTAACAGCTAGTTTTCCCAAGTTAGTATCAAATCCAGGGCCACATATTGCTTCTAGTAGTGTTCCCAAGTATTTTTTAATGTAGCCCTTAAGAAAAAAATTTAAAGACACTGGCTTATTAAAGAAATTAGACCACTTTAAGCACCTTCTGAATCCAAATATTTGCTTCCTCGAGGTCAGTTTGTTCCTCTCCCAAGCATGTCAAACTCAAAGACTAACATGGGCCAAATAAACAAGGTTTAAGTTTATATGGGACGCACAAAAACAAAAGCTTCAACTTTCATAGAAACATGTGTTTATTTCGATAGAGACATGCTGAATCCAAAGGGCTGAAATAAATGAGTAATCGTTAACATAAATAGAACATTTTAATAAAAATTAATATTTTTCCTTGAACATTAACTTACCAGACACTGAATAACTGCACAAATTAATAAGTGCAACACAAATAAACCTATTTTTCTTGTTCTCCAAAAGCGAAATATTCTCTGTTGGGCACACCAAACAAGTTAAGTACAAGACTAATGACATGGCAATCAACTGCTAAAATATTCGCTGCTAGTATTAGTGGAGAGAAATGGTGCACCTGCAGGTAAGGCAAGTAAGGGAAATGAATGCAACATGTTTAGAGTAATCAGTCATTAGCAAATGTTGTAGTTCGTTATTAATAATTATGTATAACAGGATATTGTAACAAGTTACAAAATTTTTATTAAAATGTTTCTTACATACAATTATATTAGCTGGGCCACAAACATATTCGTTGTGGGCCGCATGCAGCCCACGGGCCTTGAGTTTGCCATGCTTGCTCTAGACCTTGTATTTCCTTGAGATATGATTTCTAGTTATATCTCAAGTTTCAATGGACTGAAGTCAAACATTTTGGGCTAGCACATACCATAGGTTATATGTCATTTAATACAGAACTCAAGTATTTGGAGAACAAGGTTCTTATTTCCTATCCTGGCTCCAGCAAGCACACTTGAATGTAAAGATGATTGCCTGCCACAAGCTGAAGGGGTAAGAGAAGGTTAGGTGTTATTATACTGAAGACTGACACTGAAATGAACCTCAATTTACCAACCAAGCCTTCCCCTGGAAAATGCAAGTTTTCAAATAGACTCCAGAGTTCCAAAATAGTTACTTGAGATTCTGCCAGGACAATTGTTATCTAGGTAGAGGGATGAGTTCCTTGCACTTCCTACTCCATCTGAGAAACAGAAAAAGAAAAACAGAAAGAAAAATGAACAGAGGCATAGGGACCTATTGGACACTGTCAAGAGAAATAAAATACCCCTGTGGGAATCCCAGGAGAAGAGAGAAAGGGGAGGAAGAATAATTACCAAACTGTAGCAAGCCAAAGAAAAGAATCCTGAAAGTAGCAAGAAAGAAATGATTAATCACATACAAAGGACCCTCCGTAAGATAAACAGCCAATTTTTCCATCCTAAACCTTGGAGGCCAGAAAGTAGTGGGTTGATAATATCCCAAGTGCTAAGAGAAAAAAAAAAAAGTGTTGACAAAGAATTCTTTATCTAGCAAAACTGTTTTTCAAAAATAAGGGAGAGTCCAGCTTAGTGGTTGAGTGTTGACCCATAAACCTGGAGGTCAAGATTCCGGGTCACATGTCCAGGATGCAGGCTGGATCTCTGGATCACTGGTGGGGGGCGTGCAGCCGATCGATGATTCACATCATTGATGTTTCTCTCTCTCTCCCCATCTCCTTTCCTCTCTCTGAAAATCAAAAGATTTTTTTTTAAATGAGGGAGAAATTAACAAATTCCCTAATTTTAAAAAAAGTCAAAGGAGTTTGTTACTGTTAGTTACCACTGAATCTGCTCTTCAAGAATGCTAAGGGGAATCCTTCAGGTTGACCTGAAAAGACACTTGACAGTAACTAGAAGCCATATGAGGAAATAAAGATCTCCTTTCAGTGTCAATACATGGACAATTATAAAAGCAAGTATTACTGTAATTATGACTTGTAGGTACACTTTTTATTTTCTCCATGACTTAAAGAGAAATGCATAAAAATATTAATCTATGTTATTGGACACAAAATGTTTAAAGATGCAATTTATGACATCAATAATAAGAGAGGACAGAGCTGTACAACAGGAGTTTTTGTATGGTATTGAAGTTGGTATCAATTCTATTAGAATGTTGTAACTTTGGGCTATTAAATGTTATTCTCATGGCAACCACAAAGAAAATATCTATAGAAAATACACAGAAGGGTATGACAGGTGAATCAAAACATAACAAAAATCAAATAAACACAGAAAAAGGCAATAATGAAGAAAATGAAGGCACAAAAGCTATAAGGCCTATAGAAAACAAATAGCAAAATGGCAGAAAGAAATCCTTCCTTATCAGTAATTACTTGAAATGTAAATTGCTAAAACTCTCCAATTAAAAGACAGATGGGCAGAACAGATTAAAAAACAACCATGATCCAACTATATGGAGTCTAGAAGAGACTCCCTTTATTTATTTTTTAAATATTCTTTTAAAAAATATGTTTTTATTGACTTCAGAGAGAGGAAGGGAGAGATAGGAACATCAATGATGAGAGAGAAACATCACTGATTGGCTGCCTCTTGCATGTCCCCTACTGAGGATCAAGCCCAAAAACAGGGCATGTGCCCTGACTGGGAATCAACCATGACCTCCTGGTTCAGGAGTCGGTGCTCAATCACTAAGCTACACCAACTGGGCTAGAAGAAACTCACTTCAGATCCAAAGACATTAATTAGTTGAAAGTGAAAGGATAAAATAGAATATATTTCATGTAAATAGCAACCAAAAGAGAGCTGGGTTGGTTATACTGAGATATGCAAAACAGGGATGTAATTTTTTTTTAAAGGTTACAATAATAAAAGTAAACAAAAGAATGAATAAATAAATAAATAAATAAATAGGTTACAAGAGACAAAGAAGGTCATTACATATTAACAAAAGGTTCAATAAAGCATGATGATATAAAATTATAAACTTGCCCTAACTGGTTTGGCTCAGTGGATAGAGCGTCAGCCTGCGGTCAAGGGCATGTACCTCGGTTTCGGGCACATCCCCAGTAGGGGGTGTGCAGGAGGCAGCTGATGGATATTTCTAACTCTCTATCCCTCTCCCTTCCTCCCTGTAAAAAATAAATAAAATATATTTTAAATTAATAATAAATAGAACAAGCTATAGAAGATAAGTAAGGAAGTAGAGGACTTGAACATCACAATAAACAGAGTACATCTAACAGATACATAAAAAACAATCTATCCAACAACAGAATACACATTCTTTCCCAATTTACATAGTGCATTCTCCCCACCACCTACAGTATAATAAAAGATTATTCAGCCCAGGAGTTGTGTGTCACTGGTTGAGTGTTGATCCATGAACCAAGTAGGGCATGGTTCAATTCCTGGTCAGGGCACATGTCTGGGTTTCAGGTTTGATCCCCAGTTGGGGGTGTGCAGGAGTCAGCCAATTGATGATTCTTTCTCATCATTGATGTTTCTACCTCTCTCTCCTTCTTTCTTCCTCTCTCTGAAATCATTTAAATACATATATATATTAAAGTATTATTCACTATGACCAAGTGGGATTTATCAGAGAAATGCAAGGGAGGTTCAACATAATTCAATGTAATATATCACATTTTAAAAAACTAGAGGGTGTGGGTATGAGAACACATGATCATCTCAATTGACACAGAAAAGGCACTTGAAGATAACAATCCCTGCTCATGATAAGATCTCTCAGCAAACTAGTTATAGAAGGAAAATTCCTCAATATGATAAAGGTGTTTGTGAAAAACCCACAGCTAACAATATTCAAATAGTTTAGCTTCCCCTCTAGGATCAGGAACAAGTAAAGGAAACTTACATTCCTGCTGCTATTCAACATTGTACTGTAAATTCTCGTCAGAGCTATTTTTAAAAAGAAAGAAAAAAGAAAATAGAAAGCATCCAAATTGAAAACAAAGAGGTGAAACTATCTTTATTCACAGGCAACATAATCATAAATATAGAAAATGAAGTTTCTAGAGCTAATAAACAAATTCAGCAAAGTTGCAAGGTATAAGATCAACACACAAAAAGCAATTGTTTCTACACACCAGCAATCAACAATATGAAAAGAAAATTAAGAAAGAAATTCCACTTAGAATAGTATCCTATATAATAAAGATGCAATATGCAAATGGTCATTATGCTGACCAGATCAGCAGGAGGGCAGTGGAGAGCTACAGGAGTGGGCAGGGAAGCAAGCTATGAAGGGGTCGGGAGCTACAGGAGGGTGGGGCAGCAGGCGGAGAGCTATAGGAGGGCGGCAGCAAGCTACTGGCACATGGATTCGTGTGCAGGGCTACTAGTCTATAATAATAAAAGGATAATATGCTAATTAGACCAGACATCATTCTGGACGTCCTTCCTGACAAAACTGGGACAGAGGGAAGCCAGAGAGAAGCTGGTGCAGGCAGCCAGGGGAAGGACAGCCTACTCTTGCATGAATTTTCATGCATCAGGCCTCCAGTCAAAAATAATTTATATACCCTGAAAACTAGAAAACATTGCTGAAATTAATGAAGACCTAAGTACATGGAAAGTAATTCTGTATTCATGAACAGGAAGGCTTAAAATTAAGTTGTCTATCCTACCAAAAGTGACCTACAGATTCAAAACAATCTCTATCAAAACTACAACAGCCTTTTCTTCAGAAATGTAAAAGCTGACCCTCGCAGTATGGGAGAACAGCAGGCCATCCATGAACCAGATGCTAATATTGTGTAGAAGAACAAAGATTACATGGGGAAATAGGTAAAAGGGATAAGAATGGATATGCAAGCCCTAGCCGGTTTGGCTCAGTGGATAGAGCATCAGCCTGCGGACCAAAGGGTCCCAGGTTCAATTCTAGTCAAGGGCATTACCTCAGTTGCAGGCTCCTCTGGGGCCTGGGCCCTGATCAGGGTTCCTGCAGGAGGCAACCAATTGATGTGTTTCTCCCACATCGATGTTTCTCTCTCTCTTTCCCTCCCTCTTCCATTCTCTCTAAAAATCAATGGAAAAATATCCTCGGGTGAGGATTAACAAAAACAAAAAATAAATAAAGGTGATTAAATGTTTTTGAAAAAAAGAATGGTTATAGCTGAAACCGGTTTGGCTCAGTGGATAGAGCGTCGGCCTGCGGACTGAAGGGTCCCAGGTTCGATTCCAGTCAAGGGCATGTACCTGGGTTGCGGCATATCCCCAGTGGGAGATGTGCAGGAGGCAGCTGATCAATGTTTCTCTCTCATTGATGCTTCTAACTCTCTCTCTCTCTCCCTTTCTCTAAAAAAAATTTAAAAAAAGCTGACCCTCAAATGCACATGGGATTTCAGGGGGCCTGGAACAGCCAAAACAATCTCAAAAAAGAATGAAGTTGGAAAACTCATACTTCAAAACTTACTACAGCCTGGCCAGTGTGGCTCAGTGGTTAAAGTGTCAGCCAGCACACGAAAGGGTCATGGGTTCCATTGCTGGTGGATGTTACTTACCTGGGCTGCAGTTTGGATCCCAGGTCCCAGTGGGGAAGAGTGCAGGTGGCAACCAATCTCTCTCTACTTATACCCCTCTCTCTCTCCCTCCCTTCCACTCTAAAAATCAACGGAGAAGAAAACATCCTAGGGGGAGGATTAACAACAAAAAACATACTACAAAACTGCAACAATTAAAACATTATGTTACTGCCCTAGCTGGTTTGGCTCAGTGGATAGAGCGTCCGCCTGCCAACTAAAAGGTCCCAGGTTCGATTCCAGTCAAGGGCACACGCCTGGGTTGCCAGCTCGATCCCCAGTAGGGGGCGTGCAGGAGGCAGCCAATCAATGATTCTCTCTCTCTCTCTCCCTTCCTCTCTGAAATCAATAAAAATATATTAAAAAACAAAACAAAAATATATTACTAGCACTAGAACAGACATATAGTTCAATGTAATAGGAGAGCCCAGAAATAAACCCTCACATATATAGTCAGTTGATTTTTCAACAAAGGTGCCAAGAACATTCAATGGGGAAGTAAATGCCTTTTCAACCAATAGTACTGAGAAAACGCTCTCCACAAGCAAAAGAATGAGGTCGGTTAGGTACAGCCGTGGTGACGATTACTCAACATTGTGACTGTACTTCATGCCCCAGAACTTCACACTTACAAATTACTAAAATGATAACTAACTATGAGTGTTCTACCACAATACGTCCCCCAAGTAGGGAGAACCCAGGGAGCAATCGGATTGCAAGGAGAAGGAAAAGGAGCCTAGGATGACCAAGCTTCCTGGTCGGCAGGGCTGCGTCGGGGATGATGCCGTTCACCTATACAAGGACCACAGGAGATAAGAAGCAGATGAACGCGAGATAAGGTCAAAAGGTACATTGGGGCGGGGGGGGGGGGGGGGGCCGGGAGCTACATTGCTACATTCACATTAGGACATTCAGTTGAAGATGTCTTGTAGGCAGTTGGCCCTGGAGCTCAGGAGAGCCGTCTGGGCTGGCGAGAGAAAGTTGGGAAAACGGTCAGCACGCAGTACGTAAAGGAAGCCACGGGAATGCGAGGCCCCCGGGAAACACCCACATCCCAAAGCCAGGAGAGCGAACTTGCTTTCAGGGCCCCACCAGGCGAGTCCACATCCCTCGGCGAGACTTACCGAAGCTTCAGGGCGGAGGCGCCCTCCAGGCCCCTGCAGACCAGGACCATGTAGGCAGGTCGAGGTCCAGCTCGAGAGGAGCCGCTGAGAAGCCGGAACCCCAAACCCTAAGGAACCCCCGCACCCCCAAGTCTCAGGAGTAACCGCTCGCACCTGGAGCCCAAAGCGCTCGATCCGCACTCCGCGCTCCGCGTGGAAAGTCCCTCTCGCGGCCCCGTCGCCTTGCGAGCCTTCCGATTGGCGGAGAGGACCATGGGACCTGGAAGTCGTCCCTGTCCGCGAGGGCTGCCCTTCCGGTTCCGTTGGGTCCCCCTTTGGCTCGGGTTCCCTGCCCCTCCCCCATTCCGGAGCCCCGAGGGGCCGGAGCTCCTGGTGGTGCCGGATACTGACCGTGGCCTTCCCCTGGGTCTGTAAGTGCGGAGGCGGCCAGAGAACCGGGCAGGGGTACGGGGTCTCTCAGGATGGAGCCCCTTGGGGCCCTCGATGGGCCAGGACGTGATGGGGGCCGAGGGGCTGGCCTAGGCCCGGGGGGACTTAAGGAGCCCTTGGCCCAGCCCACGCTGCGCCCCGCCCCTTTCCCTTCCCTCCTCCGGAGTGTTTAAGGATGCTCCCGGGACCTCCTCCTGCGACCCCGGCCGAGGTCCCAGCAGTTGGCTCGGACGCCTGACTCTGGTTTCTTGTAGGAAGAGCCAGAGCGGGGGCTTTGGCAAGGCCTTGGTGCCAGCCCGCGGGAAGCACTATGAGGTTATCCTTCTGCCGGGGTTTCCTGCGCATCAGCTTCTGGCTGCAGCACCTTTTCTATGACTGGCGCTGTGCCAGGCACTGGGGATGCGTAAGATACCGTCCCAGTTTTTATAGTCAAGTTTGGGAGCCACATATAAACAAATAAGTGCTCCGACAATCGAGTATGTATGAGTCATACATGTGTGAACTGCTCAAGGGGCAGCTGCTGGGAAGGCTGAAGAGAGAAAGTGACTTCTGAATTATACTTCTTGAACATCAGGTGAAGCGCTTTTCAGGCAGAAGAAACAGTTGCAATGCTTTGAAAGGATGACTGAGCATAACTTGTGTGGGGAGAGGAGGAAACGGGGGTGGAGAACGGGGGGGGGGGGTCCTTGTGTGTAGATAAGATGTGAGATTGGGAAAGTAGACCAAGGTCCAGGTGGTGAAAGGTTCACTCCTAAAGGAGGTGGATAGTCTTCATAATTTTAAGGAGGAGAATGATACAAAGTTGCACTCTAGAAAGCCATATTATTCTGGAGATCAGTCTATAGAATAGAAATTTCTATAGACTGATTCTGAACTCTGTAGCTAAAAATCTAGGTATACTTATTGGAGGTTTTGTGTGTGTGTGTGTGTGTGTGTGTGTGTGTGTGTGTGTGTTTTAAGGAGTAATGACATCAGCTTAGAAAGCAGTATTGAAGTCCTGAAATCGAGTTATGAAGGTATTACTGGAAAGCAAGCAAGTGTGCTATAGTGAATGGTGTGAAGACTCCATAATAAATTGGCTTTTGAGGGTGGAAGGGGTACCCAAGCTGATTCCCAGGTTTTAGGCTTTTGGTATTTGAAGAACATCGATGCCATTGTCAGCAATAAAGCCATAAGCTTAGTGTAGATTACAAATTTATTTTTTTGATATGTTGCATTAGAGGTCTAATGGAACTTTCCAGTGTATAGTTGAAGTGCAAATCTGTAGCTTAGCCTAAATATTGTGGCTAGAGGTAAAGGCTTGAGTCATCTGCATAGAGGTGGAAGCTATGGGAATAGTTGCCAACAGGAAGATATTATTGATATTGAAGGGAATAATTTGGGGAATGGTTGCATTATGAAATAGTAGTTGGTGTAGCAGCAGAAGCAGACTTAGGGGATAAAGCATAAGAATATAAAGTTCTTACAACCAAAAAGACCCAGAAATCGGATGTGAGGGCGATCTGGCTGCGACATCTGTCACCCCATTGATCGCCAGGGTTGATTCGGCTGATCTGGCTGGCTAGGCGGGTGTCCCCCTCCTCCCTCACCGATCCATGTGCGTCCCTCCCGAAGCTGCGCGCTTGGTCGAAGAGGACGAACTCCCCCCCCCCCCCCCAGGAGAGGACCGGTCTTCGGTCAAGGGTATACGAGTAGCTGCGCTCCCCTGCTAGAACCTCCAAACAAGCTCTCAAAAAGACCCAGAAATCAAGAGAAGAGAATATTGAGAAGGAAGCCACTGGAACAATTCATGCAGAGCATTTGGGGAGTGAGGGGGGGGGAATATTGAATTTTTTGTATTAAGAAATCATTAGTGATCCTTCAAAAAGCAATTTTAGCAGAGTGATGAGGTGATGATATATGAAATAATGGAGTTCTCAACTGGTTGTTAAATGAGGATGAGAAAAGGCCACATATGAAGGCTTTCCCAGAGAAAATTTACAGGCTTTATTTGTTTATTTACCTAAGGAATGCTTATAGAGCTCATTCCGGGTATTGTTCTAAGCTTTTTTTTTTTTTTTTTAATGAACTTAATCTTTAAATTTAATTTACTTTAAAATGAATTTAATTTCCCATAACAACTCTATGAAGTAATATTACTATTTGACATTGGGTATATGGAAGCACAGAAGTGGTTAAATAACTTGCCTAAGGTCACACAGCTAGTAAGTGGTTGAGCAGGGTTTTGATCCTAGGAAGTATGGCTCCAGAATCCATGGTTTTATACTACTAAAGTAAGCAGTGACTAAATATGGGAGTCAAAGGAGTGGGGAAATTTTAAGCAAAGGTAAGCTCATTGGTAAAAAAGGGAGAGGCTTGGACAGTGATCCAGATTGAGAAGAAGGTAAGTAACGGTTTTATATTTGTTATGTATTTCTTTTTTATTTCTTTCCTCCTGTCTTAGATCTTCTTTCAATCTGTGCCATTTTAGGTCCATTTCTTTCACAATTAGGTCAATTTCTATTACACTTTCATCTATCACTTACTATCTATAATCTAGTCTCCTCTTCAACTTCAGACTCATATCCAACTAGCTCAGTGGTCGGCAAACTCATTAGTCAACAGAGCCAAATATCAACAGTACAACGATTGAAATTTCTTTTGAGAGCCAAATTTTTTAAACTTAAACTATATAGGTAGGTACATTGTTATTAACTTAATTAGGGTACTCCTAAGGCTTAGGAAGAGCCACACTCAAGGGGCCAAAGAGCCGCATGTGGCTCGCGAGCTGCAATTTGCCAACCACTGAACTAGCTAATGGATCTTCCCCTTGATGCCATGCCGGCTCCTCTGACTAAACATTTTAAGACCAGACCCATAATCATCCCCTCCAGTATTTCCTAGCTTATTGAATGGCACTCTTGAAGACATCCAGTCACTCTAGCCAAATATCTTGGTGTCATCTTGACCTTTGCTTTCTTGTTCATCCCCTTGGTCACCAAGTTCATCAGTTGATTGTTTGGAAAAACTCTCAATTCTGTTTCTTCTCTCCGTCCATATTATTACTGTCTCTGTTCAGTCCTCATCATTTCTATCTTGATCTGCTTGAGTAATAGCATACTAGCAGGTTTCTTTGCCTCCGCATCTACTTTCCTTAGAGCCATTCTCCATAAATTCTTATTTTTGACTAATTGAATTTTAAGATAATGCAATAGTTTAGACATCATGTATTTCAAGTGATACAGTAATAGCCTAAGGCAAGTATTTTGAGTACTTTGAACTGGCGTTAAGTTTGGTTAAGGTTGGCCTTGAGGGTGAGGATTTAGGAATTTTTAAAATAGAGAATGTAATAAAACATTGAGAAACCAGACAGGCTTTCTGAGGAAGTAAGCCTTGAAAAAAATAAAACACAGGAAAAAATCAAGGACTAAGTTGTGAAGGTTATATATACTGTTATACTTTTGTGCATACTTGCAAAAGACTGGTGGAAAACTGAGGCCAGTAGTTAAATAACTTACCCACTTCTATACAACAGTTTTAAAATGAACTAGGTCTATAATTATTCATCATATATAGGTCTCAAAAACAATAAATGAGAAAAGGAAGTTGCAAGCAATATGTATAGTTTATGTCTAATAACATAAACTGTGGGTAGGCATACAAAAGTGTTTTTAAAATGAGGAAGGGGTCCTAGCCAGGTAGCTTAGTTGGTTAGAGCGTCATGGGACGCCAAGGTTGTGGGTTCCATCTCTGGTCAGGTCAGGGCACATAGAAGAATCAACCAATGAACACATAAATAAGTGGAACAACAAATCTCTCCCTCCCTCCCTTCCTCTCTTTAAAATAAACCAACTAAAAAAGTTAAATGGGGAGAGGGAGAGTCATTAAGGACCAAACTTAGAACAAGCTGAGTACTGAGTGAAAGGTAGTTGGGAAAGGGGACTTTGGCTTTATCTATAATGTTCAAAATTTTTCCAGAAATGATGTATTTCTGTATATGTTATGTAGAATAATAAGGGGGAAAACACACAAAAGTGTGAAAACTTGGAGAATGTAGTGTTCTGACAGTTACCCAAAAGAAGAAAAGGATTGAGGTTTATAGAGAGAAAGGCTGTAGTATATTACAACATCTTTAAAAAATGGCATATGATGTTAGTGAGATAAACAAAGATTTCCAAATAGTTGTGAGTGCTAAGTTGAAATATAAAGACACTTTTATGAGGTAGATGAGGAAACAGACTGACATACAGCTTGGTAGATTATTGTACAGATAGAAAAGTTTTCCTTATCAGTAATTATTAGAGGCATTTGACATAAGAAACTTGGGTATATTCTCACTGCTCAGAGCATACCAGTGAACATTGTCTAACCTGGAATACGTATTCACTGATCCTTTTTGGTTACACGTATGAACAAAGGGAAATTTTCAAATCAGTTGACGCATTTGTTACATGGACATAATTATGGAAAAATTATGTAAATATAAACAAAGAGAAAGTGATCTTAAGTGAGAATTACATTGATATTTGAGAAATAGGTCATTCAAAACTTGCTGATGGAAACGGCGGATTCAGATTTAATTGAAGTAATCTAAGCAATAGATGATTAGGACCAGAACTATGGCAATAATAAGAGACAGAGGGAAAGAGAGAGAGAGAGAGAGAGAGAGAGAGAGAGAGAGAGAGAGAGAGAGAGAGCCAGCCCAGCTGGTGTTGCTCAGTGGTTGAACATCAACCTATGAACCACCAGGAGATCATGGTTTGATTCCCGGTCAGGTCTGATGCCCAGGTTGTGGGCTCCATTCCCAGTTGGGGGTGTCTAGGAGGCAGCTAATCAATGATTCTCTCTCATCATTTATGTATCTCTCTCTCTCTCTCCCTTCCTCTCTGAAATCAATAAAAATATATTTTAAAAAAGAATAGAGAGAATTTTGAAATCATTCTGAGGAAAGAATCAACAGGATGTAGTGACCAATTCTACCTGCTCAGTTATTTCTTCCAGTTACTAGAAGCTCTGCCATAATCTAGAATTATATGAGTGGTTTTTATGAAAAGTATGAATAATTACTGTACTAAAATGTTAACTACAGTTGCGGACTCTGTAAACCCAATATATTTGTAATTTTTATTCTCTGTTTTATTTGCAAATTGAATTGTTTCAGTCTAAAAAGATAAATACACAAAAGATGGAAAAAATAACAGTTAAAATAGGTGAGAAAACAAGATAAAACAAGGGTAAGGGTATAAAATGCAATCAGGGATAAGACTAATACATAAATCGCTATTAATATTAAGATCCTCTAGACTTGACACAGATTTCACTTTAAGTTGTACTTTTTGTTTTTAAACATAAGCCTTTTATTGAAGTAAATACACAAAAGCATATAAATCATAAGCATCCAGCTGAATGGATATGAGGAGGGAAATTTGAACAGTTCCACAGTTAACATTATTCCTATAAAACTTGAGCTAGCCTAGTTGTTGGACACATTTTGGCATCACGAAGCTTGGGCACAAGTTCCACTCTAATATTTAACACTTTCTACCTCTCTTAAATTGAGGAAGTTATTTATGTTCTCCAAGCTTGAGTTTCCTCATATGTAAAGTGGGAGAAATAATAATACCTACCTTACAGGGATTTTGAGGATTAAATGGGTCAATATTGGTAAAGCACTTAGCCTATACCTGGTACATAGCAAGGTTTCTGTAAACTTAGCAAGGTTTCTGTAAAGATTAACTACTATTCCTTTAATTCTTTTTTTTTTTAAAATATATTTTATTGATTTTTTACAGAGAGGAAGGGAGAGAGATAGAGAGCCAGAAACATCGATGAGAGAGAAACATCGATCAGCTGCCTCCTGCACATCTCCTACTGGGGATATGCCCGCAACCCAGGTACATGCCCTTGACCGGAATCGAACCTGGGACCTTTCAGTCCGTAGGCCGACGCTCTATCCACTGAGCCAAACCGGTTTTGGCCTATTCCTTTAATTCTTAATTCTTAAATAAAATTAAGCCAGTTTATAAGAAACACAGTTATTTCCTTTCATTTTGTCATTTTTAAAAAGTAAAAAAAAAAAAAAAAAAAAAAGGCTTTTTTAAAATTTAGTTTTATATTATCAAAAGTATTTTGGAAATAAACCCTCGTAAGAAATTTTTCCCAAGGCACTCAATAATAATTTCAAATTATTTTAATAATTTTAAAGTTTATTAATAAACTTTTATTATTCTGCTGTGTTTTGTTGAATGATCTCTGTAAAAAGTAGCAATTGACCTTTGCCCTCAAATAATTAACAGTCTATTGGAAAGAGAAACTAGGGACAGGAAACAATTAAGGGATAAACTGTGGCCTGGAAATAAGAGTTTATCAACGGGAAACAATAGAGTGGGCTGACACATATTATTGAAAACTTCTTAAACAGGATAAAATGTCTTTTTTATTCAATGTGAGCACTTTCCTGAATATCTCTTTGGCTGTTCCTCCTGGTAAGTTTATTGAGACTGATGGATAGGAATAAGTAAAGGGAACTTCCAGCTCCTCATCTTCGGAGCTCCAAGGAACAATGAAGTATTGTGAGTCCTGTCACACTACAGATGGAAGCCGTTAATGCTCATTTTGGGGTGTGAGTGGGAAAATACTGACCAGAGGGTAGATTAAGGACAAGCTAAACTCTAAAAATGAATGCCCCTTTTGTTTGGTTATTTGAAACAATAACCATTTTTAAAATTCTGTTTTTCAATTGGGACATTTGCTCTTTCCAGAATGAATATATTAAGCTACTGTATTTGCTAACACTGACCAGTGATAATACAGTTTTGCTGTTTCTTTACTGATATATTTCCTGTATCTCCTAGATTTATTCCTTTTCATCTGATATTCACCATATTTTCTCTGATGCAACATTTGCTTCTTTACATCTTATGTATATTTTTGTTAATATACCTGCACCCTACCAGTTCTCCCTCCTAAATATCACCTTTCTTTCAATGACAGTTTCATTTAGCTGAACTTGTACGCTTAGACCCTTTCTTTACACATTCCTTTTTTTCATTCTCTGTATCCAGTAAATTACCAAGTTCTATGAAATAGCTTTTGTTGTTTTTCTTTGCTCCATATTCCCATTTTCCTTCCTTCCTAAGCTCCATGGCCTCAGACCTGTCTGTAATGCTTCTGCAGATGCTGAGCTGGTCTTCCTAACAGCAATTCTTCCTTCTTACCACTGCCAAACAAATCCTGTAGGTTTAACAAACACAACCTGAGCACTGCTGTGTGGTTAGTACAGTGTTAGGTGGCAGGAGAACACACCAGTTTGAACAGAAGAGGGTTTGACCAGTAATGTGGCTGCAATAAGTATAATTTGAAGCGAAAGGAAAAAGTGGTTGGCTTTAGAAGATGGATGCCCCCAGCATTAGCCTGTTGAATAGGATGGAGATGTTTCTGTCTATGAAGCTTGCAGTTTGGAGGGGAAGGAACAAGTATTTAACAAATGATTTTTAGTGTTATGATAGAAGTACCGAGCAATGGGTTCAGTAGAGAAAACTGTTAGTCTAAAGCAGCGGTTCTCAACCTGTGGGTCGCCATCCTGTGGGTCGCGACCCCTTTGGAGGTCGAACGACCCTTTCACAGGGGTTGCCTAAGACCATCGGAAAACACATATATAATTACATATTGTTTTTGTGATTAATCACTATGCTTTAATTACGTTCAATTTGTAACAATGAAAATACATCCTGCATATCAGATATTTACATTACAATTCATAACAGTAGCAAAATTACAGTTATGAAGTAGCAACGAAAGTAATTTTATGGTTGGGGGTCACCACAACATGAGGAACTGTATTAAAGGGTCACGGCACTAGGAAGGTTGAGAACCACTGGTCTAAAGGGTCAGGGAAGGGCCTCTCAGAGGAAATAAAGTCAGAATTGGCTAGGAGCAGTGTTCTAGACTAAAGAAATAACTGTGCTAAGGCTTGGAGTCAGTAGAATGCCATCATGCACCAGGCACTGAGCAATATAAGACTTAAACCCTAACCGGTTTGGTTCAGTGGATAGAGCGTCAGCCTGCAGACTGAAGGGTCCCAGGTTCCATTCCAGTCAAGGTCATGTACCTTGGTTGCTGGCACATCCCCTGTAGGGGGTGTGCACGAGGCAACTGATAGATGTTTCTCTCTCATCGATGTTTCTAACTCTCTATCCCTCTCCCTCTCTGTAAAAAAAAAAAAAAATCAATAAAATATATTTTTAAAAGAAGACTTAGACTCTGCCTTCAGGAGCTGGTTTTCTATGAACCTTTGCAGGTCAGTGTTGTAGAAGGTAAAATTATAAAGATTGGGCTTTAGGATCCAAATCTGGCCAAGAGCAGCTGGTTGTCTTATATAATTCTCAACTACAGAGTTGATGAATGCTCAAAATTCAAGGTGAATTTATTGATGGACTGAAATTATCGAGCTATTTCTTAAGGTATAGCTGATATTCTACTGATCTCACTGGAGACTGGTATATAGACAGAGAATGCCAGTTTATTATTTTTACAATGGCTGGTGGCAAAGCTAATTCATCCTTCCTTTTAGAGATACACACAGGAAGCCAAGTTACCAGAAAATTATTTGGAGAGTATGGAATCAGAATATGGGGACTTTTTCCATATTTATTTTTTCTATAAAGGGACAGATATGCAGAGAATTTTGGCAAAGACACCTTCTCCATAGTTGAATGTGTTATGCCAATGTTTATCTTAATTATTATTAGTTTACTTAAAAATTTATACTCAAGAGGTTGGTCTTTATCCACAAGACAATGGGCAATCACAGGACTTTAGGTAGGGGTTGAATATAATCAGAACTGTGTTTTCTAAAGATGTCATGTGGTGATGTAGGAGTTGGATTAAAAGGAATAGAACCAGGAAGCCACGGAACATGTATGAGTCTGTTCTAGTTGTCCAGTTGATGCATAATGATGTATAAAGTTGGGCAAAGAAGAAAGACCAGAATCCAGTAAAAATTAATTAAATATTTGCTCTTACTCTGATTCCCACCAAGTGGTTTATGTTTTTTCTATATCAAATATTTTATTTCCTTTCTATATCAAGAAATGTTTCTCAAGAGAGAATTAGATTTGTCCAATGCACAGGATATACATTATCCCTTTAGGTCTGTAACTTTCATTTTATTGTAGAAATACTTGTATGAATAAATACACATCCTTTTAAACAGAAGACGGTTTACACAGGAATGGTGCAAGCAATGTCATTGCAGTTCTTTAAAATACAAAGCAAAAGAGCAGTGTTTTGTCTTTGAAGAAGTAGGTTCACAGTGTCATGCAAAAGAAAATTGTTATGTCATTATTACTTGTTGGGATGTTTTAGTTTCTTTTTGAAACCTGAAAGAATTCTCATTTGTGAAGAAAAAAAAATGCTCATTGGAGTAACTCAAGTACTGTTCCTGTATCTTTAAAAGTTGAATGAATGCCAAGCTATTTATACTGATACAAGTCCACTCCTCAGGTGCAGTTGACACTTGATGTTGACAAGGAGTAATTTTCAACAGCCTTTGAAAGCTGTTATACTGTTTCCTCTTTCAAGGCAAATTTCATTTGTATACATACAAACAGACATGATAACACAAATTTGGTTTTGGAAAGAAAATTCAGGTTTCTTCATTGTTTGAATTTTCTTAAATTCATCCTTTTTACATTTCTGTTCTTTAGGTCTGCCAAAATGTCTGAAAGATCAGATCTCCTTCACTTCAAGTTTGAAAATTATGGAGATTCAATGTTACAAAAAATGAACAAATTAAGAGAAGAGAATAAATTTTGTGATGTTACAGTTCTCATAGATGATATTGAGGTACAGGGGCATAAAATTGTGTTTGCTGCAGGTTCCCCCTTCTTAAGAGACCAGTTTTTACTGAATGATTCCAGAGAGGTGAAAATCTCCATATTGCAGAGTTCCGAAGTGGGGAGACAATTGCTCTTGTCCTGTTATAGTGGTGTGCTGGAATTCCCTGAGATGGAACTGGTAAATTACTTGACTGCTGCGAGTTTTCTTCAGATGAGCCACATTGTAGAACGGTGCACACAGGCCCTGTGGAAGTTTATAAAGCCAAAACAACCACTGGATAGTAAAGAGGGATGTGAACCACAGAGTGCTTCTCCCCAGTCAAAAGAACAGCAGGGAGATGCCAGAGGCTCCCCAAAGCAGGACTCACCTTGTATTCATCCATCTGAAGACAGTATGGATATGGAGGACAGTGATATTCAGATTGTTAAGGTTGAATCTATTGGGGATGTATCAGAGGTTAGAAGTAAAAAAGATCAGAACCAGTTTATTTCTTCTGAACCCACTGCTTTACATTCATCAGAGCCCCAGCACTCCCTGATAAATTCAACTGTGGAAAACAGAGTAAGTGAAATAGAACAAAACCATCTCCACAATTATGCCCTCTCTTACACAGGCAGTGATAACATCGTCTTGGCCTCAAAAGATGTCTTTGGGCCTAATATTCGAGGTGTAGACAAAGGCCTACAGTGGCATCATCAATGCCCAAAGTGTACCAGGGTGTTCCGTCACCTGGAGAACTACGCCAACCATTTAAAAATGCACAAACTATTTATGTGTCTACTCTGCGGCAAGACTTTTACTCAGAAAGGCAACCTTCATCGACACATGCGTGTGCATGCCGGCATTAAACCTTTCCAGTGTAAGATCTGTGGGAAAACCTTTTCTCAGAAGTGTTCCTTACAGGATCATCTTAACCTTCACAGTGGAGATAAGCCCCATAAGTGTAACTATTGTGACATGGTTTTTGCACATAAGCCAGTTTTGAGGAAACACCTTAAACAGCTGCATGGCAAAAACAGCTTTGATAATGCCAATGAGAGAAATGTGCAAGACCTCACAGTGGATTTTGATTCTTTTGCATGTACAACAGTTACAGACTCTAAAGGGTGTCAGCCACAACCTGATGCAACACAGGTCCTGGATGCAGGTAAACTGGCCCAAGCTGTCCTGAACCTAAGGAATGATAGTACTTGTGTGAACTGAGTAGGGGCTTTATGCTCAAAACTAGAAGTGACTGAAAACGTGGCAATAGTCTTGAGTGTTTTTAGAAGAGATTTTGCTAGCTTGACTTCTCCAAAGCCTCTGTGCAGTTTGTAGAATGAATCAAAGTACTAACAGACCAGGCAATTTACCACTTGGAGTGGTTTTGCCTTCCTTTTGCCCTCTCCCATTTTCTGTTTTGAATTATCTTGTGATGCCTGTCTTCCTTTCCCAAGGAGTATTCCATTTGTCTACCTAACATTGACTTATGTTTTAGACTGACACATTTTAGGCTTTTCACTGGACGCATTCGGAAGGCACCAACAAGTTAATAACATCACCTGCAATCCACTAATGGATGCTATGCTAAGAGAAGTGAATAATATTTTTCTTTGGCAGAAAATAGGCTAAGATATAAAGTGATATTGCTATTGGCCTGACTATGTGATAGAACTTCTGGTTGCCTACTTATAATTCATCTATGAATGAATGACTCCCTACCGTTTGTACTTTTCTTGGAACTGGCTATAAAGAAGTGTTTTAAGTTGTTCAGCACTCTTTTCAACAGCATTATGGCCCCCAGCTTTATGTCACTGAATTGTTCACATAGACCAGAGTACAATCTTTCCGGCAACACCTGCAGGCATAGTTAGGTATCACCATGAGGAGCATAATCAACAAAGAATAGAAGTACCTTTGTACAACAATTTAACATGAGATGTCTTCCTCAAAAGAAGCCAAACGCTTATTCATGTGTAACTTATTGATGCTTTTTAAGTCAGGATGCTCCAAGCATACTTAAAATGTACTAAAGTATAATAGTCTCTCTAAAAAGAAGCTATTTAGGAGTCAGTCTTTGGACTCTGCTTTAGAGGTTAGCTATCAGAGAGGTGTTTAGCCATCAGAAAGGTGTTTGGGCTTCAGAGTTTTGTTCAGTGTATTCTAAGAGTCTCTGAATTCTCATTTTCTCATGTACCTTAATTTCTAAAATGGATGAAAAAAATGGGTCGTGGAATGAGCAACCAGGCTTTTGCATTCAGATATTCCTATAGCCCCACCTTGCTATGTTTGATAGATCGCTAATACAAAGTTGATCTTCCAAGTATGGTAAAACAGAACAACTGTGTGTTGTAGTTCAGAAGTAAAATTTTGAGTCTTATTAGTTTTTGACCCATGAGTTAGACATAGGTAATAGAAGTGTTAGAGTCCTTAGAGAGTCTTAAGAGATAATTTACTCCACCTCTCTCTTTTTTTTTTTTTTTTTTAAGTTGGGGTATTAATAGCCCAAAGAGGTGGCCTGGCCAAGGTTGGCCAAATAAGATAAGTGACTAAATATGAGCTAATGTCTCCTCATTTTTTCTCACTATCCCTTGGCTTAACAAGATCTAGTACATAATCAAGAATACATTAGCAAAAAGCTCACCTTTGTGAATCCCTATTGGCTTTCTAAGACAGCCTGGATTTTGCAAACAAAATATCACAGGAGGATTTATTTTTGTTATTTTTTAGTTAGAATAAATATTACATTCATCCCAATCAAGTGACTGATTTGCTGGGTATTAGGGAGGGAAAGGACAAATAAGAATAAATGTGAGAAGGATCTAAATGTGAAACTGATTTTGTCTGGAAACTGTTTACTTAATTTCCATCAGGATTTTGTTTTCATGTTTGAGCTATGAGAGTGCATATACCGATAAACCAAAAATTAGGTTTAACTTGAGTAGTCAGGGAATTCTTAAAGTTGTTATAATTTGATACATTTACATGTGAATCTGACTTGAGGTATTATTTCTACCTTTTGTTAAAAGATTTAAAATGAGAATAAAATTGAGTGATAAGACTAATAGGTATCTTATGCCTAAGGTCACTCATTATATGGTCTAATGATGCTGCCAAGCATTCCAGTTTTTATATGACCCAGGCAGAGTACCAGTTCTCTGCAACAGTGTGACATTTCCATGTTAACCAACAAGTCATTATTTCCTTTGAACATCATTTTGGCATGGAAATTTCATGCTGGAGTGCTTCCTTTGTTTATATTCATGTCCTGTTTTTGTTACTGGCTTGAAGACTAAAAGTCATGGGTTCAAAATAGATTGCTCTCTTTGGTTGGAGACTATTGCTGGGTTCATCTAGTCATTCAAGAAGCATTTATTGAGCACCTACTATTGCCAGGCACTATGCTAGATGATGAGGATATGAAGGTAAGATTGCAATGATCCCTGCTCTCACAGATCTTACAGTTTCATGTAGTCTTAGGGAGCTAAGATATCAATTTGATTTTAAACTAAGAGTAATAAAAGAAACTGCCTTGCTTTTTTTGATCACTTAAAATCAGCATCTAGATGGTTTTGTATCTGTAAAAGCTATAGTTCTCACCTTTTGTACTGCAAACCTCTTGGCTGGGCCGGTGTTCTGTTTCTGTGAGACATTTTCTTAATTTTGGTGGGATTTTACTTTTCTCCTTCTTTGTTTATACATGTTTCTTAGATTGTATTTCAAAGTGGTCAAATTATTGATATCAAGTAAGTTTTATAGAGGAAGATTTTTAAAAACCTTAGTTATTCAGCATTTGTATTTTATGGATCCCCAGGAAAACTAAAAAGGGGAGAACACTCTTTACCATAGTTGGTTTAAAAAAGATACTGTATCACAGTTATTTATTTATTATTTAATTTTAAAGACAAACTCCAAACCGAAGCAGCTCTGAGGTAAATCAGATGTGGTTTTAATTTGTTTTAGTTTCTTTTTTAGAAAATCTGTAAGTGGAGGGTGACCAGTGTCACTACTTTTAAATATTGTCCTAAAAAAACAACCTAGAACATTTTATTTCAGCTGGTGAATAGCTGTTTTAAACCTGTTGTATGTTAGACATACTATGAACTACCTCTTCACTTATTATGGGGAAGTTTCCTTAATAAAAGTGTGACAATTAAAGCTCTGGTGTGAGTAGTTTATTTTTTTCTCCCCTCCTTTCCTTTTCAATTGCTTGAATTTGAATACAGGAATACTTCCTTCATTCCTATTCTTTAAAACACATATATTTTTTAATATATTTTATTGATTTTTTACAGAGAGGAAGGGAGAGAGACAGAAAGTTAGAAACATCGATGAGAGAGAAACATCGACCAGCTGCCTCCTGCACACCTCCCACCGGGGATGTGCCCGCAACCGAGGTACATGCCCTTGACGGGAATCGAACCTGGGACCTCTCAGTCCACAGGCCGACGCTCTATCCACTGAGCCAAACCGGTTTCGGCTAAAACACATATTAATAAAATATGCTGAGCTTGGCTTCAGAACCAAATATGAGTTAACCAGAAATTGTTTCTAGGGTCAGTTACTTAAATGAGAGCCTGTTGACTAAGGGGTAAAGCAACTGCTTTTAGGAGCTGGTTCAGAAATTCCTTCATTTGGCAAATACTTGGATGCCTACTGAGTGCTAGTCTTGGGGAGTGTAAAGATCGGTAAGGCACTGCCCCAAGTACCTCTGCTTAGATGGGACGCAGATTTCAATACTGGAATGATAATTGCAATAATGAAGGCAATCAAAGGGTTGGCTTGACAGGCTCCCAACTAGGAGCCAGCTAATTCAAGGCAGTTCCTGGTGGCTTTAAGGATGAGGGGATTTTGAAGGGTTAGTGGGAGGAGGGATTGGGCAAATGGAAGAAAGCAGTAGATGAGAGGCTTCGGTTTGCCCAAAAACGTGGGCGGGGCGGGGGGTGAGGGTGAGAAGGAAGCGATAGAGTAAAGGAAGAGAGATCCAGAGGTTGGGGCCAGATCCTGATGGGGCTTTAGCTAGGCAATCTCGGATACTGATCCCCATGGCAGTCTCCTCTCCTTCCTCCGTCACCTTTTAAATTGCAGGCGGCCCAGTAAAAGGAGAGGACCTGGCCATAATAATCCGCGAGGGCCTCCCTGTGGTCCCGGCGCGGGGTATTCTGATGGACGCACTGTACCCCAACTTCACAAGCCTCCTGCGATTCGGAGGTTGGGGCGAACTCAGAAGGGGAATTGGCTCCCGTACTGATCAGGGACCGGAGAAATGGGATTTGCCGGCACCGGGCATCTTTCTGTCATTCCGCAGGGGTGGGGGAGTGAGGGAGGGAGGATGTCTCAGAATGTCCTTCCGGTATGCTCAGCCCGCCCCCTGCGGGGTCAAGGTGGTTGACACCGGATGTATTTCCTTCCAGACTAAGCCCACCTTCCGGTCCGGGTCCTTCGCTGAGGAAACGTCGGTACTGGTTTTCCGAGTGGGTGAGTGAGCGGCGGGGAGACGCGACGGGTGGGGAAGCCCCACGAGGAGGAGGAGGAGGAGGGCAGCTGGGTGCTGCCTGGCGGTGGCTGGGCTGGTCCTGTCACCACCTGGTCGACAGGGCCTTGGTCCTGTTGGGCTTGGCTCGGGAAGACCTGTGGCAAGCTGGCGGCGCTTCCCGGCCGCGGGAAGCCAGGTTCAATTCCGCAGACGCTCCCTAAGCTCTTCCTGCTCCGTGCCGGTCCCCGGCGTTCGCTGCAGGAACTCGGCTGAACGAGGCGCTGTTTCGTGATGCTCTGGGAGCAACCGACTCTTAAGGGGGAGACAGGAGGCGTCTAGGAAGCCTTACTTGATTTAGGCCGTAAAGGAGCCAAATCGCTAGCTGGAAAAAGTAACTGGAGCGTAACATGTGCAGAGGTGCATTCGGGGGTCTTCTTGCCTGGGCAGTGGTGAAACTATGAATATCAAAGAGACTTCCATGAAAAAGAGTAGAGAAAAGATAAAGCTATAAAAGTGCTTAAGGCCAAATCATGAGTGACCTTTTATTTGCTAAAAAGGTTAGGCTGTCCCGTAGGTAGAGGACAGCTGGAGAGGGGGCCGGGGGAGAAAAGTTTTGAAAGATGTCAATTTGCCCTAGCCAGTTTGGCTTAGTGGATGGCGCGTTGCCCTGCGGACTGAAGGGTCCCGGGTTCAATTCCGGTGGAGGGCACATGCCCGGGTTGCAGGCTTGATCCCCAGTAGTGGATGTGCAGGAGGCAGCCAATCAGTGATTCTCTCTCCTCATTGATGTTTCTATCTTTTTCTCCCTCTCCCGTCCTCTCTGAAATCAATAAAAATATTTTTTTAAATAGATTTTATTGATTTTCTACAGAGAAGAAGGGAGAGGGATAGAGAGCCAGAAACATCGATGAGAGAGAAACATCGACCAGCTGCCTCCTGCACGCCCCCCAGTGGGGATGTGCCTGCAACCAAGGCATATGCCCTTGACCGGAATCGAACCTGGGACCCTTGAGTCCGCAGGCCGACGCTCTATCCACTGAGCCAAACCGGTTCGGCATAAATATTTTTTAAAAAATAAATAAATAGCCCTAGCTGGTTTGGCTCAATGGATAGAGCGTCGGCCTGCGGACTGAAGGGTCCCGGGTTTGATTTCGGCCAAGGGCACATGCCTGGGTTTCGGGCTTGATCCCCAGTAGGGGGCGTGCAGAAGGCAGCCAATCGGTGGTTCTCTCTTACCATTGATGTTTCTATCTCTTTCTCCCTCTCCTTTCCTCTCTAAAATCAATAAAATATTTAAAATAAATAAATAAATAAAGATGTCAATTTTGGTGGCACTCAGTAGGGTAGTTTGGAATATAAGAGGCTGGTATCAAGGAGAACTTTTGGAAGATATGGCAGTGGTCCAGGTGAACAGAATAAAGACCTGCAGTAGTGATGGGGAGTCTACAGTTTGGAGATTACATTAAGGTTTCTAATTTGGGAAATTTACAGCCATTTGGTAGTGGCATTAACTATACAAGGCACATAAATTTAGCCAAGGAGAAAAATACAGAAACTGTTAACTACAATGCAATATAATATAAATGCTGTAACAAAAATATAAAAAATGTGCCACAAGATCAGAGAGAAATGCGTTTTAATTTTTCTGGAGTTTGAGGTTTAATTTTCTGAAATGTATTCTTAGCACCCAGATTAAAATTTGAGTGAGTATTCTTTTACCGAATTCAGGTTTGGGATTTTAAAATTCTGTTTGTTTTTACTAGCACAGTGTAGGAAAGCATTCCTTATCCTAACAGCAATGTTTGTATTATATTTTGCTTAGATTTTGACCATGGCTGCGGAGTCTGATGTTCTGCACTTCCAGTTTGAACAGCAAGGAGATGCAGTCTTGCAGAAAATGAATCTCTTGAGACAGCAGAATTTATTTTGTGATGTATCCATTTATATTAATGACACCGAGTTCCAGGGGCACAAGGTGATATTAGCTGCTTGCTCCACTTTCATGAGAGATCAGTTTTTACTCACACAGTCAAAGCATGTCAGAATTACCATCTTGCAGAGTGCAGAAGTTGGCAGAAAATTGTTGCTCTCTTGCTATACTGGAGCACTTGAAGTGAAAAGGAAAGAGCTTTTGAAATACTTGACTGCTGCTAGTTACCTTCAGATGGTTCACATTGTGGAAAAGTGTACAGAAGCTTTGTCAGGATACCTGGAAATCGACCTTTCTATGAAAAACAACAATCAACATACCGACCTGTGTCAATCCTCTAACCCAGATGTTAAAAATGAGGAAGAAAATACAGATAAAGACTGTGAGATCATCGAAATTTCAGAAGATAGTCCTGTAAACCTAGATTTCCACGTTAAAGAAGAGGAAAGCAATGTGTTGCAGTCTACAGTAGAGAGCCTGACATCAGAGACACAGGAAATGAAGTCACCAGAGCTGTCTTCAGTTGATATAGGTTTTAAAGACAATGAAATTTGTATCCTCCGTGTGGAATCTATAAATTCCGATGGTGTAGAAAATGGGCAGTTTTCACAGCCTTGTACCTCTTCAAAAGCAAGCATGTATTTCTCTGAAACACAGCATTCACTGATCAATTCTACGGTTGAGAGCAGAGTGGCAGAAGTTCCTGGGAATCAAGATCAGGGCTCATTTTGTGGGAATACTGAAGGAAGTCATGGAACAGCAAATGAGATTCAGAACCTGGAAGATATTTATTCACTGAGGCACCAGTGTCCCAGGTGTCCACGAGGATTTCTTCATGTTGAAAATTATCTGCGCCACCTTAAGATGCATAAACTGTTCTTGTGCTTACAGTGTGGGAAAACATTTACACAGAAGAAGAATCTCAACCGGCACATTCGAGGGCACATGGGCATACGGCCCTTTCAGTGTACTGTGTGCTTGAAGACATTTACCGCTAAAAGCACGTTGCAGGACCACTTGAACATACATAGTGGGGATCGGCCATACAAATGCCAGTGTTGTGACATGGATTTCAAGCACAAATCTGCCCTGAAAAAGCATGTGACCTCTGTGCATGGTCGGAGCAGTGGTGAAAAAAATACCTATTCATGATCTCAAAAAACAAAATCTATTATAAGTAGAATCACACCTTGCTATGGAAGCTATGTTAGGCAAGTCTTTCTGTAGAAATGCAACATTTGTAATATTGTTTTCCTCCTCATCTTTGGGTCTTATTTTTGGTCTGCCTGTACATTATTCTTTCTGAACTTACACTAAGAGTTCCAAAGTGTGGGAGACATGATAAAGCTGATGGAATGCTATCTCACATCTTGTGTTATATAAGTCCCAGTTGTATACCTAGAGAAATACTGTTCTTCTCTTAAATATTATTGATTCTAATGACAGCGGATCCAGCAGAATTTCCATATTCAGATTTTGAGTATCTATGTAGTTGATGGAAGTGTAAAATAACCTAGCCATGTAATAACTTTAATGAGTTAAGATAATGGAAAGATAAAATTTAAAACATCCTATTATCCATTATTAGTCACTTTAAAATCAGATAGGAATAATAAATTTTTTAACCTACTGCTTTTGGATTGCAAAATAAACACCAAGGTACCTGTTGTTATAAAATGTAAAAGAACATAATTCATATTCACTTGGGAATAGCAGAATTTCCTTATACCTTTCTTAAAATACTATTTCCATGGTTTGTTAGTATACGTATTTTATAAATTATTCATTAGGCCCAAATGTCTTGATTTTATTTAATGCAGTGGCATCTAATAATTTTGTGGCTAGTAAAAACATACCATTGGTTTGAAGCTCTAAAACATTACTTTTAGAAATCCCAACTTAACCAAAGGTATGTTACACCTTTTTTGTTGTAGTTGTTAAATATATTTTTACTGATTTCAGAGAGGAATGGAGAGGGAGAGAGAGAAACACCAATGATGAGAGAGAGTCATCGATCAGCTGCCTCCTGCACATCCCATACTGGGGATCAAGCCCGTAACCCAGGCATGTGCCCTGACTGGAAATCGAACCGTGACCTCCTGGTTCATAGGTCAACACTCAACCACTGAACTATGTTGGCTGGGCTACCCTTTTATCTTCTAGTTAACATAGTAAAGTTGACCTTTGCCAAATTTGTATCTAGGTAATAGGAATAGTATGCTCAAAACACTTGTAGCAGACATCTCTGAGGTCATCAGACAGAGGAACACTTTCCATATCTAGCTCCTTCTCATTTCTCGTTTCCTTTCTCGAACAGTGATCCCATCTGCTAAATGATTTGTTTTTGGTATACAGTTTCATGAATCTTTTTTTTTTAATATATTTTATTAATTTTTTACAGAGAGGAAGGGAGAGGGACAGAGAGGTAGAAACATCCATGAGAGAGAAATATCCATCAGCTGCCTCCTGCACACCCCCTACTGGGGATGTGCCTGCAACCAAGGTACATGCCCTTGACCGGAACCGAACCTGCGACTCCTCAGTCCACAGGCCGATGCTCTAGCCCAGGGGTGGGCAAACTTTTTGACTCGAGGGCCATAATGGGTTCTTAAACTGGACCGGAGGGCCTGAACAAAAGCATGGATGGAGTGTTTGTGTGAACTAATATAAATTCAAAGTAAACATCATTACATAAAAGGGTACGGTCTTTTTTTTCAATAGTTTTATTCATTTCAAACGGCCGGATCAGCCCGCGGGCCATAGTTTGCCCACGGCTGCTCTTGTCACTGAGCTAAACTGGTCAGGGCCAGTTTCATGAATCTTAACACATACATAGATTTATGCAACCACCTCTGTAATCAAAATACAGAACATTCTATCACCACCGCTAAACTCCTTTATGCTACCCTTTTGTAGGCAGTTCCTTCTAACTCTACACCCTGCCAATAGTTCTTCAGTATATCTTGCCTTTTCTGGAATGTCATAAATGGAATCATAGCATGAGCTCTTTTGAGATGCTTCTTTCACCTAGCATCATGCCCTTTGAGATTCATCCATTTTGTGTATGTTAGTAGTCCATTCCCTTTTCTTTCTGAGTTGTCATACATATTAATTTTCTTGTTATCACTAGATAAACAGTTTAAAGATGGAAATCTTAGTGTTTTCTTAATTATTAATAGTCATTAACATTAATGCAATTTTTATTTACTATATGTTGACAAAAAGCTTAACTATCTTTAGAGTTTTATGCTATTTTCCAGAAATGTGCCAAAAGCAAAACCATGACCATATGGTTATTTTACTTACAGTAATATTTCAGATTGTGTTATGAGCCATTGCTCTCCAATAGCCTTGTCTACATTTAACACAAAACTTTGTTGTCATAATACAGATTAAAATATATTGCAGGGCAAGTCATATCTTCTAAAAGACAGGAACCACTTTTAGTAAAAAAGCCTGACTGGATGCATCTTACTTTCAAGATATTCTATTCCTCTTCTACTCACCTCAGCTTTATGTAGCATTTCTGCTATATTTAGTATCAGTTGAAGCCCTTCCATATTTTAATATGCAATATACTTTGTACCATTTATAAGAATTTTGTGATGAATCACATGTTGATTGTTATAAATGTTCATTATCCTTTTTGTGATACTTGTGAAAAATATATTTTCTATAGAATTTTAACTCTGAGAGAGACTTTAAAGAATCTAGCTCTCATATTTGATAAGAATGCCAACTTCATGACCCTTCAGGTCACCATTTAGTATCATTGGACAGGTCACCTCTTGTTGAGCTTCTCTTAAATTTATATGCAAAATAATAACTTTGATCTTGATCATTTATAGATCATTTCCAAGTCTAAAATTCTGTGATTTTATATTTAAATCTTCCAGAGTTCCTAAGAATAGAGAAGAGGGGAAAGCAAAAGAGAGTTTGGTGTCTTTTTGCACTATTTGCTCACTCCATTGGAGACAGAATTTTTCTAAAGCAAATAGTGTTTTTCTCCCACTGGAGAACATGATAGTGCAGTGCTTAATCGTCTTTCCCATTTGATCTATGATTGGCCATTTGTAGACATTTTTCTATCAGAG
The DNA here is from genome assembly GCF_963259705.1 of Myotis daubentonii. Classification (NCBI taxonomy): domain Eukaryota; kingdom Metazoa; phylum Chordata; class Mammalia; order Chiroptera; family Vespertilionidae; genus Myotis; species Myotis daubentonii. Next base: position 72,946,553 of record NC_081850.1, on the reverse strand, counting down.
ATAGTTTGTGTTTGAAATACTTATTTTTGCTTTTTACGGTAAAATTTAGTTGGGGAGGGATGAAGATGGGGTGGGTGAACAAATAGTAAACTTTTTTGCTATTGTTTTTTATGAATTACCTATCTTTGATGTTATAAAAGAATTATGGTTGAACTATGTTTAAGTTTTATGTGTGCCTTGTAAGATTCTTGTGAAATTTTTTGTAAGCACTTTGAGATTTTTTGCGTGTGGGGAAGGGGTGTTTTGTGAAAGTGATGGTTATTTATTTATTTATTCCTGTTCATTTAGCACAGAGTGATCTCATAACATTTCTAGGTGAATGTCTGTTTGCATGATGTGCTTAAACAATTTCAGGAAAAAGAAATCTTTTTTTAAATGCAGGCATGACAAAGTTAAGTGTTGAATTTATTCATTTAAACATTCACTTTTAGTTGTTTGTTTTTCTATATGATGGGGAAAATGCAAAATGTTTGTCTTAAGCCTCTTCATTTACTGCATTTTTGAATAAAAGATCTTGGAGAGGTAGTTGTTACTTTGGTATAAGAGAAAATCCTTTCTTTTTTTTTCCTTGGATGTAACTATCATATATGTTTACATAAGAAATAATAAACTGGAGATGGGAATGGAGAGCTTTGTGTTTTGTGTACATCTATGAATTTTGAAAAAGGAAACTATTTCTCCTGGCTATTCATTCATTCAACAAATACTTATGGAGTGCTTACAATATCTAGAAGTTAAGTATACCAACAAAAATCCCTGCTCTCATGAAACTTAAATTCTACTGAAGGGAGACAAAATTTGTGAATAAAATTAATGTAATGTATTTCTCAGATTTTGGAAATGGAGAAAATAAAGCAGGGAGTGCAAGGGAAGGGAAATTCTGATTGTAATTTTAAATATAGTGAGTGGTCAGGCCACCTTTGAAAAATCTTTTCAGATCATGTACAACTATCCAGTAAAATGGAAAGCGTACACACACACCCATCACTAGTTGAATGGAAAACTGAACCAAATGAACCATTGTTGGGAACCTATAGGATTGGCATATATTTCATAAATAGAAGAGTATGAAAAGGCTAAAAATGTATGGGAGAATAGTCTTTGGTGTGGCCATTGAATTTTTAAAAATTGGTATTTTTTCATCTTCCAGGCAGTAATAACCATATTTATTGTTAAGTTCATTATAGTTTATAAACTTTTTCCATATGTCTTCTAATTCATGGTGCGTTTGCTTCCATAGAGTCTTTTGTTGGATATCTGGTTTCATATTGGAAAGTGCCTTGAGCTTAATTGCAACTCATGACCATTTTCTTAATCTGAGTTTTTCAGTTTCTCATCAGGAACAGAATACATAGTATCTGCCTTTTAGGATTATTTTGATGAGTAAATGAAATATAAATGAAAGTAAAAATAGTAAAAATGAAAATTTTATTAACACAGGACTTGGCACATAGTAAGTTAGCCATAAATATTAATTCCAAGCCTATTTCTTCCGATATAAAAACAATAATTTATACCTTGCAGTTTACTGTGAAAAATCCTGCAACAACTATTTATGAAGTTATTAGTGCCAAAATTTGTGCTTGAATTTTGATGCCTGCCAGCTTCTGAGAAACTCAATTTTCTCGTTAATAAAGAGGTGTGCGTTATTGCCTGCCAAACAAATGCTCTCTTTTTCTTTCATTTTTTAAATCAGGGAGATCCTTTGGCACCTAGAGGGATTGAGGAATGGGGTCAGCATCTGATTGTGGGAGAGTGATAAGATTGTAATACAAATGTATCAGATTAAGTTAAATGAATATCACGATTTTCACGAATATCATGAGGGCAGTCAGACACTAGCTCAAACCAATGTCCAAGAGGCTGGCTCAAGGAGAAGATGAATGTGCTGGGAGTTTCCCATAAACCCCTTCGGCTTGCCTAGGCATCTTAACAGCACCTCCCACCTTATTCCAGTTTTCCCATGTCACGTGATGAGGGTGGTTCGGCTCCAGCAGAGGGAAGCTAATGCGCGGTCCAGGTGGCTGGAGCTACGACGCTTTCCTTCCACCGCCCAGACTCCCGGTTTTGCGTGATCTCGCGTGATGTGGGGAGTATCTTCTCGCGAGAGTTACGTCTGGCTCCCTCCAGGTCCGCCTCTATGGTGAAGAGGCGGTGGTGGAGGAGGAGGTGGAGGGAGGAGGAGGAGGCCCCGTCGCGGCCTCCGCCGCCGCCAACGGGGCTGTCCCTGTAGCTCCCGATGGAGTTTGAGGTCGTGAAGCCGCCGCCGAGCTCTGCCCCGGCGAGACGAGGCGCCTCTGTCGCCGAGCCGCGCCGCCGCGGGGCTCCCGGGAGCGGCCCTTAGCGACCCCGCCCGGGCCCCCACAGGTAGGGCGGGGGCGGGCACGATGCAGCTCGGGCCCCAGTCCGAGTCCCTGGTCCCCGGCGATCGATCGGGCAGGAGACCTATGTTAGCCCGGGGCCTGTGCCCTGTCGTTGTCGGTGCACGGAGGGTTGGGGGAACTGAGGGCCGCACCTGACACCCCAACCGGGAGTCCAGAGATCAAGGAGGGCCCCGGCCTTGTCGGGCTCTTTCAATGCCGAGGCCTCGCGCAAATGGCCACCTCCCTTCGCCTCCTGCAGAGGGGCCGCCTCTGACCCCTAAGCAATCCACCCGAGCGAAGGCCAGGCTCCCCTTCCCTTTCCACGCCAGTTAGTAAGAGGGGCGTTGGAGGAGGTTCTCGAAACCAAGTACCCTCCTAGCTTTTCGGCTTTCCGCCCTGGGGCTTCACCAGATCCTAACGCAGGGATGGTGGCGGCGGGCTGAGTAGTAAGCGGGGACCCTGGCCAGACAATGCCCTGGGAGGGCTCAACCTCCCGGGAGGGCGAAGGCCGGCCCGGAGGGGTCGCCCAGTGCATGTGACGGGGCGCTGGCATGACACGGAGCCAGGGAATTCTGCTGCGGCTTTCTTCCCCTCTTGCATTTTTCCTTCTTGGGGAAGCCTCTTAAGGGGAGACTCTTCCACCATCTTAGAAAAATGGTAGAAAGCATCTTTGTTTGCAGAGCTACTTTTCTGTGTCCGTAGCTTTCGGAAAGGAGATGAGGGTAGCTGTCATTTACCTCTTTCGAGTCACAATAGAGTTGCAAGATACCAGTAGGTAGAACCTTGGCACCAAGAGTCTCAAGTAATCACTGACATAAAGTAGAGCTAATCTCGTGATTCCCTACCGGTTTTATTTATTTATTTTTTTATAACCACCTACGTTCCCTTTTTCATTCCTTCTCTCCATGTACCCAGACCCTGTCTTTTTAATCCCTATTTTCCCACCCGCTGCGATTAGGACTTTGTATCCCAAATAAAGTGCTTTAACGGATCCTTTCCATTTTTGTGTTAGTCAAACTTTTAAGTTCCAGTAGGAACTTTGGGTTAACCTGAGAAAGCCAATGTTGCTGTACTAAACGGCTATAATTTCCCAAAAGCAAAGAAACAAATGTTTTAGTTAGCCTGTGGAGCCTTTTTATAGTTATACAAATTTAGTTAAGGCTTCTTGAAACATTAAGAAGAGTTCTCCCATCGTTACCTTCTTTTATCTGCCTAAAGGGCTACACCACTCTTCTAACACAACATCCCTTGTCTGTTTACTCCCACATTCAGTTCTTGAAGAAATAGAGACCATTTTTTTCCAACATTGCCATTTTTGTCGGAGATTCTTGTTTTAAGAGTTGTGGAGTTTGGAAATTTGCTAGGAAAAAAAAAAACAATGTTAAACATATATTCCAAAAGCAGATGTTGTCATTCAAGCTGGCTCCTATTCTTTGAGCATTTAATTGCTGTCGTGTTGATTAGTGAATCCTTTGAGTTACTCCTGATCTGTTATTACTGTTGTGTTAACCTGACATGCAAAAATACTTTATGTCCTTTGTTTATATGTTTTCATTAATTCACTTTCTGCTTTTGTAATTTGCTGTCTTTTCGTTTGAAAAAAGTTAACAAAAATTCTTTTGGGAGGGAAAGTATTTTTCTTTACACAGAATTTTATATTCAAAAAATAGAACTTCTGTATTGTATGTGATATCTAAGAATGCTAAGTAAACTTACAACAAGGTTTTATCATGATTAGTACTTGCATATTGTTTTGGACTGAGTTGAAGTTTCACTTTCTACTGATGTGAAAAAGGAAGCATGTAGTCAAATAAAGCTAGCTGAAAATTAAAAATAATGTTTTGCACCCAGTCTTATAACTATTGTAAGTTACATCTTTAATAATCCTCAGGGTTTTCTAGTTTTATGAAAACCTTCTTAAGTGTAGGTGTGACTTTCACCTCAAATTCTCAATAAAATTTACTTTTGAGTATTATTTTTAATTTTAAGGAGAATTTCATTGTCCAATACTAGCTAGTAGTCTCATGTAGCAGTTGAGCACTTGAAATATGGCAGGTATGAATTGAGATGTGCTGTAAGTGTAAAATGCACACAAGATTTTGAAAACTTAGTACAACAACAAAAAAAAGAATTTAAAATATCTCACTAATTTTTACATTGATTACATGTTAAAATGACACCTTGTATAAATTAGGTTAAAGAAAAGATATTAAAATTAAATTTACCTGTTTTTTCCTTTTTTAATATGACTGCTAGAAAATTTTAAATTACTTGTGGCTTGCATTATTTCTATTGGACAGTGCTGTTCTAGAGGATCTCTTGCAATAAATAAATTACCTGAATTAAAAGACATGAAAACCAAAAATTTCAAGTCTAATCATCACTAAAGAAGCAAAACTTTATTGCTTATATTAATTAAAATAAAGAATTATTTCATTACTGTTCTTTTGGAAGACACTGAAAGTTAAAAACCTCATACTTAATAAAAAACCAAGTTCAACCCCATAGTGAGCCGAAGTAAAACTTGAGTCAAAAATCTTCCCTTGCCGAAACCAGTTTGGCTCAGTGGATAGAGCGTCGGCCTGTGGACTGAAGGGTCCCGGGTTCGATTCTGGTCGAGGGCATGTACCTTGGTTGCGGGCACATCCCCAGTGGGAGATGTGCAGGAGGCAGCTGATCGATGTTTCTCTCTCATCGATGTTTCTAACTCTCTATCTCTCTCCCTTCCTCTCTGTAAAAAATCAATAAAATATATTTTAAAAAAAAAATCTTTCCTAACTTAGACTAAAGTTACATAGCAGTCTTTAAAATGGTAATTCTGTTCCTTTTGCTCCAATCCTTTTGATATGTTTGAATGCTTAGTTTTAGTTGGTTTTGTTTGTTTTGTAGGTTAAGGTCTAAATTGTACTTAGGATGCTTTAAATACTATTTTTAAGTCCAAAAGTAATTATTTTAAAGGTTTTAAATACTGTTATAGGTCCATTTCAGTCACTTAAATTCTTCATATGGGTAAACTAGAATGAAAACAATGAGTGTTTTAATTAACAGACCTGAGCCCTAATTTTACACCTTTATAAAATAATGTATATATTTATACAATAGTGAAAGAGGCATAAACATTATTCTGGCATTTTAAAATCAGATGTCATAGTCATAAACTAGCTGCACAATATCATGGCAGTCTGTTATGAGAAAATGAAAGTACTTAGCTGGTATGCAGTTTGCTTTTAAAGCAGTTTATAATTTGCATCATATGAGACTTATAGTCTTAAAAATTACTTGAGTAAAAATGTGTTTAAGGTCCCACCTTTAATGTTTCTCACTCCTATGCTTTATCGTTTTACTCATCTTCAGTTTTAGTAACTAATAACTAAAGTTAGTTAAATACAAAAAAATTAATTAGAATGTTTTTCTTAAGTAGTCCCTTTGCATATCTAGAGTTGTGAGCTTTTTAATCCATTTTACCTCAATTTCAGATATTTTGGTAGCATTTTTAGAATGAATACATCAATATTAACTATAAATGTTATTAGTAATTTAGGTTTCCATAGATTCAAATAAGTTACTATGGAATGTATTAATATAAATCTAGGAACTTTACACATTAATATATTTTCTTAGCTTGCCATTGTTAAATTAAAAAGACTAGGCTATTTATCACTTTTTATAATTATAAAAATATATTCTAGGTAAATGTTTACAAAGTGCCTTTTTTAAATAAATGAAAGGCCTATTTTGTCATTATTAATTAAATGTTTTAGTGAACAGCATGAACTCTGTCTTAGGTAAATTTTTATTTTGTATTTATATTTATTGAGGAATCTAGAATTTATTGATAATGTTACTGAAGAAAAGCATTTTTTAAAAATCAAACCATTCCTTATATATTAAGTAAGGAAAATTTAGTTCATAATTTTCCTATTAGAAAGTTAGAATGTGACACACAACAGAAGGAAAATTTGCAGTTACTGTAAAAATTTTGGCACAATCTGTCTTTTAAAGGTATAAATTAAATTACTAGAAATTAAACTTTAATAATATTAAAGCATCTGGTGTTTGTAGACCTAGAAATATATATAGAATATTATAACATACAACTATCAAGTATATTCTGGAATAGTTTGAAACACTTTAAAGCTAATAGGTGAAAATATGAAAGATATAATTTTTATGTTCAAACAATGCTTCCCCCCACACACACACACATGCACACGCACACACTAACTTTAAAGCATTTGGGGATGATCTTGGAAAACTATAAGGAAAGAGTATTTTGCTACTAGTTTTATATTACTCAGTGGCCTTTGATACCCTGACCCCCTGAATTATGAAAAAAAAAATTGGTGCAGTGTCTTGTTTTGATAAATAATCAGTTCAAGTTATTAACTAAATTAGGGCCCTCAATCATAGATTTAAGATAAAATTTATTCTTCCTCAGAGACCTTTTCCTTGTATAATTCTGCAGCCTGGTAAGCTGAACATTAAAAATGTTATATAGTTTCAAGGAGTGATGTATTCACCTACTTCGTGCTCATCCCTAAAGTTGAAAGCCAACTGACTGGTTTTAAGATTGATGGCATTAATAGGTGTGGCAATGTATATTAGGTACATTCCATTAGAGCTATTTGAGGAGAAGTTTGTATAGGGAGCTTTTTACATAGCAAGCCCTATCATTTATTTTTACAAGATATTTTTAAAACCTTAAGTTTTTGTGAACATAAAAGCACAATAAAGGCTAATAAAATTCATTTGGATGTGATGATATTGGAGAATGAGTTATAGACCTTTCTGTTCTAAATCTGACTTCATTTTTAAACATTTAATTTCTGTGGAACTAAAATATTTGGGCTGATAAACATTTTTATGAAATAAACCATTGGCTGTTTAATTGCCCTAAATACCTAGATTTCTTGTTCACCAAAGAGCCTTTGTCAGACTTATATAAGTTTAGTATTAGAAGATACAGAAAATTTGTGAACTGTAGAATCTTCAAGTTAGGAATCTAAAGATTTTAATTAGACGACAGCATAGTTTTGATACTAAATATTTTATTTTACTAAAAATTATGGAACAAACATTTGGATCTTAGGAATAAGAAAAGAAAACTTACTGTTACTTTTCCCATGTCCCTTTTAATCATATACAAATGTAATTTTTCTCACACTATAATATCAAAAATAGAAATTTATATTTTGCAGTTTTTCAATTTATAATTATTAGATGTTAATAATTCTTTTAGTCTTCTAAAAGGTGTTTTTATTATATTTTTTAATCCTCACCTGAGGATATGTTTTTCATTGATTATAGAGAGAAAAGAAGGGAGAGGGAGAGAGAGAGAAGGAGAGAAACATCAGTGTGAGAGAGAGAAAGATGGATTGGTTGCCTCCTGCACGTGCCCCAATGGGAATCCTTCCCATAACCTGGGTATGTGCCCGGACTGGGAATCAAACCCACCACCTTTTGGTATGGGATGACGCACTTACGAACTGAGCCACACCAGCCAGGGCTCTTCTTCTATATCTTGCTCATTGGACCTGACAGTTTTTGGAGATATATATATATGTAATCTATCTCATATATATATATGGTAATATATCAATCACAAAATATGTTTTGTCAAAAGTATTGTAGAGAACCACATTCAAGATTTGTAAGAATATATATATATATTTTTAATATATATTTTATTGATTTTTTACAGAGAGAAAGGGAGAGGGATAGAGAGTTAGAAACATCGATGAGAGAGAAACACCAATCAGCTGCCTCCTGCACACTTCCCACTGGGGATGTGCCCGCAACCAAGGTACATGCCCTTGACCAGAATCGAACCTGGGACCCTTGAGTCCGCAGGCCGACGCTCTATCCGCTGAGCCAAACCGGTTAGGGCAAGACAATATTTTTTTAAATATTTTTTTATTGATTTCAGAGAGGAAGTGAGGAGAGATAGAAACATCAGTGATGAGAGAGAATCATTGATTAGCTGCCTCCTGCATGCCCCTTACTGGGGATCAAGTCCTCAACCCAGGCATGTGCCCTTGACTGGACTTGAACTTGGGAACCTTCATTTCATAGGCTGATGCTTTATCCTGTAAGCCAAACTGGCTAGGGCTGTAAGACAATATTTTTCTTTTTTTACTTTGGCAATGTATTTTGAGGTCGGCATCTTTTTTTCATTTATGTATAACCAGCTCTTTCATTATAATCTCCTTTTATCCCCTTACTAGAGGCCCAGTGCACAATATTCGTGCACTGATGGTGGTGGGGGTGGGGGTTCTGTCAGCCCAGCCTGTGCCCTCTCACAGTCCAGGACCCCTTGGGGGATGTCTGCCTGCCAGCTTAGGCCCGATCCCCAAGGGGAATTGGGCCTAAGCTGCCAGTGAGACATCCCTCTCCCAGTCTGGGACCCCTTGCTCCTTACTGCCCTGCCCACTTTCAGTGGAGGCGGGAAAGGCTCCCAACACCGATGCTGGGCTCACCAGCCGTGAGCCCAGCTTCTGGCTGAGTGGCGCTCCCACTGTGGGAGTGGACTGACCACCAGGAGGGCAGCTTCTGCATTGGGCATCTGCCCCCTGGTGGTCAGTGCACATCGTAGCGACCTGTTGTTCCACCTTTGGTTGATTTGCATATTACACTTTTATTACATAGGATTTCCAGTACCTCAGTTAGCCTCCTAATCAAGTCCTGACCGGAGATTTCCTCTTTTGTGAAGCTGCCAAGTTGAACATATATCCTGGACTGACGTGGTCATTCAGGTGGCAAAGCTGTTTCTTCACACTTGATTCACTATGATATTGTTTGGAACAATGGTTTCCAAAGTTTACTAACTCTAGGCTCTATCTTAATATGTTTTGAGGTAGTAGATACCTATGGGAAACACTTTTTTTTTTAAAAAATCAGCTATCCAAATTAATATGTGTTCCTAAAAATGAAATGTGGAATATTAATATGCCCATTTGATGTAGTAGTTAAGAAAAACAAATGATAGCTCTTGATGATTGTTTTATTAGCTACTAATATAAATATTTTTAGTTGAAAGGAACACTCTTAGAATAATGTTTCTGGGCAAAATTTCAGAAATTTAATTCAGCAAATAGACTTAAAGAAAAAGATATCCAAAACATACAAAGTTACTCAGAAGTGTTTTCAGTCTTGAGGCTGTGATGGTTGTCTTTACAATTAGCTCTTGAAAGGGAATGATGAATATATGTTTAATTCTTACTTTTGTCCATTTCCAGCTTACAAAACACTACACAGCAAAATAATGATCTGCTAGACTGCTAACCCGAGCATCCAGCTTCCACAATGCCTGTGCAGGCAGCTCAATGGACAGAATTTCTGTCCTGTCCAATCTGCTATAATGAATTTGATGAGAATGTGCACAAACCCATCAGTTTAGGTTGTTCACACACTGTTTGCAAGACCTGCTTGAACAAACTTCACCGAAAAGCTTGTCCCTTTGATCAGACTGCCATCAACACCGACATTGATGTGCTTCCTGTCAACTTCGCACTTCTCCAGTTAGTTGGAGCCCAGGTAAACTTCCAAGATTTCACTAATTTGGTATGTGCAATAATTATAGTACTTAGCTCATTAAGGGGTACAAAGTACGTTTAATGATATTTGATACATAAAAATACTCAGTGTACCTGATTCTCATGACTATCCTGCGAAAGTTTTTCTTTAAATAATGTCATAAATCCTTACGCAGAACCATAATTTTATTATGGCTATATGATTCTCTGTGTTCAATGCTATGGTCAAAATTTATTTTATAAGTGATTTTGGTGGATAAGAAAAATTTTGATATAAGCATACATCAATATTTATTCATTAGGTGATACGAGAAGAAATGTAATCAAAGTTTTGGCCAGAGAGCAACCAACTAGAAACCTCAAATGGAGGTTTTTTGGTTTTCTTTTTAATTTCACTTGACATCTATAATAATAAAAGCGTAATATGCTAATTAGACCGAACAGCCAGGGCTGAGGCAGCTGCTGTGGCTGTGAGGGCCAAACCCCTTGGACAAATTTCATGTATCGGGCCTCTAGTGATAAAATAAGCCCTATTTGGGGATGAGTATATCGAAAACCATGCTAAAAAATAACTATTTCTTGTTGATAATCATTTTATTGAATCAGAGCAAAGTCCTAGATTTATAGTAATTTTCATTTAGTGAGAGTCTACTTTGTGTAGGTATGATTGTAAACATTCAATATCTATTATTATCAACTAGCGGCCTGGTGCATGGATTCGTGTACCTGTGGGATCCCTTGGCCTGGCCTGCACTCTTGCAATCCAGGACCCCTCAGGGGATGTCAGAGAGCCGGTTTCGGCCCAATCCCTGCAGGCCAGGCCGAGGGACCCCACCAGTTCACAAATCCGTGCACCAGGCCTCTAGTATGCATATGAGCTCTTTGGTTAATCTTTGGTCGCCATCATTCCTACCCCCTTTCCCTCTGAGATTCATCAGCCTGTTCCCTGTTTCCGTGCCTGTGGTTTCTGCTCCTGCGTTGAGCATCTGCCCCCTGGTGGTCAGTGCGCATCATAGCTGTCGGTCGGTTGGCCGGTTGCTTAGGCTTTTATATATATAGATTCTTGCTATTGCTTTTCAGGTATTTAATATCCCCATTTTACAAGTGAGGAAGAAGATTCTGTACATTGTGTATTACATAAAGTAAGAAAGTAAGAATTTTTCTGATCAGTCACATCTTAGTAAATTCAATGAATTAAAATATCTCGTTCTATACTATCTTCATATTTGAAGTTTTCCTATTAAAGAACAACATTTCTTCTCAATATTCATAATCCAGACGCTCTGAAATTAAGATGCAGTTGTAATTATTAGTGCATCATAATTTAATTGGCAGCAATTTTTCTTAACAGTGCAGAAAAGAATGGTGGCTCTTGCAAATAATGGCATCTTAGATCCAACAAAATACTGTTGACTTTTTTGTAATAATACTAGCTACCATTTATTTACCATCTGCTATAGGGCAGGTATTGTGTTTGTCTTTTAAATAAATGTCCTCTCAGTTGGTTCTTAAAAATAGCCAGCAGGCTTATGCAGTGTGATTTCTGTTATCTCTTCAGGCTCATCTACTACTGTCTTCACTCTTTCTGCTTAAGCCACACTGCCTCCCAGTCCGTTGTTAAATAAGCCAGAAGTATTCCCACCTGAGGGCGTTTGTGTAGTGACTCTGCCTAGAATGCTCATTCCTTCTCCTCTTTTAAGTCTTTCTAATGTCATGACCATCCCCCTTAAAATTGCAACCTCTCTCCGGTACTCCTAATTTTCCTTATTCTTGTTGGATAATTGGTATTGATCACCCTTCATCATACTATGTTTTTTATTTATGTTTCTTTTAAATTTATTGGTTGCCTTCTCTCTTCTCCACTAGAATGTAAGCTCCACAAGGGCAAGAAATTTTGTCTGTTTAGCTCACTGTGCTTGGTACATGGTAGTAACTCCATAACTATAAATATTTGTTAAATTGAATTTTAACATTTTTTAAAATTTATCTTTATTGTTGAAAGTATTACAGATGTCCCCTCTGTCCCAATTGACCCCCCTCGCCCTGCACCCCCCCCCCCAACAAGCTAAATTGAATTTTTATAATGGCACAATGAAATAGGGATTTTCATCTTCATTTTGCAGATAGGGAAACCATGACTTGGAGCAGTTAAATAATTTACTCAAGATCACTCGTAGAAATGGCAGAGCTGCAGTTTTGACCTTTCATTGAGAACACTGTGTCTTGTGGTGCTTATATTCTAGCAAGGGGGTACAGTAAATATAGTAAGTACATTATATAGTAAGAAGGTACTTAGTGCTAAGGGGAAAAAATTCTTGTCCTTTTTACCTACTTTTTGTTTTGAAATACTTTTAGAAAAAGTTGCAAAAGTTATACAGAGGACCTGTATAACTTCCTGCAGCTTCCCCTAATATTAACATCTTTTAAAATTACAGCATAGCCCTAACCGGTTTTGCTCAGTGGATAGAGCAAGCATCGGCCTGCAGACTGAAAGGTCCCAGGTTCGATTCCGGTCAAGGGCATGTACGTTGGTTGCGGGTACATCCCCAGTAGGAGGTGTGCAGGAGGCAGCTGATAGATGTTTCTCTCTCATCGATGTTTCTACCTCTCTATCCCTCTCCCTTCCTCTCTGTAAAAAAATCAATAAAAAAATAAAAATTAAATTACAGCATAGTTATCAACCCCAAGAAATTAACATTGATACAGTACTATTAACTGCCTGCTTCTTTTCTTCATCCATTAACCCACCCAGACCCTGTATTAAGTATGATATTCTTGATTCTTGGAAAGCAGATTAGATGTTTGCCTTTAATTTTATTTAAACTACCTCGATGTATGTCTATGTTATAATTTATACTCACCAAGATTATTATCAAATATATAAATAACAGCTTGTAAGCTCGGTGAATGTATTTCTTCAATTTTTTGTTTGTTTTGTTTTTAGGTACCAGACCATCAGTCAATAAAGTTAAGTAATCTAGGTGAGAACAAACATTATGAAGTTGCAAAGAAATGTGTTGAAGATTTGGCACTCTACTTAAAACCACTAAGTGGAGGTAAAGGTAAGTTCCCAAAAAGTGTTTTTTCCTGGTGAGGAGGACTTGGTAATACATTTACTCTGACAGATTCGATGCTGATGCCCTCTTAAAACATTTTGAATTTTGGAAAATGAGTTTGCTTGGAGAGATCTTGGAAAACTTTTTGATTGAAAACATTTATTACACTATTTTCTGAAAACAACCAATATTGTTATTAATGTAATAATTCATTAGACATACAACATTGAGCTTTAAGAAATATTTGTATTCATTGATTAAACTAATAGTGCTATAGCAGGATATTACTTTTGATAAGCCCTATTAAGACAAGTTTTATGTGTTCATGCATTCATTCAATCATTCATTAAATTTTATTGAGCACTTATAGAGGTTACAGTCCCTGTCTTCACGGAGCCCGCAGTCTATTGGGGGTGATAGCCATGTAAGCACAATAAATTATTTTAAGTGCTGTGACAGAAGTGAAATTCTGTTTTGTTTATCACTGCATACCCAGTGTTTAGCACATCATATATGTAATAAAATGTTGAATGAAAAAATCAATCAAGTATTTATTTTGTACCTGCTCTGTGCTTTGCACTGTTCGATATTTTGGATATAGTGATTTTTTTTGAGAGAGAGAGAGACTTACCCTGTACACCTCATTCATTCATTGAACAGATATTTAAAGAGCATATAGTAAACACCAGACACTATTTTGGTACTTGGGGATACTTGAGCAAATATGCGTGCCCTTGTAGCAATCATGTTTAGAAAAGAGAGCAAGTATAATAATAAATGTAATAAAAAAGAAAATTATGTAACATGTTCTAAATAATTGCTATGGAAAGGAAATAATACATTTAGAGGGATAAGAAATGTCAGAGTGAGTGGAGAATGGCAGATTGCAATTTGAAATAAGGTGATGAGTGTAGGCCTCAGTTAAAGGGTAGCTTTTGATATTGAGATAAAAGGTAAGGTAGTTAGCTATGTAGGTTCCTGGGAAAAGACTGTTAAAGGCAGACAGAATAGTAAAGTCCTCAAGGCATATGTAGCATCTTCAAGGAATAACAAGGATCTATTTTAAAGCTAGGGTCAGAGACTTTCTTAAATTATTGGATGTGGGATAGGAGAGAAAGAGCTGAGTCAAGTATGACTGTTGGGTTTGGGGCCTGCGCATGAAAAAGAGAGGTTGTCGTCAATTTAGATAAGGGATAGTATAGTAGATCAGGTTTAAGTAGGAAAACCTGGAGTTCAGTTTTGGTCATGTTAACTGCTATGTCAAATCTTCACTTGAATGCTGTTGAGTAACCGATGGATATATATTAAGGAATGAAGTATAGGAGCTGTAACTTTGGAAGTCATTGACATATGGATGGTATCTAATGCAGTAAGACTAGGTGAGATCATCTAGTGTAGATAGAGAAGAAAATGAAAACTGAGTCCTGAGGCCCTTTAATATTAAGAAGATAGGAAGAAAAGATAAAATCAGAGAATAAGACTGGAAAAAAGAAGTAAGAAGGTTACAAAACTAAGAGAATGTGTTCTGGAAGCCATGTAAAGGAAAGTGATCAAATAAGTTAGATGTGATATCTGTGATGATGCTGTTGAAAAGTCAAGTAAGATAAGAATTGAGAATGGACCGTTAATTTAACAAAGATGAGGAAATTGTCATCACGAGCAGTTTTGGTTAAGTGATGGTGGCAAAAACTTGGAATAGATTTTAAAGATTGTGGAGAAAGGAATTGAGCTAATTCTAGATTTGCTACAAAAAGAAGGAAAGAAAAACTCAAAAAAGGGGGGGGGGAAAGAAATGGGACAGAAGTAGGGGAAGAAGAATAAATAAGATTTACTTTTAACAGAGCTGCCTCAAACAGATTGTCGAGCTGCAGCGGGAAGGCCGGGGAGGGTTGGGGGGCAGGAGGTAGGGGGGTAAGAGATCAACTAAAGGACTTGTATGCACGCATATAAGCATAACCAATGGACATAAGACACTGGGTGATAGGGGAGGCTAGGGGACTGTCTAGGGCGGGGGGATAAAATGGATACATATGTAATACCCTTTGTAATACTTTAAGCAATAAAAAAAAAAAAAAAAGAAATAATTAGGTCAAAGGTGTAAAAAAAAAAAAAAAAAAAAAGATTTACTTTTAAGACAGATGAAATACAACTGGCTTGTTCTTATTAATGCTGATGGAAATGATCAAGTGGGAAGGGAAAAACTGATGATATGGGAGAAAGACAAGGATTGTTGAAGCAATGTCCTTGAGTCGGGAAAAGGGATTAGGATTATGGATTTTGTCACTACGCCATGTTCTTAATATCTTGTATATAATAAAAAAAACCGCTGTTAATAGTTATTACTTTTAAACTTTATTCATTCAACTTTATATTTACCTTCAATAATTTTAGTAAATAGACTAAATAAACAAACCAAAGGTACTCTCTGTTGAGGGACTCATATAACCCAGATAAGAGGATACCTAAGTAAAATTTGAAGAAACTAAAAATTAGGCTCATATTATGAGTGACTGGTAATAAACTGAAATAGATTGAGTA
Organism: Myotis daubentonii; assembly: GCF_963259705.1. Classification (NCBI taxonomy): domain Eukaryota; kingdom Metazoa; phylum Chordata; class Mammalia; order Chiroptera; family Vespertilionidae; genus Myotis; species Myotis daubentonii. The sequence continues at coordinate 72,931,064 of NC_081850.1, read as the reverse complement.
AAAAAAAAGGGAAATTTGTTCATAGGAGGCTCATTAGGAATTGTGGCTTAATAGTTAAATACATATAATAAAAATTGGCTTGTCTTTTTTAATTGAAAAAACGTTAGTTTTCTTTGTTTCCTTTTTCCTAAAGGTGTAGCTAGTTTGAACCAGAGTGCACTGAGCCGTCCAATGCAAAGGAAACTGGTGACACTTGTAAATTGTCAACTGGTAGAGGAAGAAGGTCGTGTAAGAGCCATGCGAGCAGCCCGTTCACTTGGAGAACGAACTGTAACGGAACTAATATTACAGCACCAGAACCCTCAGCAATTGTCTGCCAACTTATGGGCTGCTGTCAGGGCTCGAGGATGCCAGTTTCTAGGGCCAGGTAAGATAGATCACTATCTTGCCTTTCTTGTTGGTTATCAGGGCTAGAGAATGCCAATTTCTAGAGGTAGGTGAGAATCCCCAGACTCAACCCGTCTTTATACATACAAAGCTTGACATAATTACAGATAAACAAGCCAGTTTTTGTTGATCATAATCTGTATGATAAGTGCTATAATGTTTTAGAACAAATTCTCTCATTTAATCTTCAATGTCCTTCAGGAGAGGTAACACAGATCCAATTTTACATATTAGAAAACTGAGTTAACTGAGTTAGTTAAGATTGCACAGGTGTTAAGTAAAGGAAAAGTAAATTTTTTTAACTTTTAATTTTGAAATAATTTCAAATTTAACAAAAAGCTGCAAGAATAATGCAGAGCCCCTGACCAGGTAACTCAGTCAGAACCTTATCCCAATATGCCAAGGTTGCGGGTTCAATTCCTAATCAGTGCACAAACAAGAATCAGCCAATGAGTGCATAAATAAGTGGAACAACAGATGGGTGTTTCTTCTCTCTCTCTCTCTCTCTCTCTCTCTCTCTCTCTCTCTCTCTCTCTCTCTCTTCTCTTTCTTCATAATCCATAAGTAAAATACAGAATAATGCAGAGAATTCCTGTGTACTCCTTATCCACATTGATTAGTTTTTTAATTTGCTACATTTGTTATATTATTCCCTCTTTCTTTTATGAACCATTTGAAAGTAGGTTGAATACCCATTAATCCTTAAGTGTGTTTCCTAAAAACAAGGGTACAATACTACAGTCTATAGTTTATATTCCAATTTTATCAATTATTCCAAAAATGTTTTTTATGGCATTTATGTTGTAAATATTTCCCTGGCTGAAAAAGAACATAAATTAATACCTTCTTTAGGTATTGCACCTAGAGGCTAGTATCATTTTAAAATTATATAAAAATTAGTTCTGACAGGCAGAGCAACAGTTTCATGCATTGAAAAAATTACCATTTATCATAAGACTGTGTGTCCTGCCCTAACCGGTTTGGCTCAGTGGATAGAGCGTCAGCCTGCGGACTCAAGGGTCCCAGGTTCGATTCCAGTCAAGGGCATGTACCTTGGTTGTGGGCACATCCAAGGGAGTGTGCAGGAGGCAGCTGATCGATGTTTCTCTCTCATCGATGTTTCTAACTCTCTATCACTCTCCCTTCCTCTCTGTAAAAAATCAATAAAATATATTTAAAAAATAAATAAATAAAAATAAGACTGTGTGTCCTTCACATGTTATTTGTCAGAGTAGCGGTGTGTGTTTTATAAATGAGGACTTTTTTCCACTTTATGTTAAGTTCTCTTGACTTGTGTTCTTGACTTGTGTTCTGATTGGTTGTTTAATAGGAAAGATGTTTTCTTTTGTTTGATTGCAGACCCCTTATCTGTGGTTTCTTTTTCTGCAGTTTTAGTTACCTGAGGTCTAAAAATATTAGGAGAGACATTCCAGAAATAAACAATTTATAAGTTTTAAATTGCACCTTACTCTGAGTAGTGTGATAAAATCTCATGTCATTGTGAATCATTTTTTTGTCCAGCATGTCCTTACAGTATATTCTGTCCACCCATTAGTCACTTAGTAGCCATCTTGGTAATTAGTCTGTTGAGGTGTCTCACTGCTTGTGTTCAATTAACACTTATAGTAGACTGACTTTAAGTCACAATGCTTATGTCATTCACCTCACTTCATCTCATCGTGTAGTCATTGTATCATCTCGTATCTTCACCAGAATCTTGAGTACAGTACAGTAAGATATTTTGAGGAAGAGACCATATTCACAAAGCATTATAGTATATCCTATCTAATAAAAGAGAAAAATGGTAATTGGCGTACGACGATACCCTTTTCATTGGCTAATCAGGGCTATATGCAAATTAACTGCCAACTAAGATTGGCAGTTAACTGCCAACTAAGATTGGCAGTTAACTGCCAACAAGATGTCGGTTAATTTGCATATGTAGGCACATTGCAGGGAGGCGAAAGGGAAAGCAGGAAGAAGCCCCCTGCCACTGACAGTGATTGGAAACCCAGGGGGGAGCTAAGAGCTGGGGGGCAGGGCAAAGGCGGCCCTGGGGCCGCCTTTGCCCTGCCCCCCAGCCATGATCGGAGAATCAGGTGCCTTTGCTGCCCTGGCCAGTGATAGCAGGAAGTAGGGGTGGAGCCAGCGATGGGAGCTGGACACGGTCGGTCGAAGCTGGCAGTCCCGGGAGCTAGGGGTCCCTTGCCTGGGCCTAAAGCGAAGCCCACGATCGCGGGGCCGCTGCAGCTGCGGGTCCCCGCTGCCTGGGCCAGATGCCTAGGCCAGAGGTGTTAGGCCTGGGCAGGGGCGGAGCCTGCAACCGCGGGGAGCTGGGGGTCCCCTGCCCAGGCCTGACACCTCTGCCGGAGGCCTCAGGCCTGGTCAAGGGGCCGATCCAGTGATTGGTGATCGAAGGGTGATGAGGGTCAACTCCTCTGGCCGAGGCATCAGGCCTGGGTGGGGGGCGGAGCCGGGGATTGGGGAGATATGATGGTCCCCTTGCCCAGGCCTGAAGCCTGGGTCAGAGGCCTCAGGCTTGGGCGGGGGGTGGAGCAAGCGATCAGAGGGAGATGGGGGTCCCCTGCCCAGGCATGATTCCTGGGCCAGAGGCCTCAGGCCTGGGCGGGGGCCAGAGCCAGTGATCAGGGGGAGATGGGGGTCCCCTGTCCAAGCCTGACACCTCTGGCGGAGGCGTCAGGTCTGGGCAAGGGGCCGATCAGGCGATCGGAGGGTGATGGGGGTCTACGCCTCGGGCCGAGGCATCAGGCCTGGTCTGGGGGCAGAACCAGTGATGGGGGGAAATGAGGGTCCCCTGCCCAGGCCTGACGCCTCTGTCAGAGGCGTCAGGCCTGGGCAAGGGGCCGATCCTGCGATTGGAGGGTGATGGGGGTCAACGCCTGAGGGCTCCTAGTATGTGAGAGGGGGTAGGCTGGGCTGAGGGACACTCCCCCCCCCCCCCCACACACACACCCAGTGCACGAATTTCGTGCACCGGGCCCCTAGTAGTATATTATAATTGTTCTATTTTTAGTTATTGTTAATCTCTTACTGTGTCTAATTTGTAAATTAAACTTTACATAGGTATGTATGTATGTATGTACAGCAGGTTCTCGAATAACATTCAACATCGTTTTATTATAACGTTGATGAGATGCTATAGGAACTTAGCTCTTGTTTGTGTCAATTAGCCTATGGTAAAATTGGTTTCATCATAGGTTGTTTTGCTTAAAGTTGCAAAACCTATTGACAATGTTAAGTGAGGACTTTACTGTTTAGGAAAAAAACATATTAAACAGGGTTGGCAAAGTAGGTTTACAGTTGTGTTAATACTGTAATTAATAAATAAATAATCATACAAAAATAAGCTCTGCCCCGGCTGAGTGGCTCAGTTGTTTGAGTGTAATCTTGTGCACCAAAAGGTTTCCGGTTCGATCCCAGTCAGGGCACTTATGATATGGAAGGCAGTGGGTCGAGGTTTCTTTCTCTCTCCACTCCCTTCTTTTCTTCCCCTTCTCTCCCTCTTTCCTCTCTTCCTCTCCCTTCCTCTCCCTTCCTCTCTCTAAGCATGACCACAGGTGAGGAATAAAAAAAAGAAGACGCTCTGTTTCACATACTTACAACTGTAAGCCTACTTTTGCCCACCTCTGTGTATAGGGTTTGGTACTATCTACAGTTTCAGACATCCACTGGATGTCTTAGGACATATCCTCTGTGGATAAGGGTGGACTACCGTATTTTTTAATCAAGCTGTATTTGTGTATGTGTGATGTCCTATTTTTGTGCTAATTAAATACAGACTGGAAAATGAACCACTGTAAACTAATACCAAGGAAATCTTTGACAGACGTGATCTGCAGGGTTTCTCATTTATCATGAACTCATGTTTCTTCTAGCTATGCAAGAAGAGGCCTTGAAGCTGGTGTTGCTGGCACTAGAAGATGGTTCTGCTCTCTCAAGGAAAGTTCTGGTACTTTTTGTTGTGCAAAGATTAGAACCAAGATTTCCTCAGGCATCAAAAACAAGTATTGGTCATGTTGTGCAACTACTGTATCGAGCTTCTTGTTTTAAGGTGAGTAATAAGCAACCATCTAAATATTACATGCCTATATGTGGGACAGAGGCTTTCTGTAATGGGTATTATCCTGTTAGAGGCCCCCACAAATGCAGAATGCTTATAAGAGTTGAAGGAAACTCTTTTTTTGAGAAGTACAACTTTTTGTTTTTTAATATATTTTTATTGATTTTAGAGAAGAAGGGAGAGAGAGAGAAAGATAGAAACATCAGTGATGAGAAAGAATCATTGATAGGCTGCCTTCTGCATGCCCCCCACCAGGAATCGAGCCTGCAACCCAGGCATGTGCCCTTGACTGGAATCAACCCCGGGACTCTTTAATCTGCAGGCCCATGCTCTATCCACTCAGCCAAACCAGCTAGGGCGTTTTTAAATATATTTTATTGATTTTTTACAGAGAGGAAGGGAGAGGGATAGAGAGCCAGAAACATCGATGAGAGAGAAACATCGATCAGCTGCCTCCTGCATGTCCCCCACTGGGGATGCGCCCGCAACCAAGGTACATGCCCTTGCCTGAATCGAACCCAGGACCCTTCAGTCCGCAGGCCGACGCTCTATCCACTGGGCCAAACCGGTTCTGGCAGAAGTGCAACTCTTAATTGCCTTGAATTCTCATTTTTCTTTAAAAGAGTTTTTTGTTTGCTTTTAGCATGGAGTCAGAACGATTCTGTTTAATGCAGAGATATTCAGATTGGGTATATCTCACGTAGGACTTGAGCATTCATACATACTTAAAATTTTGTGATCTTCAAGCCAAGGGTTTTGATTCAGTAGACCTGAAATTATAGTTTTCAAAACTTCATGGGTGATTCTGATGCATATTAATAGAATTTGAATAGGACCAGGTTCTCTTAATCACCTGTGTCCATCTTTACTACTCAGGTAGATAGATGCGTATGGTTCCCAGGAGATACCCTGTACCATAGATGGTGGTTAGAGAGGTGCTAGCATCCTCTGGTTTTTTGGGTTTCTTTTTTTCTACTTTTTAGATTGATAATTCCTCCTTTTTTTCCCTCAGTGTTTCTTTAAGTAGGTTATGACAGAATATAGATTTTTGTGACTTCTAAGTTATACTCTGCTCTTAAATTATGCCAGATTAGAATTTTGGGTGTCCTAAACTTTTCTTTCTTGTACCGTCTTTTTGTGGTATCTGATATGTAGTAGTTTCCCCCCATCTTACATCCCCCCCCCCCCCCAAAGAAAAAGAAGGTTTGGTTATGGAAGGAGGGAAAGCAGACCGGTTCTGATGGGTTGGGTGTATTTCTCCTTTCTATTGCTTAGGTTACTAAAAGAGATGAAGACTCTTCTCTGATGCAATTAAAAGAAGAATTTCGGAGCTATGAGGCATTACGCAGAGAACATGATGCCCAAATTGTTCATATTGCTATGGAAGCAGGACTTCGTATTTCACCCGAGCAGTGGTCCTCACTTCTATATGGTGACTTAGCGCATAAATCACACATGCAGTCTATTATTGATAAGGTTTGTGAAATTAGAGATCCTAATCTATTGTTGTTACATTGGAAAATACTGGAATCTTCTGAAAGGACTAAAGAGACAACCAGTTGAAGATTCTATGTTTTTAAAAATCAGAGTCTTATAAAATCTTTTTTCCCCCTTTTAATTATTATTATTTTTTTAACTTTCAAAATAAACTAAGGGAGGCAATAGGGAAGCAAATACAGGATAAAAGCAGCTTGGCTTACAAAGTCTGTCATTTATCTACATTCCAACTCCAGAGAGCTAATACAGCTTATAAATGAGTTTTCTGAGTGTCTAATGATGAATTTCATAGGGCAGATTCTGAGGTGAAAATCTAATTCACCATTGATACTCCTACTATGGAGTCTGAAGACACTCGAAAACCTATTTAGTATATTGACTTAATGAAAGCATTTGAAAATAGATGTAAGAATTAGAGTAAAAACCACTCTGTCTTCTGTTTTGTTAGCTGCAATCTCCAGAATCATTTGCAAAGAGTGTCCAGGAATTGACAATTGTTTTGCAACGAACAGGTGACCCAGCTAACTTAAATAGACTGAGGCCTCATTTAGAGCTTCTTGCAAACATAGACCCCAATCCAGGTATGTTGGAAAATACTCAATTGCTTTTGTTTTTCATAATAACAAGATAATTTCTGCTAACAAATTCTCTCCTCCATCCCATCTCCTTGGCTTATTTTAGATGCTGTTTCACCAACTTGGGAGCAGCTAGAAAATGCAATGGTAGCTGTTAAAACAGTAGTTCATGGCCTTGTGGACTTCATACAGAATTATAGTAGAAAAGGCCATGAGACACCTCAGGTAAGCACGTTTATTGTACTTGTACCGTTATCTCTAACAGAGGTTCATCCTGAACATTTAACAAGCTATCTGGCTAATGAACTCTTTAAATGGCTCTACTCTCTTATAAGTTTTATTATCTATTCTTTTGGGAGAAACTCAAGTTGTAGTATACCTGATAAATAATTCAGAGCACAGCAACAGTTTGGATTGTATCTTGAATATGAATTTATTGCAGATGTCTTTTACCAAATGTAGATTATTCATTCCTTCCAAACATTTTATCTGATTCTTTCCTAATGTGGAGAAATTGTCACTTTTTTCTTCATTTCTGTCAATGAATTTCTATTTGTAAATATGTGGAAATTGAATTTTTAAAATATTTTCAGCCCTGGCCTGTGTGGCTCAGTTGGTTGCCAGTCATCCAGTGTACGAAAAAGTTGCTGGTTCGATTCCCAGTTAGGACACATGCCAGGCTCCATCCCCAGTAGGGGGCACAACGATGTTATTTTTTCTCTGTCCCTCTCCCCCGCTCTCTTAAAAAAAAAAAAAATCAATAAAAATATTTTAAAACACATTTTCAGTGTACTTTAGAAGGAGTTATTTAAGGTATAACTCCTTTATTCTAATAACACCTATTTATTATTTATTAACTTTTGTTGTTGTTGTTAATCCTCACCTGAGGATATCCCCCCCCCTTTTTTTTTTTAGCGAGAGTGGGAAGGAGGAAAGAAGGGGGAGGGAGGAAAAGAGAAAGGGAAACATCCATGTGAGAGAGACATCAGTTGGTTGCCTCCTGCATGTGGCACAACTGGGGCTGGGGGTTTAACCTGCCACCCAGGTACGTGTCCTTAACCAGGAATCAAACCCCTGACCCTTCAGTGCATGGGCCGATGCACTAACCACTAAACACACAGCCAGGGTGACATTTTTTTATTAAGTTACTGTGAGCCAGTTCCTATGTTCAATCTTTTACATATATTATTTCTAATTCTCACAGTCACTTGCAAGATAATTGCTATTCCCAAGTTGAAGCTTAAAATGGTTAAATAGCATATCTAAAGTCATGGGGCGGTGACAGAGGTAGGATCAAATCTACTCCAAAGTGGTCTTTCCAATCTTATATCCTTATTCCTTTAGAAGACATTATACTATTCAAACACCAACTGAAAGATAAATGTTTCATCTTTATTAAGGTCACAAAAATAACGAGGACATTTTAGATTTTAATGCAAATCATAGTAGGTATGATGAGGTTTTTATATTTTGCCTCATTATGTGAACTTAACTCCGAGCCTAAAAGAGAGTTGTACCCTCAACTTGACAAATAAATAGGTATTTCTTAATTTTTCACTTTCAGGGGAAATCATATTCTACATATCCTGGGAAAGCTTAATTGAACAAACTTATGGCCTTTAAATGCTTTTTTAAAGTTTTTGTTTGGTTTTGGTATCATAATTTTTTTTAAATATATTTTTATTGATTTTTTTACAGAGAGAAAGGGAGAGGGATAGAGAGTTAGAAACATCGATGAGCGAGAAACACTGATCAGCTGCCTCCTGCACATCCCCCACTGGGATGTGCCCACAACCAAGGCACATGCCCTTGACCGGAATCGAACCTGGGACCCTTCAGTCCGCAGGCTGACGCTCTATCCACTGAGCCAAACCGGTCAGGGCTTGGTATCATAATTTTAACACAGCAGTGAATTGATGAGGAAACCTTGTATTTTCATGGGCTTTATGTTGACTGACAAATAAATAGACATAACATTTGAACCAGTTTCAGATAATCTCCAGAGGGAATGTCTAAAATGCCAACTCAGGGTTATGCCACGTAATTCTTAATAAGAAACACTGGAATGATTATTGTTTCAGCATGAGAATTACTTATATCTAATGTGAAAAAGAATTGAAGGTGTAGTCATGAAATTTTGAAGTCCCAAGAGTGAATAACACCTGGAATCTTCACTTTTCCACACACTGATTCTTTTTGTAGCCTCAGCCAAACAGCAAATATAAGACTAGCATGTGCCGAGATCTAAGACAGCAAGGAGGGTGTCCACGAGGAACAAACTGTACTTTTGCCCATTCTCAGGAAGAGCTTGAAAAGTAAGTTACGAGAATTCTGTTGCATATGGGTTTAATTGTGGACCATTATGAAAGTGTTAGATACAATCTTAAAGTTTGTGATGAGTTTTCACGATGCAATTAACGACCTTGTTGCTTCTGGGAGCAAGGTTAATGTAAGTTAACCAGCTGAAATACATGTTTCTGCTAAGCACCTGTGTAGAATGAAAATACTTCTATGTGCAATCTTATTTGCTCCAGTTCACTTGAAGATAACAGCAAAGGCCCAGGTAAATGGTAATGCAGATTTTCTTTTTATGACTTTTGGTCTTATTTTAACAGTCTTTTTATGTATCTTTTCCTTTTCTCTTCTCCTATGGGTAATTCCTTTTTCTAGGTCCATTTACCCCAAACATAAAAGTAAATGGGTAAAAGCTATTTTCTTTTATTATTTTTAAAAATATTTTTTTATTGCTTTCAGAGAGGAAGGGAGAGGGAGAGAGAGATAGAAACATTGATGATGAGAGAATCATTGATCAGCTGCCTCCTGCACGCCCCCTACTGGGGATTGAGCCTGCAACCTGTGCATGTGCCCTTCACCAGAATCAAACCTGGGACCCTTCAGTCCAGAGGCCGATGCTCTATCCACTGAGCCAAACCAGCTAGGGCCTGAGTATCAACTTTTAATGGACCTTTCCCTTTTGTTTTTAGACACTTTAAACTCAGTTTGAGCTCATTTTCTAGTCCTATGCACCCTTCTCTTCTACCTTCCATTCTACTCTGCCCCAGTGTTCCCTGATCCAACCAGTTAATTCATGTCATGTTATAAGAATCATCTTTGTGTCAGTTTTCTTTCACCTGCTTGTCTTAGTCACTAAGTTCTATCAGTTCCTATATATTTCTCAATTCTTCCTTCATCTTTCCATTCTTATAGTCCAAACTATCATCCCCTCTGCCCCCTTCTTTTAATCCTCGCCTGAGGATATTTTTTCCATTGATGTTTTTTTTTTTTTTTAAGAGAAAGTGGTAGGAAGGTGGTGGGGGAATGAGAGAAACATTGATATGAGAGATATTGATTGCCTCCTGCACTCATCCTGACCAGGGCCAGGATCAAACCTGTCACCCAGGTATATGCCTAGACCGGAAATTGAACCTGCAACCCTTTGGTCTGAGGGCCGAAGCTCTAACCACCAGGGCTATCATCCCCTTTTCTTGATACACAGTTGCCTCCTAACTAGTTTTCTTTTTAAAAAAATATATTTTATTACTGATTTTTTTACAGAGAATAAGGGAGAGGGATAGAGAGGTAGAAACATCGATGAGAAAGAAACATCCATCAGCTGCCTCCCACTGGGGATGTGCCCGCAACCAAGGCACATGCCCTTGACTGGAATTGAACCTGGGACCCTTCAGTCCACAGGCCGACACTCTATCCACTGAGCCAAAACAGTCAGGGCCTAACTAGTTTTCTTACAGCTACTGTTGCCCACCCCAATCTCATTATTTCCCACAAAATAGGGAGAACTTTGCCATAAGACTCATTGTAGATACTTAGGTATTTTCTCATTACTATATGGATAAAGATATAAAATCTAGATTGTGGCTCTAAGACCTTGCATCATCTAGTCTGTGCCTACCTTTCTGATAATCATCTCATAAACTAATCTGTTTATTTAAAAATGAGTTTTAATTTTTTTATTTCTTTTTTGTTGTTGTTAATCCTCACCCAAGGATATTTTTCCATTGATTTTTTTAGGGAGAGTGGAAGAGAGAGGAAGAGACAGAGAGAAACATTGATGTGAGAGAGACACATCAATTGGTTGCCTCCTGCACGTGCCCCCAACTAGGGCCCGGTCAGGGAGAAGACTGCAACCGAGGTATGTGCTCTTGACCGGAATCGAACCCGGGACCCTTTGGTCCGCAGTCCGATGCTCTATCTGCTGAGCCAAACCGGCTAAGGCAGTGTTTTCATTTCTTTAAAATTATATAATTAACAAATTTTTTCAACTCTTGTATACCTTTCTCTTTATATTCCCAATTAAATTTTATATGGTTTATTTCATTTTTATTTAGTGAACTTTATATTCCAGATAGACAAAATTTTCAAAAGGATCTCTTCCCACTCCCTCAGAAGCCTTCTTTGGATGCATGTGTACTTTGCTTGCTATTAAATATGTGCCTATATGTACAGGTGTCTGTGTAGGTGAATGGAATATGTATTTTCATGTGGCCTCTATTAGAGCAGAGTTTGATATAGACCGTATATGATATTTAGCTGAAGAAACTTTCAAAACTGTTTCCTCCTTTTTAAATCTTTTCCCATTGTCTTTTTTTTTTAAGATATAGTGAAATAGTCATCAATACATTAATTGTTTTTAAAACAGGTATCGATTAAGGAACAAAAAGATCAATGCAACTGTAAGAACATTTCCTCTTCTAAATAAAGTTGGTGTAAGCAACACTGTCACAACCACAGCCGGAAATGTCATTTCTGTCATAGGAAGTACTGAAGCAACGGGGAAAATTGTTCCAAGTACAAATGGAATTTCCAATGCAGAAAACAGTGTTTCCCAGCTAATCCCACGTAATGCTGACAGTGCATTAAGAGCTCTGGAGACTGTGAAGAAAGTGGGGAAGGTTGGCACTAATGGTCAGAATGCTGCTGGGCCTTCGTCAGAGTCAGTAACTGAAAAGTAAGTAGTAGGTAAAAATGCTTAATATGAGTTACTTAGACTTTGTAGAAATGCCTGAGTATTTTTATTTTTCCTGAGGAAAAGCAGTTAGTAGAAGTTTTATGTAGAATGTATCATGTAGAAACAGTATGAAATTCCAAAATAATTTGAGTGCTAGTCCTGGCTCTGTAACTGAATAGCTTTGTGACCTTGGGAAGTCACTTTAACTTGGTTTTGTTTCCCTCAATCATAAACTGAAGAGGTTGGACCACAATTATGTTTTTTCACACCTTCTTTCCTTAAACTTGAGGGTTGAGTCCATAGAGGTGCCAGAAAGGAATTAAGTAGAAACCTAAGCAGGTGAGAGGCTTGAGCTTCCAGCTCCTGCTTTAATGAGAACAGTTCTAATCTATATTCTGTAATGGTGTATAGAAATTAAGAGGGAAATCTTTGGAGCCAAACTCTCTGGGTTCAAATTCTGGCTGTTACTTAATCTGTTTTCCTCAGTTTACTCATCTATAGAATTAGTATAATAATAGTACCTACTACTATTGTGAAGATAAAATGACTTAATACTGCAGTGTGCTTTGAACAACACCTGCCACGTAGCATTTAATAAATATCTGTCATTATTATCATTATTATTGCCTCCATTATTGTTGGATTTCAGCATAAGATTTAATTTGGCAAAGGGGTTTTGGTGCTTTAAGAAAAAATTTTAAAACTTCCAGATGATCTGAAAAGTTCCACCTCTAAAATTTCATGCTTTGTTGTTCTTTTATTTTAAAATCCAAGTTAAAGCATGTTCAGATTTTGTCACCCATATCTAGTGTGTCAGTATCTAGTATATACCTTCTAGGAAAAAAACTTTACGCTAGGTTTATGCTAGGCACACAGTAAACTGCTGGTGATTTCATATAATAAATGATGGGTAAGTAAGCATTTATATTTTTTATTTCTGCAGTTAGCATGTCATAGGGGAATTTGTTTATTAAACGATCATTATACTCTTACCTCGGGGAGATTTCAGAAATTATATATATCAGAGAACATTGTCTAGTTAGCAAATGTTACTTGCGCACTCATTCTGAATTCTGTTCTTGGCACTCTTGAAAATACATGAGATGTATAAGATATCTCTGTCTTGTAAAAACAAGATGATATAGTTTTGAAGACAGCATTTACATAAATGAAGCAACATTGGAGCTACATACAAAAGGCCACATAGTGTATATTTCCATTTATTTGAATGTCCAGAATAGGCAAATCTATATAGACAGAATGTAGATTAGTGGTTCCTAGGGGCTAGGGCTAGGGAAAAAGGGAATGGGGAGTGAATACTAATGAGTACAGATTTCTCTTGGGGTTGATGAAAATGTTTCAAAAATAGATAATGCTAATAGTTGTATATTGTGAATATACCAGAAATCACTTAAGTGCATACTTTTTTTTTTTAAATATATTTTATTGATTTTTTACAGAGAGGAAGGGAGAGAGAGAGTTAGAAACATCGATGAGAGAGAAACATCGATCAGCCGCCTCCTGCACACCCCCCACTGGGGATGTGCCCGCAACCAAGGTACATGCCCTTGACCGGAATCGAACCTGGGACCCTTGAGTCCGCAGGCCGACGCTCTATCCACCGAGCCAAACCGGCTAGGGCAAGTGCATACTTTTAAAGGGTAAATTATATCTCATTTTAAATATGATGGACCAGGAGGAAACTTTTAAAATAAATTAATACAAATAAGTAAATCATATATTTATTCAATCAAGAATTATGGGTCTTCTATGTGCCAAACACCAGGCCAGCTAGTGTAGTAATGATAATGAACTGGATATACTTCCTGCCTCTAACGGTCTTCTCGTGTAGTTTAAGAGACAGATGTAATATATAATATATTGTGAAAGGTACTGTAATGGAATTGTGTTCCAAGTGTTTTTGGACATTAAAAAAAGAGTAACTGATTCTGCAGGGAGTCACTGTAAAAGGATTCTCAGATGTTAAGACAATGAGCTGGTTCCAAAAATATGGATAGTTAGGAAGGAGTGGCTTCATCAGTAGAAGGGGCACAGCTAAGAGCATGTCTGTATGAGAGGGGCTGCAGCAAAGGAGGGCCTAGAATCCTGAAAGTCATCCACAGCTATAGCCATCTAGCTGTCTGACTGAAAGTTGGTTTTTTCCTTAAGTCTGAATTGTTGGGGCAGCTTGCAGGATTTCTTGAGCCCATGAACCTTGTCATGGATTTTGATGTCTTTTTCTTGATACATCTAAGAATTTTTCATCTCAAAGTACTGACCCATATTTACAGTATATAACATTTTGATATGAAAGGATCAGATAATCTTTGTAAAAACATTTAACATATTGCCTAGAGTGCTCTCAATAATTGCTCAGTAAGTGTTATTTGTTATAAGGAAATTCTCATCATTTCCTTTGTTGCCTTTATTATTTTACTTCAAAGACTAAATATAGCTCTAAAACATCTTTGAACTCAATAAGTCGGTATATTTCTATCAAATATTACCCCACTGTTCTTTATTTCCTACATTTTAATACCCAATTACACATAGAAGTAAACATTTACTGGACTTAAAGGCAGCACATTCTCCTTGTTGTTGCTACTCCAGCTTTAAAGGGGCTTCTCTAGTTTGAGAAAACCCTTCTAATTTAGTTGAGATACAGCATATTGAATTTCTGTATCATTAATAAGATCATTTCCTTGAGTCACCACATGTCAAGCTCTGCTAAAGTTTGGCTTTTATTTTCATAATGTTTTAATTTTTCAGTTACAGTTGATATACAATATTATATTAGATTCAAGTGTACAACATAGTGATTAGATATTTATATAATTTACAAAGTGATTCCCCCCATCTTTCACCATTCAATATTATAATATTATTGACTTTATTTCCTACTAGAGGCCCGGTGCATTAATTCATGTACAGGTGGGGTCTCTTGGCCTGGCTGGCAATCAGGGCCAATCGGGGCAGACTGGCCAGGGGGAGGGACCGCGGAAGGTTGGCTGTGGGAGTGCACTGACCACCAGGGGCAGCTCCTGCGTTGAACATCTGCCCCCTGGTGGTCAGGTCACATCATAGTGGCCGGTCGTCCAGTCCTAACAGCGGCTTAGGCTTTTATATATATAGATGATATACTTTACATGCTCGTGACTATTTCGTAACTACCAATTTATACTTCTTAATCCCTTCCCCTTTTTATCCATCACCCCAATTCCCCTTCCATTTGGCAAGCATCAAAATGTTCTCTGTATCTATGAGTTTGCTTCTGTTTTGTTTGTTCATTTATTTTTGCTTTTTTTAGGTTCCAAATATAAGTAAAATCATATGGTATTTGTCTTTTTCTGACTTATTTTACTTAGCATACATAATACCCTCTGGGTCCATCCATGTTGCTGCAGATGGCAAGATTTCATTCTTTTTTTTTTTTTAACTGAGTAATATTCCATTGTATATATGTACCACTTCTTCTTCATTCATCTATTGAGGGGCACTTAGGTTGCTTCCATATCTTGGCTGTTATAAATAATGCTGCAATGAACATACAGGTGCATATGTCTTTTCTAATTAGTGTTTGGATTTCTTTGGGTAAATACCCAGAGTGGAATTGCTGGGTCCTTCTTTGTCTCTTGTAGCCTTTGTTTTAAATTCTGTTTTGTCTAGTATAAGTATTACTACCCTAGCTTTTGTTTGTTTTTATTTTTATGAACTATCTTTCTCCATCCCTCTACTTTCAGTCTGTGTGTGCCTTTCCAACTGAAGTGAGTCTCTTGTAGAAAACATATGAAGGGTCTTATTTTCTTATTCATTTAGCCACCCTGTGTCTTTTGGTTGGAGCATTTAATCCATTTACACTTAAGGTAATTGTTGCTAGATGTGTAGCTATTGCCATTTTATTATTCATATTAGAGGCCTAGTGCATGAAATTCGTGCACTCGGGGGGAGACAGCTTGTGCCCTCTCGCAGTCCGGGGGCCTCGCTGCTGCTTAGCACTGCTGTGGAGGTGGGAGAGGCTCTATGCTCGCCAGCCGTCAACCCAGCTTCTGGCTGAGCAGCGCTCCCCCTGTTGGAGCACACTGACCACCAGGGGGCAGCTCCTGCATTGAGCATCTGCCCCCTGGTAGTCAGTGTGCGTCATAGCAATCAGTCATTCCGCAGTTCGGTCTATTTGCATATTACCCTTTTATTATATAGGATTTTTTAAATCTTTTTTTCTTCTATTCTTAAAGTAAGTCCCTTTAACATTTCTCCTAATACTGGTTTGGTGGTGGTGGTGGTGCACTTTTAGCTTTGTCTTATCTGGGAAAAGTTTGACTTTTTAAATTTTTACATTTTAAATTTATATTTATTGACTTTAGAGAGGGGGAAGAAAAGAGATAGAGAGACTTCGATTTGTTGTTCCACATATTTATGCATTCATTGGTTGATTCTTGTATGTGCCCTGACCTGAGGGCTAAACCTGCAACCTGTCAGGGCTAAAACTTTGACTTCTTAATCCTACCAGACCTGAGGCTCTGAACCTAACTGTCCCCTATACCTGAGCTCCTGAGCATTAAAGAGAAAAAACCAACATGATATAGAAAAATGTTAGTTACATGCAAACAAGTGGTTAGAATAAGATGGAACTTGGAGACATTGTAGAAAATAGGTCTACCTTTCATCTACCTTTCATCTAGCGCCAATATTTCACCTTTGTGAGAAAATTACCGAAAAATCAGTACAGCGGTCTGGTAGGGTTAAAAGCCATGATGAGGTCCTGTGGAGCTGATTGCTTGGTGACTCAACAAAGAAAATCCTTTGTGGGGTTGTTGTTGTTTTTTAAGATAAAAGGTTTGCGTATGTTGTGTTAATTTAATGAGTAGATATTTCATTGGAGTTTTGCTCATCCAACAGATATTTACTACATGGCAAGAACGATTTCATTTGTCCAACAAATGTTTATTTAGTGCCTTCTGTGTGCCAGGAACTGTTCTAAGTCCTGGAGAGATAGCAGTTAACAAAATGGCTGTTCCTCTGTGTGTTTATATTTCAGCTAAGCTAACTCTTAACAGAACAACCCTTTTCATGTCTGTCTTCTTTGTCCCTAAGAATACTACTGGTAGACTATGTTGTTTCTGTTGAGAACTTACTGAAAAAGGAATTTTTAAATTTTTTCAATAGGAAAAATTTTTGTTCAAAGGCAAGTGAAAGAGACTGATGGGTCACATTAGTGCCTGGGATTTGTTTGTATTTCTTTTTGTTCTTATCAGAGATCTGTCACGATGCTGCTGTTAGTTAGCAATGTTAGGTGGCAATGAAGTTCATTTTCTTAGTTGTTACTATGGAAATTCCTAAAGTATCTTTCTATTAGTTGTTTTGCTATATAATTACAAAAAATGCCTACTGAGGAAGACTTAAGAATCATAGACAGTGATTCATCATTTGCTTTTTGTTAAATTTTCTCTCCAGTAAAATTGGTTCTCCACCCAAGACTCCTGTAAGCAGTGTAGCAGCTACCTCAGCTGGGCCCTCTAATGTTGGAACAGAACTGAATTCTGTGCCTCCAAAATCCAGCCCATTTATAACTAGAGTACCAGTATATCCTCAGCATTCTGAAAACATTCAGTATTTTCAAGATCCAAGAACTCAGATACCCTTTGAAGTCCCACAGTACCCACAGACAGGTAAGTAATTTTAGACAGTTCTAAGAAAAAAAGAAACTGTAATATAACATTTGTTGCCCTTAGATAAGTAAGTTAATAATTTATGTCTATCTAGAATATTTGCACTTAAAAAATAATCCTTTGGACTTCATGACCCCTAAATTTCTTTTTTGCCCTAAGAATATATAATTCTACATACAAATAGTTTTAGAGTTGTCATTCTTATGAACTAAATATAGGGTCCATAGAAGAGCTTCAAGGAGTTCTGTAAATGCCCTGAAATGATATACAAAATGTTTGGTTTATATATTTAGGTGTAATTTTGGAAAGACAACACACAACTTATATAGATTTTGAAAAAGGTTTTAACCTCGGCTCCCAACAAGGTTAAGAATCGAAGATGTAATTATAATTACTTAATTCAAAACCTGTGGGAATAGATGCCCTAGAAGGAAATGTACCAACCATCTGTTAATAGCTGTATCATGTGTTTTTAGAGAACAAAATAATGAATGTTAATGATTTTCATATAGTGGTGTCTTGAGAGGGTATAGCTTCTTTCAAAAGCAGGGGTAACTAAAATAAGGTCAAAAGCAGGGGTAACTAAAATAAGGTCAAAGCTTATTTTATTTTCCCACATTAAAGATTGCTTTAGACTTAAACCATTATAAAATGTTGAATTTTACTAAGATTACATTAAATATTCCTCTTTCCAATTTTTAAGGATACTACCCACCACCTCCAACGGTACCAGCTGGTGTGACTCCCTGTGTTCCTCGCTTTGTGAGGTCCAATAATGTTCCAGAGTCCTCCCTCCCACCTGCCTCCATGCCATATGCCGATCATTACAGTACATTTTCCCCTCGAGATCGAATGAATTCTCCTTACCAACCTCCTCCTCCGCAGCCATATGGACCAGTTCCTCCAGTACCTTCTGGAATGTATGCTCCTGTGTACGACAGTAGGCGCATCTGGCGTCCACCTATGTACCAACGAGATGACATTATTAGAAGCAATTCTTTACCTCCTATGGATGTGATGCACTCGTCTGTCTATCAGACGTCTTTGCGAGAAAGATTTAACTCCTTAGATGGGTATTATTCAGTGGCTTGTCAGCAGCCAAGTGAACCAAGGACAACTGTGCCTTTACCAAGAGTAAGTGATGATGGAAATAGGAGTGCTGCTGTAGTGTAATGGCTAAGAACCCAATGTCTGGTGTCAAACCACCCAGGTATATATCCTCGCTCCTCCACTTACTGTGTGACGTATGGAAGTTACTTGACTTCTCTATGTTAGTTTTTTCATCTGTTTGATGGAAATAATAGTAATACTTACCTCATAAGGCTGTTGTGAGGATTAAATCAGAAAAACAAAGCTCTTAGAACTGGACCTGATACATATTCATGCTCAGTAACTGTTGTTTGGATAGGAAACTGATGGGAAGATAAAAAGAAATCTTCAATATATAGGAATAGGGTTTATTTTCAGTGTCCCCACATTCATACAAATGACTTTCCAAAACCCCAAAAGTGAGTGCTCAGATTTTTAATATACCTTGACCCTTTCATTTAATTGTGTAAAGAATAGGCTAGGATGATTTCCCTATTGTATTTTTTGTCCCAAATATATAATAAATTGTTTACTTTATCTCCACAGAATATAATTAAATTTATTTACTGCTCCCTACATGATTAAGATTGTTTCTTTTATCCCCCCCCCTTAGGATCCTTGTGGTCATTTGAAGACCAGTTGCGAGGAGCAGATAAGAAGAAAGCCAGAACAGTGGGCACAGTACCACACTCAGAAAGCACCTCTTGTCTCTCCAGCTCTTCCTGTGGCAACACAGTCTCCAACACCACCTTCTCCTCTGTTCAGTGTAGACTTTCGCACTGACGTAAGCAAGGTTTCAATCACTTGATGCAGGGATAGGTCAAACAACTGACTTCAGAGCACTCGTTCAATCCGGGCTTAGCTATGGTGGCTATTTTGCAGTGGTTTGGTTCGCAGCTGAATTTAGTTCAACACGTTAAATTTGTAAGCATTATCGATAGATTTTATGAGACACTGAAGACCTTTAGGACACAGTCCCTTTTTCACCAAGAATTCAAAATCTTTTCAGCAATATAGTTCTCATTATTTTTTATGGTTTTTGTTAATAATAGCATTTATATCTGCCATTTATTGAGCACCTACTTGTGCCAGACACTGTACTAAGCATTTACATAATGTTATTTAATTCTCACAAAAACCTTAGAAGGTAGATGCTATCCATATTGTGCAGGTTAGGAATCCTACCCAGAGAAGTTAAGTAATTTGCCCAACTAATAAATTCAGTCTATAAGTAGCTGAGATTTGAATCTTGGTTTACCTGAGATATTTCTTCCCTACTTTACAAAAGGTGCAGAAATGCCTACTGTATTATTCATGGTGTTTTACATCACTGTAAATTATTGTTCTTGCCATCGCAAAACAAGTTTTTAAACCAGGATCATTTCAATGTACTCTGGTGTTTTTAGTACTACTATATTTAAACACACCATTTTTTAAAAACTCCTCTAGTTTATTCTCCATCCCTAGAGTTTCTAATATAAAAAGTTTTTTGAGTCCCTTCCTTATGAAAACTTTTAAACAAAAGTAGAGAGAATATATAATAAACCCCGTGTGCCCTCACCTGGATTCCACAGTTACCAACTCAGTGAACCTTATTTGAACCCCCTCTTCCGAATGGATTATTTTGAAATAATCCTAGACATCAAATATTTTCATCCATGAACATTTCTTTTTTTAGCTTTAAAAAAATGTATTTATTGATTTTAGAGAGGGAAGGAGAGCGAGAAACAGAGATTAATTGACCCATCTATTTTATGCATTCATTGGTTGATTCTTGTATGTGCTCTATCTGGGGATCAAACCTGCAACCTTGGTGTATCGGAACGATGCTCTAAGCAACTGAGCGACCCAGCCAGGGCCCATCCATGGATATTGCAATAAACTACTGAATTTTAAAACTAGATCCAAATTTTTTTCATCAAACTTAGACTTCTTTTCTTTTTTTAATATATTTTATTGATTTTTTTTTTTCAACCTTTTATTCAATTTTTCATTTTATTGATTTTTTACAGTTAGGAAGGGAAAGGGATAGAGAGTTAGAAACATCGATCAGCTGCCTCCTGCACACTCCCTACTGGGTATGTGCTCGCAACCAAGGTACATGCCCTTTATCGGAATCGAACCTGAGACCCTTGAGTCCGCAGGCTGACGCTCTATTCATTGAGCCAAACCGGTTAGGGCCAAACTTAGGCTTCTTAAGACCAGGTAAATATCTTGAAAACAGAGTGATAGATTTGCCACTTGCTTAATAATAGAAAACTGGATTTACATTTTTTATACTATGCTTTTGAAAGTATTTCCCTGAGACTCAGATCTGCTATTAGTAATATGACTTGGGATAAGTAATTTAATCTTTTTGGCCTTGAGTTTCTTATCTATCTAATTAGTAAACTAGATTTAATGATTCTTTCAACTTTAGTATTCTTGTTCTACAGTTATCCTTATAGTCTCTCTAAAATTTATCCACTTCCCCTTCTTGATCCAGAGCCTTGTTTGCATTATTTTTGTTCTTTATTTAATACTGTTTGGTTTATCAGTTATGTTTCCTTATTTCCTTATTCTTTTCTCCAAATGATAAACTACTTTAGGACATGGACTGTAATCTATGTGTATGTTTGTTTCCTTTTTTTTTTTTCTTTTCTGGAGCACCTTATACCATGTGAGAGGCATGCTATAAATGATTTGTTGATTGGTTTTAATAGTATCAGTCAGGGATTCCTAATGAGCACTTAAAGATAAAGTAAAAGGAGAAGACATTCTATTTTCTATTACTAAATAATATAAAGACAACTAGTAAAAATACTATGTGTTATTTATGACAGTTTTTTTAGTCACTGAAGTTTTAATTATTCACTATGAAGTCCTCTGTATTCTATAGTAGTTGCTTAATAGTTACAAGTGTATAAATTTAAGGTTTTTTTACTAATTGGCTGTGCCTTTTTCTATTTTTTAATCAGCTCTCTGACAGTGTGAGTGGGACAAAATTTGAAGAAGACCATCTTTCCCATTATTCTCCCTGGTCTTGTGGCACCATAGGCTCCTGTATAAATGTCATTGATTCAGAGCCCAGAGATGTGATTGCTAATTCAAATGCTGTGTTAATGGTATGATTCCAGGGGCTGGGAGGCTATTACGCATGTTGACTCAGGTTTTAGAATGTTTGAATACTTCCATCTTCATTGTTGCTATAAGTCTGAACTGAATTGAATTTAATGTTTAAATTATTTGAGCCCAGTTTGATGTTTTAAAATAGATGTTGGATTGTCATTGAGATCTACAGCTAGTGTTGAATTTAGCAGAAAACTTAATTATATGTCTTCTGAAAGCATGTGCTTGTAATACTAGCTGAAGTAATTGCCAATAATCCTATTACTGATTTTCTTTGGTTTATGCAGGACCTAGACAGTGGAGATGTTAAGAGAAGAGTACATTTATTTGAAACTCAGAGAAGAACAAAAGAAGAAGACCCAATAATTCCTTTTAGTGATGGACCTATCATCTCAAAATGGGGTGCAATTTCCAGATCTTCCCGTACAGGTTACCATACCACGGATCCTGTCCAGGCCACTGCTTCCCAAGGAAGTGCGACTAAACCCATCAGCATATCAGGTAAACCATTTAACTAATACCTCACCTGATGTACTCTAGCACAGTGTTTTTGTTGTTGTTGTTTTGTTTTAATATATTTTTATTGATTTCAGAGAGGAAGGGAGAGAGAGATAGAAACATCAATGATGAGAGAAAATCATTGATCAGCTGTCGCCTGCACCCCCCCTACCCCCACCCTAGGGATCTAGTTGGCAACCCGGGCATGTGCCCTTGATCAGAATTGAACCCAGGCTGCAGAACTTCAGTCTGCAGGCCGACGCTCTATCCACTGAGCCAAACCAGCTAGGGCAGCCCTGTTTTTTGAAATTTTATTTATTTATTTATTTATTTATTTATTTATTTATTTATTTTTCCCATCACCATTTATCTATCATCTCTATGCCCGCTTTCACCTCCACTCCCACCCCCCACCCCACAGTTACCACACTGTTGTCTGTGTCCATGAGCTTTGTCTATGTCCATGAGCTTTCTCTCTGTCTCTCTCTCTCTCTTTTTTTTTTCCATCTCAGTTCCTCCTATCTCCCATCCCCCAGGCTGTCTGCCTGCTCTTTATTTATGAGTCTGTCTCTATTTTGCTTGGTAGCTCAGTTTGTTCATTAAATTCCACATATGGTACTTGTCTTTCTCTAACTGGCCTATTTCACTTAGCATAATGTTCTGCAGGTCCATCCATGCTGTTGCAAAGGATAAAGTTTTCTTTAGCGGTTGTTTTGTTTTGTTGTTATCTTTAGCATTTTTTTTTTAATCCTCAATTTAACAACTCAGAATTAAATGGTTTAGCCAGGAGAACATGGCTCGTTGGATAAAATATGGATCTTTTGAAAAGTATCCCATTCATGCCCTAACCAGTTTGGCTCAGTGGATAGAGCGTCGGCCTGCTGATTGAAGGGTCCTAGGTTCGATTCCGGTCAAGGGCACATGCCTGGGTTGCAGTCTTGATCCCCAGTCACAGGCGTGCAGAGGCAGTCAATCAATGATTCTCTCTCATCATTGATATTTCTATCTCTCCCTTCCTCTCTGAAATCAATAAAAACATATTAAAAATAATAAGTAAATCTTTTTTTATTATTATTATTATTAAGGTATTACAAATGTGTCCTCATTCCCCCCATTAACCCCCAACCTCCTCCTCCCCCCCCTAGTAAATCTTTTTTTAAAAAAGTATTCACATGTACATACTGATTTTTCACTTTTCTGGTCATTGTTTCTTTCTGCATTTCTGTAGATTATGTCCCTTATGTCAATGCTGTTGATTCAAGGTGGAGTTCTTATGGTAGTGAGTCCACATCATCAGCACACTATATCGAACGGTAAGGTTACTCTTAATTCTTTAGGATTTTCTATTCTCAGACTTGTATATATTCTCAGAGTACAGATTCTATCCCCAATTATTCATAAAATGTGCTTTGCTAGTTTTAACTATGTAACAAATTTCTGAAAAAATATTTACTTTTACATTTGGAATGATGACTGAAATTTTCAGGATTGATCTGTTACATAAAACATATGTAGAATATAGTTATTACTGCTTTAGCTGCTTCACTTATTTCACTTTTATTACAATAAACATGTTTCTCTTTAAAGGGACAGATTCATTGTTACTGATTTATCTTGTCATAGAAAGCATTCCAGTACTGGAGACCTTTTAAGCATTGAACTTCAGCAGGTAGGTTCTGTGTCACTCAGCTTTGACTTTTTAAAAAATAGAATGGTGGTTGGAAGCTAACTTTACTTTTCACCCCCGTCTAGGCCAAGAGTAACTCATTGCTTCTTCAGAGGGAGGCCAATGCTCTGGCCATGCAACAGAAGTGGAATTCCCTGGATGAAGGCCGTCACCTTACCTTAAATCTACTAAGCAAGGAAATTGAATTGAGAAGTGGAGAGGTAAAGAAAGTGAGCCTACCAGCTTCATGTTTAAATGGATTTGTTGTTTGCTGTTGCTGTGCATAGCTTTATGTCCTTACTTAGTGCATTTTAGTGTGCCTTTTTCTTACATGCTTGCTTTTAAAACTTAATAGTAGCAATAAAATTGTGGTCCCAGATTTCTTAAATAATTTTTTAGATCAATCATTGGGATTCCCACTTAAATTTAAAAGGGAAGCCCCCGTTTCCACAGGTATAAAATCGTTATTTTTTTTTACATTACAGAGTGATTATACAGAAGATGCAACTGATACTAAGCCTGATAGGGATATTGAATTAGAACTATCGGCACTTGACACTGATGAACCTGATGGACAGAGTGAACAAATTGAAGTAAGTAACACAGGTAGATGTTTAGGAGGCTTTATTCCATTGGCAACTAAAATAAAATACTTATACTGAAGGATTAACACTTTATTTTCTTAGGAGATCCTGGATATACAACTTGGTATCAGTTCTCAAAATGATCAGTTGCTGAATGGAACTGCAGTGGAAAATGGACATCCAGTCCAACCGCACCAAAAGGAGCCACTGGAGCAGAAGAGACAGAGTTTAGGTGAAGACCATGTGATTCTGTGAGTGTTAGACAGAAAATTCATAACCTTGAATATTTAAAGTGAAATAGATGCGGTGTTTAATTCATTTTTGGCACTTTTTTATCCTGTGAGGGGAAGATCTTATGTAATGGGCAATGATTTTGGTCAGTCTAGATTTTTAAGAGAGAATAACTAAATTTGAACTAACAAAGTAGTCCATTTTAGTAGCCTGAAATTTACTTTTTTGGGGGGTAAAAATTAGTCTTTGTGCTCTAGCATCAGGTTATACTCCTCAGTCTGATAGCCAATCTTATAAACTACAAAACGGAGAGTTAAAACCTATATGAAGGGTTTCCCTTTTTAAAAATCTTGGTACGAGAACTTGGTTGTAATATTGCCGCTGTGTATAATTACTGTAAAAAATATGGGCTAATCTTAAACCTGATAGTTTGTTAGCCTGAAATTACCCAGTATTTTTGTTATTGGAATAATAGAACATTTTTAGTGATCTCTGATACTTTTTAGTATTAAAGACATGCCTTCGAAGTTTGGTATAACTTTTCACATATGTATTAATTTTTCACTTAAAGCTAATTTGTTTTCAATGTCATTTATTTTTTTTTCTCAGGGAGGAGCAAAAAACAATTCTGCCGGTAACGGCTTGCTTTAGCCAGCCACTTCCAGTGTCCATTAGCAATGCAAGTTGCCTCCCCATCACCACATCTGTCAGCGTTGGCAACCTCATTCTGAAAACTCACGTTATGTCTGAAGATAAAAATGACTTTTTAAAACCTGTTGTTGCAAATGGGAAGATGATTAACAGCTGAAAGGAGATTCATCTTTCAAATTTGTGACCATACCATGGAAGCATTTACACTAGCTTTTTATATATATAATATATATTATATAATGTATATTTTTTTTAAAAAAAAGATATTACTGGGGGCATCCAGTTCCTGTGGACTCTTTGATACTTCAAGCCCTCTTGCATTAGCATTATGAAAAAAGAAAAAAAGAAAATTTACTAGGGTGTAACATGTTCACTTTCCAGAAGTGATTGGAATTTGGACATTTAACTTAAGCTTCAAGCAGCTTTTTATGAGTTTGTAGCAATCCGGTGCAGTAACTGAGCCATTTCCTATTTTAAATGGCTTCTATAGAAAATTAACAACTCAGTTATTAAACTAGCAGGATCCTACAATGATACATCTAGTGAAAGTAGACTTAATTAACTTATTTATTTCTATTTTATGTTTCACTAAGAGAAATTTCCATCTCATTCCAGCTGCTTTATTTATCTTTTTCATGGGACTTTGCATGAATTTTTTTTTGTTTGTTTTTTACTTTGAAGAGTGGAGTTAGATGTTCTTACCATAGAATTTTGCAGGGTTATATACTAGCTTTCTTTACTGCATTATATGTAGGATTGTGGTGCAGTGCTTTTATCTGTAGCATTTAAATTTTTTTTAATTTTCCATTTTTCAATAATAGTTTCTGCTTTGTTAATATTTATACACAGGCTACTTGTTGAAGTAATTAAATATATAACCAAGTGCCTAAGTCTTTCAGCTGATGTACTAGATATTAAATTCTCCTAAGTTATGCAGAATCGTTTTTACAATTTTGATAAATTATGCACTAATGTAATGGCAGTTTTTTAAAATGCAGATTTAAGCCTGTACATTATTGATTCTGATGACTTGGCAAAAGAATCAGGTGCTTTCAGCTTTCTTGAGAAAACCCTGTATGTAGCGTTTGCACTGACTAACAAGATGGTATTGCTGGGTTTTTAATTTAAACTAATTATTTTGGATGTTCATTGCATTATCTTGGTTAAATATTGTTTATTGTTACTTGATGTTGGGGTTTAATTTTCCCTTTTGTTTTTTTTTACTGTTAGGTTGATAAGACTATGAACCATGTAATAATAGAACATTGGCTAACCTTTATTCATACTTAAAAACATGAATAATTTCTGCCCTGCTAACATGTGACTGAAAGTGTTTTGACTTGGCATCTGAAAGTATGCAGTATATTCAACTAGGCATACCCCAGATTTTTTGGAGGTATTTTATTGAAACCTAAATTTCAGTCAACATGTGAAAGCAAAAGCTGGGCATTCCTTCCTGGTGATCTTACCTATGGTTTGTTTTTCCCCATTTCTTTAAGATTAGTTTGACTTTTATTACTATTTTTTTAATTAACTTCTGTGAAGTTGTTTACTCTGAAAATTGTACTGGAATATTTTAAGCCAAGCTGATCTTTCACCAGGTGTACTGTATGTAAGGGCTTTTCCTGCTAGCAAAATGCTTAAACAGGATCATGTTATTGGTCGTCTGAGCTATTTAGTTGTTTTACAAAACCACAGCATTGTATCAGATAAGATTTTGATAAAAAGTTTTGTGCGCATTTCCAGGGGCGGGAGGGTTCACATTTCCCTGAAATTTCTTGATCAGAATGAGTAAATACTGGTGTTTGATACCTGTCTTAATGAACATGCTCATAAGGTGACTGATAAGTTGTAAATATACCTGAGAAACAAAGGGGTAGTTTTGATATTCTGGTGTCAGTATGGAAGATCTTACACATTTATTTAATACTCAACTGTATGAAGATGTTTGTAACATAACAGCACAGTAGCCTTGACTTAGTTTCCTTCGGTTATTAGTACTGTACTTTTTTGCCATGGCCAGTGCTCCCTATCCCTACAAAGACATTTTATTTATTTCACTCTGTAACCTGAAATGCATAGGAACAAGAGTTTTAAACCATGTTACATTAACTTATTTCTGACGTTATAAATTAGCCTAGGATATTACAGGAACATGATTGTTATGTAATTTATATCAGAACCTTTCTATAAATATGCGCTTATTACATTTGAAATGCTTCCAATGTACTTTATTTGCTGTTTGTGTTTCCAAAAAGGATATGCAAACCATAATGTCTATTTCATGGATATTTAAATAGTGAGATCTTCCATGTTGAAGGTAATGTATTTTTTTTTAAGATTTAAAAATTGCTATTTTGTTACAAAATAGATACCTATTAACAGTTCGAGAGCTCCTTATGTGCCCTCAGGGAAAGAACCCTCTGTGCAACAGAACTACGCAAAACATCTTCAGCACGCTCTGAGGGTGGATATATACTACATAAATTGATCTTGTGTATTTAACCATATCTTTTTAATTTTAAAATCAAGATTTTGAAACGTGGTTGTGCTCTTCTGGAGGGGGTTGGGATAAACTGCTTAGGTGTTTGCCTACTTGTCCAGTGAAATTACATTTGCATCAGTGTATTTTATATACCTGCCAACCTTATTGGTATGTCTCAGAACATTAATATTAAAATAATGCTTGTCTTGCAGCAGGTGATCCCATAAAACAATAACTCCCTGTTCTTAAAAACTTACTCTCATTCTCACTAACAACATAGGAATTGTTTCTGTGTGGGATTATTCTGTATGGCGTTCTTTCTGTAGTAGCCATCTTGTTTCTCATGGGTTTAATGTGAAGTAAAGACATTGGTTCTCTGCCACTTTAGAAGAAAGTTCAGTTTATCTGATCCTTCTTCAAAATGGTACCTGCTGATGCCATAGAAGAAAAAACACAAATCAGACATAAGATGTGACTTTTTAAAATTGGGGGCCATCCCTGCCATTTGACCCTTTTACCAACATGTGATGTATGTATGTTAGAAATCAAAGGATATAAAGCATTCGGAGAAGAAATTTATAATATTGGTGACTAAACTACCTGTGTTACCTATGCTGTAATCAGAAAACAGTAGTCTGAGGTCTGGAAAGTGGGAAATGGTGTTTTGTTTGTTTTTGTTGTTGGGTTTTGTTTGTCCACTGTTTATGTTTTTGTTTTTCAATTTCTAAGTCCCATTCCGAAGTCCATGTGCCTCATTTAGATACTGTGAATGTAGCATCAGTAGTTCTCTTTTGTTGTTTAATTTCATTTTGTAAATTCTGAGGAAGTTACACATGTATTTCTGAACAAAGCAGATTTCCTTGTCTTTGCTGCCGTGACTTCATCTTTCAATACCACCTGATACACCACTGTCGTGCATGAAAGTTGTGTATTGTATTTCCAAGAGAAGGTACTTCATTGGGTCAGTGGCCCTGATTTTTTCATAGAAGCAATTTATTCTCACAAGAGAATGAAAGAAACCTAATCTAGGGCTGAAAATTTCCATTAGTGTGGATGTAGTCACTTTCACTCAAATTTTAAGTTCTTAGTAGTGGGGCAAAAGTAAGCTCACAGTTGTTCATAGAAATCTGTGAACAACTGTAAACTTCCTTTTGCCCCACCCTGTTACATAAAGCACATTCCAATTTTATATGCTACCTTGAGAAAATTACAGGATGCACAGCAGTTTGTAGGAATTTAAAATGGGATCATTTAAACATTTGAAAACATTGTTTTAAAAGCCATCTAACTTGTTTTTCTTTTCTTTTTTCTTTTTTTTTTTGCATTTTAGATGTTAAAGTCATGGTTATCTTGTTAATGGGTGGAATTTGTGATGATCAGATTCCGCATGTGATTTCAACTTTGAATCTGAATATTTCTTCCCTAGTTTCTTTGAGTCATTTTCTGAGCAGACTGTCACCAGTATTGGTGACTAGTCATTACAGGGGAAAGTTACACTGCAACTATGTATTAGTTAACTGGAAGAACTTGTCTTGTGTTTTAGAGAATGAAGAGTGTTGATGGGATCACTTACTGTAACTCCTATATAAGAACCCCTTCTGCAAGCAGAACAAAAATTAATATGCTCAAGGAGTATCCCGTTTTCTGGATAAATTGAATAAAAATGCTAGTTACTCCTTTATACTAGCGGTTTCTTTGTATCCCTTTGCTGGCGAGGGAATACAAGGTATCAAGGCCACTGGTCAGAGCACTCTACATTTGAGTGGATCTTATTTTTACTCCAAGAGCAGTTATTCCCCCAAGTCCAAAATTGGCAGTTGTGGTTTTTGTTTTATATAAAAATTTAAAAATATCTTCAAACCAGTGGAATACAGACACTGGCTGCACTTAGTACTGCCAAAAGACAAGGTCATTTGCATATATTCCATGGATCTGTCAAGAATTAGGCCTCACTTTATAACCCAAGGCATGGAAGTGCATGCATTCTCTTAGCTGGGCAAACAATTATACTGTAGTTGTGATACAACACATGTGGCTTTTATTTGTACTGCACATATCCACTGTACAGCCACTTGGGAGTATCGTGGTTAGCTTACAGCAACTGCTGTCTGCGTTTATACTGTTTATTGCATATTCTTTTCCCTGGAAGTGAAAGAGAAATGTTTTTCTTGTTGCATTGATTACATTTTATAAATTTGCTTAGCTGGAAAGTTTGGGAAAAGAGGCCTGTTTGTCAATTGTACAACCGATTGTGAAGCTCTAGTGTGAATATTTTTACGTCTGTATTAGACATTTTCTTTGCAAATCTATTGTTCGATTGAAATGTAAATGAAATTAAAGATGGTGTACACCCATCATGTAAAAAGCAGGCACCATCTCTAAGATGGATTTAATGCTCATTTTTAAGGCATATACTCAGCTTCTATTTAAAACTATAATTTAAAATAATTCTGTACAATGAAATGGGGAATATATATGGGAATAAATTCTATTCCATTTATTTCAATTTGAATTTCCAAATTGTAATGTTTCCCTTTGTGCTATAGGAATAGGATTAAGTGGGGGAAGGCTGGGACTTATAAGGCCTGTATATGGGGGGAGGGCAGAGATGGAACAATGAGGGTTGTGATGGTAGTGAATAGCGAAGAGTGAATTCTGTGTGTTTTTTCTGTAGGACTGAAGTGATGAGATATTAGCTTTGGCTGTTCACAGAATAGAGCATCATGATTTTCAGTGTTTGAGAGAAAATTGATGGAAAAAGTTTGCAGTACTTGACATGTATTTGCATGCACAAAATAAAATTATTTGTCCACCTTAAAAGTTGTTTAGTGTCAATATTAAGTTTTTGATACATTCGAGTTATCTTGATTTCCTTGGTATATTTTTTGGCTTAACTAAACTCTCAGATACTTCTTAAGTTGAGATTTATATATGTATACATCATTGGGAAGGATCTGAAAGAAAGGAATAGACCAGAGAGGTTGAAATATTCCTTAATTCGATCAGTCACGTCATTTATTCAGTGGGAGATGAGAACAAAGATAATACTAGCAGTTCAAGGTATTGAACTCACAATATTTCTTCTAGTGGAGAAAAATACACAGATAATTAATACAAAGCAATGTATTGTGGAAGTGTGAAGACAGTGCTGTGGAATCTCAGAAAATGGCCATTTTCACTGGGCCTTGACTAGTTTAATCCATTCACTTGGCTGATATATTTGAAGCCCGTGTCTGTACTGGTCTTTAAGGTTAAAGGTTAATGAACTGTGAGCCCTTTCTCTAGACGCTCACTGTGCGAAAAGGAAAGACCCATCTGAGTAACCAGCTCAGTGAACTGTGTTCCAGTGTAGGGTGTGGGGAAACGCCAAAAGGGAAATCATGAGACAGGTGGTAGCAGTGGTAAACTGGAGAAGGTACTTTGAAAAATGACCTTGGGCTAGACTTTGAAGGCTGAATAATATTTCACCAAGCAAAGATAAGAGGAGAAAACAGCCCTTCACTGTAGTTATGATTCCTTTTTTTATATTTGAGCAGTTGACTTACCCAAGACCTCAAAACTAGAAAGTAGTGGAATGAGAATTCTGATTCCAGTCTGTCCTTGCTCTACTTCCCAGAGGGGGTGGTGGTACGGTGGTGGTGGTAGTAGTGGTGGTGGAGGTGGTACGGTGGTGGTGGTAACCTATTTTAGCCATAAATGTTACTGTGGAAGGAATGTTTAAGGAATAGCTTACCTAACCTCTTAGAGCGCTGCCGGGGTCCAACCCCAGCAGGTCCAGGGGTCCCCAAAGGTGTGGACGGAGTCGGCGAAGAAGGAATGACACGGAGACAGCGTTCAGTTGATCAGCAGCCTAGCCAGGATCTCCAGCCAAGTTCTGGTCTCGATCTCCAGAGAGGTTCTGCTTCAGATCTCCAGCGAGGTTCTGTCCAGGCTCTCCAGCCAGGTCCAGTCACCAGGTTCTAGTCAGGTTCTCTTGCCATGTTCTATAGTCAGGTTCAGTCCAGGATCCCTTGCCATGTTCTCTCCAGTGAAGTTCTTCTGTCTCCAGGCTCCGTGTAGGTTCTGTCTTCTGAATTCTCTTCTAAGCTCTGAGTGTTTCTGTCTTGTTACAACTGTATTTATACCAGTTGATTCAATCCTATCAATCTCTATTACAAAGGTTAGGGCGTTTCTTATCTCCATTCCAGGGAGAAAAGATTATGTAGTTTAAGCATGATTGTTCGTAGTTAAAGGGATTAATTACCCGCCTGGCACTTAGTTGAGGGGTTTTATTCCCTCCCTAACTTCAGGGGAAAACCCCTACCTGGGGAAACAACCTTTCTCAGAGGTGACCTTGGTTAAAACACATAGTGCCAAGAAGGTGAGCAAACATATTAAGAAAAGTATGCCATATGTGCCATGTCCCTTGAAACAGCAAGCATAGACCGGCTCCCGGCAGAGCACTTAATATGTTACGGACACAGTTTTAAGGGCTGTAGGTATATTACAATCTATTACCATTGCCATCATTTTACATGAGGAAACTGAGTTAGAGTCCTTAAAGAATTTGCCCAGGGTCGTACAGCTAGATGAGGTAGGTAGGGCCCTCTCTGAAGGACCTTGAACATCATACTACAGACACCACGAGGGAGTCCTGGAAGTTAGATGATCTGAACAACTTGGGGTGTTAGAAGATCCCTTTGGCAGTGGTGTGAGTTGAAGCTGGAGATAGACCAGCAGGGAGGCCATGTCAATGTAAGTGTAGAGCATGACCAAAGTGAGGATGGAGGGAAAGAGATGGGTTTGAAAAAAGGGAGAGAGTAATTGATGGGATTTGCTGTAGTGAGCATATCAGACATCTACACATTATTGTGGATTAAATTTGGCTTAGAATCCCAGACCTCACTGCTGAGAACATACGGTTATTTGTGAAACGTAACCCTGGACTGACGACTGAAATCGGCAAGAAGAGGAAGAACCATGGATTGTTGATCCAGGCAAAAGAGAGGCAACGTAATGAAGGAAATGAAATTCCAGGAAGGTTTTATTTCCTGTATAGTTGATAGCCAAAGTAATGATCATGCAAAGGCTACATTTTTTTAATTCCTTATTGTTGAAAATATTACATATGTCCCCTTTCCCCCATTGTCCTCTCCCAGCCTGCCCCCACCCCCCAGCCAGGCCTTCAGCCCCCTCTTGTCTGTGTTCATTGGTTATACTTACATGCATACAAGTTCTTTGGTTGATCCCTTACTCTCCCCCACCCCTCCCTGGCCCATCCTCCCCTGCCTTCCCTCTGAGGTTTGACGGTCTGTTCGATGCTTCTCTGTCTCTGGATCTCTTTTTGTTCATCAGTTTATGTTAGGTCCAACCTGCACATTACAATCACCTCAGGATGTTTTAAAAACCCCCAAACCCAGATCACACCCCAGACCGATTAAATCACAATCTCCAGGGGTGGAGCCAGGCCTCAGTCCTTTGGAAGCTCCAGAGGTGCAGAAGGGTTTGGGAACCACTGCCGTAATGAACGTAGAAGGGCTGGGGGCCTGTCTCCACCCAAATGCATTAAAAACATCCGTCATCAAATGTCCAGGGCCATGCCGCCTTCAGAGACCCATTCAACAAGTAATTTTGAGAATGAACTATGTACTAGGCAGTAGGGACGCAGGAGTGAACTAGTTCCTCACCTCGTGAAACTTAGAGTTGGAGGGACAGACAAGAAGCAAATAAAAGGTGTATGTAGATACTGAGAAATAATACAACCAGAGTGAATACAATGCAACCAGATGGTGAGCTGTCGTCAGGTGGGAGTGGTCATTCTCAGCGCTGCGGACAGTGTAGGTAGGACAGTCTATTAAACATCTATCTCCATTGGATCTCTAACAAACAGCTCCCACTGAACACGTTCAAACCTCCGTTTCTGCTCTTCCTCCGCTCCCCAGGCTGTCCCTCCATCCTCAGGCTACCGATTTCCCTGTGGAGAGGTTCATGGAAAAATTACTGCTGAGCCAGGCAGGCTGCAAGCTTATCAAGCGACCACATGTATTGGACCCGCATGGCTGGGGAAACTCTCCATTGGATGTCCTCAAGCCGTATCAGTGACCGCTGCCCCTCCAATGCCGCCTACTAAGAAAGCTTATCACTGTGCTCACTGCAAAGCACAGATGCTTAATGGAATTCTGCTCATTACTGCAAAGCAAGAAGGGTGAATTGGGAGCTGAGAGGCAATGAATTGTTCATCGAGACAGGAGCCATTAGAAGCTGCCTGCCTTAGCCCTCTATCTACTAAGGAAATTGAATTCATTATGAAAACCTTCCCACAAAGCAAACTCTGGGCCCGGATGGTGTCACAGGTGAATTCTATTAAACATTTAAAGAAGAAAAACACCAATTTACAGAAACTTGCAGAAAATAGAGGAGGCGGGGACTTCCTAACTGGTTGTATTAGATCAATATAACCTTGGTACCAAAACGAGACAATGACAATACCAAAAAATGCAAAATTACAGAGCAGTATTTTTGGAACAGAATAGGTTAACATTTTCAGATGATTAAAAACCGCACATATGGCCCTGGCTGGTGTGGCTCAGTTGCTTGGGCATTGTCCTGTACATCACAAGGTTGCCAATTTGATTCCCAGTCAGAGTACATGTCTGGGTTGTGGGCTCAATCTCTGATAGAGGGCATGCAGGAGGCAGCCAATCAATGTTTTGCTCTCACATCAATGTTTCTCTCTCCCTCCTCTAAAAATATATATATGTTTAATTATACATATTAAGTTATATAAAAAGTCCCCTGATTCTCATCTGTCCTTCAAAAGTAACTTTTAAAAAATTTCTCATACATATTTTTTCCAGCCCTAACCGGTTTGGCTCAGTGGATAGAGCATCGGCCTGTGGACTCAAGGGTCCCGGGTTCGATTCTGGTCAAGGGCATGTACCTTGGTTGCAGGCACATCCCCAGTGGGGAGTGTGCAGGAGGCAGCTGATGGATGTTTCTCTCTCATCGATGTTTCTAACTCTCTATCCCTCTCCCTTCCTCTCTCTAAAAAATCAATAAAAAGCAAACATTTTTATATATATATTTTCCAGTGATTTTCTTTATGCATATATAAGCAAAAATTTGTTTATATATTTTATGCAAAAGACAGGAAACTAATACATAATGTTCTTCACCTTGCTTTTTAAAAAAGTGAATAATATATTCATGCAAGTATGTCTATATCAGTGGTTCTTAACCTTCTGGCCCTTTAAATACAGTTCCTC
Source organism: Myotis daubentonii (assembly GCF_963259705.1). Lineage (NCBI taxonomy): Eukaryota > Metazoa > Chordata > Mammalia > Chiroptera > Vespertilionidae > Myotis > Myotis daubentonii. The sequence goes on along the minus strand of NC_081850.1, from coordinate 72,896,336 downwards.
ATGTTGTGACCCAACCATAAAATTATTTTTGTTGCTACTTCATAACTGTAATGTTGCTACTGTTATGAATCATAATGTAAATATCTGATATGCAGGATGCTCTTAGGCGACCCCTGTGAAAGGGTCCTTCGACTGCCAAAGGGGTCGCGACCCACAGGTTGAGAACTGCTGGTCTAAATGAACTCCCAGGATGGAATTGCTGGCTAAAGGTATACTTTTGCAATACTGATAGATATTTCTTAATTGCCATCCATAAGAGTCGTATCAATTTATACTCTTACCAGCAACATCTTCCCCAGTCTCACGTTATCAAAATTTGATTTTTAACAATCTGAACAGTGGAAAATGGTATCTGAGAGGATTCTTTTAGAGATGAGAACTAGGGAAACATATCAGTACGCTGTAGAAAGAAAGCCCGAATATGCAGGGGAGAGAGAGCGCGCAGGTCACTGCAGGAGCAGAGTCCTTTACTAGGCTGGAGGGGCGGATCCACTGCCCTGGTGATTCGTTTAATAGATACCGATTAGGGGATTGTGGGTACATTTTGAGGGGGGACTCAAGTGAAAATCTTTCTTTTTTTGGAGGTGGGGGGAGCTTGTTTCTTTTTTTTTTAATATATTTTTTTTTATTTCAGAGAGGAAGGAAGAGGAAGATGGAAACCTTGATGATGAGAATCACTGAGCGGCTGCCTCCTGCATGCCCCCTACTGGGGATTGAGCCTGTAACCAGGGCATGTGCCCTTGACCAGAATCGAACCCGGGACCCTTTAGTCCGCAGGCCAACGCTCTGTCCACTGAGCCAAAGTAGCTAGGGCAAGTGCAAGTCTCTTTTGATTGCTTCTATTTTTCAAATGAAATAGGAACCAAGGTTATAAACTGAGCTAGGCAAGGGAAGGGAGTGTTGAAGATCTGAAAGAAGAGATGTGAATTGCTTCTCTTAGAGATTGGGAGAGTGGGGGCGAGCATTGAGATTGTTGGGCAGTACTGAGGATTACAGCCTTAACGTGGATTTTGAAGGACAAGGAACCACCATGGATGAAGAAGACCCCCGTTTCAGGGGGCTGTGAGTAAAAATAAAATTCAAAGCAAAGTATGCAAATAGTATGGATTTACCAAATATTTATGGGGAATCTCCTATGAAGAGGCACTGTGCTGGGTGCTGGTTTGGCCACTTAAAAGCAGGTCATAAGCATATTCAAGTCAGCTGTTCACGCAAACGAAAATACAGAAAGTTACCATAGGATCTGTTCAATGAATTGTTCTTATATTTGGGGACGAGGGAGGGTTCTGACTCTTGAAAGCCTGAACTAACAGCTTCTCAGAAAAATATGCACATGTACAAATTTGCAATTTCAGATGGTTGCAGAATCATAAATTAAGAATCTCTCTCTTGCCCTGGCCAGTGTTACTCAGTGATTAGAGTGTCGGCCTGCACACCGAAGGGTCACAGGTTCAAATCCTGATCAAGGGCACCTATACCTGGGTTTCAGATTCGCTCCCTACCCGTCCTGGTTAAGGCTCCTGTGGGAGGCAACCAGCAGATGTATTTATCTCACATTGATGTTCTTCACCGCCCCCCAACCCTCCCTTCTACTCTCTCTGAAAAGCAATGGAAAAAACTATCCTCTAGTGGGGATTAAAAACAAACAAATCAACCACCAAACAAAAGAATTTCTTTCTTAAGAGTCCTATATTAATAAACTGTGTACAATTTTAGTCTATTTTGAATGATTCAATTTACACAAAGCTTTCTATGAATTACTTTGTGGTGTGTATTGGACACCTCAATAAGGACTCGGAAATCACTTTAGGTCTTTTTTTTTTTTTTTTTTTTAAATAGATTTTATTGATTTTTTACAGAGAGGAAGGGAGAGAGATAGAGAGCCAGAAACATCGATGAGAGAGAAACATCGATCAGCTGCCTCCTGCACATCCCCCACTGGGGAAGTGCCCGCAACCCAGGTACATGCCCTTGACCGGAATCGAACCTGGGACCCCTCAGTCCGCAGGCCGATGCTCTATCCACTGAGCCAAACCGGTTTCGGCCACTTTAGGTCTTGAATAAGTTGCAAATATAGTGTAAAGTTCCCCTATACTCTTTAACCCACATCCCCAAAGGTTAACATCTAACCTAACCTGTAGTTCACTTATCAAAACTATTGATACAAGACTGTTATTAGTTAACAGACCTTACTCAAATTTGTCAGTTGTCTTTTTCCCTCCTCTTAGCACCTGCTCCTTTCGCTCATTAACCCTGCCTCCTGCGCACTCCTTTTCCTGCTGGGGCCCCCAGGTTCCCCCAGCCAGCCGGTCCTTTTCCTGTCCTGGGATACATCCCAGGATGCACACTGCGTTTAGTTACCATGGACCTTGATTTTTAAAAAATTTTTAATTCAAGAGCTGTGTGTTCTGTAATAATAGGCCTGATGTGATTAAGAACAAAAAAAAATCTACCAGTATATGCCCCTGCCTGGGTGGCTCAATCAGTTGGCGCGTCCTCCCATACAATTCCCTTCGGGGCACACACCCAGGTTGCAGTTTCATCCGGTCTGGGCGCGCATGGGAGGCAACCAATCTCTCTCTCTCTCAAACCAATAAAAACACATCCTCAGGTTTGAGTAAGGTCTATTAAAAATATGTATAGGGAATAGTTCGAAGATTTCAAAGGTAACAAAATAGTTTTTTTTACTGTTCAAATGTAATGCAGCGTTGCGTTGTATTTAAAAAAAAACACACAAAGAAAACGAAAGCGTATTACTATTGCCGAGGTGTTTTGTCCCAGAGTCGGACCCGTAGCCCCGCCCTCGGCCCGAGAGAGGCTCTCTCTCATTGGGCTGCGTGCACTGCCCTGACACAGGAAGGCCGGCCCATGGGTCCGCGCAGCCGGACACCGCGGCTTTTCTCTCGGGGCTCCAGGCGCTGACCACTTCTCTCCCCTCCAGCTGGGCGCTCCCTTTCTTCCGAAGCGTCCGGAGCCGCCAGCCCGAGGTGTCCGGACCGAGCTAGGCCGGTAACTGCGCTGAGGTCGGCGGGGAAGAAGCGGGCGGAATGCGGGTGGCGGGCGAGCCAGCCTTGTCCGCGGTCCCTTCGACCCCCGTGGACTCCGCGAGTCCCTGCCCCTCCTCCTCCGCTGGCCCCACCTCCATCGGGCCCCCACAAAGGCTCAGCTGCCCCCTCCGCGAGCCCCTCCGCCAGCCCCACCGGCCCCGCCTTCCCCGCAAACCCTTCTGCAGGCCCCGCCCTCTGCCCCACCCCGTCTTCTGGCCCCGCCCCCTCCGGGAACCCCTCCACCGCCCAGGCGCTCGCTGCCCACGGTGCACCACCTTGGCCCCTCCACGCCTCTTAGGTTTGGTTCTGTCCCTCCTCTTAGCACCGGCTCCTTCCTCTCACTTAGCCCTGCCTCCTGTGCACCCCTCTTCCTGCTGGGGTCCCCAGGTTCCCCCACCCATCCATCTCTCTCTATTTGGGCTGAGCAAAATGTGCAGAGGCCTGCTGCTGGGCGTGAGAGGTCCCTGCTTCCTAGAGCTCCCTGCCCGGTGGGCGAGTCCCGTTGTAAGCGAGCGTACCAGGCCCGGGGATAAGTCTCGAAGGAAGGAAACAGTATTGCTAAGCTTCTCGGAAGGAGTGCAGCGGTTTTCACCCTCCCTGCTGAGTCTGCTGGCAGGATTGCGCGGGGCTGAGCTGTGCCTTTCTCTCAGAATGCCCCAGGCTGCTTCTGATGCAGAATATTGGCTCCAACTGTTGTCCTTTAAACGCTTGGAAAGTAGTAACATCTTGTCATGGGCCCTTCTTTTAACCAGAGGTGGTAGGGCTTCAGACCTCATCCATCTAAGCCAGTGGTCGGCGAACTCATTAGTCAACAGAGCCAAATATCAACAGTACAAAGATTGAAATTTCTTTTGAGAGCCAAAGTTTTTAAACTTAAACTATATAGGTAGGTACACGGTGATTAACTTAGTTAGGGTACTCCTAAGGCTTAGGAAGAGCCACACTCAAGGGGCCAAAGAGCCGCATGTGGCTCGCCAGCCGCAGTTTGCCGACCACGGATCTAAGCCTTCAGTGTGCTGACTGGGCTGAGGGCAGCAGACAGGCAAGTGATTGACTTAGCGACTCGGCATCATCCTGTTGATCCATTTTGAGATTTTCCTGAGGATGCTTACCCAGTATTTCAATTGCCCAGCAGTCTTAACTGATAGGAAACGCTAATGTATGTGTAGATAAAACCTCCAGTCAATGAATAGACTTCAAGCCACTGCACTGAGTAAGTACTAGTGTCCCTTACTCAGAAGATGGTGGCTGACACCGTCAGCTTTTTGTAGTCAGGCCTCCCTGGGCCCCTGAACCCAGCTCCACCATTTGCTGTGAAGTTTGGCAAAGAAACTTCCCTTATGTGAGCCTCCTTTTGAACCTTCTGTACAAACAGGTGATTAACCCTATCACACAGAGTCGTGATATGGATTTGTTGAGATCTTGCTGATGAAGGGAAAAAAGTCACTTTTAGGGTGCTCTAAACAGTGGGATCTCAGCACAAGCGAGCTCCTACTCTTCCAATTCAAGTCTGCCCGGTTCAAGCCAGCAAAGAGCCTGATATGTTTGTTCCTCTCTCCCAGGCACCATGACCACCCTGGACGATAAGTTGCTGGGGGAGAAGCTGCAGTACTATTACAGCAGCAGTGAGGATGAGGACGACCACAAGGACAGAGGCAGGGGGGCCCTGGCCGGCGGCAGTTCGATGCCCGTAGGTGCTAAGTTGGCAGGCGAAGGCATCTCAGTTAACACAGGTACCGGAAATCCCTGAGCTCTGGGAACAGGTTTAAAAATGTCGGTTAAATATGTATCCGTGGCGGTCTCCTGATGAATTCCTTCTATCTCCAGTCCGCTTCCAGAGATTTAATGTTGTCATTTCACCGTGCATACTTTTAGCCACGTTACTGCACAGTACAGATATGTATGCACAGCACCACGGCAGTGAACACAGACTGGCCTGCGTTTGAGTCCAGCTTCTCAAATTAGTCTTTGTTTGATGACGTAAGTCATAGGTATGAGGACATTGGCAGTATAAATTCCTAGAAATGGCATATTTACATTTTTTTTTCCATTTTAGTAGTTCCAAATTGCTGTCAAGTTGAGGTGGCGCTGTGTAATAGGTTAGCCATACCCTTGCCCTCCTACCGTGTTCCCACACTTTTTGATCTTTGCCATCCAGATGGATGACAAATGGTAACTCATTGTAGTTTTATTTTCTCTATTTTTAAGAGTGATATTGAGCCTCTTTTCATAACGTTAGGGATATTTTCATATTTTTTGCTCATTTTAAAATTGAGTGCTTGGTCTTTTCTTCATATATATATATATATATATATATATATGAAATTAATCTACAGTATGAGGTATAAATATTTTTCGTTTGTCTTTTGACTTTGTGGTTTTTTTTTCCTGGCAAGAAATATTTTTTTTATGTAGTTAAAAGCATTATTTTATAGTTTCTTAATTTTGTTTCTTACTTAAAAGGCCTTTCTTCACTCTAGGATTATAAAAAACTGCCCCATGCTTTTCTTAATATATTTATGATTTTATTATTTCTTACACTTATAAATACATCCAGTGATTTGTCTTTTACTGTACTATATCACACTGTTTTAAAATACTGTATTATGATATGTTTTAGTATGGTAAGGCTAGTCCCTCCTCAGTACTCTTCTATGTCATTATTTTTCCTAACTTTTACTTTTGTGTTTTTCCAAAGCAAATTTAGGAGCACGCACACGTATGTGTAATTATGTATTTTCACTGGGAATGCACTAAATAAGTAGATTAATTTAGGGGTTATTGGCACCCTTATGTGATGTTGGGTCACTCTAGTCAGAAATAAGGCATTGCCTTTCCATTTATTCAGGTTTTCTTAGCATTTCTCGGTAGTATTTTCTTTACATAGATTCTTAGCTCAGCGGCTTGTGTATTTCTCAGTCATGTTGCATGCTCCCTGTGGTGTCAGCAGCAGCTCTGCTTCTCCTTCACATGGCCTCTCCTAGGAACTAGCTGAAAGACATGCCCTTTTCATGACCAAGCGCAGGGAGCAAGAGAGGGCTGTTGGGGACATGTAATGGCTCATACATATTTTGCTCAGAATTCATTGGCCAAGAGAAAGTCACATGGCCAAGCCCACATCAGCTGGTTGGGGAGGCATGTCCTCCTTCCACAGAGGCACAAGTCACATGGCAAGGGGCAGGGTTATATATATGGGGCAGGGAGGTGTGGGGGTAGCTTGAGTAACAGAACAACCTGCCATAATGTAAAAATTCAGATCGTACAGAAGTGTAGAAAGGTTCCCTTAGATCCTACTACCTAGAGACAACCACTATTAACATCCTTCTAGTCCTTTCCCTATGAACATACAATATGCGCACACATATATTGGTATCCATAAATATTTATACATACACATACAGTTCTTTTTCTATATTGTTCTGCATTTGTGCCCCCCCCCCCTTTTTTTTTTACCTAATATATTTGAACATCTTTCTTGGCAGGGAACAGAGCTACCTCTTTCTAAGAGTTCCTTTCCTTTCCTTTGGGTAGATGAAACATAATTTATTTAACATCAATTAAATAATGCATTTCCTAACGTTGCACCCTTAGCTTGGCCCTTTAAGTATGGCAAACTATGCTGCATGGACATCATTGTGTGTAGACTACGCTGCCCTCTGTGAGCGTCGCTGTGGAGTCGATGGAGGGAGCTTTAGACCGAAGTGAACTGGTCCATAACTCCTTGCCCGTTCTTCTTGGTTACCTCCATGTTCGCCCCTAACTCAGGTCCGAAAGGTGTGATCAATGACTGGCGCCGCTTCAAACAGTTGGAGACAGAGCAAAGGGAGGAGCAGTGTCGGGAGGTGGAAAAGCTGATCAAGAAGCTGTCAATGACCTGCAGGTCCCATCTGGACGAAGAGAAGGAGCAACAGAAACAGAAGGACCTCCAGGAGAAGATCAGTGGGAAGGTAATTCCTAGAACCCTGGCTCTTCTCCGGAGCTGCCCTGGCGGCTGCAACTGGGCTTAGTGATTCAGGAGGTATGGGGTGTTTGATGTGGCCTCCAAGGAGCTGCCATGCTGGGGAGCGTATAGTGTCATGTCGTAACTCAGACACACATGGGCTTGAATCTCAGCTCAGCCACTAGTGACTGTGGGGATGTCTCTTTTATTCTGAGTCTAGCTTTTCATTGATTAAATGAGGTTAGTAGCCCTACTTCACAGGGCCGTGTGGGTATAATCCCCTTCACAGCGCCTGGTCCATTGAAAGTGCTCAGTAAATGTGAGTTTTCTGTCCTTGATTGAACTCTGACCTTGGGCCTTCAGAAATAATCCTCTGAGGTTGGTGGTATTATCCCCATTTATTGGATGATGAAACCAGTGCTTAGAGATGGGAGGGACTTGCTCGGGGTCATGCAATTAGCAAAAGCGTTGAGCACCTGCCCCCTGGTGTTTAGTGTGCATTATAGCTACCGGTCGAACGGTTAGCTGGTCGCTTAGGCTTTTATATATATAGATAATGCTAACTGGCAAAAGCAGGTCATAGCTTAATTTTGACCCCCACAACTGCTATTATAAAAACAAAAGCCATTTCAGCATGTGACTGTGTACTGTGTGTGGGATGTGCACGTGTGTGTGCAGGGCCGGGATTATGGCTGTTCTTAAAGTCCCTTAATGTCCTGTTGTCTATTCAACAAAAACAAAACCATGAATAAAATAATCCATTGTTAAGACTGACAACAAAGGAAAAGCAGGTGAAGTGATATTATCTGATGCTGCCTATTTGGATTTGAGAAGCAATATTAATACAGTAGTTAAAAGCCTGGGTTTTAGCCCTAGCCGGTTTGGCTCAGTGAATAGAGCATTTGCCTGCGGACTGAAGGGTCCCAGGTTCGATTCCGGTCAAGGGCATATACTTTGGTTGCGGGCACATCCCCAGTGGGGGGTGTGCAGGAGGCAGCTGATCGATGTTTCTCTCTCATCGATGTTTCTAACTCTCTATCCCTCTCCCTTCCTCTCTGCAAAAAATCAATAAAATATATTAAAAAAAAAAAAGGCCTGGGTTTTAAAATAATCTAGTTTGATTCATGACCTTACACTTGTTACCTATGTGAATTGTGCAGATGATCTCAAGTCTTGGAACCTCATTTCTAAAGTGGGGACAATAGGTGGGGGGAAGGTAGGGAGAGATTAACGGGGGAACTTACACGCATAGATGCATAGGCCCATAAACACAGACAATAGTGTGGTGAAGTCCTGGGGGAGAGGTGTGGGATGTAGGGAGTCAATGGGAAAGAAAAGCAGGGGGTGGGGGGGGACATCTGTAATACTTTCAACAATAAAGATACATTTTAAAAAACTCAACATAAAAAAATAAAGTGGGGGAAATAAAAGGTCCCTTTCCAATGGGGTTAGCATAAGAATTCAGTGAAGTGTCACACACACAGAGCGCTGAGCATAGTGCCTCGCGTGTCCTAAGCATGTGGTACCCGTGAACGGTCATGACAGGTGCTCCGTTCGTGTTTCTGATGCTCCTGCAGATAACTCTGAAGGAGATGGCCATGATGACCGGGGACCAAGACGACGAGGAGTTTCTGCAGCAGTACCGGCAGCAGAGGATGGAAGAGATGCGGCGGCGGCTCCGTAAGGGGCCCCAGTTCAGGCAGGTGTTCGAGATCCCCAGTGGAGAAAGGTTTGTAGACATGATTGACCAAGAACGGAAAAGCACCCTCATCATCGTCCACATCTACGAGGATGGCGTTCCGGGGACCGACGCCATGCACGGCTGCATGGTCTGCCTGGCCTCGGAGTACCCCGCCGTCAAGTTCTGCCGGGTGAAGAGCTCGGTGATCGGGGCCAGCCGCCGCTTCACCAGGAACGCCCTTCCTGCGCTGCTCATCTACAAGGGGGGCGATTTGGTTGGCAATTTTGTTCGCCTCACTGACCAGCTGGGCGAAGATTTCTTCGCTGTGGACCTCGAAGCTTTCCTACAGGAATGTGGATTGCTCCCTGCAAAGGAAGCCGTGGTGCGGACGTCTGTGCGTAACTCCGCCACCTACCACAGCGAGGACAGCGATCTGGAAATAGACTGAACTGACTCTGGTGGCGCAGATCTCTCATTGTTTGGGCGGGAAGACACATCTCTGTGCTGATTTTTCTTCCTTCCTCTGTCTTCTGGCTTTGCAGCTATTCTTTGTAGTCCCTTTTGTTATATGTCAAGTCAAGAATTTCTTAGATTAAATCAGAATGCCGAATCATCGTGTGGCCAGCAATAAAGCAACTTAAAATTGTGTAACAGGGAACCAGGCTTTTGAACTGTTTACTCCAGACTCTCCAGCACGACATCCTTGTCGCCTCCACCCACTGTTTCCATGGCATCCTAAAGACTGTGTCCTGGAAACTCTCAGATGATCCCAGAGGCCTGGCCAGGGCTGGGAGTCTAACTCTATATAGTGTGTCACCTGCAACGTAAATAGTACATTTCCTTCATCAAATGATTGTAAATTATATTTTAATTGTAATCAGACCACAGTCCAAGAAGGCAGTTAAACATTCCCCCTGAGACCCTGTCCTCTATTGGGGGCTTATTTTAAGGTTCTAGACGATGTGCACCTGCCCCATCAAGAAAGAGGGTGACCTTTGCTGCTGGACCCAGGTGCCGCCCAAGCACAAAGTCTAGAGTAGGAGGAAGGATCCATGCTGACCGCCGTGGAAGGCCAGTTTGACTTACAAATGAGAGCTGGGTGGAGCTGGAAAGCCTTTTTAAAGGAGGATCATTCAATAACATACTCATCTCTTTCTCTTCTATTTAATAAATTAATTTTTTTGTTTAATGTAGATTAAAAAAAAAAAGATATTTTCCTCCCAGGGTGTTTTCTTTGTAGGCATTTTGTTTGTTGTTAAGACAATGGGATCATTCTGAACATACTGTTTATAGTAGGGTCAGCCAGTATAGCAAACCGTTTTTCATGTTACTAAATACTCTTCTACAACATTTTGTAAATGGCTGTTGATATTCCATCGTATGGATGTGCTGTAGTTTGCTTGTTGGTTATCGCTTAAAAAGAAAAACAGCACAGAATTTTTATTGCAAATCCTGCTGTCACTCACTAGTGGATGTTCGTTGTAGAAAATGTTATAAAAATGAATTAAGTTAAAAATATTTTTAAAACCTTGTAATTCCACCAACCAAAAATAATCCCTGATATCATTTTACAGTCTTTTTGTGTATTTATAATAATGATTGTCACGTGTTTTTTCCTCTTATTTTTTGCTTTTAAAAAAATGTACATTTTAGGGTCAGGAAAATGTAATCTGGAATTAGATATTAGCTTTAAAATGATCAGTTTTGCTTTGCCTGACCATTTAGGAATTGACTAACTATAAGATGGGTCCTGAAAATACCTGTTGTAGTTAATCAACAAAAAAAAAGTGCTTGGGCCCTAACCGGTTTGGCTCAGTGGATAGAGTGTTGGCCTGTGGACTGAAAGGTCCCATGTTTGATTCCTGTCAAGGGCATGTACCTTGGTTTCGGGCACATCCCCAGTAGGAGGTGTGCAGGAGGCAGCTGATCGATGTTTCTCTCTCATCGATGTTTCTAACCCTCTCCCTTCCTCTCTGTAAAAAAATCAATAAAATATATAAAAAAAATAAAATGCTTGGTTTTTCTGATTATAAAAGCTCATTGTGCCTGGCCAGTGTTTGAGCATTGACCTATGAATGAGGAGGTCACGGCCATTCCACTCAGGGCATGTGTTGTGTCCGGGTTGCAGGCTTGATCCCCAGTAAGGGATGTGCAGGAGCCAGCCGATCAATGATTCTCTCTCATCATTGATGTTTTTATCTCTCCCTCCCCCTCTCCCTTCCTCTCTGAAATCAATAAAAGAAAAGCTCATTGTAAAAGTGTGGAAAGTACTGAAAATTATTAGACAACTGTTTTCAATGTTCTAGTTTATTTCCTTTCAGTCTTATTGTATTTAATAACATTGAGAACTTACTGAATTTAATTCTGTGTTTTGTTTTATTTAATACTATATCATAAATACTTTGACATATAAAAATTCTAAATAATTTTTAATGGCTTCATAATCCATTATTTGGATATACCATAATTTATTCACTAGTCCATTATTATTGGATATTTAGTTTAGAGGCCCAGTTTTTTGCTAAAACACTTAGTATTTTGGATCATTTAGTATAGATTTCTAGAAGAGGAATTATTGGATAATGAACAGGAATGTTTAAAAATAGCTTTCACCTGGCCAGTTAGCTCAGGTGGTTGGAGCATTGTCCCATACACCAAAAGGTTGTGGGTTCGATTCCCAGTCAGGGCACAACCGTGTTTGATCCCTGTTTGGGGCATGTGTGGGAGGCAATTGATCAATGTTTCTCACATTGATGTTTCTCCCTCTCTAAAAAATATAAATTAAAAAATAGCTTTCACAAGACACCTTTTGGTCTAATTGGAAATGAAAATATATTTTGCTTTCACAGAACCTTGACTTTGCCTTCAAGAACGGAAATTATAAAAAAAAGTGAACAAACACGGTGTGGGGAAATCCTAGCATTAAATCACCAACTCAGGTGTAGTGCAAATAGCACAGGTTTTGGAGTTGGATCAAGGTTCAAATCCTGCTGTCACTCACTAGCAGAATAGCTTCCAGCGAGGTACCTAGCCTTCCTGAAACTCAGTTTCCTCACCTTTGCAATGGGAGCAATATCTGTTTCTTGGGTGGTTCTGTGACTGTGTTTCCCAAGGTGTGGTCCCAGAGCAGCAACTTCACTGGGGAACTTGTTCGAAATGCAAATTCTTTTATATATATATATATATATATATATATATATATATATATATATATATATATATATATATATATAAAATTGATTTTTTACAGAGAGATAGAGAGTTAGAAACATCGATGAGAGAGAAACATCGATCAGCTGCCTCCAGCACATCTCCCACTGGGGATGTGCCCGCAACCCAGGCACATGCCCCTGACCGGAATCGAACCTGGGACCCTTCAGTCCACAGGCCGACACTCTATCCCCTGAGCCAAACCGGTTTCGGCCGAAATGCAAATTCTTGCCCTCGCCGGTTTGGCTCACTGGATAGGGCGGCGGCCTGCAGACCAAAGGGTCCTGGGTTTGATTCCGGTCAAGGGTATGTACCTTGGTTGCAGGCTTCTCTCTCACCGGGGGGTGCGTGCAGGAGGCAACCAATCAATGTGTTTCAGTCTTTCCCTTTCTCTTCCACTCTCTCTAAAAGACCAATGGAAAAATATCATCAGGTGAGGATTAACAACAAAAACACACACAAAAACCCCCAACAACAACAAAAAGAAATGCAAATTCTCAGGCCTCTCCCTGGACCTACTGCATCAGACATTCTGGAAGTGGCCCAGCACCCTTCTTAGAAGCCCTCCAGGTGATGACGAGGCGGGATCAAGCTTGAGAATCATGGACCTATCGATGAAGGTGAGTGACGACATCTGTCACAGAAGGGTTGGGAAAGGAGAGCACTCAGATCTTTCTCTTCCTGTACAATATGATTCTCCTGGTTAGCCATGGCGTTGTGGGAAGGAAAGACACTGCTATCGGCCTCTTGCACACTGTCTCAGTAGTTTTCCAGCTCTCACTTTCCTCTGGAATGACATCCTCACTGAGACGTGGACTGTTTTCCTGCCTGTGTGGCATACCCTGTGTTCACTCTGGAATAGGCTGTACCAGCTCCGTGGGCAAGAAACTCACCGCCTCCATGCCTCAGTTTCCCTAAGTGAGGGCAATCATAGCGCTTATCTCAGGGTTGCTGCAAGGATTCATTCAACGAGCCAAAGTTCTCAGCATGGTGTGGCACATACTAAACATCCCATAGACGTCATCTTTATCACCATCCATTCTCCACAGAGCCTGTGTCCACTTATGAAAAAAGAGCCCAAATCCAAGATACTGGATCCCTTTGGACTGCGTGGAAAACCCCACCTAGACTTCAAAACTCAGTGCAAATCTCACATCTGCCCTAGCTGTTTCGGCTCAGTGGATAGAGGGTTGACCAGCAGACCCAAGGGTCCCGGGTTCTATTCCAGGTCTATTCCGGTCAAGGGCATGTACCTGGTGGGGTGCGTGCAGGAGGCAACCAGTGAATGTGTTTCTCTCACATCAGTATTTCTCTCTGTCTCTCCCTCTCTCTTCCACTCTCTCTAAAAATCAATGGAAAAATATCCTCGGATGAGGATTTTAAAAAAAAAGAACAAATTTCACGTCTTCTCTGGGCCCTGAGTCTTTCTGGCATCTTCAGAAAGAAGCAATCGCCGAAACCGGTTTGGCTCAGTGGATGGAGTGTCAGCCTGCGGACTGAAGGGTCCCAGGTTCGATTCCGGTCAAGGGCACGTACCTGGGTTGCGGGCACATCCCCAGTAGGAGATGTGCAGGAGGCAGCTGATCGATGTTTCTCTCTCATCGATGTTTCTAACTCTCTATCTCTCTCCCTTCCTCTCTGTAAAAAAAACAATAAAATATATTTTAAAAAAAAAAAAAAAAAAAGAAGAAGCAATCATGTCATTGTGTGTGCTCCCACAGGTTATGGTGACATGCGTTAAGAAAAGTGTTTGAGCACCAATCAGAAAGGATATATGCACCCCTATGTTCATAGCAGCACAATTCACCATAGCTAAGATCTGGAAACAGCCTAAGTGCCCATCAGTAGATGAATGGATTAGAAAACTGTGGTACATCTACACGATGGAATACTATGCTGCTATAAAAAGGAAGGAACTCTTACCATTTGCAACGTCATGGATGGAACTGGAGAGCATTATGCTAAGTGAAATAAGCCAGTCAATAAAGGAAAAATACCACATGATCTCACTCATTCGTGGACAATAGAGACCATTATAAACTTTTGAACAATAATAGATACAGAGGCAGAGCTGCCTCAAACGGATTGTCGAGCTGCAGCGGGAAGGCCGGGGAGGGTTGGGGGGCAGGAGGTAGGGGGGTAAGAGATCAACTAAAGGACTTGTATGCATGCATATAAGCATAACCAATGGACATAAGACACTGGGTGATAGGGGAGGCTAGGGGACTGTCTAGGGCGGGGGGATAAAATGGATACATATGTAATACCCTTTGTAATACTTTAAGCAATAAAAAAAAATAAAATAAAAAAAAAAAAAAAAAAAGAAAAGTGTTTGAGGACTCAAAGCCTGGCTCTCGTGCTGTCTGTTCCTTGGTTTACCGACCTGGACAGTGGGAATGACAGAGGTTGGCAGACAGGTCCGTGAGTACCACTTAGCGCTTTGCTTCACACATGGAAACGTCCCAATTAGTTATCTACTGCTGGCCTCGTGCTATCATTTTGTATTTAATTTAATGAAAAATGTGAAGTTTTCCCTAGGTATGAGAGGTAAACGCCCTGGTGATGGGAACACCTTGGCTCCCTTTCCTGTAGGGTAATCCCATCTTCAGCATGTGGGGTTGCCAAAGTTGAATTTTAATTGTTTGTTTACATATAAGACTATAAAGTCCTTGGGGACAGGGACTGTGTCATGTCTGGTCTCTGATTGAAGTTGACGTAAGTGAATGTTTGCTGCTTAAGTGGGGAACGTTCCCTCGTAGGTCAGAATTCATCGCCATAGGGCAGAAGGCTATCTATTATATTGCCTTTCCGGGAATGGAGGAGTGCTACCTACCTATGCTCACGGAGAACCAGATCACAGGTTCAAGCTAAGTCAGCGTGGGCACACTACGGCCCGTTTGAAATGAATAAAACTATTGTGAAAAAAAAACCGTACCCTTTTATGTAATGATGTTTACTTTGAATTTATATTAGTTCACACAAACACTCCATCCATGCTTTTGTTCCGGCCCTCCGGTCCAGTTTAAGAACCCATTGTGGCCCTCGAGTCAAAAAGTTTGCCCACCCCTGAAATCCTAAACCAGTGGTCCTCAACCTTCTGGCCCTTTAAATACAGTTCCTCATGTGGTGACCCACCATAAAATTATTTTCGTTGCTACTTCATAACTGTAATGTTCTACTGTTATGAATTGTAATGTAAATATCTGATATGCAGGATGGTCTTAGGCGACCCCTGTGAAAGGGTCGTTCGACCGCCAAAGGGGTCGCGACCCACAGGTTGAGAACCAACCTAAACCCTGCGAGAGCATATGAAAACGCTGGTTATAACCAGATATGACCACATGGTGGAAGCAGAGGAGAGGGAATGAGTAGTTTTATTAAGTAACTGGAGCCAAACACTGGATTTGGGTCCTGAAGATGATTATGTCTTGCAACATATAGAAGTCATTTTATTTATTTATTATTTTGTTGTTAATCCTCATCCAAGGATATATTTCCATTGATATTTTAGAGAGAGGAGAAAAGAGAGAGAAAGACAGAGAGAAACCACATCGATTGGTTGCCTCCTGCACAAGCCCTGACCAGGGCCCAGGCCAGGGAGGACCCTCCAACCAAAGTAGGTGCCCTTGACCAGAATCGAACCCAGGACCCTTTGGTCCGCAGGCTGATGCTCTATCCACTGAGCCAAACCAGCTAGGGCTTGAGTGAGAGAGAGAATTTGCTTTTAGGAAACAGAACCAGAAAGTATTATATTCACTCACTTTAAAGAACGAATAAGAAAGACAAATATTGTTTGATAAGTACTACATATATACACTCTTATGGTATGGTCAGTTAAGTTTGAGAGAACAGCTGGTCCAGGAAGAGAAGAGAAAGGCCACGGGCATGTACCAGTCCCCAGGTTACAAGTCCCATTATTCATCCTCGATGACCTTTTGTCTCTGTCTCACTCGCCTGAACTAGTGAGTGACTAACATATGTTGAGACTTACTATGTGCTGGGCTGTATATGGGGGCCCAGCCAGCCCCCGCACCTCCGCCCTTCCAGCCAGGCGCCTTGCGGTCTCCGCTTTCCGTCCTTGGTTACCAGGGTTCTCTCCAGCCAGTCTTCAGTCGATTATGCAGAGTGTTTTTGTTTCTTTTCTTTTTTGTGTGTGTTTTAGTTGTAATTCCTGTTTGGTCCTGGGAGCGAGCCTGTGTAGCACCCACTTACGCCAGCCATTTTTAAGTCTCCTTTTCAATAGTGCCCCGTTGTGGACACTCTGGGAAAAGCCCCCAGAAAGGGTTTAGTCGTGATCACGCCCTCTTGTGGATATTATGAGAACAGCATCCTAGTGATGAATTCGAAAAGTCTGAAAAGAAAACCCCTTCCTAGGTACTCTGAGAAAGAGGATTGGTGTGAAAGAGAATATTCTATAGTTGTTCGTTGGCTGGATTCTTATTTTTCCACTGTTCACTGACTACTTTAGCAACCTGATTCATTTAACAACTCTGAGCCTTAGTTGCCTCATCTGTAAATACAAATGCAGGAATTTCCTAAATGTCAATGAGTGGGTCCAGATGATTTCTTCCTGTGTTCTTTCTTCGGTTACAAGTAATTTCTGCATTAGTCAATTATTTTCCTCTCTTGTGCAATTCATGTTGGTACAATTATATTTTTCATACTGATTTGTAAGATTTCTTTGTACATATGGACATATTTGCCATATATCTTATAAATATTTTAAATTCTTTGTTTAAATTTTAAAAATCATACATTTTTTATGGCCATAGGAAAGCTTTTAACATTTTTTATTATTTGAACCATTTAAAAATGTGAAATCCATTCTTAGCTCATTTGCTGCACAAAGGTAGGTGGTGGGTCAGATTTGGCCTGTAGGCAGAGCTTGTACCCATGTACTAATATGGTCATTGAATTTGAACCATCTTTAAATTCCTAGAATAAATACCTCTTGATTATGAATATACTGCTGGTTTTGATGTGCTAATATTTTATCTAACATTTTTGTGTTCATATTCATGTCAGATTTGGTCTAGGAGAGATTTCAAACTTTTCATGGGGCAGAGATATTTTTTATTTGGCTTACATAACATTTAAAATTTTTTATTTTATTTTTATTTACTTAAGAGAGGAAGGGAGAGGGGGAGAGAGAGATAGAAACATCAATGATGAGAGGGAATCATTGATCAGCTGCTTCCTACATGCTCCACAGTGGGGATGGAGCCCACAACCGGGCATGTGCCCTGACCGGGAATTGAACCATGACCTGCTGGTTCATAGGTCTACGCTCAACTACTGAGTCATGCCAGCTGGGCCATTTAAAAAATTTTTTGAATTAATAGCCAATATTTAAAAATTGGGAGATATATTAAAAGCTAGAGATTTCTGGCTTTTCTTAAAAAATGTATCAAAACTGGGAGAATGTGGGCCCAGCTTTGTCACATTTTTACACATGTTCTCTATGATGTTTTCTATTTCATTAATTTCTCTTTTATATTCCTTTTTGGTCTATGGTTTTCTGTTGTTAACCTTAGGATGAGAGAGAATCATTGCTGGGTGCCTCCTGCATGCAGCACACAGGGGATCGAGCCCAGAATCCAGGCACGTGCCCCTACCAGGAATGGAACCCTGACCTCCTGGTTCATAGATCGAAGCTCAACCACTGAGCCACGCCAGGAGGGCCCAGAGTTCTCTTTTATTTGTTTGTTTGTTTGTTTGTTTGTTTCTAAAAGAACCAGGCTTCGGTTTTATTGTTAAAGTCTATTTTCAGCCATGGCCGATGTGGGTAAGTGGTTGAATTCCTGGTCAAGGGTTTCAGATTGGATCCCCAGCCTGGTTGGGCACATGCAAGAGGCAACCACTCGAAGTGTCTCTCTCATATCCTTGTTTCTCTCTCTCTCTCTCTCTCTCTCTATCTCTCTTAGCCCTCCCTCCCTCTCTTCCACTATCTCTAAAAATCAATGGAAAAATATCCTCAAAGGGAAAAAAGGGAGCATATGTAATACTTTCAACAATAAAGATTTAGATAAAAAAGAAAAAATATCCTCAGGAGAGGATTAACAACAACAAAAAGTCTATTTTCAAAAAAAAAAAAAAGGAATTTAACTTTATTATTTTCTTTTAAGATTTTCATCTGAATTAATTTGTTCCTCTTCTAACTTTTGAAATAAAGATTTATTTAAAAATTTTTTGAAAATCTTATTTTCTAAATAAACCATTTTCCTGCTTGAACTTTCTGTGCTGTTCCATTGATTTGTTTGTCTCCTTTCTGGGACTACATTATTATAATACTATCTAACATCTGGTAGTCCTAGACGCCTTTATTATTATTTTTCAAAATTTGTTTGGCTATTGGGCCAGATGATATCTTAACGGCGCTTTAAGATTCTTTAATAGCTAAGGTGAAAATGCACCCCCCAAATCCCATTTGTCCCTTTCTTCCAAGCCCAAGAGGCAGTCCTTATTCTTTAGCCTTTAAAAATGCCTATAATCAATCTTTTTATGTGAATATGGTTTATGTGTATAGTGTATTTAAGTGTATTTTGTGTGTGTGTCTGTGTGATGTGTGTCTATGGGCTTGTGTATGTGCATAGATACATATAGTGTGGGGCGTGTGTTAATATATGTATGAGGTATGTATGTAGTGTGTTTATTTATATGTAGGTGATGTGTATGTATATATAAGGTGTGTTTGCATATATGGTGTACCTGTTTGTACATAGAAAGTGTTATGATATGTCTGTGTGTGCAGAGTGTTTGCAGTGTGTGTTTGTATTGTGTGTAGTATGCATATGTATGTGTGTGTGGGGGGGGGTATGAGGTGTAAAAGAGATACTAGGGCCTGCTGTCACGGGGTGCTAGAGTCTTCAGGGTATGTTAGAAAGCCAGGCTTGGTCCTCAAGTTCCCCTGCCTTTCTGGGGAAAAGGCACTACCCAGGCTCCCACTCACTTTTGTCCGGAGAAAAGAGTGGCCTGCCCCTTTAAGAGAAGGAAACCGTCCGTGCCCTCCTGATGGTGGTAAAGGTGGTGAAGGTGGTGTTATCACACAGGTCGGATCAGGATCAGAGTGGCATTGGGGTCTTTGAACTAAATAGGTTAGTTGCTGAATGGGGCTGAAGGAGTCAGGAGGGACTTGCAAGGCACTGGGACCGTTGTCCTGAGTGGGGGTGCGGTGCCCATGTGGTCCTCCAGGCCATTGACGGATGGGTCCCCTGATCCTGAGGGTGCATCTGTAGGAAGCTCACGGCTTCCCTGGTGTGGCCTCTCCAGTGGTCCCGGGCAGAGCTGGGAAGGAGCCGCTGTCACCTTGGGCACAGCACGCTCTCCTTTCCTGAGGACCTCCTAATTCCTAGCGGGAGAGAACACCCCTCTCAGGGGGCATCCTCCGGCCAGGCTGGCCATGCTCGCCGCTTGCCCCTCACGTCTACGGCACCTCCAGCCTCAGGGTTCTGTCTGCATCCTGTGGCTTCAGCCTGAGGATGCGCCCCTGGCTGGATGGAGTGGCAGAGCCAGGACACCCCCTGCACAGAAGGGTGCCTGGACTCACACTTCCCAGCCAGGAGTGAGATCAGGCACAATCAAGTCCAGGGCGCAGGGGAGTCTACCTGCCACTGGGTTGGGGCCAGCGGAACTGGCTGGCCCTCGTTAAGGACCGTGCTCGGATGTGAGGCTTGGGGAAAGGTTAGAGCACGGCCTCACACAGTGCCAGGATTCAAGCCACCCACTGGCCTTCGTGGGACTCAGTGGCACTTGGCCACTAGTTTGCTAATTTGGGGCTCCGTCTCCCGTTTCTGCTTCCTGCCGGAGGCCAGCTGGCACTGGGGCATCTCGTTCCCTCACCTGCATCAGGAAGGCAGGTCTGCTACCTCCACTTGCTGTTGGCCATGGTACAGGTATGGATGGCAAGGAACAGCAGAAGGAGGGTGGTCTTTTGGGCAGACAGGCCTGGGTTTACATTTCAGCTCTGCCAAGTCATCCACTCTCTCTGCTTGAGGTTCAGGTTTATCCCTGATAAATTGGGGCTAATGCTTCTTGGGGTTCCTATGAAGATTAAATGAGATGATGTGTGTAAATTGCCCAGGTTAGCCCCTGGCACCTGGCACTCAATATATATAACCTTTCTCCCTACTTTCTCTCTGACATCCCACAGCCTTCTCTCGAGTGCATCACGGAGCCACAAATATCCATTTGGCAACTTCTGACACTTCCCATTTTTAGACTTACAAGATGAGCGGCTTTCCCTCCCACAGCAGCGATAGTCGAGATTTGCAGAGCAGATGTCTTGGTGTGAAACTGCTCCCAGGAGGCGTCCCATGAATGTTTGCAGACAAAACTGACCTTTCTTCCAGCTCTGCCTCCTTGCAGCAGGGCCTGGAGAGGGAACGTGTCTACCCCCCTCTGCGTACTGAGCATTTCTGCCCCCTCAGATTCTGGGAGCCCGTCCTCCTGTCCCCGGGCACCAGGCTGCTGAGGGGGACCACGAGGCTGGCTGCAGCAAGCTGCCCTGGTCTGGACCCGCGCCAGCCTGTTCTCCTTCAAGAGGAGGCTCAGCGGGGAGCCGGAGAGGGCAGGGCTTGGGATGGCGCTACAAGCCGCTGGCCGGGCCCATCCAAGTGTGGAGAACACTTTTCCAAAGCCTCCGGGGCCAGGAGGGTGCTCAGGTCTGGTGATTACAGGTCTGAGCTTCAAAAGCATGTTACAAACCTGGCTCAGCGCTGGCGGGGGGAACTGGACGAGCAGGCCCAGCGTGGCCGAGCGGGCAGCCCAGGAGCGGTCCCGGAGCCGGGAGCCCTGGCGTGGCCGCCTGCCCTGCGGGCTTCCGGGGGGACTGCAGTCCAGGTCGCTGTGGCTGCCCTTGCAGTTGGGGCGCCAGCGCCTCGCAGCCTGCGGCCCGCGTCTGCTCGGTCAGGTGGAAACCTCCCCATTCAAACCCGCGCGGGCCAATCAGGGCCTGGCGCGCCCGCCAGTTCAAACGCGCGTCTGGGTCCAGCCCCAGCCGGGCCTCCGGCTCCCGCCTCTCAGACACCGGCGGCGCGGGGGGCGGTGAACCTGCTGCCTCGGTTACGGCGGAGCAACACAGACGCCTCGGGTTACCGGCTGTCCCGCCAGGCCTGGGGCCGGCGGCCATGGAGCACTCCCTGCACCGCGTCTCCCTGGGGAGCCGGCGCGCGCAGCCCGGCTTGTCTTTCTACCTCTGCACCTTTGGTAAGTGCCCGCCCGGCCGGCTGCCAGGGCGGCTGCACCTTGCGCTCAGCGCCCCATAGGGCGCTCGTGGTGATCGGTGAGGCTGGGAGCAGGCGGTCCTTCCACTGGGGGCACCTTCTCGGGTCCCTTCCTCCTGGGGTTGCCTCGGAGGGGCTCAGGCTCAGCCTCAGGCCGGGCAGCCGCTGGGCACCACCTGCTGCCTGGCCACGGTGCCAAGTGCACTTGGTTCTGCCTCACTTGGCTGGAATAATCACGCCCCAGCTAATCTCTCAGAGACCCAGGTTGTCGCCACCAAGTTTCCCATTAGTAAGCAGCTCAGGGTTTAATCAAGGCCTTGTCACTACATCCCCAGGATCTTCTGCGGGGTCAGCCCAGCCGCGGCTCCTGGGGGCTCACCTTGAAGCACTCACAGTGTGACTGCTCTAGTGGATGTCTGGCCCACAGCTGAGGCGTGACCAGGCTCTGGGCAGGGGCACAGGGCTGCCGTAGGGACTGGAGGTGGAAAGAAATGAGCAGATGGCTGCTGTTCCCAAGCCTCCCCAACAACTGCTGGGCGGCAGCTGCGCCGCGGTCTGGACAAACCCGGCCTTCCCAGTAGCTATGGGAAGGATCGCAGCCCTGTCCTGGGATGCAGCCCTTCCCAGCTCTCCATTGGTTTCCTCGCTGGTTCTGCAACTCCCGGTGGAGAGGGGGCTGCCTTTCCCCTGTGAAGATTGAGATCCAGAGAGAGGGAGGGCGCCCAGTGCGCCAGTGACAGAGTTGGTACCGAGCACAGGCCTTCTGAGACCTTCTACCCTTTTCTTCATGAAGGTTGGGGCAGTTACGGCACCACGACTGGACTTGGCTTAGAATTCAAAGGCAGAGCACCCAAGGAGTCAGGCCCTCCTGGGCTCCAGTCCTTCTGCGCTCAGGCTACCCCGCCACACACCTGCCTTTTCCTCCAGGAGCAGAGGAAGTGATGGAAACGCAGTGTCTTGGCCCCTAGAAATGGCCTGTGGTCTGGCATTCACCGGTCCAGCTGGCGGAGGGTAACGAGAGTCACTAACTAGCCACCATTTGTTGAGCACTTACCGTGTGTCCTGCCTTGTACCAAGTTCTTGACCTGCATGATCTCATTTAGTCCTTCCAACTCTCGGAGGCAAATCCTGTTACCCTCACTGGGATGTGGCTAATTAGCATCCAGGATGATCCGAGTTGGTGGGTCAGGAAGGTGTCCGAGGCTGTGAGGCCCTGCGACGTGATGTTAGCTGTGCCCTGATGAAAAAGTAAAACTATGTTGCATGGTGTTTTCTTCCGTATTAGCATGGCAAGTTGTATTCATTATTGAGAACTTAGTGGAAAGAATCGCCTGTAACCTGACCTCCCAGAAAAGACCATTGTTAACGTGTTGGGTTATATCCTTCCAGACTTCGTTCTCTGTGCGTATGGGGGAAGTTGTGTCTAATTTGAACGAAATGGAGATCCTATTGTAATTATAGTTTTGCAACCCATTTCTTTTTCTTACTGGTATGCTGTAACTAAAACCTACTTGCATCCGTCCACATGCTTCCATGGAATTAATCTCCCAGCAAATCTAGGCAGTTTGGGGGGAGGGTCTAGCCCAGCAGGGAGGGTTGCCCTGCCCAACCATGGCCTCGGGGCTGGGTCAGATGGTACCAGGGAAGGTTCCTACGAACTAGTGACTGATCTGAGTGAGCAGGAGGCAGGCAGGGACCTGGTGGGGCGGGGAGCCTCCTGCTCCTATGTGTGCAGTCTCCTCTCAGATCTCAGAGTGACACTGGAAAAGTTCTCTCCTGTTTCCTGAAGTAATAACTCTGTTTCCATGACAAAAGCCACCCCTTTTCCAGGCTGCTGACTTTCTTCATGATCTTTGCTTGACTCCTCGTGAATGAAGAGTCAGATCAGCGGGTACTAACCTGGCCAACTATCAGAAGCAACCGGGGAACCTGTTCAAATAACGCGGACTCCTAGGATCTTCTCCCAGGAATCCCGGTGTACTAGGTCTGGGGTGGAGCCTGAGAATCTAAAATTTAAAAAAGCCACAGAAGTACTTTGGCGATCAGGCAGGTTTGGAAGCTATGGATTCAGAGTCAGTTTGAGTCGCCAACGTGGACTCCCTTAACAGGAAAACTTGGCTACTTTTTTTCTCTGTTCACCGGCCTTTATCCAGCCTGACCAGTAGCCCAGGCAGCCTGGCTTTGTCCTGAATGAACCAGATGAAGGTACTGCCTCGCTGGTAGTTTCCTGAGCAAAAATATTTAAAGGGAACTACATTTCCAGCTTTTCTGGAACCAGAGAGACAAATTGTTTTGACCAGAATTCTTTTCAGAGAAAGTCCTTTGTGGCATAAGTGGTTTATTTATTTATTTTTTATATATTTTTATTGATTTCAGAGTGGAAGGGAGAGGGAAAGAGAGATAGACACATCAATGATGAGAGAGAATCATTGATTGGTTGTCTCCTGCACTCCCCCTACTGGGGAAAAAGCCTGAAACCTGGGCATGTGCCCTTGACCAGAATTGAACCCAGGACCCTTCAGTCCACAGGCTGACGTTCTATCCCAGTGATGGCGAATCTTTTGAGCTCTGCGTGTCAGCATTTTGAAAAACCCTAACTTAACTCTGGTGCCGTGTCACATATAGAAATTTTTTGATATTTGCAACCATAGTAAAACAAAGATGTATATTTTTGATATTTATTTTATATATTTAAATGCCATTTAACAAAGAAAAATCAACCACGCATGTCATAGTTTCACCATCACTGTTCTATCCACTGAGCCAAACCAGATAGGGCTGTGGTATAAGTGGTTTATATATTGTTTGTGCACCCTCATGAGTATAAACCCTTGTCCCCCAATAAGGTCATGTTCAAGTAACGTTAATTGGCCCTTCACGGCCTTCTCAGGAGGTGACCTGGCATTGGGTGGGGGAGAGTATAATAAACTGGGGCTAGAACCCATCTACTCCAGAGGGATTTTTATTTATGAGAAATTATTTGAAGAAACATTTTAGGTGTACATAAGTTTTTCCTTCAGGATTATATCTTTTAATGTTATTAGTATATTTGCTAACATGCTCTTAAAAATCTCAATAACTTCACTGAGATATAACTTACAATTAATTCATTTAAAGTGTACAATTAAATGGTTTCTGGTATATTCGCAGAGTTGTGTAACCATTACCACAGTCAAGTTTAGAACATTTTTATCACTCCAGAAAGAAACATTGTACCCTTTAGCTTATTACCCCTAATTTCCAGTTCCCCCCTCTTGGCCAATCCTAAACAATCACTAATCTACTTTCTGTTTCGACAAATGAGCCAATTCCAGACATTTCATATACATGGAATTATATATAGTTTTTTGTGACTGCCTTCTTTCACTCAGCATATTTTTAAGATTTACTCATGTTATAGCATGTGTCAGCACTTCCTCCTCCTCCTCCTCCTCCCCCCCTCCTCCCCCTCCCCCCCGCCCCCTCCTCCTCCTCCTCCTCCCCCTCCTCCCTCTCCTCCTCCTCCTCCTCCTCCTCCCCTCCCTCCTCCTCCTCCTCCTCCCCCTCCTCCTCCTCCCCCCTCCTCCTCCCCCTCCTCCTCCTCCCCCCCCTCCTCCCCCTCCTCCTCCTCCCCCTCCTCCCCTCCCCCTCCTCCTCCTCCCCCCCCCCCTCCTCCTCTCTTCTTCTTCTTTGCTGCAAAAAGCTTATTGTTTCATTTGGTCCAATGCATGGGAGTGGGCTTCATGGTGGTTAAAAGAATGGCTAGTAGTTTCGGGAAGAGGCTCCGGTAAAAGCCAGACACCAGGGGATGCAGAGGGGCCCCTCAAAGGCCTCTGGGCTCCAAAGGCTCCTAGTCGTGCTGGAGGGTGAGCCTTTTGAGGACATACTCTCCCAGCCCAGCCTGGCGGCCGGCCAGCCCACGGAAGGCAGTCAGGTGGTTGCCCATCTTCTTGATGAGTTTCACCTGCTCACCCGGAAGTGGTTCTCTGGGAAGCCACAGAGAGGAGGGTCTGGGTGGGTAGAACCAGGGCCTGCAGCTCCAAAAGGGCCTGGTTCGGGCTCCTCTCCAAGGCCAGGGTGGCCTCCGTGGCATCCTGAGTTTTGCCCACTCATCTGGGGAGGCTTCAGCACGTCCTGGAAGAGAATGCGGCCACCGCGCTTGTTTTGTAACTTTAAGAGACGCTCAGCGTCCTTGCCCCTCTTCTCCACCAACTTGAGGAAGAAGTGGTCCAGGCCTTCGGGGGCCACATCTTCTGGGTCAAAATAGAAGCCCAGAGAGAGGAGGTGTAGGAGGCCCGCAGATGCAGGCTGGCCAGGCGGTGGACCGCAGCCTCCACCTCGGTGGAATAATTCTGACGAATTTGGGAGCTCATGGTTGTTCGGCAATAAGGAGTTAAGGTACGAAAAACAAAAACAAAACCCGGTGTGCTGGCTTGAGAACCAGAGGTGGTTCTGAAGGTGGTGACTGGATGAGGCGCAGGAGAGTGGCTGGAGGCTGGAAGGGGGGACCCTGGATCTGTTCTGTCCAAACACTGTTGAAGCAAGAGACAGATCTGGGACCCCCGAGGGCACTCATTCATTTTTTATGTCTGAATAACATTCCACTGTAGAGGCAGACCACATTTTGTTCATTCATTCATTAGTTGGTGGACATTTGGATTATTTCTGTTTTTTGGCTGTTATGAATAATGCTCTTTTATAACTGTACATGATTTTGTGTGGACAAACGTTCTCAATTCTTTTGGGTACATACCTAGGAGCAGAATTGCTGGGTCAAATGGTAGCTCTAGGTTTAACTGTTTGAGGCGCTGCCAAACTCGTTTCCAAATTAGATGCACCATTTTCCATTCTCATCAGCAGTGTCTGAGGTCTTTGATTTCTCCACAACCTCACCAACACCTGCTGTTAACTGACTTTGATTCTAGCCATCCTGTGGGTGTAAAGTGGTGTCTCCTTGTGGTTTTAACTTGCATTTCCCTGGTGATCAGTGATATTGAACAGCGTTCATGTACTTATTGGCTATTTGTATATCTTCTTTGGAGAAAAGTTTCATTAGATCCTATGCCCCATTTTTAAATTGGGCTATTTACCTTCTAATTGTTGAGTTTTGAGAGTTCTTTATATATTCTAGATACAAGTTCCTTTTCCAGAAGCCTCATGTTTGAGGATATGTAGCTTTCTTTTCTTTTTATTCTGTTCAAAATATTTTCCAATTTTCATAGTCATTTCTTCTTGAACCCATGGGTTATTTAGAAGTATAGTTCTTAATTTCCAAAGATTGGGGATTTTCTAGTAATCTTTTTATTTTATATCTTATACAGTATTTTACTCAAAAAAAAAACAAAAAAACCATACCCTGCAACCTTTCAGTCTTTCTATGGCTCAGCACATGGTCAGTTTTTAGGAATGTTCCGTATGTACTTGAAAAGATCTGCAGTGGGTGGGTCCAGGGTTCTTTGTAGATGTCAGCTTTAGGTCAAGTTTGCTAATTATGTTGTTCAAATATTTTATATCCTTGCTGATTCCCGCCCCCCCCCCCCCCATTTGTTCTATCAGTTGCCGAGAGAGACATGTTAAAATTCCTACTATAATTGTAAATTTGTCTATTTTTCATTATAGATCTGTCAGTTTTTCTTTTATATATTTTGAAGAAATATTAAGAGCACACAAATGTAGAGTTATTATCTTTCTGGTGAATTGAGGCTTTTATTGTAATGAAGCCTTTAATTATTATGAAGTCTTTAATTGTTGTGAAATCTTTTTATTTCTAGTGGAGATAAATTTTACTTTTGCTGACATTAACATAGCCACCCAGCCTTCTTTCGGTTCACAGTTGCTTGACAGATCTTTTTCCATCCTGTTTCTTTCCGTCTTTCTGTTTCTCTGCGTTTCGGTGTGCTGTGTCTTTTACAGGGGGTAGGCACGGAGTTTTTATTTTTCTTCTTAATGTAGACCTGAGCTGACATCTTCCTTAAAAGAGATCTTTCTTTACTTCTGTCAGGTGCTTGAGGTCACTAGCAATCTGGAATAATCTTAGTTGAATGTTAGGGATTGAGATTGTTTGAAGTTGAGCTGCAATCCCTTGAGGAACTGCTTTCATCTTGGCTAATTCTGTTCCTAAGAAGCAAGCCTTTATGGTTCCAATCCAAAACGTGGGGGCTCAGAAGGACCCCACCTCTGGGCAGGCCCTAATCTCCAACTCCTGTTCCTTTAGTCCCGAGCCTGGGGAGGAAGTGGGAACTTGTGAGGGGCTTGATTAGCTGGTACCTGGAGCAGCTGAAGGCCCCTTCGCCTAGTGATTTATTTTTCTAGACTTGGATACATTTCTTGGAGCCTGACCTTTCTTTGGCTTCCTCTTGGCTTCTTGAGCAAAGCTATGGCACATTGTCTCATGCCTGACGGCTCTCTCTGCTCCTGACCCCCAGAGTTGCATTGGCAGATGCAATGGTGCCCATTAGAGGGCTGTGAGTGTTCTAGAAGGCAGGCGCAGTCCACAGGAAACAGTGCCGGAGTTGGCACAGAGTTCTAGTCTTCACTTCTGGCTTGGCCTACCTGGTCACTCTGGGCCCAGGGCAAGTCACCTTCCTTTGCTGGGCATGCCTGTTTTGACGACCAAATGGGAAGTTTGGGCAAGACGATTTCAGGAGCCTCAGAGATTTTTTTTTCCTCACTGAGGATATATTTTCATTGATTTTAGAGAGAGAGGAAGGGAAATCGAGAGAGAGAGAGAGAGAGAGAGAGAGAGAGAGAGAGAAACATAGATGTGAGAAACATCGATTGGTTGCCTCCTATATGTGCCCTGACTGGAGATTGAACACACAACCTAGGTATGTGCTCTGTCCGGGAATCGAACCTGCAACCTTTTGGTGTATGGGACGATGCTCCAACCAATTGAGCCACCCAGCCAGGGCAGGAGCCTCAGACATTTGATGGAATTGGCTGATGCGGGGAAGACAGAGGGGACAGGCATGGTGGAGGGAAACGTGTCATTCTTCTTCTTGCCTTTCTCTATGCAGCTGCGATGGGCTAAGTAGGGTGTGCCCTGTACTGGGCCTGGAGCCTTATCTGTTGGGTTGGGTTTTTCTGCTATAACAGGGTGCAGAGACTTCCTGAAGAGACCTGCTTGTCAGGCCCTGAGGGGAGCTGCATGGAGAGATGCAGACTCACCTGACTTCTGAGTCAGATTCACCCCAGGACTTCCTCCTCTTCGGTCCCACCCTTGGCCTTGCCTAGGCCTCTGTCCTAGCCCCCCGGGTTGTGAGCTCCCAGAGGGCAGGCACTGGGCTGTTCAGATCTGCCCTTCCTCCCTCAGGGCTTCTGCAGGTGCCCACAAGTGTCTGTTGTATGGAATTAGTGACCACTTGTGTCGGGAGATGTCTCGATGCTGATTTCTGGGAAGGGCTGGGGGTAGGTGACAGGAATGATCAGCACAGTGGTTCTCATGCCTTTGGAAAGCCAAACATGTTTGGGCCAGAGCTGGCTTTGCACTGGTGATAGTTTCAGAAAAAATGTTTTGTGCTAAACATAGATGTCTTGGGGGGGGGGATGAGATCCAATCAGTGACTGCTTGGCCTTGTTTGTCTGTTTCCAACCTCCCTGTCCCACCCCACACTGGAGCGCGCACAGTAGGAGGTTTCTCAGCGTTCTGGAGTCCCAAAGTGGTAATGGCTCAGCCCTTGAGCTAATAATACCCTGGGTTCTCCTGGCGCCTTTCATCCGAGGACCGCCTCACCCTCCAGTGTTATCCGATCCCCACACAGCTCAGCGAGTGCGATAACCCCTATAATTAATTAGCTCCGCCTCACTGCCGCGGACACTGTGGCTCTGAAAGAGGAGATCAGTCACGGCGCTGGCACTAGGACAGGCCTCTTGGGCCCCTGCGATCAGTGTCCTGGGCAGGAGAGCAGCAGGGATTGCTGATGGGTGGAGATAGGAACCCGAGTAGCTGGAGCTGGGATTGCTGGGCTTGTAGCTTGAACACCCTGAAGAGTGAGGGGCAAGTGGTGGCCAGGTCACAGCGGCTGGTGGATTACTGCAGAGTCATGAGACACGGAGCGTCCGTCCTTTCTCCAGACCCTGCCTGGCCTTCCTCCAAACAGCCTTGAAGCACAGGCCCAGTCACCATCCCAGTTCCCTGCGGGCATGTTCAGGGATAAGCAGTGGAATGATGAGGGATGTCTCACGTTCCATGAGGAACGGTGGAAGGACTTTAGACTGGTCTGGAGGAGCAATCCCATGCTGCAGAATGAGGTCCGGTCAAGGAAAGTTACCGAGAAGCCACTTTTGGCTCAATAAAGAGGGGGCATTGAACAATCAGAGCTATCTCAAAATCGAAAGGGCTCCCGCTTCAGGAAGTGAGCTCCTCGTCGCTGGAAGTGATCAAGCAGAAGCAGATGCCTACTAGGCAGGCCTGTCATGGATGGAGCAGATGCCAGGGCCATCCGTTCGATGTGTAGGGTTGCTGCAGGCTGGGAGGTCCTACCTGCCCTCTTTGCCTCCACAATGGGTGGATTGAGTCCAGCAGCTTCTTGAGGTTCCAAGGAGGGTTTATTAAAGCACTGAGAGAAGTTTTTTCAACAAGTCATTGAGGAAGAAGAGTGTGGTCCTCTCTCTCCTCTGCCCATGCTGGAGGGCCTCTGGGTGTCTGTGAGGATGACCCGATGTTGGTTTTGGGCGACCTTGTAAAGGAATGAGCTCCCTATCCCTAGAGCGGGGTGGAGTCCAGGCCGGAGAAGCACTGCTGGAGGCCTTGCAGGAGGGACTCCCGATGTGGCGAAGGGGCAGTACGAGGGGGCTTCTGAGCGCCCTTACAACCCAGAGACTGTGGATGTTTGAATCCCTTCACACGAACAAAAGACCGTTCCCGTCGCTGTTACTCCACGTTTCACCCAGTAAGGAGACAAGGTGAAGTTGTTTCTGTTGTTATGCCCTTAGGTCAGCTGAAGCTGTCCATCGATGCCCAGGACCGGGTTCTGCTGCTCCACAGTGAGTATGGTTACATGCCCGGTCCACCGGGGAAGGGGTGTGCCTGGAGGAGGTGTTCCTACGGGCCAAGGCATCTTTTCTCATCTTTGTATAGCGTCCTTCCGTGCGTCCATTGAAAAAAAGTGGGTATTCACTCGGGACTCGTTCTAGAGACCCTTTCCTGGTCCTGCCCCGGATGTGATGGAGTCCACACACTGGCCGGCTGGAGCTGCTCCTGGGCACCTCCACGTCACCCTGGGCCCCAGTGGAGCAGGGCTTCCCCAGCCTCCCTCTCTGCGGAATGACCTTAAGCAAGCTCAGTTTTCTCATGTGTCAAATGGCAGCAATAATAGTACAGTGGGGCCTTGACTTACGAGTTTAATTCGTTCTGAGACCGAGCTCGTTAAGGAGCTCGTTAACTCAAATTACTCTGTCAACTCAATGTAAAAAATCGGCTGAGAGACAGCTGGTATCTCAAAAAACTCGTTAGTCGGGACACTCGTAAGACAAGGCCCCACTGTACCTCTCTTGTTGGCTGTTGTGGGGATGGAAGGAGTTAATATGAGTAAAGCGCTTGGGACAGTGCCCCGTATGTAAGCTGTATTTTAGTGTTTGCTAAATCAGAAAGCCACGAATTCCAAAAACAATCATTGAGCGCTGGCTCTGTGCTAGGGGTGGGACACCAAAGGGAAGCACCTATTCCTGGGTAGGCGGTGCTAATGGGATGGCAGGGAAGACTTGACAATGGGGGTGATGCCCACACTTTATCCTGAGGGAAGAACAGGACTAAGCCAGGCAGAAGGGAGCAGGCAGGCCCGGCATTTGATGCAGGGGCAGCAGCAAGTGCAAAGAGATCAGCGAGAATACGATGCATTGGAAGGACTGTCTAATGGGTCTGGGGCATGGAACAGGATCGGGGAGAGGAGGGAGCGAGTCAGGGCCAGCTGATGAAGGTCTTATGCACCACCCAGAGGATTTTACACGTCACCTGCCCATTTATCTCTTTGTTCATCCTTCCATCCAGCACACAAATAGTAATCAAGCTTCTGTAATGACCCCCTTTACTTGGACTCTGCTGTTT
Organism: Myotis daubentonii; assembly: GCF_963259705.1. Classification (NCBI taxonomy): domain Eukaryota; kingdom Metazoa; phylum Chordata; class Mammalia; order Chiroptera; family Vespertilionidae; genus Myotis; species Myotis daubentonii. The sequence continues at coordinate 72,865,213 of NC_081850.1, read as the reverse complement.
GGCCCAGCAGGCCCTGCCTCTCTCTCCGGCTTCCCTGGCTCCTGCTGCTAAAGCCACCCTCCACCCCCTTTTCTGTGCAGTGACGTGAAATTCCCTTGAAGGCACCATGCTTTCTAATGCTCTGTGCCTTTGCACCCTCTGTTCCTTGTGTCTGGAATAGCCTGCCTTCTTTTTTGAACTCCTTTAGAAAAATAACTCTCTATAGAATTGCATCCCTGAAACCTATATTAACCAATGTCACCCCAATAAACTTAACAAAAAAATAAATTTAAAAAAAAAGAAAGAAAAATAACTCTCCCTTCCTCTAATTTGGCAAGACCTATGCCTGCCTTCGCCATCATTAAGACGCGGGGAGGAATCACCTCCTGGGCTGTTTGTGGCTTCCTCCTCTGTGTCCTCATCACAGCCCTGACTACACTGTGTCACCTTGGTCTGTCCGGGGTGTTTCTTCTCCTCCAGTATGGGATTTCCTCCCCTGAGAGCCAGAGTGACCCAGAGCTCATCAAGCCTGCATCCTCCCTCAGGGACCACACCCTGGAGGGGAAGGATGCATGCAGGAACAGTAACTAGGATACCAGGAAGCACAGACCAGCAGGCGCCTGGGATCCTGGGGTCTTGGCCTTGGGGGGCCCAAGGTGAAGTTCCCAAGGACCAGCAGAGGGGGGGCCTTTGCCCGCCAGAGCCTGACCCCAGCTGTGCAAACAGTTTCTGCAGAATGCGTGTTGGCCTCCGCCGCTTCATTTGTCCTGCACAGTTTGCTTTGGCTTCACCCCAGCCTCAGGCTTTCATCCCGTCCAGCCTGCTCCCCTCTCTCCTTTGGTTTCCCAGGCCTCAGCCCTCAGACTATGGGAGCTCCATCTGAGCCAAACCCCAGGCCTCAATCAAAACCGAACACAGGAGAAAATAGAAGAGACTCAGCTTCTATCGGGCCTGCTGTCAGATTTCTGCAGACCTCAGGCCAATGGGCCATGCTTGCTCTCCTACCCAGACCCAAACCCCACCTCCACTATCCCTCGCCTCTATTTATTATTCTTTTCTTCAACAAACATTGTGTGAGCGGTTCCATATTTGCCAGGTATTCTATTAACCACTTTTGACACATTATTTCATTTAGTCAGCACATCTACCCTGTCAAGTGAGTAGTATTATCACAAACCCATTTTAAAAATGGCGAATGCATTCTTATCGAGGTGAAGCTACTTGGGCGGACATGGCTAGTAAGTGGCCGGGCGGGGGTCATCCCCAGGCCTGTCTCCCTCTGGACCCAGACTTTTGCCTGTTGTGCTATACTGTTCGTCAGCCACAGCACAGATCACGGTGAGTGTACTCTCCAGCGTAGCCCCTCCGTTCCCAGGACACAGTCTTGTGTGGTGGCAGGAACCACTGGCCTAGGAATTAAGAAACATGGATCTGTCACCCCACTGCTCTGTGATTTTGAACACATTTCTTGCTATCCGTGGGCCCCCCTCACAGCCTCATCTTCCCCTTTCAATGAGGGTTGGACTCAATAAATTTTGTTCCCTTCCAGCTGTCAGAATCAGGGGATTGAATGCACCCTATACTGCCTCGCTGCGGGTGCTCCCTGAGGGTGCGAGGTGGTGGGAGTGGACTAGGCCAGAGAGGGGTTAATATCCAATGGTGGTTCTATGCATTAAGGGCCTGGTAGTAATCTTTCCCACTCACCCACTCCGACATTTTAATTCTCTGTTTAGTCATGGAAGGCAAAGGTCTGATGAGCAAAGCGCCTGGCATCTGTGATCCCTACGTGAAGGTAAATGGAGGCCGGGCGGGTGTGGATGGGGCTGGGGGTGGTGAGGGGCCATGCTTAGTGGACTGAGTCCCAAGGTCCCAGCACATCTGAGGGCCAGGGGCCATTTGAGGTAACAGCGACTGCCGCCTCATTTGGTCAGCAGGCATTTGTTTTGCTCAGGGGTGAAGCCCTGAGCTAGGATAGACCTCTTCCCTTAGCCTGGCTTGGTCCCTAGGGCGTCCTGCAAAAGTGAGAGTCTTCAGGGTGATCTTGGTCACCCGCACAGGTGAGCGCAGTGAGCATGTGGATGGCAGAAATCCAGATGATCTCAAGCCCTCTCATGAAAAGTGGTATCTTCACCCCTCCCCTCCCCGGAACCGGAGGCAGGAGGGCCAGATCTGGGTGGTGGAGTGGAGGGAGTGCCTCTGAGGGCTGGTAGGTCCGTCCGAGTGGGGCTCTTGCAACGAGACAGAGGCCCCATGGGGTGGGGGAACTACTGGCCAGAGCCAAAGGCTCGATGCCTCCCAGCAGGTGGCAGCCTCGATGCCACGCTGGTCAGAGGCCCCTGTGGGCAAGGACTCGGTCAGGAGCAGGGTGGGAGCCTGAGGCAGGGGGTGATTGCATTAGGGCGAGAGCATGGATTGGGGGCCTTGGCAGGGTAACCTGGAGCCTCTTGTGAAGGGAGAACTCAGCCGCTGCTGGGAACTTAGACGAGAGGAAGCCTGTGCTTTGGGGGCAACCTCTGCTTGGAGGAAGAGCAGAGGTGGTCAAGTTGTCCCCCATCTCTGGCTGGGCCCCTGGCTGCCACTCCGGGGCCCTGGAATCAGAGGTGTCTGAGTCCACCCCTGGCCTGGGGCTCCTCATTCTTCCCCAGCATCTGACTGAGGACGCTACCGCGTCCTCTGCAGAGGCTGGTGAGAAGGACACTGGGAAGCCTTCGATTGCAGATGTGCAGAGCCAGCCTCTGGGCTTAGGCAACCGTCTGGCCACACGTAATCACCTAACGCTTCCTTTTCTCCAACTCAAGATTTCTTTGATCCCCGAAGAGCAGGGGCTGTGCTGCCAGAAGACACAGACCGTTCCGGACTGCAGAGACCCCGTCTTCCACGAGCACTTCTTCTTGTAAGAACCTGGGGCCGCCGGGCCCTCGACGGGAGCGGGAAGGAGTGCTTATCTGGAAACAGCCCTGTCTGCCAAATCTAGAACTAGATCTCCGCAGAAAAACAGTGACTTCTAAAGGATGTCTTTGTTTTCTCATTCCCTGTGTCCTTGCATCCCTGGCACCTGGCCCGGCCGTGAGGTCCTCAGTGATAAGGTCTCACGCGGCTGGTTCTCATAATTCAAATGCCCAGCCTGAGACTGGCAGCCCCTGAGGGAAGGCGACTTCCCACTGTGCCTCGAGCCAAGCTTTCTCCTTTAGCAGGAGGAATTTTCCGAGCTGAGGGGTGTTTTGCCTACCCCCCTCCTTTAAAAACGTGCTAACCTCTCTGAGCCCTGGCTTCCTTATTTGTAAAATGGGGCCAATCATAGTGCCAACCTGAGAAAGCTGAGGTGTAGATGAGACAGTAACACTGAGTGTTGTCGCTATCATTTCTTTCCTCGATGCCTGAACTCGGCAGCCAATGGGAAGATAATAGACATTTTGGATTTTTCTGTTAGTGCAAATTAATAATATTTTTTGTGTTTTTCAAATGTCACAAGGTAATTTTGCTTATTATAGAAAAGCAGCAATTATAGATAAACAAGAAGGAGAAAAGAGAAAAATCCTTCCAGCCCTACTACTCACTGATAGGTCTTGATTTATTTCTTTTCAGATGTTTGAATTTGTGGGGAGGGGGCGTGTGTCTGTGTGTGTGTGTGTGTGTGTGTGTGTTTATAAAAATTGAATTGTTCTATAATATTCTGTGGGAACCTCTCTTCTGTCCTTAATAACATAATGCAAACACTTTTATGTATGTCAATACTCACTTCCCACACTATCTGTGCTTGAGTTTTTCAAACAGCTCCTCATGTTGGAGGTGTAAGTTATTTCCAAATTTTGCAATTGTGTTGGACTCCATGGGGTCTGGTCTGGAGCTCCACTCTGCAAACACGCTGGCCTTCTGCTTTGCTTTGCAGTCCTGTCCGGGAGGAAGACGAACAGAAGCGCCTCCTGGTCGCGGTGTGGAACAGAGCAGGTGACTCCAGGTGAGGGGAACTGCCGAGCTGGAGGAGAGAGCCTGCTCTGGGCCTGTGGGTGGCAGCCAGGCGGCCAGCATGCAACAGGGGCTCAATTAGTGGATGAGTGAATAGCAGTAGCAAAGCTAAATGGACCACCAAGTCCCCGTCACTCCAGGTGACGCCAAGGATCGTGTTATCAGAGAGCATTTGCTGTGCCCTTGGTATCAGCAAGACACTGTGTTGGCCTCCAGGGATGCCAACCTGCCTACATTCTGCTCTCAAGACACCTCCTTTCAGTAAGGGACACCAGGAGACAAATTACAGTGACAGCATGCACAGGCTCGGTCCCACAGGAGTAGAAGCTCCATGAAAAATGGGCCCATTTCTCTTTTACGCACTCACTGTACCACGTGCCTGGCATATAGAAGCTTAGTGACTATTGGTTCAATGAATAAAAGAATGGAATGAGTAATAGGACAGTCAATGTGGGCAGAGGAAGAGTTCATTGTAGGCTGAGGTGGTCAAGGAAGCCTTCATGCAGAAAGGGGGATTTTGAACTTGGGCAGAGATCAAGAATAGGACAAGGAGAGAAGGTTGGAAAGGGTATTCCAGGCAGGGGCACAGCATGAGCAAAGGCAAGGAGGCAGGAATATGCGTGGTGGACTCAGGCTGCCATGCGGAGGCCAGTTTAGGAGATGCGGAAATTTTGTGCAGGAGACTCCAAACAGGCTGATCTTGCAGGACGCTTGAGGCCAGTCATTAGTAATAGTGTTTAGTATAGAGCAGGGGAGGAGTTCTGGGTACAGGAGGGTGAGGATCGCTGTGGAGGAAAGGGGGTGAGAGCACTTGACTGATGGTCATGGCCGACCGGGAGTGGCAGGGGCTCATTCACCTGGTGCAGCCTAAGAAATCTGGGAGACCCTGTGGCCAGTAACATTTGTCAAACAATCATAGAACCAAATGGTGACCAAAAAAGGGTCTAGGTGAATGAAAACTAGCTCAACTCACCTTCTGAGGCCCAGAACATATTTTCAGGTTGAATCCTTTTTAGTACCCTAAATTTTATAGCTAGTATGCTTTCTAAAGTTGAGCCTTATTCAACCTTCATAAGGAAGGATTTGTCTTTTAATAGAGCACCTATTTTTTTAAATCATGGAATGGAGCTCGTGGTGCTGTAGGCCTCCTTCATTGAACTGCCATTTCCTGGGTACCAATGTGGCAACATCGTCATAGGTTCTGGGGACACATGGGGTTGATCAGAGACCATCCTGCTCCCCGGAGGATCACTGATAGAGACTTGGGCGTGTGGGTGAGGAAGAGGACGTCACCTTGAAGATAGGAGCCACCATTTACTGGGTGTTGACCACAAGACAGGTGTCAATAGTGTATTACCTCATTTAATTCATAAAACGACTCTAAACGGAGTACATGTTTTATCTTAAGTGTTCAGAAGAGGAGACTGAAGCTAAGAAGGAAGTAACTTGCCCAAGGTCATACAGCCATTGAACAGGAGAGCCGGGATGGGAACCCAGGCAGTTAGTGCCAGAGTCCTCACTCTCAACACTATATTGCTTCCTGGATGCTCAAGTAAAAGGACAGAAGAAAGAACCAGTGGAGTGTAGAGGGGAGGGGGCAGGGCAGGACCGTGGGTGGATCTACAAACTCATTGGTCTTGCTGGAAGGTCAAGTTCAAAGTAGGGACCGGCTAGAAATAAGGTGAAGAAGTAGTAGAAAGCCCAATCTGATGAATCTCCCAAGGGCCAGTGGTTCTCAATCCTGAATATGTATCAGAATCACCTGGGATGCTTGTGAGGAACACAGATTCCCAGGTGTCATATCCGAATCTTCATGGGTGGGGCCTAGGAATCTGCATTTACAAAGCTCTCAGGGAGAACCTCATGCAGCCAGCTTGGTGTTTGGTAATCTGGCAATGGGGATGGACCGAAGGGTGTTGAGCAAGGGGATGACAGATGTGCGTTCTAGAGCTATCATTCCGGCAGATCTCAGGAAGGCTGAGGAGGAACCAGGAGATTCTTGTGGTGATTGGTGAGAGAGATGATTTAGGGGTAGAGGGGCGGGAAAGAGACCCAGGACGTAGTTAGGAGATAAACTGATAGTACTTACTGGTGATTTGCGCGTGAGAGCAGGTGGAAGAAGTCAAGGATGACTCCTGGGTGTTGGGTGGTGTCCCCGACTGAGCCGGAGCGTCCTGGAGGGGAAGGGAGCCAGCTCTGGGTATGGTGAGCTGGCGGTGCGTGGACAGCAGCCAGGGGAGGGCTGCGAGGAGAGCTGCCTTTGCTCTCCTGAGGCTCAGGGGAGAGGGAGGTCTGTGCCCATGCGCGCAGGTGAAAGCCATGACCACCGAGATGGTGGGTGAAATTCTGAGCAGGTCAGATGCCCAGGAAGAAAGGGAGTGCCCAGGACCAAGGGTCAGAACCCTGTCTTGAAGGGGCAGCCCGGAAGCGACAGAGGAGGGGGTCAGAGAAACATGTGGCAAGCCCACTGGGTGGTGGCAAGGAGTGGAGCAGGTGCTGGAGGCAGACCCCCCACTGGGAGCTGTCGCTCCCCCCACCGTGAGCCACCCTCCTGGAAGAACAGGGCGAGCCCGAGGGCTGCTGGAGGCGTCAGCAACGCAGCTCACAGTTTTTGGAAAAGAAGGTGAGGCCGGAGAGTGAGTCAGCATGACAGCATGACAGGGGCCCTGAGTGTCTCCACTTGTTGCCTATTTTGGGAAAGTGAGATTCCTTATTAACAAAACACCGTTGAACTTGTGGTCACAGTCCCAACCCAAAGCTCAGGAGGGACCGAGCGGGCTCAGACAGGCCTGTGTTTCGGAACAGAGGGCCCTGCTGAACAAAGCTGCCAGCACCAAGCCACGGCTCAGGGCTCAGGGCTCAGGGCTCAGGGCTCAGGGCTCCGGGCTCAGGGCTCCGGGCTCAGGGCTCAGGGCTCCGGGCTCAGGGCTCAGGGCTCAGGGCTCAGGGCTCCGGGCTCAGGGCTCAGGGCTCAGGGCTCCGGGCTCAGGGCTCAGGGCTCAGGGCTCAGGGCTCAGGGCTCCGGGCTCAGGGCTCAGGGCTCCGGGCTCAGGGCTCAGGGCTCAGGGCTTGGCCGGTAGGAGGCGCAGTATTGATCCATCATCTGACCCAGGAGGCTTCTGAGTGGGAGGAGGCAGACAGAGCGATGGCAGGAAACTCCTGCCCTGCTCCACGCTCTCAAATCAAATTGTGCTTCTCTGAAGGACGGACCTTCAACTTATCAACATGAGAGACAATTACAGGAGGAAGGAAACAAACATTGATTGAACTCTTCTCTGTGCCGAGCACTTTACATACATTATCTCATTTAATCCTCATAGCAACCCTGAGAGGTAGGGATTATTAGTGTCCCTCTTTTCAGAGAAGAGGAAAGTGAGTCTTCTGCAGGCTCAGGACATATCACAGCTCATGTTTATTAAGCACCTAAGGTCCACTCCTCGCGGGCATTAATCTAAGCGTATTCCATGCATTATCTAATTTAATCCTCATAACACCATATAAGGTAGATATTACGGTTGCTCCTTCACAGGTGAGGAAACAGAGCCCAGAGAGGTTAAGTAACTTGCCTACGATAACACAGCTAGGATGTGATGAAAATAACATGCAAATCCAGGCAGTCTGGCTCCAAACTCATGTATTGGCAACCACATTATAGGACACTTGACAGTCTCACACAGGTGATGAATGACTCCAAAACCATACTTTTTCTGTGTCAGTACCTGTGATCCTCAGGCCCCGGAGGAACACATGTACTTTCCATAGGAAATACATGTTTTATAACGTTGTTTTATATGCCATCCAGCTGAATGTGTGGCAGTTACATTTTGCAAATGATAGGAGCTAAAAGGGAAGCACCAATTGCATTAATTCTCACGGTCTTTCCAGTGAGGACTATAAACTTGTATTAGGGAAACACGATGATCTGCAAAGACGTTCTGGGAGGGGGGGGGGGCTGGCTGATTTCCACTCTTCATGGTGCCCACAGTGGGAGCGGAGGAGAACTGGCCCAGAACACTAGATTTTGGCCTCGCTCAGACTTGCTGTGAGGCCGTGGTAAGTCCTTTCCCTGCATCGGGCCTCAGTTTCCTCGTCTGTGAAATGCACCGACCTCTAAGGTGACTTTCAGCTTTCAGGTTCTGTGAGTTTTTAAGAAGCTATAGACAATTTCAAACATATGAAAGGGTAGAAAATATCATAGCATAAACCCTCATAGGCTTAGCCCAGCTTCGTCAATCGTCAATACATGGCTAGTCTTGTTTCATCTGTGGCCCCACCCACTTTCCCCTCTTCCAGTGGATTATTTTAAAGCAAACCCCAGAAATCATCTCATCTCATCTCATCTCTATATCTTTATAAAAGACGGCTTAAAAAAAAAAAAAGAAACCCACAATGCCATTATCACGTTTAAAAACTGACAGTAATTCCTTAATATCACGGACTGTGGAACTGAGCTGTTTAAAAGTTTTGTTGGATGATATGGTAAAAGCCAAATGGAAGCTCTGGTCATAGCATTTTCAGAACTCGGGGCCAGAGGACAAGCTTAGATTTGTAATGTTATGCACCAAGTTAAAAACAGCAGCGGCAGCACGCACATAAGCCTGAAGGACGTAATCGTTTATGTTAGTAGCACCGACATTTATGGAGAGCCTGCTTGCTCCGTGTCACATGGTCATGGGTACTCTGCATGTGCTCTCTCCTTGAATCTCCTTTCATAAACAGGACCTCAGTGCCGAGTACAGTGCTGTCATGTTAGGGAGCTTGTGACCAGAGATGGGGACTGAGCCGAAGGAAAGAGAGAATGAATGGGAAGATGCGTTCGATTTAACCCATCAACTTAAAAATAAATTGAGATTAGATGGAGTAACCCTGCCACAGAAATAGTTCAAGGTCCCTGAGACAGAATTAAAGTGCATTCCCTCAAAATAGCAATGCCTTTTGCCTTGCAGACGTTTCCTACTTTAGGCTCAAAAGTAAACGGAGCCAAGTACTCTTCCCCATGAGTGCTCGTGAAGCCTTACCTCTGAGCCTTCGTGTTGAACGTTCCCTCTGCCTGAAATGTTCTCCCTCTCCCTCTCTCTGGCTTCCCTCTTCGAGCACCTTAGCCCTAAACCACCTCTTGCCTCCTGAGCTTTCATCATTTGTTGCCTGCACTGTTCATCTGTCCATCTCGCCCTGCCTAGTGACATCCCTGTGTTGCTGTCCTGAACTGCTATTTAAATTCCTGCATGTTTGCCATACTAATGCTGTGGCTCCCTGCCCAGTGCCTACCAACCATGGGCATAATGGATTCATCCACTTGTCAAGCCTTCACTGAGTGCACCAAACCCTGAGCTCAGGGTTTGGCATCCAGAAGTCACCAAGGCTTGGCTCCTGGGACTTTGTGCCTAAGCAAAACTTCAGGCAGTCCAGGGTGCATATTCGTTCCCAATTTTACAAGCTGACTGGTCTATTGCTGTGCACTCGGGTGACGTGCCAAAGAAGTCTTTCTTCCTTCAAAGATTTTTCAAAAGCAGGTTTCAGAAGTGCCCAGTTGAAGAACACTCAGAGGGAGGGTCCTGCTGATGGACATGAGTTGTGACCATTTACTCTGCCTGAATTATCATGACATCATTGGAGGCCCCTTAGCAGGAAGCAATGCTCATAGGAGGCTATTAACCATTTCGCATTCTCCAAGCACCGGGGAATGAAAACTGAACTTACCGAAGAGCAGGGAGAGGCAGCCTTCATTACAGCTGGAGCGCTCTGCCCGGAGACTTAGAAAGTTACAGCCATGCCCAGTGTGGGAGAAACGTGTGGGCACCTAGGTGCCAGCTGGCCTGCTCTTGCATGTGTTGACAAACAGAATTAAATTGGTGATGAGGACTTTGGCAAAGTCTCGACAAGGCTTCTGTGGAATGGCAGCTCAGATCAGCATCTGCGCTTGTGATGGCCCCTGCAGCTGCCTCTCCCCGTTAGTGCTGCCTTGGCCACTTGCCAGGAGGGAGGAGGATTTGTTTTTGGTGGTGGGCTGGGGAGGGGAATGTGGAAGGGTCGCTTTGCTGGGGTAATCACCCTGTCCTCTTTGGGTGGATTATCGATATGGCCTCATATGATGGGGGGGGGGCAGACAAGGGAGAGGGGAGGACAGGTGGAGTCCAGGCTGCAGGAAATGGGGGCAGGGAGTGAGAGCAGGGGGCATAGCCGGGTAAGAGTAGCTGGAGGGACCCGGCCAGGTGCAGAATTTGCAGGGCAGGCTCGCCGGTCTGAGGACCAGACCCCCGCATTCTGCATCTCCCCCCCTCACTTGGCTGGGTTACCCTCAAGAAGCCAGTTTTACTTTGCTTAGGACTGTTAGGTGGTGAGCTGCCACCCTTTCCGGAGAATGCAAACAATACGCATTTCTAGAGGCTTCTAGACCACGGGTCCTTGACTGGGGCAGGCATGGGCAGGTGCTTTCTCCAGACTCACATGCCTGGACCCCGCCTGAGACGGCTGGGTCTGGGTCTCCGGGAGCAGACTCTGGGGCATATGATGTGGGCAGGCACTTCAGGGGGTTCTGTGGTGCACCCCTGGCTATAGCCACCAACCTCGCTCAGGCCCCCTTAGGCCAGGTTCCAGGGAGGCCCATCTCGAGGGAGTTCACTGCCCATCTAGGAGCTCATGCCATCTTGGCTCTGCTATTGTGCCTTCCACCGAACATGCTAGATCTGTGTGGGTCTTTCAGACACTGACGTCAACCACCAGGGCTATGCTCCAGTCTAAATACCCATGTTGTTTCCTGATTAATAGTAAACCAATCAGAAGGAGTCTGAGTTGGGGATATGCTAGGAGAGAGAGTAGAAAAATTAAAAAGCAACTCTAGTGTTAGGACAGAGAACGATGCGGTAGAATAGAAGTTCTTGCCAATACCTTTATACTATTTTTTTTTTCTGATTATAAAAGTACTGCTTGTTCCCTATGAAACTTGGAAAACACTGAAAACCCCCCAAAAACAAAACCTCCGCTAATCCCGCCTACCAGATACAATCATTATTAATTTTCGTGGGTGTTCCTCATTAACAACCATTGTGAATGCTTTGGTGGGCGTTTTCCTCATTAAAGGACAGATTTGTGAATTTCCTTTTCTCTCGCAGTAGCGAGATTATTGTTTGTATTTCATTAGTGTTCATCTATGCCATCATTATTGAAAGCTGCCAAGTATCAATCAATAGTGGACAGTCTTCAAGAAACTTTGAATGACTCTTAGCCAAGAAGGACCCGCCTGAACTCAGCCTTTTGCCACAGTGACATCCCCATGAGGCCTGTCCCTGGTTCACGCCTACTTGTCCCCCCCCCCCCCCGGCCACAGGTCAGGTTGCTCTCGTGGACTTTCCTGTTGCCTTTGAGCTTGGTCTAAAACTGTCCAAGATCTGCTCAGGTCTTGCCTGGACCTGAGACAGAGCTTCTTGAGCTTGCGGTCTCGTAACCTTTGTCCTCAATCGAGCATCATCAGCTAATATGGAAGCTGACATTTCCTGCGGGGACCAGTTCTTTGGATCTACGGGCGCCAGAACAGTTAAAACCTGCGAGGTAGCTCTGAGCTGCTGTGGCTGATGGAGGGAGTGCTGCCCCGCCACCTGGAGCACCTGGCTTTCCCACGGGACACTGCTACTAATTAGTCCAGTGACCTTGGGAAGAGGACCAACTTTGAGCCTCAGTTTTTTCATCTGTGAAATGGAGAAATAACTTTTCTCCAGCCTAACTCATGAAAGTTGGAAAGGTCAAATGAGATGATGTAAACCGCAGTGCATCCGACAAACCCACGTTACACTTGATAATCGACTTCCTGAAATACCCCAGGGAAAAGGTGCTGACTTAAGCCTCTGTTGTTCTCCCAGACAGAGTGGACTCATCGGCTGCATGAGCTTCGGGGTGAGGTCTCTCCTGACGCCAGACAAGGTGAGTCCTAGGGGAGCTTCTGGCAGGGTCATCCACCGAGGCCGAGTTGCTCTGTCTGGAAGCCCTTGGGCAGAGCTTCTTTCTGTGTTAGGTGCCCTGTGGCCTGGATAACAATACTGTGTTTGTCTTCTGTGTGCCAAGGGTTTGGGTCCCTTCTTGATTTATTTTTGTCAGAGAGCAGTTGTTAGGAGCCCCCAAGTCCTCCCAGGAGACTCCGGTTCTGGTGTCTGCCATTGAGGACACCGGTAGGTCCCTTGAAGCTCAGAGCACTCCTGGTGCTTCCCTGGAGGAGGAGGGCCAGGTACTTACGGTATGCTCCAGGGGTCACCGTGATGTCACCTACCAGGTCTTGTGTTTTTGGGCCAAGCGGGTACCCAGGGTGGCGAGAACATCCTCCACGGAGCTATCCTCCTGGCTGGATGAGGACTCTTTGGGGTCTAGAGACCTCTCCCCTGGGTAGCTAGTCCCTCATCCATCTCTACTCTGCACTGCACCCCCAAACTGGAGGCTTTTGAGCAGGAGAGGGACATGCTCCTTTTGTACATCCCTGGTGATGTCCTGAGGGCCTGCCACACGACGTTGCCAGGTGGCCCTGTCACCCAGCTTAGTGTCCTGGCAGTGAGGTCTCGGGTAGGTGGCTGAGGACCCTTCATCCTGTATGTGGGTCCCAAGTGTCTTGACTGCAACCTGGGCTTCGTTCCCTGTTGGGAGAAGATGTTCCGCCCTGGAGACTGCTCAGGAGCCTCAGGATGCCTACTTTCTGGCATCTCCCTCCACCCCTCATTCCCTCCCTTCTGTCAACATTTATTGGGCTCCTACTGTATACCAGGCGCAGTGCTAGGCACACCAGTGAGCCTGTTCACAGCTTAGTGGGGGAGGTAGGCATGCAAGTAGACTGTGCTTCAGGGAAAAGGCTGTGAGAATTCAGCAGAAGGGAGGACCAGCTCTGTTCATTGCATCTGGGAAGGCTTCCTGGAGGTGCAGTCACGACAGTTCCTTGTGGGGCAGAGAGGCCGGAGCGTCCATCTCTGCAGAGGTGCTGCTGCTCTGTGAGGGTTATTGGTGGCTGCCTGACCTGTGCCCTCTGCCTCCTCTGAGTGTGTCATGTCTTCTCTTGTGACAGGAGATCAGTGGCTGGTACTACCTTCTGGGGGAGGACCTGGGCTGGACCAAGCACCTGAAGGTGGCTAGGCGGCGACTGCGACCCCTGAGAGGTATATGCACACCACCTCAGCTTCTGCCCAGATGTGCTGCCACACTCCCCCCTCCCCCCCAGACCTCCCCCTTCCCTTCCTGGGTAGTAGCATCGATGCCTGTGTTTTGTGGCAGATGTCATCCCAGCTATGATCAGACGGGACTTCTCTCGAACCCCTGCTAGTATGTGGGCAGCAGGGAGCCTCTTACCCGTGTGCCTTTATGTATCTGGTTGGACTTGGATAGGGTTAGAGGCCTGATCCCATGTGGCTCGGTCCCACCCCTAGCTCAGGGAGGGAGCTTCAGCAGCTTCCTGCATGGCCCCTTCCCAGGGCCAGTGGTCTCAGGACCCTCTCCAGCTGCCTTGCTGACTCACCTCTGTGGACAGGGCCGTGGGCCTGGCCATGAGTCCGGAGGTTCAGGACTTGGATTTGCATTTCCTCTGCTCTGTCCCTCCCATACATAGTCATGGCTCCTGAGCCCCTGCCTGACCCGAGCTCGGGCGTCCCCACATCCTGGAGGCCAGGAGTGACCTGGGCAGCCGCGTGGGCCTGGCACTCTGGCCTGGGCCTCTGGGTGGTCTATGGGACGGACGCTTATATGCCAGCAGACACTTTCTGATGCTGCTCTGTTGCCTTCCAGACCCGCTGCTGAGAATGCCAGGAGGTGGGGACACGGAGAATGGGGAAGAACTTAAGGTAGGTGGGGACACGCCGGGGTTGGACTCAAGGGCCTGAGCATTGCTCTGGGTTCGAACCTGCTCTTGGTCAGTCCCTTGGCCCAGGAGACCCCTAAACAGGGCAGCACTTGGTTCCTGGAAACTCAGCAGTTGTGCATTTTTAAGGGATTATTTCTGACGCTCCTCTCTGGTTACTCGTGCTTGGGGAGAGCCAGACCCTGGCCCTGGAAATGGAGGAATCCGGATCTTCTTGACTTTCAGCTTCTTGAAGCCGAGTCCCCCTTTCCCCTCCCCACAGGTCTCCCCACACGCCTTGCTTTCCCTGGAACTGAGGCCCAATTAGCCGCTCAGGTTAGGGCTGCTCAGTGTCAAGGAGCAGCTGAGAGTCTCACCCTGAGACCGATGGTTCTCGCTCCATCAGGGCTTTTTATCTAGGGGGGAGCCTTCACGTAGGGATGGGAGAATTCCCCCAAATTCATTCTGTCTCTTGGCAGAACATGGCAGGCGATCGATCCATGGGTTTCTTCCAGAACTTAGTAACTTAGAGAGGGAGAAACAAACTCCTGACCTAGAGACTGAGTAGCCCCGCGTGCCAGGTGCTGTTGTTGTTGAATTTAATCCCGACTCCCACCCCCGAGGGGGTTGTCGCTTCCCCGTCTCACAGATGCGGGAGATGTGTACGGTTCAGAGATGTCCCTGCCCTCATGGAGCGGACACCCTACAGCCTACAGCCATGCTTTCCAATATGGTAGCCAGCCACTGCCTGCCTGTGGCTACTGAGCCCCTGAAATGTGGCTAGTCTGACCGAGGTCCTGACGCTTATTTAACTTTAATTTAAATTCACCTTGCACATGTATCTAGTTGCTACTGTATTGGATAGCACTGTGTTAGAGGAACTGGTCAGTTACTGTTTTGTATGTGGCTTTCTTAGTCGTTTAAAACTGTCTTCGAGCTGTAGTGGGGGACCTGCAATGACCTCTCTCCCTCTCTCCGTACTTGTGGTCACAGAGGACAGTGAGCAGGGAGCCTCGCTGGTGATCTGTGGGGGCCACAGGGACACCCACACTGCAGGCTTCCAGGTGGCTTGGGAAGGCCCTGCTTCTGTGCACAGGCCCTAGCCCAGGGCGCATTGTTCTGAGGCGCATTTGATTTCCCTGGGCTTGCACCCCCGAAGTTGTCTGTAGGACTCGGCCAAAGGGGCATGATTGTTGGGGGCTTTGTTGGGGTGGGCGAGAGCCCCCCAACCCCAAAGTCAATTGTTCAGCTTGTGCATTGTGTGGATGGGGAGATGGAGGCCCAGAAACCTGGGTGACCTGTCCGCTGTCATGACAACCAAAGCTGGGCTGGATGAAGGGGCACTCTCTGGCATCAAGGATGTGGGTGGGCGGGGGTTTTCCCAGGGACTCTGAGGTGGGTGTAGGCTCACCAGGTGCTGTGCTACAGGACAGGGAACAAGAATGGAGTTTTGGTCCCAGCTCCTTGCTACCCAGCTGTGTGACCTTGACTGCGCCAGGCCTGCGCTTCTTCGTGGGTAAAATGCGGAGGCTGGACCATCTGGTGACGGGAAACCCTTCCCAATTTGCCTTTATGGGCTACTCAGACCTGAAAGCAGCCCACTTACGAGGGTGAGGAAGCTGGCTTTTAAGTAGCTGCTGAGTGGCAGGCAGGTCCTCAGACTCCAAATGTTTCATGTTCCCTGTGGTGAGCTGGTACGTCTGAGGGCGCAACCCCCTGAGCCGGGCTTCGATTCCGTCGGCTGGGTTGATCCCCTGGATTTGCGGGGCGGGGGGGGGACCCTGGGATTTGCAGGGAGAGGCAGCACTGGTAGAGAGTGGGCCGTGTTTTCTGCCCGGACTCTCCTGTGGCCAGGGGTGTTTGTGAGAACACTGGAATCACCAAGTGGCCCGTGGCGGAGAATGCAGCCAGAACAAAGGCGCCCTCTCCCCGCTGGGCCCGGGGAATACTAACTAGTTGACAGGAATTTTAATATAAAACTCTCCCTCTTCCTTGTCATTCTGAGGTTTCAGGAAGCCTTCGGGCTTATCACGCAGAGGCACACAGCACAGACAGGGCCTGGGGAGGTGAGAGGTGATTTCCTGCCATTCTTCTGCGCGGCGGGCTTCCCAGGGCGGTCATGCCAGGCTGACGGGGCGCAGTGCGGGCTCCTGCTGCTGGGGGGAGAGCTGGGTTTTCATGGGGCAGCAGCGGAGCAGGACCTGCAGCCATGAACCGCTTCAACGGGCTCTGCAAGGTGTGCTCGGAGCGCCGCTACCGCCAGGTGGGTGCTCGGCCCTTTGAGGGGCGGCGTGGGGTGTCACTGGGGGTCAGGGTTGGGGGCTTAGCCTAGCAGGACTTCTCTCCCCTCGCGGCCATCCTTGTCCCCTCCTGCGCCTTGCAGGTTCGTTTTGATTTAAGGGGAGGACAGAGGCAGGAGCTGGACCTGAGACCCAGCCTTCGCCCACTGCCCCTCTCTCTAGGGGCCGGTGGGGTCCAGCTCCGTGTTGTCCTAACCAGTGGCTGGGTGGTGTCCCTCGCGAGATTATTGATTGCTTTTCTGTTTTCTTATTTTGTGGCAGCGTGGTTGTAAAAAAAAAAGTGCCCCAAGCCTGAGAATGCAAGTGGCTAAGTTGCTGAGCAGCCGGGGTTTGTGGGTTTTTTTTGCTGCTAACTTTGTATTTTTGCAAACTTTCCCTACTTCCGATGGGACAGCAGTGCCTGTCCTGCATTGTGTGCGCGTGTGTGTGACTGTGTGACTGTTTCTGCCTGAGTCAGTGCGCGCTTGCCTGTGAGATGGGATGTTTCTGTTTCTGTACGCACATGTGATTTTTCTCGTACACGCTCACCCATGGACATGCACACATGATTTTCCTCCCCACGGATACCTTGAGGCGGATCCGGAGTCCTCTGGCTCTGGAGCCCAAGTTCACCGAGAGGGTCTGGCCTCTCAGCCTCCAGCCTTAGGACGTAGGGCAGAGTGGGAGCGAGGATCCGTTAGTCTCTGAGCCTCTTCTGTGATGGACATTTTCCCCTATATAAAAAAAAAAAGCCATGGGCTCAGTGAGGGTGCAGGCAAGGGATGTCCAGATTTTGGGAATGGGAGCTAAGAAATGGTTCTGATTGTGTAAGTACAGAAAAGTCCCTCTGTGTGTTTTAATGCACAGACTGACACCTGGGCCTTGACTCCTTGGGACAGGCAGCCTTAGGTGCAAGGGAGATGCCCAGAGGGGTCTCCTGCACGGCGGCCCCACAGCCAGAGACCCACAGGTTCTCCCTTTAGTCCTCCCTCCCTGCACGGCCCCACCCTGCCCTCCCGCCCTCCTGGAGCCAGGCAGAGTGGCCCCTGCCACACCGGGGTGGCGGAGTGGTGAGGCCGCGAGGGCACTGGATGGGAGGTCAAGAAGTCCTTGGTCACCTTGGGACTACAGGCACCTTGCAGTCACAGTGGGGCCAGGCATGAGTGTGGGCTGGGCCTGGGGCTCTGGGGCTCAAGTTCAAGGCAAGCCTGCGCTAGGAACCAGTGCTGTATTGAGAGCACCAGCTTTTTGTCAGGCCCGGGCTCAAGTCCAGCTCTGCCTTTCTTCAGCTGTGGCCCTTGAGCACGTCACTTTCTTCCCCGAGCCTCAGCCTCCCCGTCGGTGGAAAGGGATGCTGATGCCCAGGGATGATGCTGGGAGAATAAATGGAGTGTTGTGTGTAGCGCCTGCCAAGGCACCTGGTATAGTCCCTGAGTGGGGCAGCTGGAGATGAAGTCTGGGCATGGAAGCGCCCAGAAACCAGGCAGGAGGGCAGGAGGGAGGTGCGGCCACGGGCGAGATCCAGGAGCAGTGGCAGTTCCTGCCCCAGACAGGAAAGAGCAAGGACCACCCCCAGGAAGGACGGCCTCTGCCAGGAGCCACCACCGAGGTCCCCGGAGTCAGGGCGGGGCTGCTCTCCTCACCTCCTGACCCCGAGGCCTGAGGTCAGAGAGGAGGACCGAGAGCGAGAGCGGGAGGCTTCACTTTCTTTCTCTTTACAACGGGCGGGCGTATTAAACCAGCCCTGCCTTCCACTGAGGGCTGCAGTGAGGCTCAGGTTCTTTGAGCCCCGTCTTTTCAGCGTGGCCAGTGCTCACGATGGCCCGAGAATAATGCTGTTTCCTTCCCTTGGTCCCGCCCTTTGCTTCCTCACCCCCTCTCCTCTTCCCAGCCTTCCCCACCCCCAGCTGTTTGGACCAGGGTCCCGGCTGGCTCTTCTTAGGCCACTGCCCAGGAAGGCAGAAGGCGCTCCAGTCCACGGTGCCACCTGGATGAGGAGACCAGGGTGTGGATGTGGGAGGCTGTTTTGCTGGAGCACACAGTTCAACTCCAGACTCCACTCTGGAGCCAGTCCCTAATTGTCAGCACCGTGCCTGAAACAGGGGGCTAGGACCTGTTTCCAGAGCCTGCGCCGAGGCCAGAGGGGCTGTGGGCCTTGTGGGGTAGGACGAGGGAAGTGTTGGGAAGACTTTGGAATCCCAGCTTCCGCCTGGATTGAGGGTGAGTCGCCAGGCCCCTAAGACCCCTGGTCGTGTGGAGTGGACCAGGCTCCTGACAGCTTCCCTCAGCCTCGGCCTGGCTTTCCGCACTTACTACAACGTTTGTTTTTCTTTCTTTCTTTCCATTTTTTTCTCTTCCTGTCTTAGCTGCGTGTTTTCCCAGAATTCTTATGGGAACAGGGTATTTTCCTGCCCCCTCCCCCCTCCCCTTGTCTGTCCGATTTCCTGTTTTAAAAACTCTGCTTTGAATCCAGTCCCAGGGCTGGTGGGAAGCAGAGCCTCAGGGGCCTCCTGGCAGCTTCCAAGCGCCTTGGTCACCCTGGGCCCCTGGCCCTCCCCTTCCTCACGCCTGACCTTGGGGACAGCTGGCAGGTGAATGCCAGGCACCTAGCCTTGAAGAGAATCTCCTGACAGGCGGGCAGCCCTGACCTTTCCAGGCTTGCTGAGCTGGCTTCTTTCCCAGCCTGCCTGGGACACCCTCCCTGTGCCTCGCCAGGGCCCACTCCATCCGCTTCCAGGGGGTCTCTTGGAGCCCCCTTGAACCTGTCTTCTGCTTCTTTCATGCACCTGTTCCCAGCAGCTTAGAATCACTTTTGGGTGTGCCAGGCTGGGCCGTCTGCACTCCGCCCAAAGCCTAATTGGGGGAGCATAGAGGGGGAGCACAGCAAGACGGAACTGAATTGAGGCAGCAGACTGTATTGCACCCCCCTCCCCCGCCAGCCCCCCAGCTCCCCACTGCCAGTGGGGTGCTGCTGGGCTGTCCTCATTAACTTAGCACTTGCTGCGTTCCTGCGGCGCGTGAAGCCAAGCACACAGAGCCATTCCCAGCTCGGCCTTCATGTTTTGCTATAATGCTTGTCATGTCCTGTTTTGCTTCGGAAAGACTTGTGTGCCCTCATGTCTCTCTGGGAGCCAGAGACCCAGGCCTCATGCTTCCATACCTCAGCAGAGCCTGGCATGCAGCAGGAACTCAGTAGCTGTAAAGAGCATCTGATGGTACAGCCTTTCCAGGGGGCTTCTGAAAGGAGGGCTTGTGGAGCTGCCCTGCACATAGGCACACAGGCCTCAGCAGGCACAGTGAGGTCACTGGCCAGTGCGGGTTCAGCGGAGAGGCCTGACTATGTCCCCACCTGCCCCCTCACCTGGGAGCCCTCGTTGGATGCCTCGAGTTCTGGCGATGGACGGCCCTGAGAACCCCAGCACTTGCCCTGTGACCTTTGACTTGAGGGTGTGAGTGTATGTGTCCCTGCCTTCCTCCTCCTGTTCTCTGGGAAGGCAGCGACCAGGTTGGCTTTGTTTCTAAGAAGGAGAAAGGGACCAAGCAGGCAGTGGCTCACAGGCCAAGTGCAGATGTGCAGGTCCAGTGGGCCTTTGGGAAAGGGCTGCATGTCAGCTGGGCCGAGGAAGGCGAGGGGTGCCCTTTCAATGCTCTCTCCATCCCAGCCTCCACATCGGCCGGAGCTCCCAGCTTTCCTGCTTGGCCCACAACCCAGTGGTCAAGAGGCCTGGGCCGAGACAGGGACGGTGAGAGGCTGGCCAGCCTCCTTTTTGGCTCCAGTGAGAGAGGAGGATGGCTCTGGGGTGGGGCCTGTGGGCTTCCCGACCTTGGGTCGGCTCCTGGGAGTAACTGGGCCGGGCTGTGTCCTAGATCACCATCCCGAGGGGGAAGGATGGCTTCGGCTTCACCATCTGCTGTGACTCTCCGGTCCGCGTCCAGGCGGTGGATTCGGGTAAGTGAGTGTCTTGGGTGATGCAGCCCCATTCTCCCGCCGCGCATGCGGGCTGTGCAGACAAGACCGCGGACTGTAAGGGAGCCCCAGAGTGGAGCAACATGTGGCCTTGTCTTTCAAAACGAAAAGAATAATATTTTCAAATGACCACAGATAAAAACGGAGGTTTATGAAAATAGGCCCGCTCTTTTTTGGTCTGTGTGTTTTTATCAAAATGAAAATAGATTTTTATATTTTGGCTTCCCCGGCATTTCAAACAGGAACTAAACCTATACTTTCAATAATGGCTGCATGGGAAAAGGAGTCATGTCTGAACTCTGTTTAGGACTTGGCATTTTATCCTATGCCAAGCCTGAGTAGCACTGAAACACAGGCATCCCCTTCCTATTTTCCATAAAGAAAAGATTTCTCCTAATCACAGCGTGAGCATCTCAGGAGAAGGCAATGCTCGGTGGTCTGGGTGACCCCAGCGCCTGCCTGGGGTCGGGCACGAGGTTGGCACTTGATGCTGAAGGAATGAATGAAGTGGGTGAGCCTGGTACCAAAGAAGGGCTCTCAGGGGGTGGGAGGCCCTGGGGAGTGGGGTGGGACCAGCTGGAAGCAGAGAAGTGTGAATAGGCGAAGGGTGTGTTCCTCTGAGGTCCCTGGGAGCCACCAAGGTCAGCCCCTCATTTCACAGATGAAGAAGCAGAGTGGCAGTCCTTGTCCTGGGTCACTGGGGAAGCAAAGGACCCCAGGTCCTTCCAGTGGGCTGTGGGCTTGAGGAGCCCTTGAGTGTCCTTTCTTTGTCCCTGCAGGGGGCCCGGCAGACAGGGCAGGGCTGCAGCAGCTGGACACCGTGCTACAGCTGAACGAGAGGCCGGTGGAGCACTGGAAATGCGTGGAGCTGGCCCACGAGATCCGGTGAGAGGGGCCGGGGGCTGCCTGAGGCCCGGCTGGTGGCACGCCTCCCCTCCCCAACCCTGGCACGGGGCCTTGTCCTTCCCTCCTTTGCCCAGCCGTCAGCAATTCACTCTGCCCTCAGGGAATCGGGTTCTCAGCCTGCAAATGGAAGGTTCGGGGCTCAGAGCAAACAGCAGGGAAGGAGCTCTCAAACCAACCCTCTGGTTCCAGGGGGTGGCTTTCTACTTCACTAATGATTCCTGCTACCTCACAGCTAAGCCCATTGTTTTAAAGGTCGTGTAGATGTTGCAAATGTGTCAAATGCCCAATTAAAAAAAATTCTCTTGAAAATGTCTGGGCCCTCTAAATTTTGGCCGGCTGGGGTAGAACCCTCATGGCCCATCGCTGGCCTGCTTCTAAAGTGACTGGATGAATGGACGCACGCAGGTGTTTGCTTGCTCCTCCTGGCGTATATTTTGCCCACAGACGTCACTAATTGAATCTGATACTCTTTCTTGTTTAACCTGGCCTTGGCCTCCGCACCCTTCTCAGCCTCTGCCAGTCCATTGGGGTTGTCCTAAGGGAACCCTGTGCCATCTCTGCTTCACATGGTCTCTTGTCCCCCGTCCCGCCCTGACATTAGGGCCTTCTCCCCCTCCCATACTCTTCCTCTCTGCCCCTGCAGGCCCTGGCCCCAGCTGGCTTTGGTCTCCCCCAGACTCAACTTCTCTGTGTTTCCAGGAGCTGCCCCAGTGAGATCATCCTGCTTGTGTGGCGCCTGGTCCCCCAAGTCAAGCCAGGCCCGGATGGCGGGGTCCTGCGGCGGGCGTCCTGCAAGTCAGCCCATGACCTCCAGTTGCCCCCCAACAAGCGGGAGAAGAACTGCGCCCACGGGGCCCAGGCGCGGCCTGAGCAGCGCCACAGCTGCCACCTGGTATGTGACAGCTCCGATGGGCTGCTGCTCGGAGGCTGGGAGCGCTACACCGAGGTGGCCAAGCGCGGGGGCCAGCATACCCTGCCGGCGCTGTCCCGTGCCACTGCCCCCACCGACCCCAACTACATCATCCTGGCCCCGCTGAACCCTGGGAGCCAGGTATGGACAGCTGGTTCGGGGAAGGGGAAGGGCATGGGTCCCTGTGTGAGGCCAGGAAAAGACTCGACATTATGTGGGGAGGAGCCTGCAAGGGGATGGGAGTGTGTGTTAGCTCCGCAGCTGCAGGGCTGTCCTGGGTGTGGAGAGCGGGTGGGCCTTTGTGGGCTCAGGACATAGACACAGAACCAGGGGGTGTCACAAGGTAGAAGATTGCTCCTCAGAAGAAGGAAGAGCTGGGAAGAGTTGTGCCAGCCTGCACGTTCCCACAGTGGGATGGGCTGCTGTGGGTGGTGGGGGGTGAGTCCCCAGTGAAAAGGTGTGAAAGCAGACAGTACAGAATGGCAGGGTGGGATGATGGAGTGTGCGCCCCAAAACATTACCCCCATGAGATATTTTTTGGGGAAAAGTGTCCGGAAGTCAAATACGTTTGAGCACTATCCCAATGCATACTGGCCCACTGGAGCCTGTCCCAGTCGTCCCGCACTGAGACGGCGGCTTAACCTTGTTTCACTCAGCATTTCCCAGGCCCCCCTGGGGCGCACCCAGTGGCAGGGTTGTTAGCATCGCTCAGTGCCGATGTTCCATGGAACATTTTTTGGAACAAGCTGCCTTCAAGGAAGGTGGGGACTTGGCCCAGGGGCTAGACTTGTTGGCAGCTATAGCCTGTTGAACTCTAATATTCTGGAGGCTTCTGGACTTATTTCCAAGCCCCCTCTCAGCTTGGTAGCAGGGTTGCTGTTTTCCCTAGTGCCCCGAGGTCTTCCCTTCCCATCGCCAGGCTGGGGCGAGCAGCCTGCCGCGTTGTCCTGCCCTGCGCCTGGGGCTGAGGTGCTTCTCCTGCCTTTGCCTTGCAGCTGCTGCGGCCTGTGTACCAGGAGGATGCCATCCCCGAAGGTGAGTTGGTCCTCTGCTGCTGTGCCCTCCGAGCCCTTGAGAGATCGCGAGGTCAGCCGGGAGGCCAGGCCCAGCCTCCTCCTCTGAGGTTGGAGGCCTTCTCAACAGGGTCAAGACCCCCCGCCCCCCCCCTCCCCCCCGCCCATGTTGATACAGACTCTGTTTCCTCCTGGTGCATTTTCTCCCACACCGAACCCCAGTGTCTTTCTGCCTAAGGAGGAAGAAGCAGGGATCTTATCTAAGAGATGGTGTACAGGACTCGGGCATTCAATTGAGATTCCTCCAGTTTTTGCTGAGCAACCAATAGATGTTAGGTGCTGTAGGCAGCATGGTCAGGTCTGCATGGGAGGGAGGCATGGAATTTGGAGCTGAGAGGTTTCAAATTGGAGTCCTAGCTGTGTGACGTTGATCAACTCATGTGCCCTCACTGAGCCTCAGTTTCTTTATCTATAAAATGGGGCTGATAATTTCCACCTCAGAGGGCTGTGGGAGAGTTAAAGAAGGTAGTGGTTGTGGGTAGTAGCCTGTATATATATGGAGAGGTGCTACCCAGAGGGTAGTTGTCTTTGAAGTGCAAATGTCTCTGCTGTTTGAATGATTCTTCTCCTTTGGCCTTCAAACCCTGGCCCTATTTATTTTTAAGTTATTTTTATTTTTTTATTAAAACATATTTTATTAATTTTTCACAGAGAGGAAGGGAGAGAGACAGAGAGCTAGAAACATCGATGAGAGAGAAACATCGATTCAGCCGCCTCCTGCACACTCCCCACTGGGGATGTGCCCCCAACCCAGGCACATGCCCCTGACCGGAATCGAACCCGGGACCCCCCAGTCCGCAGGCCGACGCTCTATCCACTGAGCCAAACCGGTTTTGGCGTCTGGCCCTATTTCGTAAGGGCCAGGGAGAGAAGCGGGGCTCAAAATCAACTCCTTCTCTTAGGAAGCCTGAGCTATCAGTCTTGGTGCTGGAAATGGCTGGGCATTCCTTCAGGCCCCCTGTGCGCCTGCTGGAGACTTCTGACTAGAATGTTGAGACCAGCCTTGCCAGGTGGTTCGTGATGCCTACCTTGGGTATGCCTGAGCCCTTCCTCTAGGGCCCGCAGAATGCCCTTTGACCTTCTTCCTTGAGAGTGGCCTTCTCCCAGCCACTTGCACTGGTGCCTTCCGTCCCCCTCCATCCGTCGTGTGAAGATGACGCTTGCTTAGAGCGGCTACTTGGAAGAATGCCCGCGCCTTTTCGGGGGAGCGGGGGCAGCGGGGGCGGCGGGGAAGGGCTCCCATGAGCCTCCATGCTGCTGACCGACGTCTTCATCCCCTCCAGGCGGGGGCATTTGGGTACTTGGGCCTCTTCTGTCGGAAATGAATCTGTGTTCCTTCTAAAGAGGAGTCTGATCGTGACTCAGCACTGAGTTTTACCAAAGCTCTCTGTTGGTACATTAGGTTAGAGTGGAGATGCCGCTGCTAAACGATGACTTCATTAAGGGCAGGGCCTGGGCCGGCTCATTGTTGTGTCCAGTGCCAGACGTGTGACCGAGGGCAGTGGTCAGTAGACTTTCTGTACTCAGCTGACTGAAGGAGAGTGGCTCCGGTGGCCTCGAGGGGTCTGTAGACTGGCCACAGAGTGAGGCTGGAGAGGCGAGTCGCCTGTGGGGGCTAGTGGTTGGGAATTGGTTCCCTCTCAGCCTGAGAGTTGCCTCTGAGTCGCCCTGCTCTCCTCCCAACCTGTGTCCACATGGCGATTCCCCTCTGAGAATAATATACTACTTAGTGGCCCAAGAAGGGCACAGCCATCTCAGCTGTGGGGAGAGGACAGTAAGGCAATGATGACGATGTTAATAATGACCGTAACTTTCTGAATGCATTACGTGACGAACTTGACCTTCCTTCATAATAAACATCCTTTCGGTCTCCAAGAACATCTTTGCTCTTTACCAGGCATCGAGTCTGCATCGCTCCAAGTCCTGGGGTTCAGAGGAAGGCATGGAATCCAGGGCACAAAGCTTCCTTTAGACACACTCAGGGCGCTCCAGAGGCTAAGGCTGTCACCAGGGGGCCTACTTCTGTCCCCTCCTCTGGCTGGGCTGCCTGACCTTCTTTCGGGAGGGAGGATTGAGCCATCCTGTGTTGAATGGGGTCTGATGCCCTTCTGAGGCCTGGGGTGCCTTCCCACTTGTGGTCGGCATGTTCCCCTGGGCGGCTGTGACCCTCAGCGTTGTCCCCTGCCCTGTGAAGGCGGCCCAGCCTCAGATTCGCCACTGCTGGGGTGGATGGCTGCCAGGAGCAAAGACGAACAGTTACTGTGTTTGATCCGTGAAGCAGGTGTTAGAGCCAAAAAGGGTGGTATGGGGGTTTGGGGCAGAGGTGGTCAGAGGTAGCAGGAGGGAAGTCAAGTAGCTTGCCTTCGCAGAGTTCAGTATCTGGGTTGCAATCTGGATTGTTTTTTTAGAAAGATACTTCAAAACCCAGTTTGGAGAACTACGCCCACTTGCCACACATTATCCAGGGGGGTGTGGAGAGGGGGCTTGAGGGCAGGACAGCCACCTAGGTTGGGTTGATCCTGCCATGTACCATTCACTGGCCAGATGACCTTGGGCAAGTCACTCAACCACCCAGGCCTCAGTAGCCTCGCCTATAAAATGGAGCTGAGCAAACCCTTTCCACCTGAAGGCAGAGGTGTGTGTCAAATGGCTCACTCATGACTCTCCAAGGCCGAGCAAAGGTGCTGTGACTGCCCTGTGCAGCTGGGCTGGGGAAGGGAAGAGATGCATCCTTTTAAACATCTGAGACGGGGCCCAGGGCCAGACCAGCAAAGGGCACCTTTGTTTAATTTCGGTCTGTTTTGCCGCAGTCCCCTGCTTGGCAGTCCTGTGTGGTCTGCCTTCTCTGGTCTAGGCTCGCCTGTGTGAAGTCTAGTTCCAGGCTGCCCCTGTCACCCCAGTCGCGGTGTGTTTGAGGCCCAGCAGTCCTGTCCTAATGCCAGCCCTGATGGGTGGATTATTGGTTGGTTTGGGGTTTGTAATGGCCCCTGTGCACTCACGTTCGGTTCCATTCACCAAGCCCGTCCCCATCAGGTCTCTCCTGTGTGCCCCCACACTGGCCCTGGGATAGGCAATACAGTAGTCCGTACAAACCCCACTTTGCAGTGGAGAGAACTCTGGCTCAGAGGGGGAAGGTACCTCAGAGAAGGGGTTCTGGGGAAGCCAGTGCTCGTGTTCAGGTGTCTTGTCCAACTGAAATCCTGAGAGACACAGGATGGGTTCTCTTTTAAATTTTTTCCCCCCAATTACAGTTGACATTCAATATTACATGGGTTTCAGATGTACAGTACAGTGGTTAGACATTGATGTAACTGACCAAGTGACCCCCTGATAAGTCTAGTGCAGGATGGATTCTTCCAGCAAAGGGGCCAGGATCTTGTAGCTTGGACCTGGCCTGGGGTAGACATCTATACCCTCCGCCCCCCGACCCCCCGCCCTGTCTGGACTCGGGCTCTTTCTACTCTTCTCTCAGCACCTCCCCGAAGAGTCAGGAAGTGGTTTAAGTGATTATGGTTTGAGTGCTGCCCCGAGATACGGCAGGGATAGGTGGTCACTTGTGGGGGAGGTGTCGACTTGTTTTTCTCACCTCACTTGGGGAGCAGGGGTGTGCGGTGGGCGTAGGAAGCAAGTGTGAAACCTTCTGAGCTGAGTTTTTCCTCTGAGGCCGTGGACCTCGCGTTGGTGGGGAGCTTCCCCGAGGTGTAGCGGGGCCGGGCCACCTGTTCACTCTCTGGCTTCCAAGACTGGGGGTGGTGGAAGGCGACCTTGACCCCGGGGACGTGCAGGTCAAGGAAGGCTGGTCAGGTGCCCAGCTGGCAGCAGAAACCCTTGGAGGGGCCAGGGCTGCATGGAGCCCGAATGCTCCAGGGTTTGCCTCCTGCCTGCTTGATCCTAGAATCCCTGACGTTTTAGGTTCTCTGTGTTTTGCTCCTCTGCCCATTGGAGGAGGCATGATAAAGTCCTGTGGGCCACTGCTGTTCAGGGTGAGAGTGTGTGCCCAGCACTGCCTTTTAAAGAGGAACCCCCTGCAGTCTTCTGCTCTCTTTCCCGGCGGTGTCTCTCCCCCTCCCCCCACTCTTGTTCCCCCCTTTTTCTGATTAGAATAACTTGTGAGTTGGTGGCACAGCTGGGAGGACCTCCTGGCTGGGACAAAGCCCAGGATTCCCAGAGTCCCTGAGGCACCTGGCTAACCTGCTTTTCCATGTGGAGGGATCACAGCCACAAGAGCCCCAAGTCAGCAGCTCTTATCGCACACCTATAGGTCCCAGGCACTGTTCTAGGGGCTTGACTTGGAGCATCTCATTGCATCCTCACAGCAACCCAGTGAGCTTGGTGCTGTCGTTAGAATTGGGGCAACCAAGACTCTGGGAGGGGGAAGTGAGCTGCCGAAGGTCACCAAGCTAGTAAGCAGAGGCGTGGGCTTTGGGCACAGCCATCTGGCTTCAAGTTGGTGCTCTGCCCCGAGAAATGGGGCAGCAGGTGCCACTCCTCAATCTAGACCAGGGGTGGGCAAACTTTTTGACTCGAGGGCCACAATGGGTTCTTAAACTGGACCGGAGGGCCGGAACAAAAGCATGGATGGAGTGTTTATGTGAACTAATATAAATTCAAAGTAAACATCATTACATAAAAGGTTACGGTCTTTTTTTTTTTTTTAGTTTTATTCATTTCAAACAGGCCGGATCCGGCCCGCGGGCCGTAGTTTGCCCACGGCTGTTCTAGACTGACTTAGGTGAGCCTGGCCACCCCATCTCCCTTGACTGATAGAGGCTGCATCTTGATACATCCCGGGCAAGTCCACTATCTCTGCTGCCACCACAGAGACTGGGTCTCTAGACCCTTTGCCCATGGGACCTGGGAGGCGATGGAATGGTGCGCTGAGCTGGGTGTGTGCAGGGGGCGGTGGGGATGGTGGAAAGCGGAGAGCAGGTGCTCTGCCACCTGAGCACTCACTGCTGTGCCCCAAGTGATGGTTCTGTGTGGGACTGTGGGCCTGGTGAGCTCAGATCTCCTGGGTTTTCACATGAGAGATTTCCTGATTTTTTTTTTAAGTACGAGGCCAAACCGATAGGTCTGATGCGGACCCTGGGTCACCAGATGGGGTCTGCACTCCCTGCTCACCCCCCATCACAGTGGGTGGTTCCCAGCTCCGTGCCCGCTGTGGGGTGCTTATTTACACATCAGTATCTCTCACAGATGGCGAGGGAACTCCTTGAGGCCCTTCCTGAGGCCCTCCCTATAGTCTCAGCACCTTGCACAGGGCCTGGCATATAGCGGATGCTCACAGCAGATGGCTGTGGACTGAGTCTGTTCCCTATTTCTGCAGAGGGGACGCCTTCGCAGGGGTAATGGCAGTGTCTCACGGCCCCCCATCTCTGTTCTACAGAATCGGGGAGTCCCAGTAAAGGGAAGTCCTATACGGGCCTGGGGAAGAAGTCTCGGCTGATGAAGACGGTGCAGACCATGAAGGGCCACGGGAACTACCAGAACTGCTCAGTCATGAGGCCACACACCCCACACTCAAGCTATGGCACCTACGTCACTCTGGCTCCCAAGGTCCTGGTGTTCCCCATCTTTGTTCAGGTGAGCTGGTGGCTGGTCCCTCAGGGGGAGGTGAGAAAGAGGAGGGGCCTTGACCCCAGGATTTGGGGATGGTGCCTCATTTCCCCCTTTAGGGAAAGACAAATCGCTCCAGGTGCTCAGGATTCTGGGGGTGATACCGAGGGAGCACAGGTCTTTAAGAGGGAGAACAGGCGAGTTGGGGCAGGGGAGCCCACAGACAAGGGGTCCCCTCCTCGCTTCCCCCCAACCTCCCCTTTCTCTGGGGCCAGGCCAGGCACACTCTAGCCACTTGTTGTGCGGTCACAGGGCCTGTGTGCTGAGGCTTCTGCTTGCTGGCCCATCCGGTGGCTCATTGTTTGGAAATGTCCAGACCTTGAGGTCTGACATCTTGTCTGGGCTCTTCAGTGTAAGCAAACATGTCTGGCCAGTAGTAGCGGGTGGCCTGAGATTCACTTAAATCTCCGTTCTCTTCCTTTCCCCTCCTCTTCCCTCACTTCCTCCCTGTTTCTAAACCTTTATTTCACCACCCAGACATAACCAGTGTGAGCATTTAGGTGTCTTTGCTGTGTGCATATACACATTGAAAAAAACCCCCCAAATAGGCCTTATTGTACATTTTATATCCTGTTGCTTATTTATTTATTGAAAAATTTATCTTTATTGTTGAAAGTATTACAGATGCCCCCTTCCCCCTATTGTTTCCCTCCATCTACCCCTGCCCCCCAGGCCTTCACCACACTATTATCTGTGTCCATGGGTTATGCATATATGCACATAAGTTCTTGGGTTAATTCCCCCACCACCACCACCTTCCCCCTGAGATTCATCCTGTTGCTTTTTAAAAATGAAAACTGCACAAACATTTCCCACATCATTAAATACTCTTTGAGCCTGTGCTGTGTAGTGGTTGCACACTGCTGTATGATATGGATGTACCCTATTTATTTAACCAGTTCTCTATGCAGACACTCATGTTATGTCTGCTTCTTGTTATAAATAACCCTGCAAGGAAAATCCTTGTGCATGATTTGCCGCTCTGATTATTTTCCTTGGAAGAGCTTCCTAGGAGTGAAATGACTGAGTCACAGGCCATAAACTTTTGCAAGGCCCTTTAGACATATGGACACATTGCTCTCCATAAAGACTTGATTAGTTTATCCTCTTGTCAGCAGCGTAGAGGTGACAGTGTGCCCAGGGCTTCATTTCTTACCACTGTTTCCTTCTCTGGCCTTCCTGGCATCTGAGTCTAGTTCTGTCACTGTCTAGTGGATCTTAGACACACCGCTTAGGGCGCCCCCACCTCTGGCCGGTGACATGCCTCTCCCAGACCACTCCATCGGGAGGGCTGCCCTTGGCCTTTCTCTTGGTCTCTTCTCTTTCTTGGGATGTAACCACAAACATCTTGGCATTCACAGGGTTATTTTTGTTTTTAAATGTTTACAAAAAAAGCTAAAATGAGTTTTTAAAAAGTTATAAAAATTTTAACATTATAAAATACATATGCACCAAAAAATGGCACAACACTTAAATCAGTGGTTCTCACCCTTCTGGCCCTTTAAAACAGTTCCTCATGTTGTGACCCCCAACCATAAAATTATTTTCGTGGCTACTTCATAACTGTCATGTTGCTACTGTTATGAATCGTAACGTAAATATCTGATATGCAGGATGGTCTTAGGCAACCCCTGTGGAAGGGTCGTTCGACCACCAAAGGGGTCGCGACCCACAGGTTGAGAACCTCTGACTTAAATGCACAGTTTAACACATAATTCTAAAGCAGACACGCGCTAAGATGAAGGAATCCACCCTTGCCGCCACTCCAGAGGCCATTTTATCTCTCCTCGATCAGAATGCCGCCTTCCCAGCAGACGTACCCTCTAACCCGACGTTATGACAACCATTTCCTTGCTTCTCGTTAGTTTTACCAGCTATGCGTGCTTTCCTAATTTGGCCTCTTTTTGAATGTTATTTCATGAAACCGTATCGCATGCATTCCTTTGGGCCCCGCTTCCTTTGCTGCACATTCTTTGTAAGATCCACCCAGGCTGTTGTGTGTAGTTGACATTTGCTTCATTCTCATTCCTCCACACCTTGCTTGGCGTCAGGTGCCTGGAAGCCATGTTATAAGTATGCGTTCATGAGGATAAGTCCTGCAGGCTCGTCCGAGCTGAGGGAGCTCTCCCTGAGCTGGGCAGGGATGGAGCAGGATGATGGGGTAGGGTAAGCGGTTTGGGTGAGGCCCTAGCCTGTTTGGTTCAGTGGATAGACCATCAGCCTACAGACTGAAGGGTCTCAGGTTCGATTCTGGCCAAGGGCACATACCCAGGTTGTGGGCTCGGTCCCTAGTGTGGGGCGTGCAAGGAGGCAGCCAACCAATGATTCTCTCTCATCACTGATGTTTCTATCTCTCTCTCCCCCTCCCTTCCTCCTCTCCCTTCCTCCCTGAAATCAATAAAAAAAAAAATATATATATATATATATTTTTTTTTTTTCAAAAAGAGGTTTGGGTGAGAATTGGTTCCTGGGAACTGATGGCCGAGAAGTCAGTGCGCTTCAGTGTGTCACGGATGTAGAGCAGGGGCCAGCCTGGCTTTGAAGGGACTCAGGTGACCAAATCTGGTCCAGTTTGGTATCCTGAGAGCCTGGCCCTAACAGCAGGGACCATCCCGTGAGGCATGAGCAGGACAGATGGGGGCGTGTGGGGCCTGGGAAGTCCCAGGAGCCCCGTGCAGTGGAGGAGCGGGGGGCGGGGAGGATTGCAATGTGTGGTTGGACTTCCTGCCAGAGAGTGCAGCTTTCGCGGTGAGGGCTGGTGGTGAAGGTGGCAGCTACAGTTCCGCCCGGGGCCAGAGCATTTGTCTTTCTGTTTCCATCTGCGTATGAGGGGGCGTGTGGGTTCTTGGGGAGCAGGCAGGGCTGGCAGACTTTTCTGTGTCTGGCTTTGTCAAGCTGTCCCCCCCTAACCCCCAACCGTCTCCATCAGGCCTCCCTGAACTGCCCACTCTGCTTCCAGCCTTTAGATCTCTGTAACCCTGCCCGGACCCTCCTGTTGTCAGAGGAGCTGCTGCTGTACGAGGGGAGGAACAAGGCTGCCGAGGTAAGGCTGACACACGCCGTTCCCAGAGGGGGCGCCCCGGGGGCTTCCTGGGCCATTCTCCAGGGCCCTGACGTTCCTGTCTTCCTTAGAATTGTACAATCTCCGGGTAGAAAACACCTGACAAGTCTTCCATCCCCCTCCACGCCCTCCTTACCAAACGGTGACCCAACTTTTTCTTGTACATTTCCAGCGAGAAGGAGCTCACTACCTCTCAAAGCTGTTTAGTCCATCTTTGATGGTTAGAACGTTTTCCCAGCCCCTGAAGACACCCCATTGTTTGTCCTAACTTCCTCTAAGGAACAGAGGAGGTGGCCGTCCCTCCCAGGTGTGATGAGTGGCTTTGTAGGGGAGAAGATGAAAGCTGTCAGCCAAAGGGAATTTTTAGAGGAGCATCAGTTATGCAGGTTTTGTGGGTCTGTATTAACCCAAATCCCAAATCCTCTCCTAAGGGACGAGTCTGAAATTTCTCCTGGGCTTTAGCTCTGTCAGCAGAGGCCTGGGGATGGCGCTCATGCCAGTCTTCGTGGCAGCTGGCCCCTGCTGATACCTGACTCGGGGAATTTCACTCACCCACACAATCCCCAGAGCTGGCGGGGTTCCAGCTCAGTCCTGTGAGCTTAAACCGACTGGGGCACAGAGGTCAGAGCCCTGGGATCTTCAAGGCTACCTGGGAGCCTCGGGGAAAGGGTAAGGGGCTTGCTGCAGGTCAGGCCCTGACTCAACGCTGGCAGCATGGCTGGCAGGGTTGAGTGGCAGCTTGGGGTAGTGTGGAAAGATCAGGAAACTTGGAGGCAGGAAGCGTATAGCCAGCTCCTGTTCTGCTGCTGGAATCCTTCCTTCTTCCTCGGTCTTCTCATCTCAGCCCTGTGTGTGTGTGTGTGTGTGTGTGTGTGTGTGTGTGTTTGAGGCAGCTGTTGTCTGAGGGCCTTTTCGGCCCAGCATTCTGGGACATTGTGTGTAATTGTGGCTAAAGCGGGAGGCTGCTTTTGTTTTTTTTCTTTTAACAAGCAGACCATAGCTCATATATTCCAAATGAGCATCATGGCTTTCAAAGGCGCTCCCTGGGGACACTGCGAGCTTATTTCTGCCGCACTGGCATTACTCACTACATTTCTAGGCCTCTTCTTGGGGAACTTTCTTAAGAACCTTGGCATATCTTCTGAGTTGCCTCCATGGGAGTAACACTTCATCTATTGAGAGGGATTTGAATTTTAGGAATAAGTCACCTGGAACTGTGCTTGGTAAATAAGGGTGTGGGGGAACTATGTCAGGTGGCCAGGGTCAGAAAGTGAGGTGGGACTACAAACTCCTAAGATTTCAAAGAAGGCACTTAGAAATGGCAGCTGCCATGAAATACATACACACGTCTAAATTTGCTCTTGTGTTTGTCCGCTGACCATGAAGTCTGCAAACACTGAGCACTTATTATGATTACCCTCCCTGTGCATGCATTTCACATACCAGATCTCAGTTAGTTCTTATAGCACCCCAGGAGAGGCACATTGTCCCCACTCTATAGATGAGGAAACTGAGGCTCCAGTGAGATTAATTGGATCTTCAGGCTATAAGGGATGGAGCCAAGATTAGCACTCAGATCTCTGGCTCCACAGTGCTTCCCACAATGCCGTGCTGCCTCTGGCTTGTTTGTTTAAAAACAAACTAGCAAACACAAGCTGAAGTCATAGGCTGATTACAGTCTGTTCCAAAGTTCTTTGCTAGTGGATCTTTGGAGCCTTAGAACCAAGAAGACTCCCTTTTGAAGACTGAAAGAAGCAATTTGAGACAAGTAAAATAAATGTATTTGTTTTTCTTGAATTATGCTAGGAAGCAAATGTGTGCGTCTTGGCATCTGTTATTCAGGCCAAAAATATAAACCAGTCCAAGAGGGGCTTGAATAAGTTCGTAGACTCGCAATGCTGGTTAGTCCTCAGGAGTCGTCACTCTGATCGCTTCCCTGTAATGTCCAGCTGGTTTTCTAGCCAGTTGTTGAGTCTGCAGAGGTGGTCCCTGCCAACATTGTTTGTTTGTGGTTTTGTGTTTTTTTTCTCATGGAGAGTGCTAAATTGTAGAAATCTCTCCCTTATGCTCAACAGGAACCTTTATTCCGGGATATCCCCCCTTGGTTCTTGGTCCCGCCTCTGCTCTGAGCATGCTCCAGTTTGCTAATGTCTGTGAGCTGATCCAGACCCACACCCTGAACTGCCCTCATCACACCCCGTCCCGGAAGTCACCGACTTCATTAATGTGCCGTGAGATCAAATCAGCATAATGGAGTAATCTGATTTATACGTTCGAACAATAGGTACTGAGTGTCTACAGTGTAGCCAGGCCTTGTGCTAGAGCTTCCAGGAGTACTACAGGGCCCAGGACAGACACACCCTCCTTTACACACTGACTCACTGAGTTTACCATTAACCAAGGTGCCAAGTCTCTGCAAACCCTGCCCCTAGACCAGATTCCTGGAGGAGGCTTGGTTAGGTTACTTGGGAGAAGTGACCCTCCAAGTTGCGATGATTCCCTAACCAATCCCTCAGCCCTTGACCCTTTGGGAAAACAGATGTGTCTTCGGAACAAATGTGGGAAGACACCTGGTAGGCACCTGGGGCCAAGGAGATGGGCACCACTCCGCTGTGGGCTGCCGAGGCTTCTGCGGGAGCCCAGTCCGCAGGATTCTGGTGAGATGGGAGAGGGGCCCACCTGCCTGGCCCTGGCACGCTTGCTCCTCAGCCCTGCCTTCCGCTGTGTGCCAGCTCTGCCCTTTCCCTGACCCGACCTTGGGGGAAATTCTTCGTTCATGCCTTAATCACTTCCTGTCTAGACCACATTTCCAGCTCTGGGAATCGGGGCCAGGGCAGCAGCCTGGGGCTTTTTGTACCTTGCCCATGGGCAGTTACCCTCTATCCAGTTCTTTCTGGCCTGGGCCCTTTTTTGACTTTATAGGCTCCTAACAGACTGTCTTCTCCAGTCCTCCCCCCGCCAGCTTCCCAGGGGGTCCACAGGTGCCTACCAGGTTCCCCTTGAGTGGGCGGGGGAGCCTGGCGGTTTGCTTGTGTTGGGTGTTGAGAGCCTTCTTCTTTTCACTGTTTGGACTTTAAAGCTCTCTCCTCAGACAACCAACCCCTCAAATCCTTCTGAATTCTCGGGTCATTTTCTTCCCCTCCCTTAATTTCATTTTTTCCCCAGACTCCTTTGCTCCTCTTTTTTTGGCCCCTGCTTGGATTCTTTCACATTCAGAGACAGGACAACTGTAGGCATATTGCTACCTCTCTGTATAGTGAGCGCTTCGGGGCCAGCCAGACCTGGGCAATGGTCCCTGCGGTGCCACTTATTAACCTCTCTGAGCTGC
The DNA here is from genome assembly GCF_963259705.1 of Myotis daubentonii. Lineage (NCBI taxonomy): Eukaryota > Metazoa > Chordata > Mammalia > Chiroptera > Vespertilionidae > Myotis > Myotis daubentonii. The sequence continues at coordinate 72,830,323 of NC_081850.1, read as the reverse complement.
AGGGTCCTCATCTATATGAGGGCAATGATGATATTTACAAGTGCGGACCCACTGAGCAGAAATATAAGTGCTTAACAAACGGAGGCTTTTGATGCGTTGTGTTGGGGCAGGGCTGTGGTGGGAAGGGGGTTAGATAGCATCATGGCCAGGATCCCTTCCAGCTCACGGTTCCAGAACCCTCATGTTTGGTCCCGTTATAGGAGCCAGAGCCCCTGAGAACCTCTTGCCCAAGGGTGCCTCCTATGGACTCTGTGGCCCAGATTCCCTCAGACCTCTGTGTTTCTGCTATGCTCAAGAAGCCGAGCGGTTCTTTGAAAAATATTTATGTATTTTTTTTTAAATTATAAACGTAACAGATTTTCATCGCACAATAATGCAAATTAAGCAGAGATGTGTGAAGTAAAATCCACTCTCCAGAGTGAAGAGTGTGGCATGTTAGACATTCAAAAAATGTTAAATATAGACTGATTTATAGTTCCGTTTCACAAAATTGGATTATCCTCTTGGTATTTTTACACATTGCACTATTTTGACAGATTTCAGCTTCTGTCTACGTAGCTCTACTTTATCCTTTTAGTCGTTGCATAAAATCCTATCATGTGAAGGTAGCATGATTTATTTTTTCTGTCTTCTCTTGATGTGCATGTATGCTCATTTTTTTTTACCCTTCTCTTATTTATTTTATTTTATTCTTTGTTTTTACATCATCCCTACTCCCATTAGTTTATGTACTTTTTAAAAATATTAAACTTATTGGTGTGGCATTGGTTATAAGGTTATGTATGTATTGGTTATAAGGTTATGTAAGGTTATTCAAGTGCACCATTCTATGGTACATCCTCTGTGTATTGCACTGTGGCTCACCACTCAGGCTCACCACTCAAAGTCTAGACTCCTTCTGTCACCATAGACTCCCCTCACCTTCTTCAACCTCAGTTTATATCCTTTTCTTATTACAAAAATATTGCTGAGAACATCCTTGTGGGTTCATACTGTACAGCCTTGTAAATGTTTCTAAAGGGTGGTCCCAGAGGTACAGTTGTTAGGCCATCTTTAACGGTCTGATAGCTAAATGTCAACATGTTGGCTTCTTAAATTTCAGTGACAATCCAGCACACACACATTCATTGTGACCCTTAGTAGCACATGCCAGGCCCTGCTGTGCTGGCAGACTCTTCTTTTTAAAAAAAAAATTTTCATTGATTTCAGAGAGGAAGGGAGAGGGGGAGAGAGTTAGAAACATCAGTGATGAGAGAGAATCATGGATCGGCTGCCTTCCGCACGCCCCCCCGCACTGGGGATCGAGCCCGCAACCCGGGCATATGCCCCTACCGGGAATCAAACCGTGACCTCCTGGTTCCTAGGTCGATGCTCAACCACTGAGCCAGGCCGGCCGGGCCTGGCAGACTCTTCTGACTTCAGAAGAGATGAAGCGTCAGATTTTGATGCCTGCAAGGGAAGTTCGCATAATCAATCATCTTCTGTTTTCTTTGAAGGATCTAAAATGGGAAATGATTGCTCTTGACTAGAGGCCACTGCAGGATTTACACCACAAAGAGCAGTGTAATCTTTTGTGGCATTAGAGGATCAAGTGGACTTTTGCAGCACAAAAATATGCTGAGCATGCCTGTTGGTTTACCTATAATGTCTAAAAATAGCCTTCTCCTTTATTTTTGGAGCAGCTAGTGCATGAAAGAGATAAAAGTTATGCGCATGTCTGTATCGGAGTGTAAGTAACTGACTTCTTCTTAAACCGACTGCGTATAACTGCAGTTAACATTCCTGAAAGGAATTTGGTAATAGTACCTCCCTTGGCACCATGCTTCAGTTCCCCGTCTGCTCAGAGCTTCTGAGGGAGCCGGGCGGGGACCCTCCCCCTGTTTGTGCAGATGAGAAAACGCAGGGACTTAACCGAGTTTTTATGGCTTCTGAGGGGATAGAGCCTCATGACTTCTGAGTTCAAGTCCAGTGCTCTCTCGCCAGATGTTTAGCGGAGAATACAAGCAGGTGCAGGACGTCCTGCAGCCCAAGGACAGCTCTAAGCCAAGGGTGCTGGGCTGGAGATCCCAGGGGCTCTCGGACAGAGCTGCGGGCCTGTGCAGCGTCAGGCTGTGGCGAGGTTGCGGGGGCCATCTGCCGCGACGGTGAAGCTGGGTTTTTTTGGTTCTGTATTCTCCTACTGTGAGGAGCGGAGCTGCAGAAAACCGTAGGGCAAAGGGGGTGGTCTTGACTCCAGGTCAGGTCTCTGCCCTTGGCCGAGGCCACATTGAATCTGCCTAAGACGACAAGGACTCCTTCCCCGGGCCCTGAGGGAGGCCGCGGCTCCTGGCCTCTGGGACAGCTGAGGAGCCCGTTCTGTTTGCTCTCGCCTGACGCAGGTGACCCTGTTTGCCTATTCGGACCTGCTGCTCTTCACCAAGGAGGACGAGCCGGGCCGCTGCAACGTCCTGAGGAACCCCCTCTACCTCCAGAGCGTAAAGCTGCAGGAAGGTAAGTTTATGCCCCAGGTGCCCTGGGCCCTCTTCCCACTTGCCCCAGGGCCACTGCTCGGGGCAGCCTGGATGCTCCGTTTGGGTCCAGCCCCCCTGTTGCTGAGCTGCCAGCTGTCAGTGGGGCACAACATGTGTGGTCAGGTCCTGGCCCTGGGCTGGAGGGCACTCACACACTGGTATTCCACTCTAGGCTGGCAAGCCTCCCTGTATACCCTGACCTTTGCTGGGAGGTTTCTGTTCCAGAGATGTTTAGGGAGGCTGTGGAGCGTAGTGGGACGAGCTCTGGACTTGGATCTATGTTCAGATCTTGGCCCTGCCCCTCACTACCTGTGTGACCTTGGGCAAGTGACTTAACCGCTCTGGGCCTGTTTCCTTATGTGTGAATGTGGGATACCAATAGCATTTCAGGCGGTGGTTGTGAAGAGTAAATTAGGTCACATGTGGAAAGTGCCGGACCCGCACTAGGCGCCCAGTAAATGCTAGTTGTCACCGCACTCACCACACGTATCCGGGACAAGAGACCACGGCTCCTTCCCCGTTCTGCCTGATTGCTTTGGAGCACATGTGGCCGGGGGCTTGCAAGCAGGAGCACAGGGGAGTGTGGAGTGAGCCTCTACCCTAAACTTTCCATCGACGGGAAGCCAGCTGGGAGTATCTGCCGAGCGGTTTGGTTTGGCGCCCGAGGTCTCCGCTGAAAGGGGCTTGATTTCCTCTCCCAGATTATGAAAACAACAACAGACCTGTTTGAGTGTGGGTGACGGGCAGGGAGGAAAATGTTACCCGCGAAAGAATTCTGTTTTGATGGGTTTTGCTCCAGGAAAACTTCCTGCCTGTTTGCAACCCAACCTGTGTGCTCGGCCCTGCCAGCCTTCCTCCTCAGACACCAGGCAGTGTGAGAACCTCCACTCCCGCCACCCCACAGGAAGTCTTACAACTTCTTCTCTGCCTCTGCCTTCCTCCTGCCCGCTGACCGGGCCAGCCACCGAGGGGAAACAGCAAGTCACCTCGCTCAGAGGCCACCCCTCCCTCGGGGCGGGCTCCCCTGACCAAGGTCAGTGGTGAGGAGCAGCCCTCTGAGCAAGTTCAGCTCAGACCCTGGCATTGCAGGGAGCTCTCATGGGAGCTGAGAGCTGCTGCCCTCGGTTTCCTGCTGCTCTGCCCTTTCCTCCCTCCCTCTCACCAGCTTCCCCTACATGCCCATTGTCAAGTCCTCCCACCCCCTGCATACACACACACACACACACACACACACACACACACACACTGTATAGTCTCTTCCTTCATGCATCTTCCCATCCCCAACTCAGACAGCTCAGCTGTGAGGAGTACTGGGGGGTAGTGCTTGGTAACATGGGCAGATTGATTATAGAACCGAACTCTTACTGGGGGACAGTGCTCATCCTCCTGTGAAAAGGAGGAAGGGAAAAGGAGGGGGCCTCAAACTGGCTGTGCTTTGGGTAGGCATTGGGATGGGAGTGGTGAGGGCAGTGGAAGAGCCAAGGGTAGCAGCTGGGAGTTTGGGGTCTGGGCTGCGCTTTGCTGCTAACATGCCATGTGACTTCGGCTGGCTCTTTCTATGTTCTGGGCTTCTGGGGCCAGTCCTTTGTGTCCCCTCTCAGCCCTGATGTGCCCAGACAGACCCTGAGGTGGCTGTGGGGAGCTAGACAGTGCCTGTATGTCCAGCTTCTGCCTCTCAGGGGGCCTTGACTGGAAATTGGTTGGCTCTTCCCCACCTGAAGCCCCCAGCCTCAAGGTTTGAAGTTCGAGGCTTAGTGAGCGCTGCCCTCCACTGGGTGGTGGATGGTCATGGTAGGTGGTGCGGGGCCTTGAGGCGTTGCACCGATACTTTCCAGATGCTGAGCCCCTGTGAGCTCCAGCCTCGTGCAGGCCTGGCTTCCTCAGGCTGGAGACCACACCCTCTCCCCACAGATGGCATGCTAAGGGTGGCCAAGGCCAGCATCCCTCAGGGGAGATGACCGTGCTATTAAAGCCCGTTTGGATTGGCATGGGAGGTGTGCATGTGTGTGTGCATGTGTGTGTGCACGTGTGCTGCATGCCTGCCCTGGGTCTGCTGGGCAGATGGTTAGGAGCAGACAGATTGCCTTGCCCTTTTCCAGCAGTGCCGGTGAGCAAACACTGAACATGGCTCTCCAGGGAGCCCACGAGCTGCTGAGAGCAAAGGAAATGGCTCAGTGACACTGAGCGCTCAAGGTGCGCATTCCGTTGCTTAGATTTCTTTCCAGGCCTTGGTGGGGCCCTCGCCTCCCCGCTCCCCGCATCCCCTGAGACAGCCCTGTGGGTCCTGCCTGGGGCTCTCAGAGTCCAGTGACCCCTTCTCCTGCAGTCCGAGTTGGAGCTGCAGAACCCAGTGTCCTGAACCCTGGCGCCCGATTTCCTGCCCGCCTCCCGTGCGCCCCCAGAGACCCGCTGCGGAGGCCAGGGCCTGAGTGAGGCTTTTAAGAGATGCATCTGGGGCTCAGCTGGAGCTTCTGTTGCAGGAACAATTAACATCGTGCACACTCCTAGGCTTCCTGTTTCTTTCAAAATCAACATGTGTGAAGAGTTCAATTTGGGGCAAAGAAGATGGTAAACAAGGAACACGCCCAGCTTTCCCTGCGGGCTGGGACTGGCGAGGGTTGCTCCCCTGGCCGGGGGGAATCAGCCCCCCTCGAGGACCAAGGGCTCCCTCGGATGCCTTGTCTGAAGGGTGCTTGTCTCCGCTGGAAAAGCACATTCCCAGGGTCTAGCATGGGGCCCAGACCGTGTGGGTGCTCAAGGAATGTTTGTTGGGTGAACGCATGAATGACCGAAAGGAGACCGGACGCACTGCCTCAGCTTGGGGGCCGGAGGGCTTCTTACTCGCCTGACCTCCTGTCCAGCTTCCCCGCAAGCTTCAGCGGGGCCGCATCGCAGTGTGATGGGAACAGGCGGAGAGCTGGCGCTAACAATCGGGACATCTCCGGTCAGCCAGGGCCCATTGTGGCCTCTTCCTGCTTCTGCCACCCACTGACTTTGCACTGGCTCTTTGTGTTTCTCCCTCCCGGACGGCCAGCATCCCGCCCACAGTGTGCCTTCCTGGCCTGCTCTGTTCTCTCAGGATGGCCTGGAAATGTCTAGCTGACTCTTGGGCTCTCTATCCACCCTGGGGAGCCAGGTGCCCAGCCTTGAAAGCTCATCCGCCGAGGTCCCAGCCACTGGAATGTTTGGAGAGAAATGTAGTCGGTGACTTTTTCTGAGCACATCCTCAGAGTCTACCTCAGCGCTGGCTGCCAGGGGGTGTGGAGGAAGGGGGGCATTTCCACCTCGGGAGCACACGGCCAGTGGAATAACAGAGAAGTAAACTGGTTTCGGGGGCAGAAGTATGACATAGTGGTCAGAACACAGGCTTGGGAGGCAGGGAGTCCTGGGTTCAGATCTCAGCTCTCACTTTCTTACTGTATGCCGTGTACAAGTCGTGTTCCCTCCCTGGGCCTCAGTTTCTGCATCTGGAAAATGGAGACAATAACCCTCTTGGCTTGTCTCGCAGGGTGAATGGCCGAGTTTGGGATCCCAGTCCAGGCCTGAGAGAACTTTGGGAAATGACTGTGGGGTCAGACCTGGGTGGGAAAGCCCCGCTGGGCCCTACACAGACCCTGACTGGGGATCCTCCTAACGGACCCACACATTCATTAGTGGGGAGCAAGACCCACCCAGGAACCAAATGACTCCTTGCTACATTTCAGCACGGCAAAGCATTTGGAGCATAGAAACCCGAATGCCCCTGTCTTTTTCCTTTATGTTCACCCCATGTCCACACTCTGGAGAGTCCAGAGCTCAGTCTAAGGCAGCGGTTCTCAACCTGTGGGTCGCGACCCCTTTGGGGGTCGAACAACCCTTTCACAGGGGTCGCCTAAGACCATCAGAAAACACATATATAATTACATATTGTTTTTGTGATTAATCACTATTCTTTAATTATGTTCAATTTGTAACAATGAAATTGGGGGTCACCACAACATGAGGAACTGTATTAAAGGGTCACGGCATTAGGAAGGTTGAGAACCACTGGTCTAAGGTTCAGAAGGGTTTCTGGTGGGGCTGTGGTCCCTCCTGGGTCAGCCACCTTGCAGCCTGCTTTCACACAGCTGCAGCTCCTTGCTGGCACCCTTGACTCTGGAGGCTCGTCATCCTTTTAGGAGGCTCAGAGCCATGCTGAGCGCTGCCCCCATTCTGTCTCTCCTTCCAAGTGCTGCCAGCACAAGGCCATGAGGCGGAGTTGACTTCAGTGAAGGGTTGGGGTCATGCAGGAGGGCGGTGGTGCGGTGTCACAGCATGGAAATGTGGTCAAGGCAATTTTCAGCTGCCCCGCATCATTGGGAACGTGTCCTAGGCTGCATTCCCCCAAGCTCGGCCTCCTGTGTCCCTGAGGCTCCCAAATCCTGGGCTTTCCCCTCCCTGCTACATAGAGCCTTCTCTTCTCTCAGTGCTAGCTTCTAAACCCACATTTCTGTTATTTTCTTACTTAGACCTCTTTGTTTCTCCCTTGGCACTAAGGTCTGCTCTGGAAAGCCAAGGAAACATCCCAGTGTGTTTTAAACAAAAGAAACCAGCTCCCTTTGTTCCCACCCTCAGCAACACAAAGAGCTGGCAGAAGCTTGGAAATGATGGGGTCCTTAAACATGACAGATTTCTTATCAGGGCTCCCGCCCTCCCAGCGGTATGGGAAGGGAGAGGCCTCCTGGGATGGATGAGAGCTCCCTGAACCTGGCTGTTGGATGCCCAAAGCGGGCTCCTTGGCTGCCTCGTGGGGGTGCGATCCCAGCGTTCCTCCAGTCAGGCTGACCTGCAGGCAGAGGCCTCCCGGCTGTGTCCCAACCTGCTGGTCACTTCCCTGTCTCCTGGGCCTGCTCCTTTCTCTCTCTCCAGGAAGCACCACACAGCCCCCTGGGTGAGGCCGTGCTTGAGCAAACTGCTGCGACAGTAGCCAGTTCTAATGCAAGTCTTACTGTTTGTTCCCGAAGGTCCCTCGGAAGACCTGAAATTCTGCGTGCTGTATCTGGCAGAGGTGAGTCCTTCTCTCTGCCTTTGAGGAGAGATCCGTGACCTGGTGCTTGAGAGGAGCTGCTGGGATAGGTTCTAGTGCAGGGTTCTGATGCCGCCCGTATCCCACCTCGGGCGAGTGGTCCGTCCTGGGCAGGTCTGGCGTGGCGGTTTCCTGCTCGGCCCTGCCCCTGTGTCTCTGACCTTCGTGTAGAAGAGCCGAGGACACTGACCTCCTGCTCAGGGCCCCCTGGTCTCCAGCACCTGCAGGGGTCACAGTGATGGCTGCCCGTCACCCGATTTATTTGGGAGCCTCTCCTAAGGGTCTTGTCAGTGTTTAAAATGGCCTAGAGGTCACTGTACCTTTACCTGAGCCGGACAATACAGCCTAAAGAACACATCACATGTCTGTGTTTCGGGCTCAGTGTGACTGGTAGTCCTGGTTATCTCAGTCTGCACAGAAGCTCAGAGGGGCCGTGGAAGGCTTTTGCTGAGCAAAATTGGACAAACAGCTTATTGCTTAATATGGTTTGGGAGATAAAATATATCACCAAACCAGGGCTTTCATCAGAGGTTCTTGGTGGTGAAAAAAACTAAGAGCTACGACTGAGCCATCAAATTCTTTTCCATTTTCAGTGAATTTTTTATTCGAAACCTGTGTCTCTGCTAATATGAGCAGGTGCGCTCTCTGTCCCAAGCAAGGGTTCATTAGACCCTTTCCTGCCCTCTGCTTCTGCTTAGGTCTGTCCCACCCAACAGTCCTGGGAACCTGGGAAAGCCTACACTGGCCTCACCCTGTGGGTGCGGCCTGGTCTACCCGGCTGGCCCAGAGGAGGCCGCCCTTTTGAGAAGGAGTGTGTGTCATTTGTGATTGAAAATCATGCCTTCAGTTCCTGGCTAAGATAAGAGGTGCAGGCCTCTGGGGAGAAGACGTTTTGATGTTAGCTTCAGGGGCGAGCAGAGAGTTGCAAAGGACAGTGCACATCGTCAGAACTGAGCTGGGGGTGCCGGCTGCCTAGAATGGCAACCCGAGGGCCAGAAGGCAGTGGGCATCCTCCCCTGTGTCAGCACATCCACCGGGCCCCGAGAGCAGCTGGCAGGGGCACTGCAGAAGTCGCGGGTGTTCAGCTCTGCAGGGCACAGTGAACAGCTTAGAAGCCGCGAGCCAGGCTGGGGAGAGCCAGAGCACCCGCCCCTCCATGCCCACCCCTCTGGATCCCATTCCCTCCGGCAGGGCCTGAAATGAAGCTCCACGCTCTTTAATGCCAAGAGGGCTTCCTGCCAAGCTGGGTTTGTTTTTCCCAGAGAAAAGCACTTCTGCTCATTCGTTTCCTGGGAGCTGTGACCCCCTAGGCTCCAAAGACTGATGAAGGGATATTGATCTGGGGCCTTTTATTTCAGTAAAGTGCCAGGTGATCTGACCCCACGGGGCTGGGGGATTGAAGCTCGCTGCCAGCCAGAAGCCTCTCTTTTCTCTTAATGGGCTGCTGCGTAGGAGAGGCATGTCCGTGATGAAGGAAGACGAGAGAGGGCTGCTTGCTCTGTTCCTTGGGGCAGGCGTGACACGGTGGTTCTGGACTCCACGGAGAACCCAGAGCTCACATCTTAGTTGGAACTTGTGACAAGTTGGTTTCTTTCCATTGCCTAACAGGCAGGTGGTATCCAGAGAAGAAACCAGGGCCAGAGAGTCAGGATTTGGAGAGGGTTTTCCACTGCCCTGAGAAAGCCCCAATTGCCTGCATGGCAGCTGTTCCGGCTGTGCCCCAGCAGCAGGTCCTGGGTGGGTTTCCCCTCAGCAGTCGTTGGCTCTGGGGTCTCTATCCCCCTGGACAAATGTCTCTCAGCACTTGCAAACCCATGGGACAGATGCAGCCCACTACTGGCTTCAGAGCATCTGGGGCATTGGGTCAAAGTGCACGTTGGCTAGGGACCAACATAGCATCTGATACTGGCTCCATTAATTCCAGTCTGCACTTGGGGTTAAGAAGACCTGGATTTGAATCTTGGCTCTTCCCTTTCCTACCTGAGTGGTCTGGGCAAGTTACATACTCATCTCTGAAACAAGGCCGATGAGGCCTACTTTGCAAGGTTTTTGCAGCGATTAAATGAGATGCATTAAGATACGGTGTCCAAGGCACTTAGCTCAGAGCCTGGCACACAGTGAGTGCTCAATAAATGGTCGCTGTTATTTTGTCAGCTTCATAACAGGAGGAGAGCTTTTCATATTCATTTCCTCTCCATTAGAGTCACTGACCTTTTAAAAAGGAAAGTTAAGAGGAATATCTCACATTCTTTGTAGTTAATGTACATACGCAGTTATACAAATGTGGCAAAGTCACAGGCTCTGGGGGAGGCGGGAGACAGACTTTGAGCGCCTCCTCTCCTGAGATCTCCTGGAGCCGCCAACGTGAGCTCTCTGAGCCTCTGTTTTCTCATCTGAAAAATGGTAGCAGCTGTGCCTTCCCTGCCTCCCTAGGTGCCAGGGTCATTGGGGGAACTGAATTAAAAGAGAGAACGTTTGTCAAAGCAAGTGAACAAATGTAAATTGGAGAAGAAGAGGTTTTCGTTTTTACAAAGATAATAATTTAGGAACAGGGCGGTGAGGCAAGACGGGGGTTTTAAAGAGGCCAAGAGGAGCTGGGTTTCTGGATGGCTTGGGGATGCTCATGTTCGAATGGAGAGGGCTGGGCCCGGTGCTGCTAGGCTAACCTCCCCAAAGTCTAGAGGCCCCCCTGTGAATGAGTTATGGGAGCATGCCTGCAGGGTAGCTTACACCCTTGACCCTGGAGCCTGGTACTGAGGGCAGAGTGTGTCTCAGCTGGCAGCTGATGGGTTTAGATCACACAATGGATTAAGAGCAACAGGTTCACATCCCGCAGGGGCAGCCAGGGCAGCACCGGGGTCCCCGCTTTAGACAGACTTAGGCAGATGGCCATTCAGCCTCCCTGGCTCCGTGCTGTCACCCTTGGCCAGGCCAGCCTCAGAGCTGGAGGCAGCACCCAAGAGGAGCCTGGGGAGCAAGGGCTTCCTAATAACATGTCCCCGTCTAAGACCACTAGCCACCGGGCCGGGCCTAGATTTAGGGCCTGAGGAGTAGAAGCTTTTCTTGAGATCGTGGATGGCAAAGTGCTTTTTAAAACTGGTAATGAGAGAAAAGGAATTATTGTCACGGCAGAATTTCTGCTTCAGAGCTGAAAGAGACTCAGGGAGATGAAAGGATTTGCTGAAATCCAAACAGCAGGGTAGAGGCAGAACCCAGGGGGCTCCTGCCAGGGCCAGCTTTGTGGAGTGATGGCCTCTTCCCTGCCTCACCCCTCCCCTCGCAGGGGGAACACAGTGGAGACTGGGCCCAGACGGCCTGCTGGTTGTCTCCCGCTCCACCTGACTTCTCCACGGGGCATCTTGGGGTCTTTTGCTGGGTGTGTCCTACCCTGTAGTGGGCTGGGGGTTCTGGGAAGTGGAGGAAGCCTGTGGTTAAGTGATAGGATTGCCTCACCCAACCACCCAGTTCCCAGAAGCCCCGGGGGCAGGGCTTTCTTCTCTCTCTCCTCTGATGCTTTTAGGAAGATCAGCTTCTGAGCACTTTTGAGCTGGAGAGTAATTGCTACACCCAGAGAACACGTAACATGGGAGGTGTCCTCACCCTGAAGGGTGGCACCCCCGAGGGCTGCGTTGGATGGCAGGGTGGAAAATGTTCCTAAATGCTGTTAGAGGGTGCCGCAACCACCCAGCTCGGAGCCTTTGCATTTGCTGTTCCTTCTGCTTAGAACAGTTTCTCCTGAGCACTTTCTTTGCTGGCTCCTGATTGTCCCAGCCTCGCTGGAGGGCTGCCCCTTCAGAGAGGCCGCCTCTGGCCACCGGGCTTAAGTAGGCCCTCTCCCTTCGTGGCCTTTTCATGATTTGTAAATGTATTGTTTATTCGTTTATTGTCTGCCCCCAACCTCAGGGCAAGAGCTCTATTTCTCCTTTTTCTCCTTTACCCCCAGGGCCTAGTACAATCTGACACTCAGCAAGTGCTCAACAAATATGAATTAAATGAAGGAGTGATTGACAACAGCAATATCTGCTGTTTATTGAGGCCTGAGATGACCCTCTTCACTTGCCTCCCAATAGCCCTGAGTCGTGGGCCGTAGCGTGATCGTTCCCATTTTACAGGCTTTCCTGAGGTCATCAGCTGGGAAGTGGCAGAGCTGGCATTCAGACCAGGCCTGTTCCACTGCACAGCAAGGAAGGACTGCATACAAACACCGTCTTCTCTGTTTCAAGCCGTCCAGCGTGTGCTCTTAGCTCCCTGGCTGAGTTCATCTCATCGCAGCCCTGGGAGGTTATAATCAAATTCCAGCGGAGTCAGAAAGCTCCTAATCCCCTGACCAGAGTGTGCTGCCATGGATGAGAGCACTGGGCGTGCTGGACCGCCCCTCCCCGCCCAGCACATTCTGACTGCCCAGGGCTCACTCCCTGGGTCTCAGCAGCTCGCTGGTGCTCAGGCCGGCTGCCCTGGCTTTGACCTCCTCCCGGAAGTCCCTCCAGGGAGCCAGAGCTTACCGAAGCATTGCTTGCCAAGCACGGTGCTAGGTCCAGATGAGAAAGGCCTTCCAAGAAGGAGTGTCTAGTCCGGTTGGGGAGATGAGACTGCAGCACTTAACGAGGTTAAAGAGCAAAGCGGGATTTACATGACAGCAGAGCCAGAGACGGCTGTCGCACTCAGGGGAGCTGAGCAGTCGTGGATCAGACCCAGCTCATAGGCCAGGCAGTCGTGGGGCTAGAGGCCACCTGACGGTGCCTACCAAAGACTTGCCAAAGGCTTCTGTTGGTGTGCCCTCCAATCACCCATCTAACCTTGGCTTAGTGACTAGATGAGTGTGCCCTGGGTGGGAGAGGGGGTCCTGTGCGCTGGAGGAGGGGGGGTCCTGGCTCCACAGAGCATCAGAAGGGCAAAGACCTTGGCCCTCTGGGTTCCCCACATGCTCTCCCAGCTGCTGCTTTGTGCTGCCTGTCTCCGGGGGTGACCTCACCATTTCTGTTCTGTGGCTCTCCACAGGCCTCCACTGTGCTGGGAACCACTGCCTCCCTCCCTTCCCCCAACCTGTGGGCACAAGGCCCGCCAGCTGGCCCCCGAACCAGCTTCCCTGCTCCTCTGGTTGCCTTGATGCCACCAGGGATTCGTGTGCATCTGTGGCTTTTAGTGGGCACTCCCCTCCCTGCTGCAGCCTCACCCTCAGGAGCTCAGGGATGGGCTCGGGCCTGGGAGCCCCCAGAACCCGGGAGCAGCCCTGACCGTCCCTTTCTCTGTTTTCCCTGACGTCAGAAGGCAGAGTGCTTATTCACTTTGGAGGCGCACTCGCAGGAGCAGAAGAAGAGAGTGTGCTGGTGCCTGTCAGAGAACATCGCGAAGCAGCAACAGCTGGCGGCCTCGCCCCCACAGAGCAAGGTAAGGGTGTCGCCAGGGGCTGCGGCCCCGGCTGCCCGGCTTCCCCTCAGGGGCCTGGACCCTGGAGCCTCCGAATCGAGCTTGGGACCCGTCTCAGCTCAGGACTTGGATCTGGACAACGAGCTCCTGGCAGGGAGGCCTGTGCCTGAATGCCTCTGCCCCTGGGCACCTCAGTGGGGCTACGGAGTGGGTTACCTATTGCTTGGGTAGAGTGACAGAGCAAAACTGAGCATGACCCATCAATTCTCGGCTCTGTTCTTGGGTCTGCCCATGGCAAGGTCTAATTTGGACTGGCCTCCCTGCTGCTGCCGGGCATGTGGCGCCTCTCTGCTGTTGGCGAGCTGTGCCATGGGCAGCACACTGGTGTTTAACGCTGGCCCAAGGCAGACATACTCGGGAGGGGATGTTCGCGGCAGACGCTGCTCTAGTTTGAGCAGGTCACAGCCCACTGGAGCCAAGTGGAGTTTGCTGGAGGAATTGGGGAGGGGCGGGGGCAGCCAACTGGAGCATCAGGGGAGATGAGAGACTGCCACCTGAGGCTGCCCTGGAGCAGGCCCCTCAGCTGGCCCCGTGCCTGTGGCGGGGATAGGATGGGAGCTGACCTTTGTCACGCGGGGGCCAGCCACAAGGCACGGCTGTATTTCCCCATGTGTGAGTCGTCAGGTACTTCTCTTGCTGAAGGGTTGACCATTTGGGGATTTGGCCTGGTTGGCTGCAGGAGCCAAGGTGGTTGGTCTGCTGGACGGGGGAGACGAGGATAATGGAGGGTAGCTGTCTGTAAACTCCCTGGCCTTGTTGTTTCTTCCTGATGCGGTTAAGCCCATCGTGCCCTGGGCAGCAGGCATATGGTGGGGGCAGTGGCATCTGCGGAGGGCAGAAGGTGGGGGAGAGGTGTCTGGGCAGTGGTGCACAGCCCGAGTAAGCACCCGGGAACTTCACAATCTCAGACCTGACAGCTATCTTGTTTCACACTAGCCGGGGGCCAGGATAACTTTGATGAGGGAGGACTGTGGGAAGAGCATGGACTTTGGTGTGGCAACCTGCTGCTGACTGGTGGTGTGACCTTGAGCAAGTCACTATACTAACTTAGAGCTTTGCTATACTCATCTCAAAGGGTTGTGGTGAGAATTAAAGGAGATGTTGCATATACAGTTCATAGCACAGTGCTTGGTATGCAGTAGGCACTCAGTAGCTGTGGGCAGTGCACTGCCCCCACCTCCGTCAGGGCTGCTTGTTGCGTGCTGGCTGGCTGGTTCCCACAGTCAGATTCTTACTGAACAGAGACCCGTGGAGGCTGGAGGCTGGAGGCTGGAGGCTGGAGGCTGCCGGCTGCCTGGAGCTCTCGATCCCGGGTTGGTTACAGTCAGAAGCCAGGCCACTCCCTATTCACTGGGGCAGCCCCTGGGATGTTGCATGGCCGAACTCATGTCCTCCAGGTTTCTATGTCTTGGGCTTAACTCCTTCTGGTTTAGGGGAAAGAGTTCTTTCTGCCCAGCTTCAGAGTTCCTGGGCTTGGAGTGTGTTCGCAACAGCCTCTCAGTACCTTGGGGAGTGTTGAGACTAAAGTAGCTTGCGTTTCTGAGACACACTCTGGTCCCTGCAGGGCTGCGGGCGTGGCTGACTGAGCCTGGAAAGGCCCCGGGCTTTGGGGCCAGGCCTCTGGGCCACACCAAGATATATGAGCAACCTGGGCAGGCAACAGTTGGTCGCCTCTTCAAATCAAAACTCCTTAAATGTGTGTCTGATGGACAAGTTGTATGCTGGGCAGGAGAAAGGTAAAGAAGGAAAGGCCAACCGCTGGGATAGTCTCAGAACTGCCTCTTCCCCTGAGACCTGGGCCCACCCCAGCCTTGCACACCCCACTTGGCCCACCCTCCCTAGGAGACACTTGTGTAATCATCTTATTCGACGGGGCCCTTGGGGGTCTCGCTGCCCAACTTTACCCACTCCCACCAACACACTAAAGAGTCTTAGCAGCTTACTCCTGCTGGTCACTCCCTGAGGAAAGTTTGGTCAATATGATTTTCTCCAGCCCCATATAGTTGTGGCAGGGCTTTAGGAACTTTAAATGACTCGGCCCAGGTGGCTGCCCCCCTGTGCTCAGCTCCATCAGGTCCTGGCAGCCTCAGGTGACTGTGAACTCCTTGCCAAGGGCTGGGCCGCCACAGCCTTTCCACGAGGGTTGCTGTCCTCCAGGGAGAGAGAAGAGGGAAGGCCAATCAGGGCTCAGGCATTGACTTCTTGCTTTTTAAGCGGAGTCCTGCTTGACCAACTTGTCCTGACTGAGCAGCACGCCTTTCTTAATGTCTTTTCTTTGTTCTTGCTGGAGTGCTCCGCCTTCTGCTGCATAATGGAAGCCACTGCACAAGCCCCCCCCCCCCCTCACAACCCGCCCCCCCAACTCAAATGCCTCTCTGGGGAAAGAGGGGTTATCAAGGCAACTCCCCACACTGCTATGCTGCCCCTTCTCAACCTCATCCCTTTCGCCAGTGTTTGCTGACACCTTTGAACGGAGATTCTTCAAACATTTCAGAGAATGCAAAGCTTTCCCCAAATTCGCAAAACATAATAAATGCGATGTGCCCTGAACATGAAATGCTCGTTGGGAAGGACGGAGGGAATTGGAGCAAGATGGAGTCAAAGGACACTGCCTGCGGTGTGTCCTCTGGCAGCCACTTCCTGCGTGGCCTCCGGGGTTCCATCTGTGCATTGGTCTGGTGGCTCTTTCCAGCTCTTCAAGCTTTGCGATTCTGGCCACTCACGAGAGCTGAGGACCTGGGGTCATCCGGTCTGCAGTAGGGAATTATACCCTAAAGACGTGGCATTACTTGACTGCCTGTGAAATCTGCTGTCTTAGGGGCCAGGTCTGTTTCTCTCTTGGAAGTGGGAAGGGGCAGGCACAGGCTTGCGGTGCTGCCTTTGAGGTGCCTGTGGCCTGTGGGTTGCAGGGTGGGGGTTCCAGCTGTGGCAGCGTGGACACAATGAGACCGGCAGCAGGTGGACTGCATTTCTTCTCTGGGGAACCCACTGCCTTTTTCTCGCTCACTATTAGCTGACCACAGTAGGTAGGAGGCTGCTGGGGCTGGCCTGCGTGCTCTCCATCTTTCTGTAGAAATAAATGGCTCACTCCCTCCGCTCTCCCAGCCTCTGTCTTCTGCTCACCACTCCCTTCTTCCTCGTTATCTGTCCGCTCTCTCGCTTCATTATCTATTCCTAGAGGGAACCTACCTTTCTTTTTCTGCCTGGGATACCTTTTACTAAACGCCCTGCGCAGGGCATGCTGCCATGCATCTATCTAGAAGAACTCAGAGGTGGTCTTCCCTGTGGCCATTGAGGTTCTAAGCTAGTAAGTAGGGCAGACAGATACACATGACTTTGGTTATTCAATCAAATATACATAATAAATGCCTGCTCTGTGCCAGACACTTGTTTAGGTCCTTTCGGGTCATGGAGATGTACAAGACCTGATTCCTGTCCTATGGAATTTTCCTTTAATTAGACCAGTGGTTCTCAACCTTCCTAATGCCGCGACCCTTTAATACAGTTCCTCATGTTGTGGTGACCCCCAATTTCATTGTTACACATTGAACATAATTAAAGCATGGTGACTAATCACAAAAACAATATGTAATTATATATGCGTTTTCCGATGGTCGTAGGTGACCCCTGTGAAAGGGTCGTTCGACCCCCAAAGGGGTCGCGACCCACAGGTTGAGAACCGCTGAATTAGACAGCCGTGACAAGGACCAGAGTGGCAATCTGACTATTAAAGGCGGTGCCTGGTGGATCCTAAGAGCCGTCTAGTGGGGTCATGGCTGCACATTTGTCATCTGTTTCGTGAACCACCACTGAGCCCAGCTTTGGGCTGGGCACTGGGAAGCCTCTGAGGAGGGTAGGTTTTTGACTGAGCCATCAGGGATGAGGAGGGGGTGCGGTACAGCCTGTTCTACTCTGTTCTCAGGGCACGCCCTGGGCATGACGGTGGCAATGCATGGATGAATCTGTCACGCCCTTTCCTTGCGAGATCACAGTCCAGCGGTGCAGACAGATATGCCAACAGGTCATTCAAAAATAGCATAGCAGGCGATAAGGGAGATACAAACTTTCCCGCTCTGCGGCCTCAGGCGAGACACTGAGCCACTCTGAGACTCAGTTTTTGTTTTTTTTTTATCAGCAAAGTAGATGGATTAATAGGGTTCTTGTGAGGATTAGGCTCATGCCATGTGCTAAGCAAAGCGGCGCACAAGAAGAACTCTGTGAATTATGATGATTAATCAAGTCATGTCTATATAGGAAGATTCCTCTAGTGGCCTTGTTTATTGAAGCTGAATGCTGCTGCTCTGAGCGCCTGTGACGACTGCTCCACGTCACTTCCTGTACCAACTGCTGTATTCCAGGGATCAGGCAGGGAAACTGAGGCCTCCTGGGCCTGTTCTGGCTGTGAGACTCTTCCCAGATGTGATGCTGGGGTGTGCCACCTTGTCATCTCTACTGGGCAGCTAGACGGGGCCCTGGAGATGCCAGGATCTGTCTCAGCGCCGTAGAAAGGAGCAGGGGCAGGTTCTGGAGTCGGGCAGCCCAGGCCTGAGTAGATGGCAAGCTAATTCCAGTTCTGTCTGGTTCCACAGAAACTCCACCCTTACGGCTCCCTCCAGCAGGAGATGGGGCTGGCCAACTCAACCAATGCCACCCAGGATAGAAGCTTTACCTCATCAGGACAGACTCTGATTGGCTGAGCAAACCCAAAGGCCGGACTCTGCTTCTGGCAACTTAACCCTTTCTTGGGCCTCCCCTACCACACAGTAACCTCACCTCTACTGGACCCAAAACTGAGGACCAAGATGGTGGGCCTAGGGTCATCTGAAGGGAGCAGCCCCACAGGTGTGTGTGGACTGGCATCAGAAGGACTGCAGTGGTGTGAGAGGCCCTCAGGGCACCTGCAGACTGGCATCAGAAAGTCCTAAAGGAGAAGACTCAGAAACTTATTTCCTACAAGGAAGAAGGAGGTGAAATAGCATCTGGGCTACTGGTGGTTCCAGCGCCTGCCTTGGGGGCAGCAGGAGAGCTTGGGAGGTCAGCCCCAGTGGAGAACAATGCCATGACCCTCCACTGCCAGAAGACCTCGTCACCCATTCATTCATCTGTACTCACTCATGCATTCCTTCATTCAGCAGATATTTTGGGGGCCATCTACTTTATACCAGGCTCTGTGCTAGGACCTGGGGATACTGTGGAGAATGAGATGGACATGGTCTCTGCTCTTATCAAGATTTCAGTCCTAGTAGGGGAGTCACATTAAATAAATGAACATCAGCGCGCGCGCGTGCACACACACACACACACACACACACACACACTCATGTGATTACAAACTGTGATAATCTAGGAAGTAAAAGAACAGATTCCTGTAAGAGAGAATATTATTTAGATTGTGTGTGTGTGTGTGTGTGTGTGTGTGTGTGTGTAGTGTGTGGCTGGGGAGACCATAACTCTTAAGCTGGGACCTGCAGGCCAGAAAATGGACTTAGCCACTCAAGGACTTTGGAAAGAGTGCCCCAGGCATATGGGACAGGCTGGGTAGAGGACCTGAGGTGGGAAGCTTGGCCTTCAGGAGGAATGGGGCCAGGCCCCTGTAGCTGGAGCTCAGTGAAGAGGCAGATAAGGCGGTTGCGGGCCATATCGCACAGGACTGTGGTTGTTAATATTTTATTCTTATTTTTTTGTTATAGATACAGTGGGCACTGAAGGCTTTGGAGAAAGAGGGTCATAGAGTTTCAGGCACATTTCTAGAAGATCAGTCTCAGGAGGGGCCCAACTGGCTCTGAGGAGATCAGTTAGGGGTCCCCTTAGACCTCCAGGTTAAGGGTGGTGGGGGCCTGTCCTCGATGGTGGCTGGGGAGGTGGGGATGTGCTAGAGGCTCTGGAATGAGTAGAGAGAATTTCCGATTTCTTCGCCCCTCCCCACTCCTCCACCGTGCCTTGCTCCCTCAGTGGATGCAAGAGAAGATTGGGCCTTCCTCCCAGACCCCCTCCGGGCCAGGCCTGGGTAGGGGCCAGTGCTGAGTTCTGGGAATGTCTCTGGGAGTTGGAAGCAGTAGGCTTTTGAGAAAGAGAGTCGAAAGGTGGGAAGTTCACAGCCCCCAGGGCTTACCTGTGCTGTCCCTCCATCCTATGATGAACGGCCTGATTGGAAGCTGGAACACAAACCTCTGGAAATGGATTTGGTTTGTTTTCTGCAGAGCTCCGAAGGTCAGGGCCCAGGGCGAGGTGTGGCTCAGCATTCCACAGGCAACTGTCCTGCCTCAGGGCTAAAGAAAGGCCTATCAAGGGGACAGTGCCTAGACTCAGCCTGCTCCCTGCCTGCTGTACCCCCCCCCCCCATGGAGCCCAGGGTTGGGCAGCTCTCACACCCTTTCCTAACTGCCCAGACCTAGCATGAGGACAGCCCAAGGCTGCAGGTGTGAGTGACATAGCTTATGCACGAGGGAGGTGTGTAGGTCAGGCTCACTTGCATGGAAAGGGGTTAGAGAGGCTAGAAGCTCCATACCCCGGACAGTCTGTGTGGTGTCCTGTAAGACCTCTTACATGTCTTTAAAGAGGGGCCTTGTGCCCTGGTGAATTTGCTCCACTGCGGTAGCCACTGGAACCCCTAAAAGCGTGGCCCAGATGAGAATTCTTCCCTTACCTCTCACCCCCATCCCCCCAGTCTAGGAAAGATGGGGCATGTGGCCTCAGCAGTCTAACAGGGGATGGCATGTATCTGCTCATGACCAAGCCAGTCCCCCGCCCAGCAGGGAATAGACCGGGGCTGAAGTGGGACAAGGGATGCACTGTCTGTCAGCCAGGACTCAGCCGCGGGGTTAATTCTGAGAGGCTGCGCAGCTGGGTCTGCACAGACAGTTCTGCAGCTGCACTTTGATTTCATTTGATTCCCTTACAAAATGACATTAAGGGGAATGTAGGGCGCAGGAGATTCGCCTGTCTGGGAAGAGAGCAAGCTTGTCTCTCTGGGACCTGGGACCTCCCTCTGTCCACCAGACAGGTGCAGAGGACAGGAGTTCTGGGCACAGGGAAACGGAGGATCCGAATGCAGCACCCAGCCCTGGGACACGGCTTCCTCCCCAGCTCGTCTCAGTAAGCTGCTGAGTTGGGTGGATGCTCACATCAGGGTCCTTGGCCCCGCCAGCTGTTGGGGAAGCAGACATCAGCTCCTGAAGGACCCCGTCTTTCCAGGGACTGTGGTCAGTGTGCCATGGCTGCTCTGCCTCCCAAATCGAGGATATCATTCATTTGACTCCAGGAGATTGAGAAGATGCAATTTGACCGGTGGCCACCGCTCTTCAGCACCCCCATCCACCCCAGCCATCCGGGAAGACGAACAAGCTATCAAAATTGCATTTGAGAGTCATAATCACGGGAAACACAGCCGAGCCCCTCCCTCCACATAAATCACCCTAAGAAGCCCACACAATGCTCTCTTTCCTGATGGGCCAATTGTCTTGGTTTGGTGTCTCAGGGCCTAGGAGCTGGGAGGAGCGGAGCACAAGCATTTATTGTTGAAAAGGCCATCTGTGTGATTTGAATACAAAGTGATCCTTGTAGTTCCCGGTATACCCTCTGTACCCTCTGATCCCGTTTTCATGTGTCTCGGGCTCTGGATTTTTTGAAACTCTCCTCTCTTCTGTACTCAGTCACGCCCGGGACTCTGCTGGCCCTGGGTCTTTTGGCCCTTTGGGAGTTGGGACCTGTTGGAAATAATGAGGACAATAATTTATATCTAGTATTTTTATTCTTTGTTTTAACATTTTTAAAAATATATTCTGCCACCAGAGTCTTCATTTTTCACACATGTTACCATGAGGGTTCTGTAAAGTGAGGTGCAGGCAGTTTCACAGTGTGGGAGGGCTCCCCACAGGGAGAGCATGGGCTTTGGCGATGGTAACCTGGGACCCCAGGCCTTATCTCCACTAGGCCTCCCAGCTTTCCGATGAAAGGGACTAGGATTCAGAGATGTTAAATGATTTATCTAAGGTCACACAGCTGGTAAACGGCCGAGCTAGTTCTCAAGCCAAGGCCTTTGAACTTAATCCACTGCTCTTTCCAATGTCAAAAAAAAAAAAATTGTCTTTTTGGGATGAGAGTGAGAGAAATCAGTCATCTCCTCCAGGAAGAGGCAGGAGGGGGCTCTCCTGCAGGTAGAAGTTGTGGCCTTTTAAGCTTTTATTTGTCCTAAGCTTTAGGACAAATGAGTTGAAATACGATATTCTCTACGCCATGGAGAATGAACTTCCGGAGTTCACATTCCCGAGGGGTGGCCCAGACTGAAAGGATCAATAGCTTCACACAAGATTTGAAAAGTCTGATATAAAAGACGTGGTGGAGCTCCTTAAGACAGGCTGGGGGTGGGGGCCTGGCCCTGGGACTATGGGGCGACTCCCTTCCCCTTTTGAGTCTGGCATTCAAGAGGATCAGCAGACACAGCCCTGGGGTATGCGGCAGCAATGGCACGTTGGCCAAAGGCAGAAAAGGATGGCTTCAGCTTCAGGCCGGGTGCACTGGGCAAGAGTCGGGAAGGAGGTCTTTGGCCCGAGCCCTGTCGAGGGCGGGGAGAGACTGTTCCAGGTTCCGGGCCCAGATCTTGCTAATTGATTGGTTTCAAATAAACTCTAAGTAACTGGGAACCAACTGGACAGGATTTCAGATATTCCCCCAAAGAAGCAGACTCTTCCCTAAAATGCTCAGTTGTTTTCCAGTCTCTCCAGCTCCCCTCCACCTCCTTGCTGCCTGTCTGCCTGTGGGTAGACTGCCTTCTTTGAGTCTTACCCTTGGACTCAGCCATCTTGTCATTCCTTTTCTAGCTCTTAACAAAGACAGCGCAACCTGACCATCTACCTGTCTTGAGCTTATCTCCCCTCAAGCCTTTCTCTGAATAGGGTCAGCATCCTCCAGATTGTTCCCAGGCCCTAGCTGGTTTGGCTCAGTGGATTGAGCGTCGGCCTGCGGACTCAAGGGTCCCAGGTTCGATTCTGGTCAAGGGCATGTACCTTGGTTGCGGGTGCATCCCCAGGGAGGGGTGTGCAGGAGGCAGCTGATGGATGTTTCTCTCTCATCTTGATGTTTCTAACTCTCTATCCCTCTCCCTTCCTCTCTGTAAAAAATCAATAAAATATATTTAAAAAACAAAACAAAACAAAAAAACACAAATTGTTCCCAGGTCTTTGGTTTAAGGGTAGAACAGTAACACTAGGTAATTTGGTGAGCATGTATACTGGGAATCTGGCCCAGTGCCAAGCTTTCGACCTACATTTGTCTCTTCAATCCTCATTTCAGCCTCATGGGGTTCATTGCCCTTGTTACACCTTTACCTCATCATACCAGTTGATATATGAAGGCGCTATCTTAGAGAAGTTAAGAACCTTGCCCAAGGTCACACAGCCAGTGGGCTGCTGGGATTGGAACTTGGGTGGCCCAACTCCAGAACACCTATTTTTGATTGCTCTGTTTGTACTGCTTTCCAGCAATCATGCACCACCCAAGGTGAAAGTGAAGGGGTGGCTGAGCAGCCACAGTCCTGCTTCAAGGCCAGTGTGGGAGGCCCTTGCCTTCAGAATCACGCTCGGGCCTCAGCTGGGTTCTCGGGGTTCTCCCTGGCTGTACTGTGCTCCTTGCTTTGTGCTCGCACCCTGGCCACACTGGACTCTTTCCCCTTCTCCAAGTCCCCCAGGCACACTCGTGCTTAGACTGCGTATTCTGTCTGATGTTGCCTGCCTGCCTTGTTGTCTCTGATGGATGCAATTCCCGACCTTCAAGGCTTGGCACCTCCCTGAGACACCTTCCTCAGACTTGCATCACAGGTCATGGCTTCTTCCCCTTCTGCGTTTCCACAGTATTTGGTTCATTCTCAGCACTGTGTGTGTGGTAGGCAGATGTGCCTCACCTGCGAGGCTGTGGGCTCTTTGGAAGCCAGTGGAGGCTATATCTTATTTATTTTTCTGTTACTGCCTGGCCCTTAGTCAATGTTGTAGAATTAAATTGGGTCACACAATTCAAACCTCTCATGTTCTAGAATCTGGATGAGGAAACAGAGGCTCACAAACAGGAAGTGGCCTGGCCACGGTCATGGGACAAGTTAGTGGCAGAGCTAGGACTAGAACTCAGGTGTCCCGACTCTCTAGGCTCCGAGATTTTTTCTGTTGCACCTCCGCTTTGAAAGACCAGAGCCTGGGTTCCCACTTGGTTTATTAAGCAACCTGTCCAGGTTCACTTCCGGCTCATGGATTCCATCTTATTCCATGCTGACTCCTGCATGTCCTCAGAGAGAAAGAAGCCCTGATCAGAACTGTTCCTGTGGTTCTCTTCCCCTCTCGCCGAGCCCGTTGCCCTCAGAGTAAACTAGCTTAGGATTTTGAAGATCTTGGTTCAAATCCTGATTTTCTGGTAACTCACTGTGTGACTTGGGGCAAATTTCTTCACCTCTCTTCAACACAAAACCACAATTGGGGATACAGTATTTATTTTATGAGTGATTAGAAATTTGACAGAACCATACAATCTTTGAATGTGGAACTGAAAAGCTACCCCCACGGAGATCAATTGATTAACAAGCTGATTTGTAGAAACTAAGACTAAGAGAGGCAAGAACTTGGCCAAGGGCATACGGTTGGTGCCAGAGCTGGAACTAGGACCCAACCCCCTACCTTCTAGGCCAGTGCTCCTCGTTAGTGATTTTTGAAGTTTGCCAGGTTGGGAGGAGGGCGGGACTCGGATTGTCTTAGAGATGCTCTCGTCAGCTCTCTCTCCGCTGTGTTGTCATTAGGAAAAGTAAGTCACCCTTTTGGGCTGAAAAGGAAATAGTGAGAGATGGCCCGGCTAAACGCGTGGGCAGCGGCTGTCTAGGAGGCTGACTTGTCTCTAAATTCCTGGCGTGCTCTTGCTGGAGTGGAATGAATGAGGCTGCTGTGTTTCACCTGGAGGTTGGAGCCGGGCAGGACTGGCGGAGAAGCTCCCCGTGGTCTGCTCTAAAAATAGCAATGGGATCAGAGCTGAGGGGAAGAGGAGGGGGCTCCTTCGGGAGCTGGGTGGGACCTCACCCCCTTCCTCTTCCTGCCAGGCCCTTTGTGAGGAAGCGCGGGTAGAGTCAGAGGATTTAGATGTGGGAGGGTCCCGGAGCATCAGCCCTCACACAGAAGGGGAGGCTCTGGAGGCCCGGAGAGGGGAAAGGACTGGCCAGCAGCCACCGAGTCCCGGGAGAAGGTCCCAGAGGCAGGCTGTCTTCCTCCTGCTGTTTCAGCAGGGCGGCTCCAGGCCCTGTGAGGTTTTCTCTCGCTGCCTCTGGGCGAGCACAGGGCCTGGGAATTCCTGGGGCCGGATGTGGTTGGGTTTCCTGAGAGTCGCCCAGCAGGCGAGGAGTCCCCTCTAGTCTGCCCGGAGCCCTGACCTCAGCCAGCTGGCCTTCCAGCGCCACGCCTTCCCTTTACGGGTGTCCCTATCCTTGCTGATTTGTCCTTCTGTCGCCCCCTGGACTGTCTGCAGGGAGAGGGTACAAGGCGGGGGCATAAAACTGGTCCGCGGGACAGAGGGTCTAGTGGTCTGGGACCTCTTTTCTGCCCTGCCCCAGGAACAAGCAGAGGCAGCGAAGGGTTTAGAGGCAGGGGGGCCTGGGTTTAGAAGCAGGCAGGCCAGGGTTCAAATGCCAGCTGGGCCTCTCACCAGCTGTGGAATCACTGGTGGGTCACCTAGCATCCGTCAAATGAGACGAGGGCATCTATCTCACTGGTTTCTTGTGAGGGTTCAAGGGCTGGGTGTGCAAGTGCCTGGCATGTAGAAGGTACTCGGTAAAGGTGGCTGTCATCACTAGGTCAAGCATGAACATGAGCTCAACTCTCTGCAGCCCCTTCCTTGCGGCCTCCCCCAGGGGGCATGCAGGTGTTTGCTTTTAACGCAGTTGACTTTTTTGTTGTGTTGTTGCAAAAGTTACTCACGTTCATCACGAAGAAAACATTTAATACAGATGAACCAGTAGAAGGAAATGAAGTTCACCCTTAATCCCAACACCCAGAGATAGCCACTGTTAACATTTTTGGGTATATCCTGTCAGGCAATTGTTTATACACACACATATCTGATTTGCAAATTGTAGTTACTAGTGCACACAATTTTTAAACTTGTTTTTTTCCCATTTAACAATGTAGTGTACCCATGTTTCCATGTCAATAAATGTTCCTCTACAGCATCATTTTTAGTGCCTGCGGAATATTTCATTATGGAGATCAGGGGTGGGGATCCATTTTTCTGCCAAGGGTCATTTGGATATTTATAGCATCATTCTCCGGCCATACAAAATTATCAACTTAAAAATAAGCTTGCTATATTTGGTCAAAAAATTTAATTAACACACCTCTAATGCCTTGGCAGGGCCAGATGAAATGATTTCCTGGGCCTTATACGTTCCCCACCCCTGGTATAGATGAAACAGGCTTTATTTAAAAGTTTCCAGAAGTTTAACATTTAGGTTGTTTCCATTTTTCCAAAAACTTGATATTTAACAAATCCTTGTGGGTATATATTGGTATCTCCAGCATCTAGTGCAAATGATTGACCCTCCACAAATATTTGATGAATGAATGAATATTTTGTGGGAATAAGTTCCTGGTAGTAGGCTTTCCATGTCAAAGAGTGTGTATTTGTAAAAAAGGTTCTTGATATCTGTTGCCAGTACTCTCCAGATCGGTTGTGCTATATAACCAGTACTATAGATTGACTGATTTATCCTGCTTTGCCCAGAACTTTACCTTTTTACCATGGAAAGTTCTGCTTCCTGGGAAACCCTTTAGTCCCCAGCAAACTAAACCAGTCTGGGTAAGAGAATGCCCATTTCCCCACCCCCTCACCGACACTGTGCATTGTTACATTTCTTCTAGTAGGCTCATTTTTGGATTACTAGAGATGTTGAATATTTATTTATATGCACTTTTGTTACTTATGTTTTGTGAGTAGCATGTTCATGGTATTTTTGTTCATTTTTTATTGGGTGGTGTATAGTTTAATCAGGAGTTCTTTTATGTAATAAGGACATTTGTATTGGTCTTTTATTTTTTATCACTTTTAAAATTAAAAATGTTTTTTATTTATAGGTAATCATATCTCTAAATTGCTTTGATAGTTGCTTTATCAAGAAATTATTCACATATACAGTTTATCTCCTAAAAGTATACAATTCAGTGGGTTTTCAGTACCATCACCACAATCAATTTTACAATATTTTCAGTATCTCCCAAAGAAACCATACCCTTTAGCGATCAACCTTTATCTAGAGAAATAGAAACATCAGTCATGAGAGAGTATCACCAATTCTCTCATCTCCTCCAGCCATAAACAACCACTAATCCATTCCTGTCTTTATTGACTTGGACATTTCATGTAAATAGAATCATAGTGTTTGGTCTTTTGTGACTGGCTTCTTTCATTTCACATAATGTTTTCAAGGTTCATCCATGTTGTAGCATGTGTGTCATTCCTTTTTATGGCTGAATATTATCCCTTTATGTGGATCTACCACATTTTGTTTATCCATTTATCGCTTGATGAGCATCTGGGTTGCTTCCACCTTTTGGCTATTATGAACGATGCTGCTATAATCGTTTGTGTGACAGTTTTAGTGTGGACTTGTGTTTCCATTTCTCTTGGATATATACGTAGGAGTGGAATTTCTGGGTCCAATGATAACTCTATGTTTACCTTTTTGAGGAACTGCTAGACTGTTTTCTAAAGTGGCTGCATGATTTTATATTCCCACCATCAGTCTATGAGGATCCCGATTTCTCCACATTCTAACACTTACTATTTTCCCATTTCTTAAATTAGACCCATCCTACTGGGTGTGACGTAGTATCTCATTGTAGTTGTGAATTACATTTTCTGATGACTCATATCATATCTGTTCATTATAAAAAATATTTTTTCCTTTGGTCTTGTGGTAGTCACCCAAGGTTTATATAATAATCATTGCACCTCCCTTGAACTTAATGGCTTTATTTTTCAACTTTTTTTTTTTTTTAATTTCAGAGAGGAAGGGAGAGGGAGAGAGAAATAGAAACATCAATGATGAGAGAGTATCATTGATGGCTGACTCCTGCATGCCCCCAACTGGGGATTGAGCCCGCAACCCAGGCATGTGCCCCAACCTGGAATCAAACCACGACCTCCTGGTTCATAGGTCAATGCTCAACCACTGAGCCACGCCTGTCAGGCTGTTTTTCAACTTTTAACATTTTAGTCTATTTGGAATTTACTTTGATATATAGTATGAGGTAGAATACCTTTTGTTTTTCTCAGTTATTTGTTCCAATGCTTTTTACATTATGTTTGCATAAGTACCCTCTCATTACTCTTTTTAAAATTAAAAAAAAAGTTATTCTAACATATTTATCCTTTTAAGTGAAATTTAGTATAATTTTATTCAGTCCCTACTTCCTCTCTGCCCTCCCCAAAAATCTCTTTGAGATTTTGTTAGGCTTATGTTAAAAATATAATATTAAAAAGGGGAGTAATGAGGTCTATACAATACTGTCTTTCTATCCAGGAATAGGATTATGTCTCCTCATTTATTCAAATCTTCTTTTAAGATTTCCCAAGTGAACTTTTGAAAAGAAATTTTTTTTTTCTTATAGGTCTTGTACATTTTTGTTAAGCTTATTTGAGGAAATTAAAATGTTTAGATCTATTTACGAATGAAAATATTTATTTAGCCTTACATATGTTCTTTGATATATACTTGTACAAAGAATCTGAAACATTACTAAACTGGGTAAAATAAATAAAGAAAATCCCCATTCCTCAGCTCTGCTATAAGCTTGGTGTGGTCTCTCCAAATATTATTCCATGCACATATGTATACATAGACTATGTTTTATTTTACTAAATAATATCATCCTACAAAAGTTTCTGTAACTCATTTTTTAAAACTCCATATAGCATATAAATCTTTTACACCCATACCTAAAGTTCTTTTTCCTTTTTCTTAGTAGCCAATGGACCATAATTTATTTAACTACTCCCCTGTTGATGTGCAAGCAGCTGTTTCCAATATTCTGATATTATGAGCAATGCTGCAATAAACATCCTAAGAATGTCCTGTGTATTACATCCTCTGGCATTTTTCTGTAGGACAGAGCGTGACACTACCAATGTGCTCTGCACATACTTTCCTCCTGTTTAAACATGTCATCTGCCCAACACTATTCTTACTATCCCCACTTTACAGATGAGAAAGCCAAGGAACAGAGAGGTTAAGGAAATGCACAATTCATGTTCCTATTAACATGAGTGAGAGTGCCCATTTTCCTGCTCCCTACCTGATCCTCGGTGTTACAGCTCTTTTAATTCTTTGTTGGTATGAGACGTGAAAGAATATATTTTATTTTAATTTGCAATTGTTGGACTATTAGTGAGGTTGAATTTCTCTTTACATTTATTAGTCACTTACATGTCTTCTTCTTTGCTTGTCAGTTCATATCAGTTGCCAGTTTTCTGCTGGGGCTTTTATTTATATAGTTAGAATATTAACCATTTACTTATTATATAGGTTACAAATATCTTTTCCAGTTTGCCATTTGTCTTTTAACTTTATTTATAGTGTCTTTACTCATTCAGAAATTAACATTTTTTTGTAATCAAATCTTTTGATAATCAAGCCTTGGGGGGGGGCTATATTTCTAAGGCCTTTCACACTCTGAGATTATAATGAATATTCCTCTATATTTTATTCAAGTACATTCATATTTTCAATTTATGTGCAGTTAATTTAGTACCTGGTGTCAGATGGAACTCTCATTAAATTTTTTCCTTAAATGGTTAAATAATTTTCCCAAACTTATTTTTTGAATCATCTTTCCTTTTCTCTCTTATAGACCAAATTTCCAGACATAGGTGGGTGGATTTCTTAATGCTCTTGTCTCCCTCATTAGTCTATCTAATACTACATCAGGTTGAGACTCAATTACTCTAGCTTCATGATATGGTTTAAT
This sequence comes from Myotis daubentonii, assembly GCF_963259705.1. NCBI lineage: Eukaryota > Metazoa > Chordata > Mammalia > Chiroptera > Vespertilionidae > Myotis > Myotis daubentonii. Next base: position 72,801,356 of record NC_081850.1, on the reverse strand, counting down.
AGTAGTCAACATCCCAAGACCAATCTCCACTACTCTGCAAAATTTCCTCTGAAGTTATACACCCCAACTCTCATCTGCCCGTGGGTTTACCCTTACTTTTCCACAAACACATTTCAATATCAGGAATGACACCAGATCTACAATAGTTTGTCCTCACCTCCGACTACCCATAATGAGCATGTGGGCTGGCCGATACTTTCCTTTGCTTTTCTTCACGCCTCCACACTATTGCTGAAGTCATCTAGAATTTTAGTTTCTGATTGTTAGTGTTTTTAAACATTAGTTCTATTATGTTTTAAGACTAATTTGTTTAAATTGCATCTACCTTCTCAATTACGTTATCAGTACTTAACTGAGTAAATGTTTCTGGCTTCATTGCTTCTCAGTCTCTAACATACTTCACTATCTCACTCTTGACTTCTTGACTTTGACTCATTTTTGTCTGGAGAGCTTTCTTGAGTGATTTTTTCCAGAAAGGGTCTGTGGGTAGCATGCTTTCTCAGTGTTTGTAAGTCTGAAAGTGTTTGCCCTTTTCCTGAGGAGAGGATCCAGGCACTTTGTCATCCCAGCATCCAGTGTTGGAACACGTGCCATTGCTTTTGCCACATAACCTTTCCGAACCTCAGGTTTCATTATGGAAACGAGCAGAGTTCTCTTTCCAATCTCTTTGGAATTTGGAAATGTCACTAGATTATTTCTAGTTGTTTGCTCTCTTTGGTAATTTTTCCTGGTACTAACTTCAGCTCTTTCATTCTGAATACTCAAGTCTTCCCTTAGCTCAGGGAAATTTTCTCTTAATTTTTTGAATTATTTCTCTTCTGTGTGTTCAATTCCCTCTTTCTTGATTTTCTACTACAAATAATAGTAATAGTAATAATGGCACCTAATATTTATCGAATGTGCTTTTTCCTTCTGCTATAATATGTAATTTGCCCAACACTATTATTTTACAGATGAGAAAACAAAGGAACAGAGAGGTCCAGTAGATTGTCCAGAGTCTCCTACCATGAGGTGTAGGCCATGATCCAAACCAGGGAGCTGACTCCAGAGCCCATGTTCTTAGCTGCTTATACCCCCTGCTTATCAAATCCAACCCTCGGACCCGACCAGTCACTGCCTGACCCCAGTACCCTTCAGTAAAACGTTGACAGAGGGAGAAAACATAGGGCTGCTAGAATGATGGAAATGAGACCACTTAGGAAACCAGACCAAAGAGAGATGGGATCATCAAAGGTTTCCTAGTGAATTTAGAGTTGAGGATCTCCCTCTCCTTCTGCTCAGCCACCCTCTTTCAGGCTTCATCTCTGTCCCTGGGACTAATGCATGTCTCCTAGTGGATCTCCCTGTTGCTTCTCCTGTCCCTTTAGTCACCTCCCTAAACAGCAGCCAAGGTGACTCTTCCTAAGAGCAAACCTGGTCACCGTCTCCTTGTGGAATGTATGTTGAGGGGCTGGGCGAACAGATCATTTCAGAGTGCCTATTGTATGTCAGACACCGGGCTAAGTGCTGGTCAGAAATCTTCCAGTTGCAAGTGACAAGAGCCCACCTCCAATTAGCTTCAGCCAGGAAATGGAATTGACGGGTTTATGGAGGGTAGCCTTCAGGTACAGCTGAGTTCAGGACCTTGAGCACTATCCCCAAGAATTAGCCTCACCCCTTCCATCTCTTGGTTCTACCTGCGTATGTGTTGGCTCACTCCCTTAGTTATGGCAGTAATGATGGCAGGTTTATGGCCTCTGATTTGGTGGCCTGGGCAAAGGCCCAACGGTTCAAGCCGGGCTGGCCCGGAAGGAGTGTGTGGATGAACCGCATCTAGCAGCCAAGGTCACAGGGCTGGCCTCTACATAGCTGAGCCAGTGGCTCTGTGCTGAACACTTCCCAGGAACTCGGGTAGTCAGGACACAGCCTGTCCCTGGAGCTGGCACAAGCACAGTGGGTCGAGGATTGCTCCCAAGCGCCTGAAAGCTCAGGCCAACATATGGCTGCCTGGACTGGAGCCAGGAAGGGAGGTGGTCACAGCTCTTGGCCATCCTGTACCACTGCAGCCGCCCAAGGTCAGGCTGAGGCTGCTGAGGTGACTGCAACATGCACCCAGGCTGGAGGCAGAATCCGGAAGGGACAGCTCTCAAGGCCAGCTCTCTGGGGAGGACATTTGGTCTCCTGGCTTTCACTGCACATGGGCGTCTTGCTGTGGCTGGGAGCTACAGTTCCCGGGAGCAGGTTGGGCATTGTCCTTGCTGCCTGTAGTTGCGAGGAAGAGGCCGATGGCAAGGGGAGAGACATTTTGGGAACATGAACTGGGGGCAGAACATATAGGTGAAGAACAAAAGTGTTGGAACTGTACTGCATGTTTGCCATTACTTTTGCTATATAAACTTTCTGAACCTCAGTTTCCCCATCTGTAAGATGGGGATGAAGATAGTAGCCTGTTGCTCAATAACTGTTCATGCTTCTCAGCTATTAGTAGATGCCAGGCACCATGTCAGTTCCTTACCTCTTAGACCTCCCACAGATAGCACTTCTAACTCTGCTCTTTGCATTGACCCTCTCAAGGGTCAATTCTGTCTTTTTACAGACAACAACAACAATGACAACACAACAGCGATACTCTTATTTATTGAGCACTTATTGTGTGCCACACGCTCCAGACACACCGCCCCATTTAGTCCCCACAGGGCCCAGTGAGGCAGATAGTAATAGCCCCATTGTATAGATGAGCAAACTGAGACTCAGAGCCATTGAAGTGACTGGCCCCAGGTAACTTGCACTCAGATTTGTTGGATTTCAAAGCCTGCGCTCTTTCTAAATACCAGACTGAAACTACTCAGTGAGAAAACCTGGAGGGGCCTGGACTGACCATCGGAGGGGCGGAGTGGGCCTGGGGCCACCAGACACCCCTGTTTGGTCTCATTTTAGAGACCTAACTGTGAGGCCAGGAAAGGGGAAGGGACCTACCCTGGGCTCTGCCGGCTCCTTGTGAGTTTGAACCTGAGGATACCTGCTCTGTCCCACCCACCCCACCACTGGCAACATGTGCCCCAAGATCAAGGCCAGTGCCACCAGGAAGAGCCAGGTGCAGGGCCTTAGCAAGCAGAGTGAGACCCTGGTGTTAGGGTCATAGAGGCCAGACTTGACAGGACAGTGCCTGCTTGCAGCATCAGTGCCAGGTCAGCCATGGCAACCTTCGCGTCAGACCCTAGGGATTGGGCTGCTTCCCTGTCGGCCTGCGCCTGTAGTTCTGAACACAGGCTTTAGCACATAGTAGGGAGCCAGTGGTTATGGAAGTAACAAATAACTGTTTCTTGGCTGACTCTTTGGTGGGGAAGGCCTTTCTGCATGGAATCTGTAGAACGCCCGCCCCCCCCACCCCCCCGCCCAAAAAAAACCCACCAAAAACAAAAACAAAAGCAACCAGGGCTTGCGAGACCCAATGAGTAAAACCAAATTTCCTGAGTGGGTTAGCGGATTCAAAGCTTGGGCTCAGAGGGTATACGCAGATAATGCCACAGTTTCACAGGGCAGCCCAGGGTCACCAGCCTCCTCTGTAGCATGTTGGGGCAGGGGCAGGGCTCTGTCGAAGCTGGGGCCACAGTGTTCCAGCTCAAGCTTCCGTTACCCTAGACACCCAGGCACGGGCCTGCTCCTTTCATTGTCCCGGGATAATGAAAGGCCCAGCCGCTGCTGGTGGAGGCGGGGCTTGGTTTAGTCTGTCATAGGCTCTGGAATCCTGGGACCGCACCTCTCCCTGGCTTGTGCCCAGTTTCTGCAGAGCGGCATCACCCGCTCCCTGCCCTGCGACAGCATCCTCCTGGACTTTGGACGGGAAGCTCATTAACGCCTTCAGCAGGTGCCCTCCTTTCTCTGAGGCGGGCGTTACTGGGGCTTGGCCTCCACCGGGTAGAGTCTGCAGGGGCAGGTGGGATCTTGGGAACCCAAGCGTGGACATACCAGGTTTAACACAGCGGAGGCAGCAGGGGAAGATGGTGGAAACCTCGAGACGGTCGGGGCTGCAGTGGAGTGGCCTGTCCAGGGGACCTGAGTTGCATTCTGCTGCTGCCACGTCTCTCGAGGGCCTTTCTAGAGCCTTGGGCTCTGCCTGGGGTACTGCCCCCCAAAATGGGAGGTGTGCACACACTGGCTCCCTACTGACCCTTCTTGGTCCTAGTCCTGGAAGCTGCTGCCAGCTTGTGAGGAGTGTGAAGTTTGCCTGCGTGACTGGGCTGTCCAGCCAGCCAGCTTCTCAGTGTTGCTGGGGGGCCCATCTGTCCCAGGGGCTGCTCTAGGCAGTAGTGCGGGGCACAGTGGGAAGTGGATTAGGCTTGATCCATAGCTATGCACTTACTGGTGTGTGACCTTGAGCAGGTTTCCGAATCTCTCTATGCTCAGTTTACCCATTCTGTAAAATGGGTTCATTAGATATCACATCCACTAGGGTTATGAAGATTTAATGAGTCACTAACCGGGAAGTGCTCTGAACAGTGTTCACACATAGTAAGTGTCAAGTCAGTGTTTGGTAAATATAATATGTGGGGCCCAGGCGCCAATGCTGTGGCCAATGAGCCGCCTGGATCTTGCTGCTCCCTACGTCCCAATCCCTCTCTACACTGAGCAGCACCATCACTTACGTAGGTCATGGAAGTTCGCAACCCTTGGGCCCAGCCCTGCCGCTGAGTTGCTCTGTTTCCTTGGAAAAGTCGCTTTCCCTCTCTGGGCCTCAGCTTCACTGGCTGTAACGGGAGAATTGGAGTGAAAGAGGGCCCTCCAGCTTAGATAGCCTGGCTGTCAGCGACTCCCCCACCTTGCCCAGGCTGTGTGTGCACTGGGCTGGCCCACGGGTCCCTCTGATGTGTGTCTGGAGCCATGGGAAGGCAGAGGGCAATGGCTGCCTGAGCTCCTCTAGAGACTAGATCAGCAGTTCTCAACCTGTGGGTCGCGACCCCTTTGGTGGTCGAACGACCCTTTCACAGGGGTCGCCTAAGACCATCCTGCAGATCAGATATTTACATTACGATTCATAACAGTAGCAACATTACAGTTATGAAGTAGCCACGAAAATAATTTCATGGTTGGGTCACAACATGAGGAACTGTATTTAAAGGGCCAGAAGGTTGAAACCCACTGGACTAGATGCTCTCCTAGCCTGGCCTGGCAGATGCCTGGGCCTCAAGGCACTGACTGTTATGCCCTTTCCTGATTATCCCGTGGTCCAGGGCATTGATGGATGCATTCTGGATCTGTTCTGGCTCCAGTGCCTGGGGTTGGCAGAGTGCTCTGCCCGCTGTGGCACGATGTTTATTTATGGACTCATTAGTCTGACTGTGTGGCTGATGTCTGCCTCCCTCACTGGCTGTCAGCCTTGTGAGTGCAGGACCCAGTCCCCAGGCCCGGCACAGAGCCCGGCACATAGTTGGTGCTCTGGAACTATTTGTTAATTAAAAGAAGGTAAAGACTGAGCTGAGGCTCAAGGGCTCCTCTCATATCAAGGAACCCTATATCCAGGCTCTGCACCCTAAGAAATCTTATCCCAACCACCACAGATTTCATCCTGGGGCCAGTCAGCCCCGCTGGGGATTAAGTCAGCCCTATCGGAATTGGCCGTCTCCTGAGACTCACTTCCTAGTTTCTCAGGACAAGGAGGGGCTCCGCTTCCCAAGAGCCTGCAGGACGACAGCCTTCCGATCTGGAAGCTTCCTGCAAGGACTGCCTCGGCTCTGCCCCCAGGGACAAGACACAGCATCGGCTGGAGTGTGTAGTTGGGATGGGGGCTGTTCTAGGTCTCCCCTAATGAAGGCCATTTCCTCATGCCAGCATGCATGCCCACACTTGTATGTGTGAGAGAGACAGGAATAGAGAGACAGAGATAGGCACTCAGAGGCATTGGGACTACTATAAGGAGAGTAAGGGCAAAGGGACAGCACTTCAGTCCAGAGTGGCCGAGGGGGGGGGGGTGAGGCAGGAAAGGAGGATGGGACTCCTCCTGCCCCATCTTTTCTGTGCAGACATCCTAGGGTGCCTGCCACCCTGGCAGTACGCATGTTCAGGTTGGAGCTGGCTATGGGATGGGTACCCCCAACTTGGGCCTCAGGCACATCAGACGACCGATGGCGGCAGCCATAGCGGCAGCCCCGAATGGCTCTGTACCGGCAAAGCCGCTGCCTGCGGTGGTGGGGCTGCACCGTGGCTGGGAGTGGGCACCCTGGAGTCGGACCGACGGTGTTCAATCCTGGCTCCACACCCAACTAGCTGTGGGACTGTGGGCAGCTTTCTCTGCCACTCTGTACCTTGGGTTCCTCATAGGGTAATACTAGAGCCTGCCTGACAAGGTGCTGGTGGGATTAATTGAATAATTTAATGAAGGCCATGCTCTCAGAATGTGCCTGGCATGGGATCACTGAATCCTCTGTTAATCCCCTAGGTGGGCGGGTCCAGTGTGGTCAGCCCCGATTTACAGATGAGGAAACCAAGGGGCAGGGCAGGCTGGGACTTGCTCAGTGATGCCCAGACGACCAGCGCTGCAGCTGGAACTAGAATCGGGGACCCTTGCTTCCCAGACCTGTGCTCTCTCCTCTGCCCCCTGGTCTCTCTGTTAGGGATGACCCCTTCACTGTGGCCCTCACTCTTGGGCTGTTGTAATGTAGCATCAGATTGAGGGGAGGAAGCCCCACCCCCTCTGTCCATCTCCGATTCCCCAGCGTTTGGTACAACAAAGTGCTAAATAAAAACATGTGTCCCGCTGCACTGGCTGGTGCTGCTGGGAGGGGACGAGGCAGCCGCTGCTTTCCCACCGGGGGCGGGGCGGGCGTGGCATTCTCGGAGTCAGCCTGTGTTGGCTGCAGGACCCTGGGTTGAATTGCAGCCACCCACTGGGATGAGAGCAGCGTGGGGGTGGGGGCGTGACAGGGAAGCCTCAGTGATTGGCTCCCTCCTGCCTGAGTGGTGGCTGGTGGCTCTGCACTGCCCCCGCAGGGGGAGCCCTCAGGATGTGTGTGGGGTGCCGCCAGTTCGGGATCCTAGTGCCAGTGGGTGCCACGGTAAGGGATGGATGCGTCTCCCTTCCGGGGCCAGCCTGGGCCGGGGGGACAGATACCAGGGGAGCGAGGGCCCGCAAGTACGAGCGGGTAGGGTAGCCCAGGAGCTAGCGGGGCCCCTCGCAGCCTGAAGGACGGGCTGGCAGAAGACTCTTTCAGACATCCCGGATTCCTCGGATGAAAGTGGCTTGGGAAAATCACAGAGTTTTCTATCTGATGGAAGAAAGAAACCCAGGCGCTCTGCAGAGTGGTGGCAGCTGACTGGACAGGGTGTGTGTTTGGGAAGAGCTCTGGAGGAGGAGGAGGAAGAGGAGGAGGACGAGAAGGGGGAGGAGGAGGAGAAGGAGGGGGGAGGGCCGAGTGATGCAAGGGTTTTGAAAAGGCTACCTAGATGTGGGAGGTGGAACCTGGTCATTTGGTTCTGCTTTTCCCAGCAGGTATCGCTCCCCTGGGGAACTTGGGTAAGTCCATAAATAGCTCTGCTGACACAAAGAAGCTCTGTCTGCGAAGGCAGCTGCTTGACACGGCCCGGCGGCTGGCCGCCAGGAGCTGCCACTGACACGGCTGCCCGCCCGCCTACGGGAGGAGCCGGGCGGACACCGGGCAGAGACCTGGGCGGGCGGGTGGGCGGGCGGACGGGCTGGCAGCAGCGGCAGCCCTGAGTCGCCTGGGTCCCTGCCGGAGTGTGCTGGGTAGGTGCCTCGGTGACAGGGTATGTGTGGGTGTGGGTGGGGGGATCTTGTCCAAGCCACCCTGTGCCCCTGCTTCTATTGTTTCTTCCCCAGGGCAGCCATTGATGGGCATGTTGCAACCAGACCGTGTGTGTTCTGATCTGAGATAGCTGTGTGTGTGTGTGTGTGTGTGTGTGTGTGTGTGTGTGTGTGTGTCAGGGGTGGGACCCTGCAGGGTCGGGGCATGCTTCCACCGTGTGCTGCTCTCCACTTCTGGGCTGGTCAGTCGGCTCTTCTTCCTGGGAGAAAGGAATGCTTGGTGACCAGCAGTCGGGACGCTGCCTGGGGAGGGAGTGCTCAGCTAGTGGTGCTGGTGGTATGTCTGGGATGCTGACCGCACGCCAGCCCCCGGGATGGCTGCTCTTGCCTAGTTCCGTGTCAGGGGGGGAGGTGGTCTCAGGGGTGGGCCCCCGGGGTTGCCTGTGATCCCTGAGACTTCTGCTGGAATGGCACTGGGAGCGCAGCAGGGATGCTCTGAGTCCCGAGCCCCTTGGGAAAGGTCCCGCACCTGCTCCCTTGGCTCCGGCTGAGGCCCGTAAGGAAGGGGGTAACGGTGAGGGACCCACTCATCCCACAGAGCGAGCCACTGTGAGTGGGCAGAGGCCAGTTCCTTTCTCATCTTGGAAGCCCCACATCTCCACTCTTGTCCTGCGGGTTTCAGGAAGGGCCCTGGTGCCGGGGGACCTCAGGGCTGAAGAAGAGCCTGGGCCCAGAGAGGGTCAGGGCCACGTCCAAGTTCACACAGTGGTCTGTGGCCGGGACCAAGATGGAGGACTTCTGCGTCCTGGAACAGTGAGGACAGGCTGCGTGGGTGCCATCACCCCAGCCCGCGCTGTGCAATTCAGCTGTGGATATGGCACTCTCAGTGCAGGGCCCCGGGGCCACTCACCAACAACTTTCCACATTCTGCTGCCCAAAGGCTTGTGGCTGGGGGCTGCTCCCCCTCTTGAGATGGCTGGAGTGGATAGAGCTCCTAGAACAGCGGTTCTCAACCTGTGGGTCGCGACCCCTTTGGGGGTCGAACGACCCTTTCACAGGGGTCACCTAAGACCATCGGAAAACACATATGTAATTACATATTGTTTTTGTGATTAGTCACTATGCTTTAATTATGTTCAATTTGTCACAATGAAATTGGGTGGCACCACAACATGAGGAACTGTATTAAAGGGTCCCGGCATTAGGAAGGTTGAGAACCACTGTCCTAGAAGGAAGGTGCCGCAGTGCCTGCCCCACCCAATGCCCGCAGGATCCCAGCCAGAGCACTGCGACCATAGTGAGAGTTTCCACCAGAGCCTCTGGAGTCCTCCTTGCCCAGCCAAGGGGCACCTGCCGCTTCCCCAGCTCTAGCTGGTCTGGCTTAGCCCAGGGCGGGCCCTTCACGGAGCCAAGTTCTACAGCAGGGCTTGCTCCAGGCCCAGCCGGGCATCTGAGGCAGCAGCGATGGTGAAGATAGAGGCGGCTGAGGCAAGTGACCCCCTGTTGGAATGTCTCCAGAGCTTGGAACGAGACATCTTTGCTGAGGCTTCTGACTATAGGTACTTGATATCAATGAAGTCAACCCACGCCCAGCTTTCTCACCTTTGCACATGCTGTTCCTGCTGCCTGGAAAGCCTGTCTCTTCTCTTCTCTCCAGGTCTTAATCCTACCCACACTTCCACCACTAGAGCAAATATTCCACTTGGGATCTGTCTGTCCATCGGTGGTGGCACTTATGGTGGTTGCTTCTTGTTCTATCTGTGTGGGAACTGGGCCCTATTCAGACCTTGGACCCGAGGGCCTAGCCTGGGGCCCAGGGCATGGGAGGGAAGAGCTAGGGTAGGTTTTCCTTGAGGACAAGCACTGATGCCCGTATCCTAGCTTGGCACCACCAACTTGAGGGCCTGGCCAGGAGTCCCTTTGGAGGGGCCCTAGTTTCTGCATGTCGGGGTTGCTTCCAGAGGGTCAAGGAGCTGAGGGGGCATTTGACAGGAGGTGAGGCAGGGAGAATCTTGGCTTCAGCCTGGCTGAGGCCACAGGGAGAGCCCACTCAGAAGTCATACTGGACGAGGATGGCGTCCACACCGTGGCCTGGGCAGGCGGGCAGAAGGGGCAGCCCTGGCTTGTTTGAATGCAATGCTTATGGACCTTTGCACAGACTCCAGTGGCTTGGAGCTCAGCTTGGGGCCCCTTGCGATGGTGCCAACCTGGGGGGGTAGATCTGGGTGGCTCTTCAACCCGGGGTCTGCCTCGTTTCCTGAGAAGAAGCACAGGTGTAGCAGGAGTGCTCATTCCAAGCTGGGTTCCTGGGACTCCTGAGAGCTTTTTCCCAATTTGGTCTCCAAGCCTTAGAGATGGCTGAGTCCATTCGCCTTCTGGACACACAGGGGAACGAGGCAGGAGAGGAAGGACTTGCCCGAGGTTATATGTGACTCAGCAGCACAGTTGGGACAAGACCCAGGTCTCCAGCCCCCCAGCCCAGGTGTCTTTCTCTGTCACACCAACTGGATCGCTCAGAGTGCCTGGCTTTCGTCTCGGTGCTCCTTTTCTTTGGACTCGGCATCGGCACTTTTTTTCCTAGGACCTTCGGGCTTGCTGGCTGGGGCCCGGCTCTCCTCTGGAAGAACAGTGTGTGCAGTAGAGAAAGCCCTGGGTTGGCCAGGGCTGGAGGCTAAGGCACATTCTAGTCCCTGCTTGCTGGAGGGTCTCAGGCAAACATGCACTTCCTCTCTGGCTCAGTTTCCCCTTTGGAGCAACCAGGGACTGCCAGGCTCCTTCCAGCCATCTGATTCTTTGATTCTCTGCAGACCCTCTCCTCTTCCTGGGTTCCCAGAGTCCTTGGTCAAGGCCAGGGTCTGGCTCAGCAAGGCAGCAGCCCCAAACCTGCTGTCAGGTGCTCCTGGTCAGAAGCCTTCTCCTGCAAGCTGGAGCCCAGGCTGAGGCCGGGAGGTTTGTTGTTGTTTGTGGAGCCAGGCCGTTTCCAAGATGCCATTGCTCGGGGAAAGCCATCATTCCTCCCAGGGATAAACAAGGCTGCTTATGGCTCAGCCCTCTCAGCCCACAGAGGCTGGAGCCGCTCACCACAGGCCAACCGGGCTCAGCCCCAGGGAGCCGCCATCTTCCCCTGCACAACCCGCTGCACCCAGGCATCGGCATGGGGTGAGGCTGAGGAAGAATTGGGGAGAAGGGTGCTAGGGCCGTGAGCCACTTGTGAGCTCAAAGCTTCCAGGCACAGAGGAGAGGGGAAAGGGTCCCAGGATACCCTCTTCCTCTGGCAGTGGGCCTAGGTCATCACTCCAGATGGCCCATGGCTTTCCCCCCTCTCCCTCCTGCTTGCACCTGGCACTGTGGCTCAGGCTGCTGCCAGAGAACTGTCAGCAGCTCCCCCAACTTAGAAAGGCGGGAGACACAATAAGTAATCTGGAACCAGGCACACTTTCTCTCATGTAGCCAAGACCCTCTGTGGTATCCTTCTCACCTTTTGATGGGTTAGCCTGGGGCTAAGGGCAGAGCTCAGACCCTTGGGACAGGGTGGCAGTGTGGGGGGGTGGGGATCTGGGAGAGGCAGAGAAGGGCTGGGCAGAGCCTCTGGGAGCCAAATGGCTGGCTGAAATCTTGAGCAGAGGCTGGAGACAGCCTGGGGATGGCCTCAGGATGATGGGTGGCGTGGCGTGCCTCAAGTCAAGGGTTGGAACTGATGTCCATCCAGGACGTGGAGACCTTCACTCTGACCTCCATTAGTGAAGCTCCCTGTTGCTCCAAAGCAGCGGTCGCCAACCGGTGGTCCGCAGACCACTGGTGGTCCATGAGGTCCGAAAGGTTGGCGACCGCTGATCCAAAGAGCTGCCCTGTACTTGTCCTCTCTGCCTGCTTCCCTCCTCCCCTCCCTTCCTTTCTCGCACACGTGTTTAATGTCTACTGTGTGCCATGCATTGCCAGGTACTGGAGGTATAGACATAAAGGCCCAATCTTTTTTTTTTTAAAGACATGTTTTTATTGATTTCAGAGAGGAAGGGAGAGGGAGAGAGAGATAGAAACATCAATGATGAGAATCATTGATCAGCTGCCTTCTGCATGCTCCCTACAGGGGATCAAGTCTGAAACCCAGGCATGTGCCCTGACTGGGAATCAAACCGTGACCTCCTGGTTCATACATTGATGCTCAACCACTGGGCCACATTGGCCAGGCAAGGCCCAATCTTTAATGTAGTGCCAGGATAGGCATGTGATGGATGGTAACAGCAGAGTTGGGATGGGGAGGCTTGGAGAGGGGGCTGTGGGACTCCTGGGAAAGCTTTTAACCCAGCCTGAGAGCCTCCATGAAGCGTTCTGCAGGAGGTGAGGCTGAATCTGGTTACAGAGACGCTTGTCCATCAAAGGAGCAGGTCTCTCTCCTGGTCTGTCCACCCCTCTGAGGTGTAGATGTGATTCCCGCCCAGCATGTATATCGTGCCACATGTACCTTCCTGTCCCACGGGAGGCCGTATGATGTGTGTGTAGGTGCCTGGGCCCTGGACTTGAGGGCGTGCCCTTCCACTTTACAGCTGCGTGCCCTTGGGCAAGACCCTGGACCTCTCCATGCCTCCTTTTCCTCAGGCCAGGGCCCAGCCTCATCCGGTTAAATGAGATGAGGTGGGTACCTGAATGCTTTGCTAGTGTCTTACCTCACAGTTCTAAACTGTGTTGTTTAAGGGCAACTGTAGTTCAGACTGACTGGAGGGAAGAGAGGAGAAGTGGTATGTATGGTAGAGGGGTCCGTTGGTAGGGGCAGAACAGTCAGGCGAAGCGAGGCTCTTGGCGCAGGGTCTGGCACAGAGTGGGCATTCAGTCATGGCAGGTGGCATGGCAGCTCTGGAATGTGCTGTCAGTTGGAATGTGCTGTCAGAGACGGGTACAAAGGAAAGGGGGAGCCCAGCTCAGGGGGCAGGGGAGACACTGGGATAAAGGCTTTTGTTGGTATGTTTTTTTTAAATAAACTTTTAAATTGGAGTGTAATTTACAGAAAGATGAGAATTATAGAGCCAATGAATTTTCACAAAGTGAACACACCCTCCAGTGCCGGGAGCCGGTCCATCCTTGCTGTTTCAAGGGACCTGGCATATATGGCATACGGTTCTTAATATGTTTTCTCACCTTCTTGGTGCTGTGTTTTAACCAAGGTCACCTCTCCGAGAAAGGTTGAATCCCCAGGTAGGGATTTTCCCCTGAAGTTAGGGAGGGAATAAAACCCCTCAACTAAGTGCCAGGCGGGTAATTAATCCCTTTAACTACAAACAATCATGCTTAAACTACATAATCTTTTCTCCCTGGAATGGAGATAAGAAACGCCCTAACCTTTGTAATAGAGATTGATAGGATTGAATCAACTGGTATAAATACAGTTGTAACAAGACAGAAACACTCAGAACTCAGAACAAGACAGCAAGAGACAGAACTCAGAACTCATGACACAGAACTCAGAACACAGAACTAAGGACACAGGGCTTGGAAGACAGGACCAAAAGAGACAGAGCCTAGGCACAGAACCTACACAGAACGTTCTCTAGAGACAGAAGAACTTCGCTGGCGAGAGCATGCCGGAGGATCCTGGACAGGGACTGGCCTCGGAGCCTGGAGGCGGAGCCTGGCGAGAGAGCATGGCAGGGATCCTGGACTGAACCTGACTGCGGAGATTGGCAAGAGAACCTGACCAGGACCTGGCCACAGAACCTGGCTGGAGATCCGAAGCAGAACCTCTCTGGAGATCGAGACCATTCCTTCTTCACCGACTCCGTCTACGCCTTTGGGAACCCCTGGACCCGCTGGGGCTGGACCCCGGCACTCCAGGTCAAGAAATAGAAATTCTAGTCCCCTGGGAACCCCTTGCGCCCCATTTCAGTCACCTCCACCTCGAAGGTAACCCTTTTTCCGACTCCCTTCACTGATTAGTGGGGCCTGTCTTTGAACTTTGTACGCATGGAGTCATTGAGAATGTATTCTTTTCTACTGACTTCTTTCAGTCATCATTTGATGGTGAGATTTGTCCATGCTATTACATGAAGTTTCATTTTATTCATCCTCATTGCAGTGTGGCGTTCTTTTGTGTGGAAATACCATAATTTACCCATTCTCCTGTTGATGGATATTTGGGCTGTTGCCAGTTGGGGGTTCTAATGAATAGTGCTGCTATGAATGCTCTTGCACATGTCTGTTGGTGCACTGTGTATACTTCTCTGTTGGGTAAGGACTTACGGTTTGCAACTGTGAGTCATAAAATGGTGTATAATTAGCTTTGGTAGCTACAATCATGTAATTTTCCAAAGTGTGACACCACTACACCCTCCTGGAGCAGTGTATGAGCACTGCACCGACATTATTGGTGTTGGGTGTGCCGATAGCTCATTGTGGGTTTTGTTTGCATTTCCTCGATGACTAATGAGGTCCAACACCTTTTCATAGGTTGATGGGCCATTGGGATGAACTCTTTGTGAAGTGTCTGTTCAAGTCTTCCTCCCAGTTTTCTATCGAGTTATCTGCCTTTATTCTGATTGATTTGTGGGAGCTTGAACATATTCTGGATAGTGTTTACTGCCGGATATACACATTGCAAACATCTCCTCCCACTCTCTGGCTTGTATTCTCACCCTCTGAATGCTGTCTGACCTGTCAATCTTTCTCTTTATGGAGAACATTTTCTGAATCATCCTGTTTCTTGGCCCACTATGAGGTGATGGGTATAGTCTCTTATTCCATTTGTGGAAGTTTAATTGCTTTGTGGCTTTATATTTAGATCTAAAATCCAGTTGAAATAGATTCTTAGGCACGGCGTGGGCATAGAGGGCAAGACTCCTTTTCTCTGAGTGGCTGTCCAGTTTATTTAAAAGACCATCTTTTCTCACGATAGGGCATATCACCTTTGTTAGATATCAACTGGCAATCCATGTGTGGGCGAGCTGAGTTTTAAAGGTAGATAAGGAGTTTGCCAGGTAGATAGGGAAGTCAGGGCATCCTAGGTAGGAAGTACAGTGAGCACAGGTATAGAGGTGCCTGAGAGTAGAGAATGTTTGGGGGAACACACATGTAGTTGAGCTCTGACCAACATGGGAGTTTGGAGGCACCGACCCTTTGCACAGTCGAAAATCCATGTATAACTTTTGGCTCCCCAAAACTCAACTACTAATAGCTTACTGTTGACCACAAACCTTACTGATAACATAAACAGTCAATAACACATATTTCCTATTTAAATAGATTACATATGTATTCTTATTGTAAGGTAAGCGGGAACAAAAGAAAATGTTAAGAAAATCATCAGGAAGAGAAAATACATGTACAGTATTTTATTGAAAAAAAGTCACGTGTAAGTGGACCTGCACAGTTCTAAACTGTGTTGTTTAAGGGCAACTGTAGTTCAGACTGGCTGGAGGGAAGAGAGGGGAAATGGTATGTATGGTAGAGGGGTCCGTCGGTAGGGGCAGAACAGGCAGGGTAAGGCGCTAGGACTGTACCATCCCAGAGGGATGGAGGGGCTTTAAGCAGGAGAGGAGTGCAGTCAGGTTCATGTGAGGGACCTGGGAGAAAGTCCCATGACAGGAGGATGGCGGGAGAATGAGTTAGGAGCAGACTGTAAACCCAGCCAAATCCAGCCTCAGCATCACCCCTCAGCAGAGACAGAAGGTGTCTGCTTCAGGGGGGCAGTGGTGGAGGCTGCAGCCTGCCTGGGGCCTTGGAGGGTGACCTTTGGCCACAGGGTGGCAGCTGATGTCCAGATGTCCACCCCAATGTCGTCAAGAGGAAGAGCCTCTTCCCCACCCCCCTCCAGTGCCCTCAGCACTCCATGCCCTGAAGGAGGAGATATTTTAGGAACTGGGGCAGCCCACAAGGTGTGGGGAATCTCTGGACACAGGGTGCTTTCTGCTTCCCCTGCCCTTGATGCACCCACGGGGAGACCTGGCCACACCTTGGGTCCTGAGATCTGACCCCTCCAGGCTGCCTGAAATTCGGCATTGGACGGACCCCCTCCTGGAGAGCGCAGCCCAGACAGGGGAGCAACTTGGCCTAGGCCATGTGGTGAGCCAGACTGACCCAGCCTAGGGGAAGCTGAGTCCCTCCAGGGCCTTTGGTATGGGGCCTCAGTTTCCCCTCCCGAAATGTACAGATAATAGAACCCCCATCCACCGGCTGTCTCGAGGGTCAGAATGTGTGAAAGGCCCTCTCCTGGAGTGGCATGGAGGGGTGCGGGTGGGGGGGGGGGTGGAGCTGCTGCTGCTGAGAGTAATCATTATGATTATAGGAACTGTGAATGTTTATTGAGCATCTATTATGTGCCAGGCTCCTCTGTGTGATGGTCTCCCAAAAATGCTGTGCTGTAGGGACTCGCTCCTTGTGTCACCATTTTACAGGTAAGGAAATGGAGCCTTGAAGAGTTTAAGCAGCCTGGCCAAGGCCACTGAGCTGGGAGGTGGCAGAGGCAGGATTTGAATCTGGATTTTGTCTGTCTCCAGACCCCACCGCTTCACCGGCAATAGGCTTCTCTCCACCACCCGGGCTCTGAAAGTGCTCCCTGGTCTCTGAGCTGTTGCTTGGAGTTAAGCCGTAGATTTGGGGTTGGTCCCTGGTGCTGGCCGTGAGGGAGAGTCAGGCAGTGGAGAGGAAGGGCATGGTGGGCTGAGCATGCTGTGGGCCAGGCCCTGCCTCCCATCCCCTGGCAGCCCTGTCGGGGAGGCGGCACATGACTCAGCCACACAGTTAGGAAGTGGGACTCAATCCCAGGCCTGCCTGACTCCAAATCCTGGTCTCATGGCCACAGGGCCATTGGTGCCCTTCCCCGGGGTCCTCCTCGCTGGGCAGAGCTTTTTTGTTTGACACCTAGTGTAGGCATCGCAGAGAAACCACCTGCCGCCGGCTCTGCCTGTGAAGAGGTCCCCGGGAGGGAGAGAGTTTGGGAGGGTTGCCAGGTGTATGCAGTTCCGTACCACCCCTCCCCGCACCGGGTGAGTTGGACATCTGCCTTTCCGTCTCCACCTATTTGGGCTCAGAGCAGGGACCCTGTAGCTGGTATTGCTCCCTGTGCCTAGCACAGTGCCTGGCCCAGGTGGGTGCCTGGTAAAGTGTTTTGAAGGAAGGGAGGGAGGGAGGAAAGGCAGTGAAGAAAGCAGGAGCGGAATCATGGGGCCTTTAGAGGCAGGCAGACCATGGTTTCAGCTCCGATCCCTCTACTTGCTTTTTGATATTGCTCAAGTTACTTAACCTCTCTGAGTCACCGTTTCCTTATTTGCAAAATGGGGCCAATGATGACCTCATAAGGTTGCTGGAAGTGAGCGTGTATGTAAAGCAACTGTCACAGTGCCTGGTGTCTAGTAGATGCTCGATTAATGGTCTCTCTCTCCCTCTTCCCCTACTTTTTCACCGTTTTCTGCTTCCACCATCTCTAGCTCCACCTTCCCTATCTCCATAGCACCAAGTTTACACTGCTTTCTGGGTAAAGCCCAAATTCCGTAACATATCCATGCTTTTCTGCTCCGTGGACCCACCTGCACTTCCTCGAATGTTCCGTGCCGCCTCCTCCCCTGGCCCTTTCCGCTTTCATAGTCCCCTGGGGTGGTAGTGGGTGGGTGGGAGATTGCCTGGGCCCCTCACCTGGGTCTCTCCCTCTTAGGACTAATGCCTTCAGGGAAGGGAATGAGTCTGGCTGCTCTTTGGCTCCTTGTCCTGCACAGGCCCTTGCTGGTGGCTGGGGCTCCGTGGGTATTTGCTGAGTAACTCTGGCAATGGGGGTGGAGGTGAGGGTGAGTAAGCCAGATGCTCAGTCCTGATGAGCCAAAGCGGGGCCTCCTCAGGCCATGAGAGGAGGGCAGGCCAGGCATTAGCAGGAGAGTAGAGAGCCCTCTAGCCAGGCCATCCCAGGGCAGCGTTTAGCTGGGCTCCAAGGGAAGGGCAGGAAATGGGCTTGAGGAGATAGAGATATTAGGGGAAATTTCTCTCAGGCAGAGAAAGCGGGGGCCAGGTGGGAAGGGGAGTGGTGGCCGAGCCCACAGGTAGACAGGCTCCTGAGCAGAGGGGTCCAGGGGCGGGTGGGGCAGGCGAGGCCCAAAGGACCTAGCGCTCTCCGGATAGAGGGAGTCATCAGTCACCACAGGGAGAGGAAGAGGCTGGGAAATGCCTGCTCTCCACGCATGCCTTTCAGATGAGAAGAGAGCGACAGGTATGGAAGGGGTCTCTGGGGCTGGGGGAGTGAGGAGCGGGGGAGACGGCGAGTCCAGCCTCCCCCATGCAATGGAAACAGAGGTATCTGAGTCCCCAGATGAGAAGGAGCGTGGCAAGGTGGTGACAGGGCTTAGTACTGGGAACTCAGACCTTGGAAACACCTCCTCCTGCCCAGTGAGAGGCTGGGCATCCAGGAGGGTGGGGAGGCATCCCAGCAGGCTCCAAGGCCAGGCCTGGGGGGGTGTCTTCTGCTTAGCCTGGTGGCGGTGCCAAGAGCAGGGAAGGTTGCTTAGAGGAGGCTCCTCTCTTCTCATGCCTCAAGGCTTTGTCTTGAGAGTTTCTGAACTGAATGAGCTACTTCTCCTTGTAGCCTCAGTATTGCTTTCTGTAGAATGGGTATGCTCACTGCCCCCTGAGATCCTGAGAGACCTGTAAGTTACTGTGGAATCCTTTAGGAACAGAGAATTTTCCATCTGCGATTCAACTCCTCCTTCCGCTCGCTCCTCCTGCAGTTGGGCCTCTGTTTCTAGGGAACGTGTATGGGTAGCTGACTCCAGCCGGCTTGCCAGCTCCCCATCCTGGCACAGGTGCTCTGAGGTCATGCCTCTTTCCACTGCTTCCCGTCACAGAGGGAGCGGTGTGTGTTGGAATGGGTCCCAAACTGGATTCTGGTCTGGATTCTGTCCTGATTCCTTGGGCATGTCACCATCCTTCTCTGGGCCTTACCCACCTCATCTGTTAACTGAGGCTGTTCCCAGAATTACCTGGGGAGTCAGAAAAAAGTGGAGGTACCCAGGCCCTACTTGTAGGGAATCCAGTAGGCCTGGAAGTGGGCCCAGACAGAGATATTTTTAAATGTGCCACAGGTGATTCTACAATGTTCTTCTGTTGAGAACCAATAGTCTGGATCAGTGCTTTTCAAATTTCAATATGCAAATTAATCAGCCGGGATCTCAGTAAAATTCCAGGAGATGTGGACCGAGGCCTAAGATTCTGTTTCACATGAGCTCCTGGTGCTGCTATTGCTGGTTCATGGTTACATTCTGAGTAGGAAGAGTCTAGGTGGACCCATGAAGTTCATTGGATTTCTCATTCATTCATTCATTCATTCATTCATTCATCAGACACTTAAGATTGGAGTAGTGAGGCTAGAGGGGGAACAGAGGCTCCCAGGGCTACAGAATCTGGATTTTATCTGGAGGGCATTGGTGTCAAGCAGAGAAGTGATAGGGTCAGATTTGCACTTAGACGTCTCCTGGGCATGACTCAGAGAATGACCAGCGGGGTCTGGACTGCTGCTGGGAGGTTGACATCAATCCTGATGGAAGAACACAGTGGTCTGGAGGGCGGTGGTGGTAGTGGAGATGGAGAGGGTGGAAAGATTATTCTTTTTTAAAAAAAATTAATAATCTATATTTTTTAGAGAAATTTTAAGAATTGAGTGGAAAGTACAGAGTGTTCCTACACATGCATAACCTCCCCCAGTGGAATAATTCTTAAGATTTTATGAGGGACAGTCAGGGAGGATTTGGTGATTGGCCAAAGGGGCAGTCGTGAAGGAAAAGGGAGAATGATACCCAGATCCCTGGTTTGGGCAACTGGTGTTGGCATCATTGATACAGAGACCAAGAGGAGGAATGGACTCGAGAAGACCATACATTCAGGGTGGGACACATTGAATGGGGGGCACTGATGGGATATCCATTGGAAGGTTTCCATCTCCGTGCCTGGACTCCAGCCACACAGGTGCCCTCTCTGTTCCACCAGGCGCTAACCTTCCTGGCTCGGGGCCTTTGCATCTGCTGTGTCCTCCCCCCGAGGGAGCCCCTCCCTGCCCAATGAGCAGATTTCAGGCTCAGTGTCGGCCCACAGGGCGGCCTTTCCCACTGCCCCTTTCTTCTCTCTCACAGCACCTTATAGTTTCCCTTCGCGCAATGGCTCGCAGTTTGTATTCACCGTATGTTTCTGTGGGCGATGACTTGGTTAATGTCAGTCCCTCCTCTGTAGCCTGTGAGCTCCACCAGGGCAGGGGCCGTGTCTTTCTCGTTCCCTTTTGTGTCCACAGAGCCGAGAACGGTGTTTGGGAGCAGCGCTGTGCTTGAGTGCTTGGTGGACACTTACTGATGGGACTGCGCTTAGGAGGCAGGTCTGGGCTGGCATGGTGCCCTGGGCATCGTCAGTGGGCAGATGGTGATTATAGCCTGGGGGCTGGATGGGTCCCTGGGAGAGCAGCAGGCCCCGGTTATGGCTAAGGAAACTGAGGGTCAGAGAGGTTACGCCCGAGGTCAGCCAGCCAGTGTGAAGTCGGGATCAGTATCCAGAGGGAGCTGGCCCCCACCTTGAGGCGTCAAGAAGCCAGGCCGGAGGAGCTGGTCTGAGGCTGGGTTGGGGAGCTCAGTGTCAGCCGAGCAACTGAGGTTCCTGGAAGCCAGCGTTGAGCCAGGAACCCAGGAGCCAGGCCCGGAGCGTGCCAAACTCGAAGGAGTAACCCATCCCAAGTCAACCTGGAGGTCAAACGCTGGGCCAGAATTCCAATAGCTGCTCCCTTTCTCCGAGGCCTTTCAAGTTCACAGAGCACTTTCCTGTCCTTTCTCAGACATGATTCCCTTAGCTCTCTGGGACAAGGGGGCAAGAGGCATCCTACCCCATTTTTTTTGTAGAAAAAAACCAGAAGTGATAGCTGGCGTCCACACAGCTAGCAAATAATAGAGTGAGGGTTCCAGCCCAGGCCTCCTGGCTTTATGGCCAGTGCTCTTTCTGTAAAATCCTAGCTGTGTCAGAGCCACTCCCAGATGGAGGTAAACCCCAGCTCACACCTTCCCGTGCCCTCCCCTCCCCCACCTCATTCAGGAAGTGGTTTTTGAGGGCACATGTGGAGCTGGAATGCGTAGTGGATGTGATGAGTCATCTCAGTGAGAGCTGCAGGTTGACTCTGGGGTCAGCAGACCTGGCTCCACATTGACTAGCTGTGTGACATGGGGCAAGTCAGTCCCAGCCGCTCACTGCCATCCCCAGCTGCGTTAGCTGGCGGGGATCGGGGGCTAGAAGCCAGAGCTGGTGTGAGCAAGAGCTCTGGTGTCACCCCTGCCAGCCTGCCTCGGACAGAATTAACCCTGGTCCAGCCACGCCAAGGCAGTGATGGGTGGGGGTGAGGGACTCCCCGTAGGAGAGGGGCAGCTGCACCGAGGACTCGGGACTCAAGGCCATGGGCCAGCGGACTGGTCTCTCTGGCTGGGTTGTTGTCACCCCAGTCAGTTGCAACAGCTGCCTAGCTGGGTGTCCCCGCTGCCTGCACTTTCTCCATCAGAGCACTCACCACGCTTGACAAGAACAATTGTCCAACCTTTTGTTTTTTTAGGAAAGGATTGTGTCCGACTTGTCCTCGCCTGTGCCCCAGGGCCTCACTCTGTGCCTGGAGAATGAATGAATGAATGAATGAATGCATGCATGCATGCACGTTGTCCCAGTCCCCCCCACCCCCTGCCCTGCTCATCCTGCCCAGAGCACTTTCCGTGTAGGACGCCTCTGCATGTGTCAGTTCTTTGCTCACAGGACAGTCCCATGGCTGGCACCTATCTATTCTGTGACATGTTCTCATCTTTATCTCCTCTCCTTTCCTAATTCTCTCACGTGCCACCCCTCCCCCCAGAGTTCTGAGGTTTCCGGTATTTGCTCCAGAGGCTCTGTATTTGCCTCCTCACAAGGCGCCCCCATCCCAGCTCTCCAAAGAACACTGGCCTGACCAAACCTGCCTGGTGGCCCATCAGGAGCACAGGACAGAACCAGTGAGCTCTGGCCCTTGGTTGCAAGTATCTGCCTGTGGGGGATGAGCCTAAGTTTGGTAGTGCTCAGCCTGCTCCCCCTTCTAGACCCCGGAGGGTCCCAAACAACTTGTGTGTAAGGGTCTAAGGAAGCAGGGAGAGACCCTCTGCCAGGAGACATGACTGAATCAGTCTCCGGTTTCTGAGGTCATTTTCTGAGCTCAGTTCCCCATCCTTAGACGGATAATCGCCACCATTTCATCAAATGCTTCTCCTGGGCCAGGCCTGAGGGACCACTCTTGTGATCCGGGATGATATCACGGCTCTGTGTCTCTCGGAGGCTGGGGGGCTTGGCCAGAGTGGCACAGCTGGAAAGTGACCCCACAGGGATCAAAACCAAAGTCTGACTCTGGCATCTGAGCACCAAAATGCTGGGCACTCTGAGGGCCTTCCGTCCTCGGTGGCTTCTCAGCTGCCCGGGCAGGGCACCCCGGGGACGGAGGCACTTGTCCTCTGGCCTTTGTTTGGTTTGGCCTCGGTTTAGGGCAAGATTGGCAGAGGCAGGCTGACTTGCATTTCTGGTTTTGGGTCTGTGGCTGCACTTTCCTGAGGGGTGGGCAGGCTCAGGCAGGCTGCAGGCACCCCTGGGCCTCACCCCCACCCCCACCCCACCCTCCAGGAAAGGGGGAATGCAAATGAGGCTGCTCCTTTCTGGGGGGGGGGGGCACTCAGGTGCCTGGCCCAAGGGCATCATTGCTGCTTCCTTCCACGGTCCTCCCAGGTGGGGCTGAGCTGAGCCTGTGTGGATCATCAGGGAGCTGGCTTTGGGCAGTTTGTTTTTCTTGGTGGAGACCGCTCCCTGGTGGGTGGGGCGATGGGCGGGGATCCGGGCTGCCCTGGGGACTGAGATCTGAAGGAGGCTTGGGGAGAAGGAGCCGGAGGCCTGAGGCTCTAACCCTGGCCCTGATTGGTGCCTTTGGGCAAGTCCCTAGGTGACTGTCCAGGCTGGGCTCAGTCTTCCTGTCCGTTCAGCTGAGGCTTCCTCTGTCCGCCTGGGAGCAGCCCTGTTTCCAGGTGAGATTTCTGCACTGGGGGACCTGGCATCACAACCACTGACTTTGATTTCGGGGTGTTGGGTTGGCTCCCAGGGGCCCCTGGGAAAGGCATGATGCTGTTTGAGGTCTGTGATCGCAGCATTTCCCTCTCGATCTATTTTTAGTCACCATGCCTACCCAGCACCATAATCCCACTGAGAGCTTTAACTTTCCATAGTATGTTCTCCTGGCTGTTACTTGGGCGTGTGGGATGTCCCATGGAGGCCCGAGGATTTAGTGACTGACTCTACCTGACCCCACAGTGTGAGTCTAGGTTGGCCCCTGCCCTCTCGGGGCCTCAGCTTCCCTCCCTGTGCAAGGGGGATTTGGGATTGCTCATCTTTCAGGGTCTGAGGCTGCGAGGCCTGAGTGTCATCTCCGGGGAGTGTTATCTCCCAGATTCAGGCAGGATTTCCAGGGCAAAGAGTCCATGGGGTGCGTGGGCACCTGTCTTTGGCTTTGCCTGGGGACCATCCTCCAGTCCTCTGAGGCCTCCCCTCCCTTTCGCAGCCACCATCTCTGCGGGGGTTGGGCACTTTCAATTTCCTGCTCCCGGGCAGAGGTTCTTACCCACACTGTGCTTTCACATCCCCTCTGGTGCTCCCAGACCCCCGTCTGACCCCTGACACACACGCAGCACCTGGCTGGCCACTTACTCCCAGAGGCGAGGTCTGGCTGGGGCTTCACCGTCGCAGACTCCTGAGGGCTAACGGGTTTTCTCAGCCTCTGGTGCAGCCTTTTAGTCTCTGGGTGGCTGTGCAGTAAGTCACTCACTGCTCCTTGGCTCAGCTTTCGCATCTGTCAAATGGACATTAAGGGTCTCTGTCGCAAGGACTCTGAACTGTGTTGTAGGGGTGTGTGTGTGTGTGTGTGTGTGTGTGTGTGTGTGTGTGTGTGTACGTATGCACACATTCTCATGCAGCTGTACAGTTTCTGTGTAGGTGTGGTGCCTTTCTTCTTCATTAGTACTAGTTGGTTATGGCCTCTTCATGGACAAAAACTGGGCTCTACATAGTTCTAGCCACAGCATTCCAAGTCCTGGACTCTGATGAGCCCAGGCCCGAGTCCCGCTTCCCCCGTGACTGCAGCACTGTGGACACTCCCCACCTCTGCGCCCCAGTCTTCATGCCAGACAGCTGCATTCAGACTTCCTCCAGGGCACTCTCTTCCCCTTGGCAAATGAAATCTACAGGAACCCAGCAAAAACGCCGAGGGTCCTAGGGGTTGTGGGCAAGGCAGCAAATGCTTTCTCTTCTGTGTGGGGAACTCCTGAGGTTCCTCCAAGCTCAGTTTAAAAGTCCCTGGGTGCTCCCTCAGTGAGGGTCCATGTGCCCGTGACATCTGGTTAGTCCATGTGTCGGCAATATTTTGAAGTTCTTGTTTCATTCCATTTAGTATTAAACAGCTACTTTAAAAAAGACACTTAAACATTGAGAGTAAGTTATTTTTTTGTTGACAGTATTACAGATGTCTCTCTTGGCCCCCCTCCACCTAGACCCTGCCCCACTGCAGGCCTTCACCATGTTATTGTCTGTGCCCATGGACTGTGCATATGTGCTTATAAATTCTTTGATTAATCCCGTCCAGTCCTCCCACCCCCTTCCCCTCTGAGAACTGTAAGTCTGTTCTATACATCCATGTCTCTGGTCCTATTTTGTGCTTCAGTTTATTTTGTCCATTAGATTCCACATATAAGTGAGATCATGTGATATTTCTCTTTCTCTGACTGGCTTTCTTCACGAGCATAATAATTTCCAGGTCCATCCGTGCTGCCTCAAAGGGTAAGAGACCCTTCTTTTTTACTGCTGCATAGTATTCCATTGTGTAAATGCACCACAGCTCTTTTATCCATTCATCTACTGATGAGCACTTGGGCTGTTTCCTGATCTTAGCTATTGTAAATAACACTGCTATGAACATAGGGGTGCGTATGTTCTTTCTGATGGGTGTTTTGGGATTCTTAGGACATATTCCCAGAAGTGGGATCGCTGGGTCAAATGGAGCTCCATATTTAATTTTTTGAGGAAACTCCATACTGTTTTCCACAGTGGCTGCACCAGTCTGCATTTCCACCAGCACTTGTAGATTGATTTACTAGAGGCCCAGTGCACGAATTCGTGCACCAGTGGGGTCCCTCAGCCTGGCCTGCGGGATTGGGCCAAAACCGCTCTCTGACATCCCCTGAGGGGTCCCAGATTGTGAGAGGACCAGGCCGGGCTGAGGGACCCCACCGGTGCATGATTGGGACCAGGGAGGGACATGGGAGGGCTCCAAGGCGTGACTGGCACATCTCGCTGTGCCCCGATCTGCTGGATCCCAGCAGCAAGCTCACCTACCGGTTGGAGCATCTACACCCTGGTGGTCAGTGCACGTCATAGCGAGCAGTTGAGTGGCCTTAGCATATCATTAGCATATTATGCTTTGATTGGTTGAATGGCCAAGTGGATGACTGGACACTTAGCTTATTTGGCTTTTATTATATAGGATTGATGGTAGCCATTCTGGCAGGGGTGAGTGATATCTCATTGTAGTTTTAATTTGCATCTCTTTGATGATTAGTCATGTTGAGCATTTTCTCATGTCAGTTGGCCATCTGTATGTCCTCTTTGAAGAAGTGTCTATTCAGTTCCTTTGCCCAGGATTTAATTGAATTATTTGTCTCCCTGGTGTTGAGTTGTATAAGTTCTTTATATATTTTGGAAATTAACCCCTTATCAGGTGTATCATTAGTGAATATGTTTTCCCATACAGTGGGTTGTCTTTTCATTTTGTTGAGAGCAAGTTCTTATTTGAACAATTCATTAGGCTTTTAAAAAAAACTTTGGTTCAGATAGAAGGTACCCTTTGGCTGGGTCCAGGATTCTCCCACTTAGTGACTGCTGTGGCTTGGGGCTTGGTTTGGTTCTAGTCCATGAACGCAGAGAGAGCCTGGCTTCCCCTTTACTCATAGAGGTGACTTACCCACAGCGGGACTTGCCTGAGAGGGCCACTGGGAAGATTGCATAAGGGGTTTAATCTGGCAGAGCCCCTGGCACACAATAGGAGCCAGATCATGGTGGTTACCTCTCCTCCCCTCATGTTTTTGATGGTGCGGTAGTTTTGAGCAAGGAGTTAAGGCTGGGACCAAGGGGCTTTTTGGTTTCCATCTGGTGCTTCGGCTTTCAGACTGTGGGGTGCAGGGTGCGGGTGTGGGGTTCAGGCCACTGCCTGATTTTGTTTCAGCCTCTGTGTGCACAGTACCTGGCACCGTGTAACTGCCTCTTCTGAACCTTTATTGTTTTCTCTTTGTTTCCCAGATGTTTGAGTCGGAGGTGGATGAGAAAAGGGAGATGCCCTTGGAGGAAGGGAAGGGGCCAGGTGCCGACGACCCCCCGCCCAGCAAGGACCCCTCTCCTGGACAGGAGCCTCTTCTGGGACAAGACCTTCCACTCAATAAGGACTCTTCTTCTGGCCAGGAACCATCTCCTGGCCAAGAATCCCTATCGAGCAAAGACTCAGCTTCCTGCAAGGAACCCCCACCACGCCAGGAACCCCCACCAACCAAGGACTCCCCACCATGCCAGGAACCCCCTGCAGCCCAGGCCCTCCCTCCCTGCCAAGACCTTCCTGCTAAGCAAGAGCCCTCTCCCAGCCAAGACCCTCTACTCAGCCAAGACCTCCCTACCATCCAGGACCCTCCTGCTCAGGACCTTTCGCCATGTCAAGACCTACCCCCCAGCCAGGCCCCGGAACCAGCTGAGGCCCTTGCTGAGACCACGGGCGCTGGGGACCCTCCAGCAGCCACCGGGGGCCTGCCTGTGGCCTCCAGGCCAGCCTTTGTGATTCCTGAGGTCCGGCTGGATAGTGCCTACAGCCAGGAGGCAGAGGCAGAGGGCGGCAGCTCCGGGGATGAGGAGGATGCAGAAGAGGCAGAGGAGGGGGATGAGGGGGAGGAAGATGAGGATGAGGACACAAGTGATGACAACTACGGAGAGCACAGCGAGGCCAAGCGCAGCAGCATGATAGAGACCGGCCAGGGTGCCGAGGGCGGCTTCTCGCTGCGAGTGCAGAACTCGCTGCGGCGCCGGACGCACAGTGAGGGCAGCCTCCTGCAGGAGACCCGCGGGCCCTGCTTCTCCTCCGACACCACCTTGAACTGCTCTGACGGAGAGGGCACTACCTCTTCCTGGGCCATACCTTCGCCCCGCACCCTCAAGAAGGAACTGGGCCGCAACGGTGGCTCCATGCACCATCTTTCCCTCTTTTTCACGGGACACAGGAAGGTAAGGAGGCCAAGGGGGGAGGGGGGGGGATGTGGGTCCATGAGATGGTGGGGTGGGGTCCAGGAGCTGCAGGGAAGGAGCAATCACTTTATCCCACGCCCACCAGGACCTTCCTGCTAAGCCTTCCGATGAATTCTTCCAATGAGCCTTATACCCATTTGACAGAGAACAAAACTGAGACCCAAGAGACCAGAAGGCAGAACCTGGACTTAAACCCATGGCTTTATGACTCCAGATATTGTGTTCTTACAGCTCCGTTGTACGGGGGACCCCCGCAGAAAGTAGAGCAGATGCAGCCTAGCCCAGGACATTGTGTATTTGGATCTTAAAGACCCAAGACAGCAGCTAGAGAAACAGTTACATTTAGACGTGGCCCGGGCCTAGCCAGATTAGAAATCCATCAGCCAAAAACAACGACAGCACATATTTTACTCTGCGCTGGCATTATTCTACGTAATTTACATTACCTCATTAATTCTCACAATAGCCCTGTGAAGTGGATACGATTATTGTTTCCACAGAAGAGGAAACTGAGGCACTGAGCTTGTCTCACTTACACCGGGTTTTTAAATATCAGAACCAGAATGAGCATCTGCCTTCAGGGCTGGAGCTCTTCACCACCATGCTGCTTGCCTCCTGCAAATATTTATAAGTCGAGGAATACGTGTGTGTTGATGTCATGCTGTGTGCCAGGCTCTGGTCTCTGGGCCCCGGCTGGGCCCCAGCAGTGTGTGAGGCTGCCCTCAGCCTGGGCGGGGGGAGCTCTCTGTGTGGGCCAGGAAGGTGTCCTACCCGTGAATGACTGCGCCATGTCCCTGAAGCCCATTAGCCAGCTTGCGTCTGGGTTCTGTCTCTTACTGTGGTGCCTCGGGTGAGTCACTCAGCTCCTCTGGGCCTCAGTGTCCTCTGAGGAGCGGAGGTGAATGGCACTCACGTCCCAGGGTGGTTGAGGATAAACCGGAAGAGCCTGGGACCTGATGGCATTCGTGCAGACGCTAAGCGGATGCTGAGGTGCTAACAGCCAGCGCAGTGCAAGGTGTTGTTGTGACGGCTGTTGTGAGGCTAGGCGGGTGGGGGTGGTCGGTGTCCACAGAGGACAGCTGACCCTCAGAGACCTGGGAGCTCAGGGAGGAGAGACCGCAGGGCCCAGGGCCATCAGGGAAGGCTTCAGAAGTCTTCTCGCCCCCTCCTGTCTCAGCTTCCCTCAGCTGAGCCTGGTGACTTGCGCAGGTTTGGAATAAGCAGAGGGGCTGGGGCAGGCATTCTGTGGAAGCAGACATGGCCTGGACGAAAATGGCCACAGAAGCCAGTCTGGCTAGAGCAGGGGATTCCTGAACTGCAGGGATGGCGGCAGGTGCGTGGCACCTTGGGAGGAAAGGGGTCGGGCTGGCAAAGCAGGCTGGGGCCCTCGAGAACGGGACCTTAAACCTTGGGTCCAGGATGGGAACGAACTCCCAAAGGCATTGGGGTTGGATCTCAGTTTCCTCATCTGTCAACACACGTGGTTCTCAAACTTGGAAGTGCTTCCAATTCACCAGGAGGAGGCGATGAGGAGACAGGGTTCTAAGCCCCCAACCCCAGACTTCTGGAATCAGGATTTCCACGGGGGGATGCTCAGACCCTGCATTATAGACAAGCCCCCCCACCCCCTCAGGGATCGTGATGTTCCTGGTAGTTTGAGTGTCATGGTCTTAGGCCATTTCTTGCTGCAGCTGCTACAGGAGAGAGTCCAGACCTCTGTCCGACGGAGGTGAGGCCGGAGCTGACGCAGCGAGGCCTGGACGCTCTTCTCTGGAGGACAGCCCGGGTCCACCATCTGCCTTGAGCCTCTCAATCCTGAGTCCCCTTCCAGACCCATCCAAGTTCTCTTCCCTCCCCGCTTGCCCCAAGGGAAATACAGATAATATCGATAAATTCACACACATTCATGCATGCACTTCTAGTTCCCCAAATTAGCTGACCTCAGCTCCTATTTTGGGATCGATGCTTCCGCCTGGGAGTCCAGCAAGCCTGGACCAGCGCTCTCAGCTTCCTCCTTTGGGTGCCCAGGGTTCCCGCTGGCCTCCTTTCCCCTCCTCCCCCACCCTCCTTTGGTCTGCTGCTTCCTTTCTTGGGCTTGAGGGACTGAGCTGGCAGGGCCTCGGAGGCCGCCCCAGCCCGTGGTAGCTACCCCTTCTGTGTGGCTTCTGCTTGCCGGGCCCTGAGTCCACCATCATTTATATCCTGTTCCCTCCAGCCGGCCGGCTTTAGTAAGAAACCTACCCTTGTTGAGGGGAAGTAAGGTCTAGGCTGGACGAGCACCCTGGTCTCCCTCCATCCCTTACTGGCAGTGGGCGTTGGGCAAGTCCCTGTCCCTCTGAGCCTCAGTTTCCTCATCAGTGAAATGGGTATGGTAATAACACCTCCTTTGAAGGGTTGCCAAGAAGATTAAATAGCCCAACTCCGGTAAAGTGCTAAGGGCAGGGCTGCCACTCAGCACCTGGTGGGTGCTCCAGACATGGGAATCGTGTTGACAAGGACGAGGAGGCAGATAAGCAGCAAGCGGAGCAGCAGGTACCCCAACATTCCCCCTGTGCCTCCGGCTCCCTTCCTAGCGTTCACAGCACTGCTTCAAGGAGGGCCCAGCTGTACACATCTTGCTGCGGGGAGCCTGAGGCCAAGGGAGAAATGTTTTGTCCCAGACCACACAGCGCGTGCAGCTGGACAGTGGCCTCACCCTTGTCCCGTCCTCTCTGGCCCCAGCCCAGACCCTGCGCACCTCATGCTGGTGAGGGGCAGGGGGAGGGGGCTGGCAGCGGGGGAGGCAGTGCTTTCCCAGGACTTCCATCTCCCCGGCTCAGGCCTGGCTTTCCTGGGAGGAGTGGGGTGAAGTCTTCAGGCTAAGGAATCAGACAGACCCTGTTCAAGCCTCAGCCCTGCCTCCTCCTGCCTGGTCCTGAGACCTTGGCCAGGTGACGCCTTTCTCTGAGCTTTTGTCTTCTCTTATAAACTGGGAAGACTTGCGTCTGCTCAGAGTTGTCCAGGGATTCAAGGTTGCAGTACGTAGGTGCTCTGTGCCCGTGGCACTGACCCTGGGGTGACGTGAGACCTAGGAGCCCCGGACAGAGCTGGCACGGCCTCAGGCTGGTCAGTGTGCTCTGTGTGGCTAAGCGGAGGCTGCCTAGAGCACCAAGCTGCCTGTCGCAGGGTGACAGGCCCTACGTGGACCCTCCCCGCTCCTGTCGTTCTGCCCTCTCGTGCACCGATTTCTACTGTGAGTGCGAGTGTCCGATCAGACAGACCGGACGTGGTCTGCCGGCTGTGGTCACCTTACTGATGGGCCTGCTGAGGTCCAGAGAGGAGACCCCACACCGTTATCCCGTGAGTCCTGCCTGGGCCTGCCTCCTGGTGCTGAGCTGCGCTGTCTCACAGTGCCCTCTGCTGCCAGACCGCGCTCTGCCGGCTGCTCCCCGGAGGCCAGGCTGGACAGATCCACAGGCCCGTGCCTGCCCTTTTCCTGGGAGCCAGCGAAGCCCCAAGCTACCTGTGTCTGGGCGCAGGACGCTGCCATTGAACTGCACCACAGTCTGGCCTGGCCAGGCCAGAGTCACAGGTCGTTCTTTGACAGCGAGGAGGCGGGGCAGGGCCCCTCCCTGGCCATGCTACCTTGTCCCTCCTCCTGCAGGGCACTGGCATGTGCAGAGGTTATCAGTGGGGGGGGGGGGGGGGGGCGCTCGCCCTGCCGCACTAAGCCTTTAGGTTGCGGGTCAGACAAGAGGGCTCCTAGGATGTCTTCCAGATCCGAGAGGTGATAACACCTTCCAGCCTCCTATTTAAGAAAAGCCTAAGAGAAATGATTTCCTGTGTCTAAACAAATAAGTGTAGAGTTTAGATCTAGTGTTTCCACAGGGTTCCATGGGGCCTGCCAGGCTGGGAAACCCTGTGAGGCCCTGCTCACAGGAGCGCCCTCAGTCCTGGGGGGTGGGGTGCTCTGGAACTGGGCCCAAAACTCTCTGCTACTTACCAGCTCTGAGAGCCCATGCAGGTAACGGAACTGCTCTGGGCCTCAGTTTTCCCACCTGCAAACTGGGAGCAATAAGCAAATAGTTCTTAGAACTGTTGCAAAGATTAAATTGGGGAAAGGTAGTCACCGCCTGTGTGTGCACGTACACACACGTCTTTGCAGCCTTGATGGGCAGCGCTCTCAGGAAGGAGGCCGCATTTCCCCTGAGTCTTTCACGGAAAACATTCCAGATGTGCTCACATTGGAATAGCACTTTCGCTCGGTGCCTGGCACATCGTGAGCGCTCAGCAAGTAACAACAGTAACGACAGTGGCTAATAGTTACTGAGCACATCACGGGCAGACACTGTGCTCTGCACTTCTTACGGGCTAACATTAACCCTTATAATAAGAGGTGGGTCCAGTGATCCTCCTCCTCCTACAGGTAAAGAAACCAAGGCCCAGAAAAGGACGTAGCTCGCCTGAGGCCTGTTAGCCGATAAACGACGGAGCTGGAATTCAAATCCAGGCAGTTTAGCATCTTTACTGCTATGATGATAGTTCTAATTACAATAAAAAGTATAATTATTATTCCAAGAGGCAGTGAGCTCTCAGTCCCTGGAGATGGCCGGGTGGGGCTGGGCAGGCCCCAGGGAGTCCTGCCTGGAGTGAAGGGAGATGGTTCTGGGCTCAGTCCACCTCCGTTAGCCATTCTTCAGGGAGGATCACGTAGCTTAGAGATGGCGGGGAGCAGAAGGGAAGGAGAGGCCCTCTGTGTGCTGGGCTCTGGGCAGGCCTGGCTGCAGTTCCCGTAGAACGGAACCTTGGGAACTACTCTGGCTGCAAATGAGAATCCTAACTTTTCATCTTAGTTTCTTCGCTTTCTGTCCCCCACCCCTTGGTGCCTGGGGGGGGCCGACTCCCAGGGCCAGAGCTGCCCGGCCCCTCTGTCAGGGGGGTTGGCTTGGCTGGTCCCTGCTGAAGATGACCCCTCTCCCGAAGATGACCCCCTCCCAGCAGTGGCAGGAAGAGCCCATTTCCCAGCGGTGCAGAGGCTGGGGCTGGCGGGCGGGCGGGTGGGAGTGGTCCCCAGCCCATTGTGTGGTGCTGATAAAGTGCGGAAGCTGAGGTTAGAATGGGAGGAAGCACAGCGCCTGGGCCCTTTCCCACGGGTGGGGGCTTCGGGCACTGCCTCGCCAGGCCGGCGTGACCGCAGCTTGTATATTCAATGGGTGACAGTAGTAGCACTCACTGGGCAATGAACACAGCAGCCTCTGGGTCGTGAGGACACACTGTGTGCCAGGGTTGGGCCATGCGGGCCCAGACTTTTTCCTAGGGAATCTTCCAACAGTGGGGGGTGTGGTCAGCCTCATGCCTTACGTTAGAACTGAAGAAGCCAAAGCTGAGAGGCTGGGAGACTTCTCCAAAGCCAGCGGAAAGAAGATCCATACCCAGGCCTGGCTGCAAACCGAGCTCTGGAATCCCTCGTCACAGACAGGCGTGTGCCTGTGTGTGCACGTACACACTCGTGTTTACAGCCTTGGTGGGGCAGCGTTCTCAGGAAGGAGGCGGCATTTCCCCTGAGTCTTTCACTGAAAACATTCAAAACGTGCTCCGTCCTCGCCTTTGCGTAGCAGCATCCTCTGGCGGAGAAACACATGGTTTGCATTCGGATAGACCTAGGGTCCTGCTGCCAGTTAAATGCTGGGTTTCCCTGGCCAAGTGGCTTACCTTCTCTGAGCCTGTTT
This sequence comes from Myotis daubentonii, assembly GCF_963259705.1. Taxonomy (NCBI): domain Eukaryota; kingdom Metazoa; phylum Chordata; class Mammalia; order Chiroptera; family Vespertilionidae; genus Myotis; species Myotis daubentonii. The sequence continues at coordinate 72,768,587 of NC_081850.1, read as the reverse complement.
ACTTTGTGGACTTTCTTTAAAGATGAATGAGATAGTATCTGAATAATGCCCATCCCAAGGTCTGGCCTGTAGTGCAAGCTCCATAAAAGATGCTATACTTCATCTGTCCTTCACCTGTCCATCCGTAGGTCTATCCATGCATGCATCCATCTGTCCGTCCGTCCATCCACGGGTGCGTGCTTTACTGAGGCTAGTAGCTCCTCCTGCTGGATATCTCTGGATTATTTCTCTTTCCAGAATTGACACAGTATTTTAAGGCGTAGCCCGTCTCTATTTTACAAGTGAGGAAACTGAGACCCAGGGTGGGGCTTATGAGAAATCAGAGCTGAGAGCCACACCTGGAGGCCTTCTATCTTGTCTGGGGACATAGTGTCTATGCCCATCCCTCTCTGAGCGCTAGCTCCTCTGCTGTCTCAGAGCATTTCCTGGGCTCCTGCTCTGGGTGGCACAGTTTGGGCTCTGGTTTCCCCTGGAGAAGGATAGGCAAGCACAGGCAGGGAGACAGAGGGAGGCCCCAGTAGAGATGGTGTGAGTCTGGAGTGGTCTGGAGGAGTGATGGACTAGGGCAGTGGTTGGCAAACTGCGGCTCGGCAAACCGCGGCTCGCGAGCCACATGCGGCTCTTTGGCCCCTGGAGTGTGGCTCTTCCACAAAATACTGACTTCTGCGCATGGGCCAAGAAGTTTCAATCGCACTGTACATGCATGTCCGCACATGGTATTTTGTGGAAGAGCCACACTCAAGGGGCCAAAGAGCTGCATGTGGCTCGCAAAGCCATGGTTTGCCAACCACGGGACTAGGGGGAGGTGAAGACTGGGAGAAGAGGAGAGGGCATTCCAGGAAGAGGGCACAGCACAGGCAAAGGCAAGGAGATGGGGGTGGAATGGGTGGAATCTGTGGGCTGAAGTGGAGCCTCGGAGATAAAGTTGCAGGCCTTGAATCAAGCAGCAGGCACCTCAAGATGCATCTTTCCCAGTCTGCTTTCCCTCTCTCTCCATTCATTCATTCATTCATTCATTCATTCTACACATATTTATTAGATACTGTGCACTAGGTCTGGGGAAGATTCCCCAGACAGGTACAGTCAGACAGCAGCCTTGCTCAGGGGAACTCACAGTCCAGTGGAGAACATAGATTTGGAACAAGCCATTTTGGGTGTAGTGGGGTCCTCAAAGGGGGTAAAGGAGGCACAACCTTGATCTAGGGGTCAGGGAGGGCCTCCCAGGTGAGGAGGCATTTAAGCACCTTTCCGAGGTCAAGGTCTTTCCAGAGACTGGGTCTTAGGAGGAGAAGGCATCCCCCATGGAAGGAATAGCATGGGCGAAGGCCCACAGTAAGGGGCGAGACAGTGAGGACATTCTGTGTGGTTGGGGGCAGGTCAGGGAGGTTGCCGGAGCAGGAGTCAGGCTGGGGAGATCACTAAGGAGTGGTAATGGATGTTAAAATGGAACTTTCTGCCCGGACCCTACGATGATAGACCCTGCACGTCATGTTATGGAGGTTGGATATTTTCCCGAGGGTACTAGGGAGCCATAGTTTGAAGGCAAGAGAGGCATAATAATTCACTTTACACACTACTGAGCAGTCCCAGGTATCTTCAAATGGCAGAATCCTGAGTTAGTCATTATGATTTCAATTTTGAAATTAAGGAATAGAGGCTCAGAGAAGGACAGCAATTGGCCCAGTCACACAGCAAAACCCCTGCTGAAGTGCTGCTCCCCAGCCGGCCCTACTGCCTGCAGTGACGTCTCTGCCCTCTTCTCAGCAAGCCAGGTCCTAAGTGCACTAGGAGGAGCCCCTTGGGGGGAGGCTCGGCCAAGCCAGCTGTGTTCCGTGGACAGTGGGGTCTCGCTTCCTCGCCTGTTCTGTGAGGAGTGGGGACTTTGGAGGGGATTAGAGGGAGCGATTTTGCAGGAGCTGTTGGATGCCCGAGTCTCTCTTTGCTCAGGCAGCAGCCTCTGGATTACAACATTATCTGTCTTTTCTCCGCAGATGAGTGGGCCCGACACGGTTGGGGACAATGACGAAAGCTCCCGGAAGAGAAAGAGCAAAAACCTGTATGTTGGAAAGATCTATGGCCCTTACCCTTGCACCCCTCTTCCTCCTCCAGGGGTACAGGTGGGGAGAAGGGGCTGCACCCAGTCCTGCCCCAGACAGACACAGGGAACAGCAGAACCTTGGGACTTAGCAGTGGCCCCAGGGCGGGGTCACCAGGGTTCTGAGCTTCTGGCACTGCCCTCAGCATCCATGTAGTGTCAGGCAAGGTGCTGATTCAGTACCTGGAAGCCACCGGGAACCAAGCAGAGGCAGCCAGCCAGGCTGCCATTGCCCTGCCCCAACCTTTGAAACAAGTAGTGGCTGAGAGACCTCAACGAGTTCTTTGCTGCCTCTGAGAAAGGGCTGAACAGACAGTGGGTAAGGTTCCCCTTTCTCCTCTTGGCTCTTGAATAATAACAGTCTCGGACATTGCCAGGAGGGGGCGCTGCTGGCTCAGCTAGGGAATCCCATATTCCCCAAGCCTTTCCGGGGCCATGCTCAGGATCCCTTACGCTTTTGTTTGGGGGTTTGTTAGAAGTGTCAGTTAACAGAGGTGTGGAGAGTCTCCTGGGGTCTCCTTTGCCCCAGGCCGAGACCCTGGAGACTGCAGAGAAGGACAGGGCGGGAGGTAAAGGGACACATGGTGGCACCGGGAGGGGACCTCTTCTCCAGTCCTGGAGTGCCCATCATTATGCACAAATTGGGCTTGGGGAGGAGAACAGGGATCTTTCCCAGATGCCTCCTGCAACCTTCCCTTGCCTCGACCTTAGCTGGGCTCCACTGCGGTAGAAACGGTCTCTCCCCAGCGCCCCTGCCCGCTCCAGTTTCCTGCAGCAGCTGCAGGCTTCTCTCTGCTGTTCCCTGCGGGCTCTGAGCCAGCAAGGAGCCCCTAAAGGTTGGGCCTCAGACAAGCTCCCGCGCCCCCCCCCCCCTTCTGTGTACCCATCTGCACAGTGGGCCTGGAGCAGGGGTTCTCAGCACCAGGCTCAGGAAGCTGTGATCTCTCACTCCCAGCCACTCCAGGGCTCTCTGAGGGCCCAGTCCTCACCCAGAGGGCTGCCAATCCCTGGACTCCTTGGCCTTATCTCATTGGCTTGGAACCTTCTAGAGCAGGGTCCCCATCCCTGGGCAGCTGCCCCGGACCCTCAGGTAGGCATATGGGCCTCAGCTCCCCAGCCGAAGCAGTTTTGCCCCTGGCACTCACTGTGTTAAAGCCTTCTGTGCATCTTATCCTGGCCTTGAAACAACCCCAGCAGATGTTAAGTACCTTTGTCATCCCTATTTAACTGATGAGAAAATGTGACATTCAGAGAGGTTAGGTAACTTGACAAAAGGCGCACAGTTGGTTACTGCTGGAGCTGGGATTCGAACCCTGGGCTGTCTGGCTTCAGATTCTCACTCTTAACCTCCACCGGGTACCACTCCCCTCAATTATAAGGGTGTCCTGTAGGTCGTAGTGCCTTTGGAGTTTGGATAAGTTCAGAAGTATAAATGCTACAGACTTATAAAAAAACATTTAAAGTTGAGTTTTTTACATTTCTTTTGCACATATTTAGCTTCCTGATTTAGATCATACCTTTTAAAGGTTTGCTTTCAGTCACCATTTCTCATCTTTAATCAGAAAGATGGAGATAAAAAGTCAAAACAAAAACACTCAAAAATGTTTTAAAGACTAAGTAATTGCACTTTCAAAAAGATGTTTTGGAAAGTTTATAGGACTTGTTCTTCTGAAGTTATTTAAGCTTAAAACTAAGACATTTGGCGCATCCTGCATGTTTGTGGATGGGGGTATCCAAAGCCAGTGGCTGAGGTTGGGAGCTATTCTCTGGGGGGTGCCCAGGGTAGGGGGGTCTAGAGAAAAGGGGGGGGGCGGGCGAATAGGAGCATGAGACATTTAACCCTTTGCTGCTAGCAGCTCCGCCCAGGGCTGAAATCTGCAGCCATAAGGGGAGCGGCAAAGCTAAAAATAGTTCTTGGCTAAAAATAGGCAGTCCTGCCACCCTGGTGTGCACAGGCTCTCCCTCCTCCCCTCTTCCCTCCGGGCAATTTGCTGACTTCTCCTCACCACCCCCCCTCCCCCTCCGCGCTGCCGTGGTAACGGGGGAGGCCACTCACAAATAACGGCCTGGCTTCCTGCCTGGGCGGGCCCCAGAGGCTGCCCCTTGCAGACACAGCCCCTTTCACGGGCTCCCTTCTCAGGGTTGGCCAGGAGGGATTTTTTTTCTACTCTCTGTCCTGGCCCCTCCCATTTCCTGGCTCCTCCTGTCTGAGTCCCAGCCCAGCCTATGCCTGGGAGTCCAGTAGTCCGGCTGGGATCCCAGCAAGCACAGGCTCGCTCCTCCACATCCTGCCCCACTGCTGCCTGGCCCGCCTGCCGCTCAGGACAGAGCTTGGGGAGCAGGAGCCCCGAGTGCTCCCTGCAGACCTTCCCGGGCCCCAAGGTGGGGGGCCCTACGGAGATGCTCCGAGGCATGTACCTCACGCGCAACGGGAACCTACAGAGGCGGCACACGATGAAGGAGTAGGTGGCCCTTGCTCCAGCCCGTGGCCTCCCGACCCTGAATTGGCAGGGTCCGAGTGTGCCTGGCTGACCGACCCCCTTCTCTGCTTCTGCCCCCCCAGAGCCAAGGACATGAAGAACAAGCTGGGCATCTTCAGGCGTCGGAACGAGTCCCCAGGGGCCCAGCCAGCAGGCAAGGCAGACAAAGTGATGAAGTCATTCAAGTAGGTCCCCCCTGGCACCCTGGGACCCCTCAGGCACTCACTGATTCCCCGGAGGAGGGGGCAGAGGGGGAGCAGGGCTGGTGGTGGGGTGAAAAGGCAGGGGTATTGAATCCAGCTCTGGGTGGGATGGAGGCTCAGATAGAGGGAGCCTGGTGCCTGCAAGCAGCAGCCCTCCAGGGATAGCTGCCCTGGGAAGGACAGCCAGGCAGGGGCAGGGGGCAGGGAGGGATAGAAGTGAAGCTGACCCCCAAGAAAGCGGGTGGACCCGTCCTGGGCTCCCCAGTCAGGATCAGTCACTGCCTGGGGCCAAGGGCGGCTAACAGAGGCTGCCCAGACCCCGCTGCCCCACTTTTCGGAGCCTCACGGTGCCCCTTCCCTCTGCCCTCAGGCCCACCTCGGAAGAAGCCCTCAAGTGGGGCGAGTCCTTGGAGAAGCTGCTGCTTCATAAATGTAAGTGGGGGCCAGTGGCCTGTTCCCCCTCCCTGGGTTCCCTCCCTCCCTCTCTCGTCCTCCTCCCCTAGACCAGAGCGGGAGCCTGATCCTGCAGGGTAGCCTTTCCCTCTTTCCTGGGCCCAGTGAGGTGTCCCTATTGTTGGGAGAGGCTGAGCCCCGGCCGAGGCCCTCGGTCTGGCCTTGAGCCGGCTCCGCCAGCCCCTCCCTGTCCACGGGAGCTGGCAGTGCCTGCTAGAGGCCGTTGGGACCTGTGTGCTCAGGCCCATTTTCCCAGAATAACAAGAAACATTGCCATGAACTGTGAGGGCTCACACTGGGCCAAATGTGGCGGTCCTCCTCTCATGGGCAGGATCCCCTCTGATCCTCACGGGGCTGGGGATCCCCACTTTGCAGATGAGGAAACTGAGGCACAGATGGGGAGACACCTGGCCCAGGCTCACAGAGGCATTTACACCCTAATGGTCCCCGGAGGGTAATCTGGGGGTGCTGAGGGCAGGAGAGGCTGGTTCGGCCTCTCACCCCGGGTCCGGACTTCTCCTCACAGATGGGTTAGCAGTGTTCCAGGCCTTCCTGCGCACCGAGTTTAGTGAGGAGAACCTGGAGTTCTGGCTGGCATGTGAGGACTTTAAGAAGGTCAAGTCACAGTCCAAGATGGCAGCCAAGGCCAAGAAGATCTTTGCCGAGTACATCGCAATCCAGGCGTGCAAGGAGGTAAGGACCCCGTCTGGGCCCTCCGCCCTGTCCCCGTGCCCCATGGCCTCTTAGTGATTGGGGGCAGCTGGATGCCTCAAGGAGGAGGGCAGGAAGGGGAGAGGGCAGGGTGATTCTCAGGGGCCGTGTGTCCCGGGTGGAGAGGAAGCCAGCTGGGACCTCGGGGAAGAACTGAATTCAGTTGATAACAAAAATGGCCTCTGGCGATGCTAAACCCTTTGTGAATGGGCTTACGTATTTAACCTGTGAAGTAGATTTTAATATTATCTTCATTTTTAAAATGAGGGACAGTCTTGGAGAGCCTAATCACAGCAGCTGACATCTATTGAGTGCTTACTGTGTGCACAGCCACAGGGGTGGTCTGTTGATTCAACCCCTATCTGTTTAACACAGATGATCTAGCTCAGTGGTCGGCAAACTGCGGCTCGAGAGCCACACGCGGCTCTTTGGCCCCTTGAGTGTGGCTCTTCCACAAAATACCATGTGCGGGCCCGCATGTACAGTGCGATTGAAACTTCGTGGCCCATGCGCAGAGTCGGTATTTTGTGGAAGAGCCATACTCAAGGGGCCAAAGAGCCGCCTGTGGCTCTCTAGCCGCAGTTTGCCGACCACTGATCTAGCTTAATTTGTACAACTCTTGGAAGAAGGTACTATTATTCCTAAGCTGTAGATAAGACAACTGAGGCTCAGAGCACTTAAGTGATTTGCTCAAAGCCACACACCTAGGTGTGGCGGTACTGGGATTTAAATCCCGGCAGCCTGACCCTGGAGGTGGCTTTCAGGCCCTTCAGTAGAGCTAAGACTTGAACTGCCGGCCTGAGGGCCTCCACTCTGAACCTTGTGAGGTGGAGCACAGGGGCTTGGGGGTGAGAGGCTGGATAGGTCCCACCCCCACCCCCGGTCCCCAGGGTCAGCCCCTACCGGCGGCCCTGACCGTGCCACCTCTGCCCCGAAGGTAAACCTGGACTCGTACACACGGGAGCACACCAAGGACAACCTGCAGAGCGTCACGCGGGGCTGCTTCGACCTGGCGCAGAAGCGCATCTTCGGGCTCATGGAAAAGGACTCGTACCCACGCTTCCTCCGCTCTGACCTCTACCTGGACCTCGTTAACCAAAAGAAGATGAGTCCCCCACTCTAGGGGCCGCCAGGGTAGGGCTCAGCATTCACGCCAGGAGGGCTGGGCTTCCTCCTACGCCTCCCTCTCCCCTGCGACGGAGGGGGCAACCAAGCCCCCAGAGGCCACGTCTCCGGACAGACAGATGGACATTTGGATGAGAGGCTTGGACCAAGAGAGGCCCAGGCCACCGGAGGAGAGAAGGACTGGCCCCATTGGGTCCCCACTGCCGCGGTACGAGGGGGCTCAAGGGCCCCGGCAGGTCAGGGGCCCTGGCTGAGCCAGATCCGGAGCTGCTGCTCCCTGCTGCGGAGACCTCGCAATGACCAAGTTCCTTAAAGAACCGGCTGGTGGGGCAGGGGCCTGGCCCGGCCTCCAGGGCCCTCCAGGGGCCGCTGGGGCTCGCGCAGACCCCCGCCTTGAGTTTTATTTATTTAAACAGTAGTAGGATGCTTGACACGTCTTCCTGTGATAGGAAACCGTTGCCTCATCAGTTTTCCTAATTTACAAGTGCAATATTTTAACCAACGCCTTGTGAAAAGCCACCTTGCCGAGAAGGTGGGCACCATTTCCCAGGTTCAGGGGACTTGCTGGTCCCCGGCCCCAGTGGCAGGCAGCTGGGCCTTCTGGACTGATGAGGCCTGGAGGAGCGGGCGGTACGGTCTGACCTCGCCCAGAAATCCAGAGCCCTCGAGGAAGGAGGCCCGTCAGGGGCTCTGGGAAAGCATGACACCCTCAGACCACACAGCAGCCACGTTCTGGAGCAAATAAAAGGCCTGTGTTAGTTCTTGCTTTTGACCCTTTCTGTGTGTTCCTGGTTTTGAGGCTTCCCAGGGTGGCTGGGGCTGGGAGGGTTGGTCGTTGGCCTGCTGGTCCAGCTTCTCCTCCTCTCTAGCCATCACCTGCCTCCCACCCTGGAGCCACAGACACCATCCAGTGGTGAGAGCTGCTCCCTGACCACCGCGGCCTCTGTGACCGGCCCTGCCATGTCTGTTCTGCTTATCTTCTCTGCAAGCCTGGGAGCAGGGGGTTGTCCCCATTTCACAGATGAGGAGCGTGATACGCAGGCAGGGAAGGCAACTTGTTCAGGGTCGCCCGGCAGGCAGGTGGCAGGGACAGGGTGCAGTCTAAGCCCAACTGGCTGCCCCAGGATGGAGTCCCACCTTGGTCACCAGCTGGCCACGGGACCATCAGCAAGTTCCCTCACTTCTCTGCCCGGCCACACCCTGAGGTTCTGGCGGGACGTTCAGGTGTCACAGGGATGGTCGGTGGAGGTGGGTGGGCCAGAATCTTTGGCAGGGCAGCAGGGCAGCAGTGCAGACGAGGCCTTTAGGACAGAAGGGAGAGCTGGGGCGGTGACAGGGAGGAGGGTTCCCAGGGTCCCTCTGTGGCCCGGGGGAAGGCGTCCCCCTCTGTGCCCAACAGGAGATGCAAGTTTAGGACAGGCCTGGTCCCCAGCCACAGTTCAGGGAGGGTCTGGCCCACTTTCCTGGAGGGTGGAAGAAGGCCTGGAACGCAAGCCAAGCTGATGTCAAGGCTTTCCCTGATGCCCACACATGCAACCTGCCAGGGTCTCCGGGCAGGTGCCAGGATCCGGCCTGTGGGTGGGGACTGGCTCAGCTTAAATCTGGACAGAATTGGTTGGTGCAAGAAGGGCTGGACCCCGCTCCTTGGATCTTGTTCCCTGTCTGGTGCCCTGAGTTCGACATGGGGCTGTGCACTCTCCTCCCTGCTTTCCCCTGCTGGTCTCCCTGGGCGAGGCCACCCGCATGAGGGGAGCATCAGAAATGGAGGTCTCAAGGCCTAACCTGGGGCCAGGCATGCAGTAGGCGCTCAATACGTGTTACAGCCTTTCCCCTAGCACAGGAATGTGAGCTCTTCCAGGAATGGGCTGGGTCTCCTTCCAGGCACCAGACCTGGCCAGTGAGCCTCACCGGGAGCGAGGGCATCTTCTGCTTGGAGGAGACACTCCGCCCATAGGAGACTCCCCTTTCTTTATACCGGGGATGTCGCCCTCCTCCAGGCCCTCCACCTTCCCACCCCAAATTGCCATGGAAACCAGAGTCCAGGAGAACAGAGTCAGGCAGATGGAATTCCCATTTCGGAAGGGCCCACGGCCGGGTTTCCACTACTCACACCGGGACCCCTGGCCTCACAGGGGCTTTGGCTATGCCGAGCTTCTGGAAAGCAGACTGGAAAAGTGCTTGGGTCCTGCCCTGAGCTCCTGGGGGGCCGTGGGGACAGCCTTTACCCCCATAGTCCTCAGTCCCCTCACCTGTTCAGTGTGGTTTGGCCTGGTCCCCATTTTTTTTTTTTTTTCACATGTGAAAAAAGAGCAGGTTTTTTAGTCTCTGCCTGGCAATCCCAGGCTGGTCACTGTGGGTTCTGAGAGCTGTGTGGTCAGTATGTCCAGCTCCCTCCCCATCCCACAGGTGGGAAGACTGAGGTGGAGGGAGGGAGGTGAGAGGCCCAGAGTCTGGAGTCAGGCTCTAGGATACAGCTTCCGGCTCCATCACTGACTACTCACTGCAAATCTGTGAATCAGTCACATAACCTCGCGTTGCCTCAGTTTCCTCATCTGTAAATTGTGCATATTGGCACCTACCCCAGAGCTGTGACGGCTGAGCAAGGTCATTCCTGCGGCAAGTCTAGCCCAGTGCCTGGCACAGGGATAGGCTCCTTCAGTAGGAGCTGCTGTTTGCAAGGGCATTATTCAGGGTCAGAGGGAGGGGCAACACTCCTTCTCCACCTGCCCAGCCCGGGCTCTGCCCTTATTAAAGAGGACAGGGGGCCTTTAGTCCCAGACCCCAGAACCCTGTCCTTCAGGAACAGTTTTGCTAGAGGACAAAGTCAGCCCATTCCCGGGACTAAGTCAGAACAGCCTGTCCCCGCGCCACTGCCCAGTCTTGGCCTCGCTGGGCGCATTTGGGGTCAGCTGGCAAGTAGGGTGCGGAAGGTGGAAAGGGGAGAGGGCATAGCAGCGCTGCCTGGCTGGGCGCCAGTGGGTAGAGATTCCGTATTTGCCCGCCTGTGCCAACTTCAGCTGACTCCTTGCTGGCAAGTCCAGTCCCTCGCACTCTCGGCCTCTTGGTCTGGTTTGGGACAGATATGGCCTCCCAGACTCTCCCTTGGGTCCCAACTGCTGCTGCCTGGTGCTTGGGTCCCTTCTTGGGTTTCTGCTTGCCTCCCTCCTGTAGCAGGAGCTCATTATCTCCAGGAGTAGCTCAGGAGGGCCCGGCCGCCTCGAGGGAGTTCTAAAGTTCTTTGCCTGTGAAGTGGGGATCCTGGGGTGAGGGTGGGGGGGGGGCAATGGTGGTGGGTCAGCCTGATTCTCAGCCTTCACTCCTCCCTGGTCCCCTCCCTTTCACCAGACTTCTCTGAGCCCCCTACCCTCACCTCCTGCCTTGCTCCCCAGTCCCTTTGCTTACTCTCCCCTCTCTGGTCCCTCCCACGGACATCCTACCCTAGCCAGCCTCTCCAATTCACCTCTCTTCCCAAAGCCTCCCCCAGGCCTCCCTGCCTCTTCCTCAGAGCTCTCAGACCCTCAAGCAATAGCCCCTGGCCCTCAGAGGAGCACTCCTGAGCGATTGTTTTGCTTACAATCAGCAACATCTGGGAAACATCTGGCTCTGCCTGTCCTCTCCCTGGCTGGGCCGGCCAGCAGGAGGGAAGGAGGTACCCTGGCCCCCTGCCCCTGGGGAGTCCTTTTATTGGGTCGGAGAAGGGGGATGAGGAAGAGCTTGGGGCTGATCTGGGCCTGCTCAGCCTGGATGGGAGCGAGGGCGTGGCTGGGTGGGGGAGGACAGGGACAGGTGGCAGATACGAAATAATAACTACAGTCACACACCTCAGGACACTGTAAGCCTTATCTCCACCCCTCCTCTGAACATTGTGTTCACTTGACAAACGAGGAAGTTAAGGGTCAGAGAGAGTGGACCAGTACGTCGTGGGACCCGGATCCCTAACTTCCAGGCAGCCTCCCCTCCAGCCAGTCTGAGACTGAGTGGCTTGGATGGGGGTTCTTACCACAGGCTCCCCTGAGCTTGAGGGCGGAGCTTTTCTAAGTTGGGCCAAGGAATGGCGGGAGCTGAAGTGCGGAGAGGGACTTGGTCTGAGCTGACTCTCAGTTCTCAGTAGCTGTCTGATAGGTTGCCTTACTTCTCTGCGCCTCAGTCATCTCATGTATAAAGTGGGAGTAATGATCCACCTCATGAGACTTACATGGACTCAGTGAGATAATAAATATGTGTCAACCCTCAGCACAGGGCCAGCCACGGAGGGGGCGCCCCGTATGGGGGAGAGGAGGGAGCCGGGGGCTGTGACTGATCCAAGAGGTGAGGTCAGGCCGAGCCCCAGCAGCTGCGCAGGCGGAAGCCGCCTCTGCATCTGCCTCATGGTCAGTTTCTGAGAAGAGATGGCCAGTGACTCAATGACAAGGGCAGTGCCCCAGGGGGTGCAGTTGGGCCCCTGGCTCCATGTGGGCTCAGCAGGGTCCTACCTGCCAGTTTCAGGAGCAACTGAATAGCACCCACACAGCCGGGCAGCTGGCCTGCCCGGGGATCTGTCCCAGACCCGCCCGTGACCCTGGATGAGGGCCCTCCCTCTTCCTGTTGGCTTCTTCTGGAAAACAAGGAGGATCCAGCTTTTCCTCTGGTCTGAGGACCTTCTGACGGGGCACATGGTGCTTTGTGTGGTGTGAAGGGCTGGGATCCAGGCCGTGTGTGTGTGTGTGTGTGTGTGTGTGTGTGTGTGTGTGTGTGTGCGCGCGCGCGCACATGAGTTGTTATGACTCTAAAAACGGAGCTTAGCCACGTCCCCAGAGGACTGGGCACTGACTTGGATGGAGCTTCCTATTTACCACTTGCCCGAGTCTCCATGGTTCACCCCCTGCCCCTTGGGGCTCTGCCCTCCAGGTCCTCCAGCCAGGCTTCAAGGAGGAAGGATCTGCTGCTTTTTACACACTCCTTCCCTTGAGGGAAAGTCCTCACCCCACCCGACCTCTGACACACACACACACACACACACACACACACACACACACGTCACTGAGCCCAGGACAGAGAAGCCCAGAGTCAGGGGGAGACTCAGTGTGCACCCTGGGAAAGATATAAAAGTATAAAGGGGTTGGAAAAGGCAAAGCTGATGTGCCCTTCACCTGGCTCCCCCAATAGTTACATCTGACGCAATCATAGCACACGGTCAAACCCAGAGTCTGCCAGTGGCTGGGATGTGTCATTTGATCACATGTGTAGATGATGGGACCACTCCCCCAGTCAAGGTGCAGACCTCTCTCGCAGAAACGATCTCCCTCGATACTTTTTTATAGTCACATCCGCCCTCCACCCCCACCATCCCTAAGCCCTGAATCTTCTCCCCATCGATATAATTTTGTCATTTTGAGAATGATATGTAAATGGAACCATGCAGTACGTGACCTAATGTGATTGTCCCTCTTCACTCGTCATCATGACCTTGAGGTCCACTCAAGCTGTGTCTATCGATAGTTCCACGCTGTCTCTTTCCCAGTTGTGTTCCGTTCCATGGTGGGGATGTACAACAGGCGGTTTCACTATTCACATATTGAGGGACATTTTGGTTGTTTCTGGTTCTTGGCTATTACATACAAAGCTGCCATGAACAATGGAGTGGCGAGGTTTGTGTGGACGCAGCTTTCATCTCTCTGGGGAAAATGTCCAGGCGTGCGATTGCTGAGTGGATGGCAAGTAGAGGTTTAATGTTGAAGAAACTGCCAGAGTCGCTGTATCATCAGAGACCCGGCTCTCTGCAACCTGTCCAGCATGTAAAGTTGCCCTTCTGTTTTATTTTAGCTGTTCTAATAGGTGCGAGTTGAGAGCTCTTCCAGGTCTTAATTTGCATTTTCCTCATGGTCAGTGATAGTGGACATCTTTTCATTGATTTGCTGTCTGTCTATCCTCTTTGGTGAAATGTCTCTTCATGTCTTTTGCCCATGTTCCAATTAGAGTGTTTGCTTTTTCACTGTTGAGTTTGAGTGTACCTCATATATTCTACATAGGAATCCTTTGTCAGCTATGTGATTTGCAAATCATTTCTCTCCATCTGTAGCTTGTCTCTTCATCCTCCTAATGTATCTCTTGCAAAGTAAATGCTTTTCAATTTTGATCAGGTCCAATTTATTATTTTTTTTTGTTTTACAGATCATGTATTTGGTGTTATGTCTAACGACTTTTTACCAATCCTTGGGCACTAAAATTTTTCTCCTGTGTTTTCTTCTAACAGTTTTATAGTTTTCCATTTAAGTCTATGGACCTGTTTGAGTTAATTCTTATGTAAGATTGTGAGGTTTAGGTTCTTTTTTTTTTTTTTTTGCATAAAGATATCCAATTGCTCTAGCATCATTTGTTGAAAAGACTGTCCTTCATCCATTGAATTGTTTTTTTTAAGCCAGCTTTATTGAGATGTAACCACAAAGCATACAATTTACCTGTTTAAAGTATAGAACTGAATGGCTTTTAGTATAGTAACAAAATTGTACAACCTTCACCACAATCAATTTTAGAACATTTTCACCACCTCCTAAAATACCTCCATACCTATTAGTAATCACTCCCTTCTCTATACCCAAACCTTCCCATCCTTGGGCAACGAGTAATCTACTTTTCTGTCTTAGATTTGCCTATAGTGGACATTCCATGTAAATGGAATCATAATAAAATATGTGGTCTTTTGGGTCTGGCTTCTTGCACTTGGCATCATGTTTTCATCATGTTGTAACATGTGTCAGTACTTCATTTTTTTAAATTGCCTGATAACATTCCATTGTATGTATCCTGTTTCAGTACCACTAAGTATACCACATTTTATTCATCCAATACATTAGTTGATGGGTATTTGTGTTGTTTCTACCTTGGGGCTATTATGAATAATGTTGTTATGAATATTTATGTACAAGCTTTTGTGTGAACATATATTTTCATTTCTCTTGGGTATTTACTCAGGTGTGGAATTTCTGAGTCATAAACAGACTCTGTTTCCCTTTTTGGGGAGCTGCCAAACCACACCATTTGACATTCAGTGTGTGAGGATTCTAGTCTCTCCGCATCTTTGCCAATACTTGTTATAATGTCTTTCTTTTTCATCATATTCATCCTAGTGCGTGTAAAGTGTTATTGAATTGCTTTTGAACCTTTGTCAAAAATCAGTAGCCATGCTTGCATGGGTCTATTTCTAGATTCTCTATTCCACAGATCTATGTTTCTATTCCTCTACCAAAGTCTCACAGTCTTGATTACTGTAGCTGTAGAATAAGTCTTAAAATTAGGTAGAGTGATTCTTCCCACTTTATTCTTTTTTAAAAAATTGTTTTAACTATTGTAGTTTTTTAGCCTTTCTGTGTAAATTTTAGAATAATCTTGCCTAACTGGCAAGAAGTCTTCCTGAGGTCTTGACACTAAATCCCATTGTGTTGGGATAATCTTGCCTAATCTACAGAGCCCTGATAGTAATTGCATTGTAGTTCAATTTGTGGAGAACTGGTACCTTTACTATGCTGAGTCTTGCATTCATGAGCATGGTATGTCTTTCCATTTGTTTAGATCTTTGATTCCTTTTACCAGCACTTTGCAGTTTTCCGCATACAAGTTTTGTTTTGTTAGATTTACACCTAAGTATCTCTTTCTTTAGTGATTATAAGTGACATTCTATTTTTTAATTTCAGTTTCCACCTGCTCATTGCTAGCATAGAAGTTCACTGGGTTTTTGTGCATTGATCTTGTAGCTTGTGACCTTGCTGAGCTCAATAATTGTAGAAGTTTTTTTCTGTAGATGCCTGGAATTTTTCTATGTAATTAATCATGTCTTCTGCAGGTAGGTATAGTTTTAAGTTTTCCTTTCTGGCCTGTATGTCATTTATTCCCCTCTCTTGCCTTATTGGGCTTCCGTCTTTCATCAGCAAGTGCTGTATTAGCTGTTGGTTGTTTTCTAGATGTTATTTATTTATTTAGGAATTATTTTGTTTATATCGCATGCTTATTTATATATTTATATTTACATAAACATTTACACAGGAAATTTCCTTTTTATTATAGGATGATGCTCTTGATTCCTAATTTTCTGACAATTTTTATCATAAGTGGGTGTTGAATTATTTTTCAAAATATTTTTTTATTGATTTCAGAGAGGAAGGGAGAGGGAGAGAGGGAAACATCAATGATGAGAGAGAATTATTCTCAGCTGCCTCCTGCATGCCCCCCACTGGGGATTGAGCCTGCAATCCGGGCATGTGCCCTGACCAGGTTGACACTCAACCACTGAGCCATTGCCAGCCAGGCGGGTGTTCAATTTTGTTAAATTCTTTTTTGTATCAATTAATATGGACATAGGACTTTCTTGTTTAGCCTGTAAATAGAGTGGGTTACATTTATTGATTTTCAAGTATTGAGCCAGTCTTGCATCCATGGAATAAGCTACCTTTGGGTAATGGTGTGTAATATTTTAATATGTTTCTGAATTCTATTTCCTAATATTTTGTTAAGGAGTTTTGCATCATTTACATGAGGAATATTAGTCTATAGTTTGGTGGGGTTTTTGTGTGTGTTTTTAAAAATATATCCTCACCCGAGGATATTTTTCCATTGATTTTTAGAGAGAGTGGAGGAGAGAGGGAAAGACAGAGAGTAACATCGATGTGAGAGAAACACATCGATTGGTTGCCTCCTACATGTGCCCCGACCAAGAACCTGCAACTGAAGTACATGCCCTTGACTGGAATTGAACTCAGGACCCTTAGGTCCACAGGCCGATGCTCTATCCACTGAGCCAAACCAGCTAGGGTCAGTCTATAGTTTTTGTGTACTTTGTTTGATTTCAGTATCAAGGTAATACTGCTTCCTAGAATAAATGGGAAAGTGCTCCATCTTCTATTTTCTGGAAGAGATTGTGTAGAATTGGTGTTAAAATTTTCTTTCAGATGCAAGTGTATTTTAAGCCTCTGTTTGAAACTTGTCTGCTAATATTCCATTGGCCAAAACAAGTCACATGGCTACGCCCAAGCTCAGGGGCGGAAAGGATGGTCTACCTCCAACAGGCAGAACTACAAGCTCACAAGGCAACTGGCACGGGTGCTGGAGAGGTGAACAGAGCCACCAAGGAGGGAATCACAGAGGCCTTGGGAGCTCACCTCTGGGGTGTATTTCACCCAAACTATGCTCTTCACTGCAAGCACCCACCGACTAGGGCGAGCTGGGCCCTCCTGGAGCCCATGTCTGCCTGATCGCACCCCCCATGTACAAATGGCACCAGAGTTTCCTTACAGAACAAGTAGTGATCAAATTCCCAGACTCTGAGTTTAAAAAATGGGATTTAATCTACTCAACTGGTTGATTCCCATTTTCCCAACCATTTCATGCACCGGCCTTCCTGTGGGTAACCCCTGTGCTTGTGCCCATGAGAGATTCAGAGAAGGATGGACTCTGGCCCCTGAAGGCCTCTGCAGCTGCATTATCCCCACGCTCATCTCTGCCCGGTCCTCGCCTCACCCCGCCTGAGCTAGACTCATTTGCACCCCGGAGCCTTTGCGCATCCCTCTGGAACTTCCTGTCACTTCTTCACCGGCCCGTCTCCTCTTTAACCTTTGAGACTCAGCTCAGGGGCTGTGTCCTCAAAAGCCCTCTGCTGCTGTCCCACATCTGGAGGAGGGGCCTTGCCTGGCTGTCCCAGCACGGTGCTCAGGTGACGCAGCCCTGGAGCTGCCTCTTCACTTGTCTGCTTCTCCCCTGGGCTGTGAGCCCCTCAATGGCTGACACTGTGTGGCCATCTGGGCCCCCAGCACAGAAGGCTGACTTTGGCATTCACAGCAGAGCCTCTGGGTTCTGCCCAGCGTGTCTCTGGTGAGCAGCCCACTCCTGAGGCCTGGAGGGAAGGGCGTGCTGCAGGTGCCTCTCCATCCTCGCCAGCCCTCAGCTCCTCCCCCAGGGCTGTGACTACTCCTCAGAGAGGCGCCTGGAGGAGGCCCTGGCAGTAAAGGTGGCCATGGGACCCGCCCAGGCAAGGTGTGGCCTGGAAGGTCTGCAACTCCTTGCCTGGCATTCAGGGCCCTGCTCGCGGAGCCCGAGCTTCCCCTGAAGGCTCCGTGTGTGCTACCAAAGAGGCTTCCCACAGCCTCTCCTTGTCCTGTTTGGCCGCATCCCGCATCCCTTTGCTGCTGCTGTTCATGGCTCCTGGGATGCCTTTCCTTGTTTCCCTTTGCTTTGCTGATTACAGCCTGTTCTCCTAGGCCCTCCCTCCTGACCCGCCACAGGCCGAGTCCGAAAGCCGGCACCCAGGCGCTGCCTTCAGGGAGTTACAGCCGGCCTCGGATTTTCCACTAAATGTTTTGCGGGTGTGAGTTTGGATCCTCCCCTGAGGATGACCTGGAAGCTGGCCAAGCTGGACTTCCTCCATAGTAGTGGCCAGGAAGACCGGAGCAGCTCCTGACCCCTGGAGCCAGATAAGCAGCTGGACCCCAATGGCCTGGGGCTGGGGGGAGGTGGGGGGGGAGAGCTATTTTTAGAGGCTGGTTCCCAGCAGGCCCGGCCTGGTTGGGGCCTGGAGGGAGAACAATGGGCCATTGAGCCTGCTCCAGCCCTGCACCCTGGGAGGCCTGCTGGAGGGCAATGACAATGTGTGTGTATTGGGGGCCAAGGCGGCCTGCCCCCATGCCCACCAGCAGGAAAAGCTCCCGTCTGGAGCCCTTTGTCAGACTTCCTGTGGGGCCAGGTGCTGGGATTCCAGAAGCCTGTCTTCATTCGCAGCAGCACCACCACCATTTCTCGAGCCCTTTCCGTGGGCCTGACACCGTGCTAAACACCGCATGTCTGTCTCATACTTGTCAGCCTCATTGTACAGATGTGGAAACTGAGGCCCCGGCTCAGCGAGGTCAGTAACTTGCTCACACACAGCAAACAAGAGGAGCCATCGGGATTCAAACCCACGTCCTCTCTGTCTCCTTCCAAGCCCAGCCTTCCCCTCTCAGGTCCTCCCGGGGACCCGTGGGCTTTGGTCTCCCCTCCCTAACGGCTCTGACTCCGCGCGTGACCTTGGACACGTTATTTGCCTTCCCCGTGCCTGCTGGGCTTTGGTTCACTCATCTGTAAAAGGCAGGGGAGCCTTTCTCTCAGGGCTGTTGAGGGTGGAACCAGAGGCCAGGTGGGGAGGGGTGAGGAGTAGGGGTGGGGAGGGGGATGTGTGCTGTCCGTTTCCCCCTTTCCAGCATGTGATGGTTTCAAGAGCCAATGAACCAAAATTCTGTTTGTCCCGGAAGGTGATGGTCCAGGCACCGAATACTGTCTGAGCCTCCCGGGGTGCGGTGGGTCCGGGGCTCCGAGGAATGGACAGGTCAGATCCGTCCAGTGCCTTCTGGGAATTCACAGCCTGAGAGGGGAGACAGGCCCATGAACAGGCGCTGCGGCTCCAGGGAAGAGACGCGCAGGAACACCTGCGTCTGTTCCCTGGTGGCCACAGACGAGGTGGCTTAAATACAGAAATGTATTTTTTCACGGTTCTGGAGGCTGGAGGTCCACGGTGTGGGCGGGGTTTTTCTCCTGAGTTCTCTCTCCTTGGCTTTCAGGTGGCTTCTGTGTCCCATCGTCTCCTCTTCGTGTGCATCTGTGTCTGAATTTCCTCTCAAAAGGACACCAGTCCTGTTGGATTCAGCGCCCCCCACCTCTCTTTAATGACCGTGTTTTAATGTAACCACCTCTTTAGAGGCCCCAATGCCGTCACCTTCTGAAGTGCTGGGGGTTAGGACCTCGATGTAGGACTCTGGGGGGACACGGCTCCATCCAGAGCGATGGCTATTGGCTATTTAAAATAGCGGACAGCCGCTGCGCTTGCCTAGAGGCAGAGACTGGATCTGTCTCCTGAGGCCCTTCCTGAGTCTCCACGGAGTCAGCCGGGCACAGTTCTCCACCAGAACATGAGGGGGGAGGGACTCTGAGAGGAGAGAGGAGGGGTTTTCAGAACACTCCCAGAGGCCAGGCCCCCCCACCACCACCACCACCACACACTCACACACACACAGCTAGTGAAAGACTATCTGGGTGAGGGATGGCTGGCAAATTTCTAAGAATTGCACTGACTCTGAACATCAACTTGTTTTGTGCTCAGCCCTGGGACTGTTCTCTGCCATCTCCAGAACAGCAGTAGACTCTGTTCTCCAAATCAATTCTGCATTGCGAGGCCTTTGGGCGGGGGGGGGGGGGGGGGGGGGGGCGGGGGTGGAGAGTGTTTCCAAATGGAGCCAGTGGGCCCCTGGGGCAGAGGACAGGCTAGGGGTTGAGAGCAAGGAGAGCTGATGGGCAGATGGAAGTCCCACGGAAATCCACGGGGCCTGGGGGCAGACATGTCAGGCTTGTGGCGGGGACTGGAGTTCTCATCCAGACAGGACAGCAACGACAGGAGGGTTTGGGGACACCAGGCAAGCCGTACTTGGGAAGACGGTGCCGACACTGGCCTGGAGGGGGGGTATCAAGGCAGGCTTCCTGGAGGAGGTAAAGGTTAAGGTGTGAGTCAGAGATGCCAGAGGAGACAGTGGCATTCCAAGCAAAGGATCCTTCGAGGGCAGAAGTCTGGAACTTCTGCAGATTGGCCCACAGCTTGCTCACCAGTCTGCTGCGTGCCAGGCCCCAAGTTTAGCTCTTCCCACAGGCATGAAAGCACGTGGTCTTGGGTAAACATAAGCCCCACTGGCCATAGCTGGTGTGAGGGGTGCAAGGTGAAGAGGTGCAGGAGAGAGCATGGGGCGCGCTGGCCAGACCAAGAGGGAACTGGAGTGCTCAGGCGCAGACTAAGGACTTTATGCCTAAGGAGTGGAGCCGGGAGTAGGGGAGGCCCAAGTGTGATGTCCCCAGGGAGGGAGGTGCCTGATGGCATTTGCCGTGTTGGGCAGACATGGAGTGATGGGACCACAGAACTGTGAGGCAGGTGGGAGGTCACGGAGACTCCAGGCCAGGCAGTTGGTGTGGCTGCCGGTGGCATCTTAACGAATGGTCCTCATGTTCCAGGGAGTGCTTGGTGGTGGCTTTCCAAGAACTGCTGTTACTTTCTGCCCTGCAGCTTCTGTGGGGGCAGGAGGGGAGGGGCCTAGGGACAGTCGAGCCCTGCTTGTCACTTGTGCTGACTAGGACACACATCCATCAAGCGCCTCCCCGTGCCAGGCCTGTGCCAAGTACTTCGCACACCCACATGTGGTGCCCCGCTGTCCCAGGAGGCAGCTGCTGTCATCCCCACTCACAGAGGAGGCTCAGGGCAGGAGCAAAACCTGTCTCCGGGCTGGGAAGGCCTTGAACCTGCACTTTGCTGCCAGAAAAGCCCATCTCCCAAGAAGCTCCCCTTGGCATAGGCTGGGCTGCCTCAGTTTCCAAGAAGCAGGGGGTGAGCTTCTAGCAGCCCTTGCTGCCTGGGGAGAGAGGGGTGATATGGGTAAGAGGGTGCGCGGCTGAGCTGGGCAGGAGAAAGACCCATATCCCTGCTGTGTCCTGTTCCATCCACTGCCCACCCGCCTGGCTCCCCCTCGAATAAAATGAGGCAGTGATGCCCCCTTAGTGAGGGGGTGTAGGAGGGAAGTGAGGCCATGTCCGCAGATGGCCAGGCCCCTGAGTGCCAGCTCTGGGCACCGCGGTGGGGACTGCTGTGGTCTTTGATGTTGGCGCCATCTTGCCACGTCTTGGCGTGCTGGCTCTTCGGCACTGTGACAGCCGCCCTGGGGAGGCAGAAGGGGGCTCCTGTGGGTAACACTGGGCCACATGCTCTTCTGAGCTTCCTCTCTGTCACCTGTAGCTCTTTGGGCTCGGGATTTGAGGCCTGGGTGTCACCACAGGCAAAGTCCAGTTCTGATGTTAGGGGCAAGGTCTGGGGGCCAGCAGATTCAGGCAGCGGCCCCTTTCCCTTCTGCTGCCTTCTGTGTCTGTTGTGATGTCCCCAACAGTTTGCCCTGAAAAGATCTCAGATGGGTGCCACTTTGAAGAGCCTTGCCAGGGCAAGAAGGGACCCCTGCCCGACACAGCCTCCCTTCCAGACGCACACAGCACGCATCAACTATCCACAATGCACACAGCATGCATTAACTATCCACAACGCACACAGCACGCATCAAACACACACAACACACATACACACCCCACCTTATACAGAGACACCTCAGACACATCTCACACATGCACACAAACCATACCACATACACACAATACACATAAACATGCAAAACACAACACACAGACTCCATACACGCAGATCATAGTCACACACATCACACACACACACACACACACACACACACACACACACACACACACACACACACACCAGCAGAACTCTGGTGCATTTAGCATCTTTTAGATGGAGAAAATGCATTTCAGCAAAAGCTCTAGGTGTTCAGTGATGTTCTAGAATCTAGAATCAGTGGTTCTCAACCTTCCTAATGTTGTGACCCTTTAATATAGTTCCCCCAATTTCATTGTTACAAATTGAACATAATTAAAGCATAGTGATTAATCACAAAAACAATATGTAATTATATATGTGTTTTCCGATGGTCTTAGGCGACCCCCGGGAAAGGGTCGTTTGACCCCCGTGAAAGGGTGGTTCAACCCCCGTGAAAGGGTTGTTCAACCCCAAAAGGGGTCGCGACCCACAGGTTGAGAGCCGCTGCTCTAGATGATTTGGTATTTTGTTCATCCCAATAATAACTACAGACAATTACAAACCAGCCTTTCAAAGATGCATCAAACACATTCTTTATTCTGCCCCCAGACAGGATCCAGGTCTTGTGGATGCAGGCACCCCAGTGGGATTGCTGCACACCTCAAACGCTGGGTGCAGGAGTGGGGACTGGGTTCAGTCCGCTATGCTCCTCCATGTCTTTCAGCCAGTGCAGGGCTGCCCTCACGCAGGCCCCTGGCCCCGTGCGTGAGTCTGAGCCCTGCAGCGAGAGTGTGCATCTGTTCTCCTTTGTGTGTCGGGGGAGGGAGGCAGACGCTGGGCCGGGCAGCCTTCCTGCCGTTTCTATGAGCTCATAAACCGCTGTCCCGCGGATCCTCCAGCAGAGAAACTTCCCCGCCAGCTCCACCCAGAAGGGAGAGCAGATGGAAAATTGGAGCGAGCCCTCATCTTGGGTCAGGAAAAAAATATTCTTTTTTTCCCCCTTTCTCGCTAAAAATATGCTCAGGCCTTTTTTGAGCCTCGGTGCAATAAAAACCAGCTGTGGCTCAGAACAGCCCCTGCAGCCTTTGCCCAGGGAGAAGGCAAATAAAAACAGCCCTGGAGGCGGAGTCAGTGCCGTGTCCAGGCGCTGGGCCCAGGCTCCAGCTACCTCCGACCTGGATCTGTGTCCCAGATGGGCACCACCAAACAGGCTGTTTATCCTGGCGAGGGCTCAGGGCACCAGGCGTCACACAGGCCTTGCTCTTTGAATTCCTGGTGCTGAGGAGGACAAGACGACAAGGGGTGGGTGTGATGTGGACTCTGCTCCCACATACCGCCCCATCTCCTGGGGCAGACAGATGGGCACGCGAGGTACCCAGAGCCAACCCCAGGGAGTGTTCCGGTAGCCTAGAGGAGGGAGGGGCCAGGTCTGATTTGGGGGGCAGCAAGGCTTCTTAGGGCAGGTGACCATTCAAGGATGGAGACAAGGAAGGGGGCCGGCTCCAACAAAAGTTTGGATTTGGGGACAATAGTGGTTACTGTATGGTGATCAGAATGTAAGGCAAAGGTGGGGAGGGGCACAGGGAGTTCTCCTTGAATGCCCGGTGAGATGTTCAGTGGGTGATAGGGAGCCATGGAAGGTGCTTGAGCAGAGGAGTGGGATTTGTATAGAGGCGGTTGCTTGGAGGATATTTACAGGGGAAGTCTGGCCACCTAATTAGAGCTGAGTTTTATCAGGGGGTCCCTTAAAGAGGAAGCCACATCTTCTAACTGGACGTCCTGGTACCCTGGCCCATCCCCATGGCACAAGACCCTCGGAGGAGAGGGTGGAGAGGTAACAGGGATTTGGAGTGGAGTCAGGAGATCTGGCTTCTATTGCTGACTCTGCTGTGGACCCGTGTGACCCTGAAGAGATCACTGTCCTTCCTAGGCCTCTACTTTCCCACCTGCAAAAAGGGACCGTGGGGTGTTTAACTGTCCCTGGAGGACTGGTGCCGCGCAGGCTCATGGTGGACAGAAGGGGAAGAAGATGGACCCCAGAGAGGGTATATGCCCTTTTGTGTTGGGCTTATGTCACTGAGCATAATGTCCTCGAGGTTCATCCATGTTGTGGCATGTGTCAGAGTCTCCTTCCTTTTCAGGACTGAACGACACTCCATTGCATGTATAAACCACGCTTTGCTTATCCACTATCTATTAACAGGTGCCTGGGTTATTGTAAATAATGCTGCTATGAACATGGGTATTATTTTCTGTTTCATGTGATAGCGGCCATCCTAGTGGGTGTGAGGTGCTATCTCATTGTGGTCTTTTTTTTTTTAATTTTATTTCTAGCAGGGGAGCTCAGCTACTCGTATACCCTTGACCGAAGACCGGTCCTCTCCTCTGGGCAGAAGGTTGTCCTCTTTGACCGAGCACGCAGCTTCGGGAGGGACGCACATGGATCGGTGAGGGAGGAGGGGGACACCCGCCTAGCCAGCCAGATCAGCCGAATCAACCCTGGCGATCAGTGGGGTGACAGATGTCACAGCCAGATCGCCCTCACATCCTCATTGTGGTCTTGACGTGCATTTCCCTCATGATTAGTGATGTAGACTAGAGCATCTGTTCATGTGCTTTTGGGGCATTTGAATGCCATTTTGAGCAGGGTGGCTGTTTTCCTCTCCTTCCAGCCCTTAGCCCTGGGCTCCTTGTGCTTGGAAGGTCCCCCTTGGGCACCTGCAGCCCAGAGGCCCCCTGAGACCTGAGCTGGAAGCATCTCGGGGTCGTGGGCTCCCCCAGTGGGAGGGGTCCTAGCAATCCCAGGTCCAGCCTCTCATTGGAGAGCTGGGAGGATGCGGTCCAGAGACCTTAAGTAACTTGTCCAGGGTTGCCCTGAGTGCAGGAAGGTGCTGGACCCTGGTGCTGCTGGCGGTTGGCACACTCCGAGCTTTGAGCCCTTTCTTCCCGCCCCTTCCCTGGAGCTCTGATTGCAACCACCCACTTGCATTTTTGCAAAGTGATGTCATCTGCAGATAATGGTTTTTCCGTTCCTGGTGGAGCAGGAGTTCCAGATATTGCGCTTTGGGGGAGGGACCCAGTAGAGCTGATTGCCCACTCCTCGGGCATGGGGGGACTGGGTAGACCCCCCACCTCTGACAGCGGCATCTGAGGTGCAGAAGGCAGGCCCACTGTCTCAGGCCTCTTGGTCTCGGGAGCCCCGAATGACCAGAACTGCGAGGGTCTCTGAGAGTAGCCTCTCTCCGTCTTCCTTGTGCAGATGGGATCTGAGGCTCAGAGAGAGCAGGGCCTTGCCCAAGCTCACACAGCATTTAAGGCAAAACCTGGACTGACACCCAGACTCCTGATATCCTGGGCCACCTGCCCATGGTTCAGGGTCATTGTTACGGCGTTCTGGGAAGAGGGGTTTTGTGGTGAGGGCTGTCCTGTGCATGGAAGGATGTTTACAGCATCCCTGGCCTCCACCCACTAGATGCCAGCAGCACCTCTCCTGACTTGTGACAACCAAAACCGTGTCCAGCTATTGCCACCTGTGCCCTCACACCCTAGGAGAGAGCAAAATTGTCCCCCCCGAGACCCACTGCCACAGTAGGAGATCCAGGCAGCAATCACATACCCCCCATTTTTAGGCGTATTTTGGGGTGGGGGTAATAGGAGAGTCTGGGAAAAAATTATTTCTCCCCAGCAAGAAAGTAACCCTCTGTTTTTCTGAGGCCTCAGCCACATCTGTCGGCAGGAGAGACTTTCTTTCTTTCTTTCTTTCTTTCTTTCTTTCTTTCTTTCTTTCTTTCTTTCTTTCTTTCTTTCTTTCTTTCTTTCTTTCCTTCCTTCCTTCCTTCCTTCCTTCCTTCCTTCCTTCCTTCCTTCCTTCCTTCCTTCCTTCTTTCTTTCTTTCTTTCTTTCTTTCTTTCTTTCTTTCTTTCTTTCTTTCTTTCTTTCTTTCTTTCTTTCTTTCTTTCTTTCTTTCAGAGGGTTCTTGAATCCAAAGCCCAAAGGTGCTGTGTCTGAGGACCCAGCTGCATGTCCCACACCTTCAGGATGAAGAGGCAGCCCTGGAAGGGACTGTGAGGGGTCTTGGACCTCCTCCTGGCTAGGAACACTGCTTCCTCTGACCACTTTTCTTGGAGCCAATCTGCCAATTTCTTTTCTCGGGGAAATAAAAATAAGTGCCGGCTTTTGTAATCCCATCCCCAATCCCATCTGGAAAATTCAGGCTCACGCAGCTTGGCAGCCGGAGCCCTGGAGTCATGGGCACTCGAACATCGGACATCGGAACAGGCTCAGCATTTCCTTTCCGGTTACAAGGTTCCCTGGAATGTGAGCAGCCCCGGGGGGTGGAGGGGGCGGGGTGGGGGTAGCCGTGGGCAGCGGAATTCGGTGGCAAGAAGCCCTGGTCCGGCCAGAGGCCAGCTCAGTTCTGACTTGCTGTGTGACTTTGAGTCATTGCTCTTTTCCTCTCTGGGCCTCAATCTTTCCATCTGTGAAGTGGGAGGAGTGGTGTTTCATGGGCCACATGCATCAGAATCACTTAAGGGATGTGTTTTTTAATGCATATTTTGATGCCTTCCCCAGACGTCTGAAAGTCTTCCTGAGCCTCCAAATGGTTTTGGTGACTTAACTCTTGGGACCCACCACCCCAAGGACCTAGATTTTTCCCTCCAGGCCTCAAGTTGGGACACCCTTTCCCCCTCATAACCCGTGTGTGGGGCTCCCCTGAGGCAAGAGGGTGAATTATGTGGTGGTGGGTTGGGATTGAGCTTTGCTCCTGAAAATTATCTGCTATCGAGCCCTTGGCAAGATCCCTGAGGTCCTCAATCCAAATGAAGTCATTGTTAAAGCATTTTATTCCTGCCACGGTGAAATTCTAGCTGCTAGTTACAGAGTTCGGTTTCAAAATTGTGCCATTTATTATTCTGGTTGGACTGGCTTGTAAAGCCTTGTGTAGTCATCCATCATTTATAACTGCATTATTCCACAAGAATGCGTTTTCCAGATGAGGCTATTCCTTCTGTGAAAGACTAGAAAATGTTTCTTTTAATAGGAAATGCAAGTCTATCACAATGTGTTCCCTATTTATGTCATCCTAAATGGAGTTCAGGGAACATAATTTTACTCATTCAAAGAATGGGGCTGTCGCTATGAGCTTCCACTCTTGTATGTGGGGTGCTTTTAGGTACTCCAAGCTGTATGGTCACTGTCCTGGTGTGTGCTTTTTCCAGCTTCGTTTGCTTTTATTTTTACATGAAATATTTCTTCTTCACAGCATCTCAGCAGTTACTTCTTACCACCATCAGGGCCATGCCCTGTAGTGGAAAACCAAGAACGCAAGGGAGTTAGAGCTGTTCGTATTATGCGAGTTAATAGAGAACGAATGGGAAGATTCTCCGATGAGTTAAGAACATGAATTTTTCGTTTCTATTTGGTAGCTGGGAGTACGTAGAGGGTAGTTCTTTTCTTTCTCATTTTAAGCTCGGTGCCAGATGCCTCTGATAGCTTTCGGGAAAATGAGGGGATTCTATAGGTAAATTTTACCGTGTAACGAACTTGCATTCCAGGTGTGTTCGTTTTGTTTCTGAACTAGAGATGCCTCCATTTCCTCCTCACACCCTGTTCTTGGAGAAGCAGCTCTGTGCATAGCCCGTGACACAGCACCTGGCTCTCTGGCCACCTGACCTCACCTTTTCAGAGCTGGAAAAGGTTACCTCTGTGTGTGTGTGTGTGTGTGTGTGTGTGTGTGTGTGTGTGTGAGAGAGAGAGAGAGAGAGAGAGAGAGAGAGAGAGAGAGAGAGAGAGCTGGGGAAGACACAAGGATCCAAGCTCACAGAAAATCAGGACAAGGAGAGCCCTGAAGGAGCCCAGAAGAGGAAACTGAGGCTCAGAGAGGTGAGGTTACTTGTCCCAGGTCACACAGCAAGTCAGGAGCGGGTCTCAAATCTGCTCCAGAGCCCAGGCTCCTTGCTCTAAAGAGCACAGGTGCTGAGTTCTGGAGCCAGGGGTAGGCTGAGGCGGTGGCGGGTACAAGTGGAGTCATTCGGTGGGAAGAGACCTGGCCTGGCTCCACAGCCATGGACTCCTTTCTGGGCCTCAGCTCCTCACTCCAAAGGAGGGTCGGACCGGATGTTCCCTGCAGTCTCGGAGAGCTCTGTGGGCCGAGGTGAGGCCACGTGCTGGGGCCTGAAGCGGGAGGACCTAGTTGCAGCAGCTGACCGTCCACCCAGGGCCCAGATTCCAAGGGGCAGGACAGTAAACGCATGGACTCTGGGGCTGGACTGCGGGTTTCAGATCCCCCTGCTCCACCCACTACTCCCGTGGAGGCTCAAGCAGATTAAATGAATGACTTCAGCCTTGGTTTCCTCATCTATAAAATGGGGATAATAAGAGCATCTGCCCAGTCGTAGGGATGAAATAAGTGAATCTGTATAAAGTCAGAGCAGCGCCTGGAGGATCAATGCTCAATGCATGTCCAGTTTTGCCTCCACCACCCACGCCTGTGGTACCCCTCAGGGGTGAGGAGGTTTAAGCTTCCAGTCCTGCTGGCCCCTCCCAAGGAGGTGGCAGCCCTGCCGTCCAGCAGCTGGGCCTGTGGGCCTGCTTCCTGGGCAGAGTGAGTCCGTGAACACTCAGGCGTGACACATGGCCTGGTCATCCGCACCTCGACCACAGGCGGCCAGTTCTGGGCTAAAAATACCACTTTTATGAATGGAGCCAGGGAGGGCCGTTCTGGGACCGCAATTAGTGTTTGTGTTAAAACCAAGTCTCTGGCTCTCCACGCCTTCACCCCTCTCCTTAAGCCCACCCCTTCTGTGCTGCTGCTTCGGGGAGACTCACTCAGGGTTGGGGGGATTGTGTGCAGTGGGGGAGGCTCTGGGGGGGGGGGGAAGAGTGCACCGATGGCTCCTCCCACAAAAAAGGAGCCCTCAGCCTGACTCCCAATTCCCCTACAGTGTTGAGAAGTAGGAATAACCATCTCCCTTCATTTGGAGGAAATGGAAGTTTCCAGAAGTTCACAGCCAGGGGCTATGTAGTCAAATTTGGGCTCTGGATCAGTGCCCCACTCCAAACTCTCTTCTCCTGCACCTGCTGCTGCCATGGGACCCCCCCCCCCCAACCCCTCGGGGGGAATGCTGACTGGTGTGGGGGTTGGCTGGCGCAGGCTTTCTCCTCTCCCTGAGTCCCTGAGGTGTAGTCTCACATGAGGATCAGGGATGGAAGGGTCCAGCTCAGGGAACAGCAGAACCAGACGTGAGGCTG
This sequence comes from Myotis daubentonii, assembly GCF_963259705.1. NCBI lineage: Eukaryota > Metazoa > Chordata > Mammalia > Chiroptera > Vespertilionidae > Myotis > Myotis daubentonii. The sequence goes on along the minus strand of NC_081850.1, from coordinate 72,740,138 downwards.
AGCTGGAGATGCCCCAACGGGGGCCGAGGTGAAGGGCCGAGCCTGGAGTGGGCAGACGGAGCAGCAGGTCCAAGCCAGCGGAAGGCAACGCAGGCAATGGTCTCGGGTGCCCACCAGCCTGCCGCCAAGCGGGGCCTCCAAGTGTCTTCCGCCTGCAGCAGGAGCCCAGGACTACCATTGTATAGTGTAATCATGGCTGCTTTAACCCCACGCATTCTTTTATTCACTCTTTCACTCATTCAACAGCCGTCTACTAGGCCAGGCCCGGTCAAGGTACGTTTGCATGGGTGCTGAACGAGATCCGATCGCTGCCTTCCAGGGGCATCCAGCCTAGTGATTTAGGAAACGATCGTGCAAAGTCTATCATCAGAAAAGCCGGGGAGTGTGATTAAGGAAAAGCACAGGCTGTACATGGAGAGATGTGTGCCATTCAGAGTGGGAGGCCAGGCAAAGGCTGAGGAGGGGTTAGCCAGGGCTGCAGTGAGGCAGGGAAGAGCATTCCAGATGGAGGGAACAGCATCGTGCAGCCCTTGAGCTGGGAAAAGGCTTTACCTGTTTCAGGAACGAACAGAAGACCTGAGCGACTAGGTCAGTGGTTCTCAACCTTCCTAATGCCGCGACCCTTTAATACAGTTTCTCATGTTGTGGTGACCCCCAATTTCATTGTTACAAATTGAACATAATGAAAGCATAGTGATTAATCACAAAAACAGTATGTAATTATATATGTGTTTTCCGATGGTCTTAGGCGACCCCTGTGAAAGGGTCATTCGACCTCCAAAGGGGTCGCGACCCACAGGTTGAGAACCGCTGGACTAGGTGGAGGCGCGGAGAGAGGGAAGAGAGGGTGAGGTGGAGGAGGGTGGACTGTGCTGATTGACAGCTAGCTTCAGGATGGCTAAATCTGTAGACAATTGTTTTCTTTCCAATGTGTCATTTTAAAAAGCAAAGGAGAGATGATGAGAATGAAGGAATTGGTGAGAGAGCATTTGTGAAGACGGCACACAAACAGATTCTTGCCCTCTATGTCCTTATACCAACCAGCCCGAGTCACCACCAGCTGCCCAGCCACTTCCATCACCTGCCATGTCTGTGGTCAACCTGAGCAGCTGACACAAGGGCCAGCACACACTGCACTGCCTGATCCTTCCACTCTGGCCAGGGCCCCTGGACCAAAGCGGGGTTTTGACCTAAGAGCAGCCAGTCTTAGCAGGAAGTTGGCTAGGGGCCTGAGAAGTGGTATGGGGTAATAAAAAAACACACACACACACAGAAATATTTGTTCTTTATCCCTGGTTCCTGGTACAGAGGTCCTAAATGTCTTGGACTTTATTTAATGTTTTGCATGCTAATGAGATGACCTGTGGAGGCGGAGCACAGGCTAGATAGGTTCAGGAGGGGGACTGGCTGTCCCCACCCTGACTCCTAGGAGAGGAAAGACAGAGTGAAGTCAACCACCGTGGGCGAGAAGGAAATCTATCGCCTACATAATGAAACCTCCATCAGAACCCCTCAACAACAGGGCCTGGAGCCTTCTGGGTTGGTGACTATATCTACCTGCTTGGGGTGAGGGGTGCCCACAGACAGCCCGGAAACTGTGCCATCCATTCCACCCACCCCCTGCCAGGTTTTGTTCTATGCATCTCTTCCATCGGGTTGCTTCTGAGTCGTATCCTTTACAATAAATCGCTAATAGTAAGTAAAGCCTGTTCCTGGGTTTTGGGAGTTCTAGCAAATTATGGAAAATGAGGAGGGGGTTGTGAGGACCCCCAAATTCTTAACTAGTCAGTCAGAAGTATGGGTGATCCTGGGGCTTGCAGGTGGCACCTGAAGTGGGGGCAGTCTTGTGGGACTGAGCCCTACAACCGTGGTGTCTGCTCTCTAACTCTGGGGGTTCATGTCGCCATTGAATTGAATTAGTTGTCGGACACCCAGAGACTGGGTGTAAGACCTGTTTATGAACCTTACCCCGTCTCCATGCCCCTCGGGGCTACAAATCCTTCTCTAGGGGAGGACAGTGTTATCTGGGGCTCTGGCCCCCAAGTCCAACGCTCTCAGTTATTCCAAAGCAAGCTGCCCTCAGAGGGCTCACGGTCTAGCTGGGGAAAGACAACCAAGCAGTAAGGAGCCCTGGAAAGGAGTTAGCTGGGTGGTGGCATGGCCAGGTTCAACCCCTCTGGGAGGCCTGAGCTCCTGCCCTGCCCCTGCCCGCCTCCCCGCCTGCCAGCTGCACCCAGGTGACCTCCTGGGCTCCTGCTGTGGGCGGAAGACACTTGGAGGCCCCACTTGGCGGCAGGCTGGTGGGCACCAGAGACCATTACCTGCTTTGCCTTCCGCTGGCTTGGACCTGCTGCTCCGTCTGCCCACTCCAGGCTCAGCCCTTCACCAAGGCCCCCATTGGGGCACCCTGATGCTCGCCAGGCCTCATCCCCACGTTCGCCAGGCCTCACCCCCACGCTGAGGGGTCCCTGGTAAGCCTGGGGGTGGGTTGGAGCTCTCGGTGCTGAGCCCAGGCCTGTCCTGAGGGCTCTCACACTGACCACCCCTCTACCCTCCCCGACCAGAGCTGAAGATCCCGGACAACGCCAACGTGTTCTACGCCATGAATTCAGCCGCCAATTATGACTTTGTCCTGAAGAAACGGGCCTTCACCAAGGGGCCAAGGTCCAGCATGGCGCCAGCTCCACTCTCCCCCGCATGAAGCAGAAGGGACTCAGGATTGCCAAGGGCATCTTCTAGCTGGTCCCTGGCACTGCCCAGCCACAGGGCTGCCCGGCAGGCTGGGCAACCAAGCACTTACCGACGACAGTGGCCCAGGCCAGGCAGGCACCTTCTGCCCAGCCTGCCACCGGGCCACCCGCCCCGACTCCAGTTTCTCCCTGGACCTCCTGCTGCCGGGATTGACGCCTGCCCGTCGACAGGCTGACCTGGCCTCCTGGGACCACTCGCCGCCTTAGGTGCCTTCCGCTCTCTGGAGCCAGAGGACTAGCCGACCTGGCCCAGGAGCACTGCCACGGGCACGGAGCCCTGCCTGCCACTGGGCATGCCCTCGCTACTCCTCCCTCACACCTTCCCAGGTGTGGGTCACTGCCACCTGTGCCCACGGGCAGCCCAGAGCACCCGCTCACCCACTGGATCTGACCACTGCGGTTCTCTCCTCGCGCCCACGGACACTATACAACGGCTTATATGTATGAGTGAGTTAGAAAAATTCAAACAACTTAAATATTCAATAATAGCCCATTAAAAAATACATTTTAGCAATCTCTGACGGATTTTACGTGGCCACTAAAATCACAATTTAAAAGCAGATTTATGCCCAACATCATTAGTCATTAGGGCAATGCAAATCAAAACCACAATGAGATACTACTTCACACTCACTAGGATGGCTAATATATATATTATTTTTTAAGGAAAGGAAAATAACCAGTGTTGGTGAGGACATGAAGAAATTGGGATCCTTGAACATTGCTGATGGGCAAGTTAAGTGGTGTGGCCATTATGGAAAACAGCCTGGCAGTTCCTCAAAAAGCTACCAGTAAACGTAGAAATATGTTATGACCCAGCAATTCCACTCCTAGATATATATCCAAGAGAAATGAAAACATTCGTCCACACAGAAACATAATGCTCAGAGCACCATTATCCATGTTAGCCAAAAATGGAAATGACTCACATGTCAACCAGTTAGTGAATGGGTAAACAAAAGTGGTATGTCCATACAATGGACTATTATTCATCCATGAAAAGGAAGTATGTTACATACTACAACATGTATGAACCTCAAAAACATGCTAAGTGAAAGAAGCCAGACATGATTCCATTTATATGACCTTGCCAGGATGGCAAATCCATAGAGATAGAAGGTAGATTAGTCGTTCCCAGGAGAGGCGGGTGGGAGAATTGGGACTGTTTATAGGTACCACTTTCTTTGGGGGATAATGAAGATGTCCTGGAATTAGTTAGTGGTGAAAGCTGTACGGCATAGTAAGTAAATATACTAAAAACCATGGAATTGTACACTTTTCTTTTATTTTTCAATATATTTTTATTTTTTCAGAGAGGAAGGGAGAAGGAGAGAGAGAGATAGAAACATCAATGATGAGAGAGAATCATTGATCGGCTGCCTCCTGCAACCCCTACTGGGGATCAAGCCCGCAATCCAGGCATGTGCCCTTGACCAGAATCAAACCCAGAACTTTCAGTCCCCAGGCTGACGCTCGATCCACTGAGCCAAACCAGCGAGGGCCAGAATTGTACACTTTTAAATGGTGAATTTTGTTATGTTAATTATATCTCAAAAAATTAATTAAAAGCATATTGAATGATAGAAGAGAGTGCTTGTGATTTATTAACGGGAAGACACAGGGTACAAAATCAAGCTACCATATGTACTATCATCTATCCAAGCCCTAATTTCTAAACATTATTAGAGAGTAGCTACAGATATCAACCACAAACTCCGACACGTAAAAAATGTCATGTTTGTCTCTCTTTCTAAAATTACCTTAGATCTGACTCAGAGCCTGGCCCACTGGACCACAGGGCATTCAGTCTCAGTCAGGTGGGGGCTCCTTCCCTCTCCAGTTTGTCCACATCCGTCAGAGGTGGGGGCCTTCACACGCCCTGAAACCTAGCCGCTCTGATGCTTTCTTGGGGCAGGTTGAGGGCTTGGGAGGTGCCTGGGGCTCAGCCTCTCTGACCGTCCCCCCCAGCCACACCCTCCAGGCTCCGCCTCCATTCCGGATGAGCCCCTCCATCTCCCGCTTTCCTTCTTTCTGGTCTTATAGCCGCAGCTCTCTACCGGCCCCTCTAGGACCCTTAGCACAGACTCCTCTGTGAGCCCGGATTTTCACAAGAGATGGAGGCAGGGATTCTCCTTAGGGAGGTCTGCTTCAGCCTGAAGAGGTTCCTCATCCTCAACCGAGAAGGGGCCAGAGGCAATTCGGAGGGAACAACAGAGGCACACACTATCTTTATAAATTACCCTGCCATCCACGTGGACAGAAAACAAGACATTGGTACAGCATTTGTCTCTGGGGATGGAATTATGGGTAATTTTCATTATTTTTCTTTATGCTTGTTTGACTTATTGATTTAATATTCTACCACTCACTCCCCCCCCCCCCAAAAAAAGTGCTTCCCTATCCACAATGCCAGCTCCTCTTCAGCCCTCCCCTCTCCCTGGCCAGTTACCGGGCGGGCGGGGGTGTGGGAGTTAAAATGTTACTCTTCACACCTGTGTGGACCAGGTGGGCTTAGCTGGCTCACTGAATACAGAATTTACAAGAAACAGCAGAGAACGCTGCGGGCCTTGAATAGAACACACGGAGGAAAGGCAAGGGAGAGAAGACTTGTGAGAATTTCTTTGCAAAAAGATTTCGTTGTGAGGGTGGGGCATTAGGCGGTTGGGGGCACGAGGGGGCTGCCACCTCTTTCACTTTGATGAACCACACGAAGGGAGCTTGATACGTGTTCCCAGAAGTTGGGACACTGGGGCCTGGAGAAAGCTCAGGTGGCCTCCATCAGGGAAGAGGGAGGGGAGGGCTGAGAGTGGGAGGATGCACCCTCCATGCAGAGGGTGTTTCCCGGGGCAGATGTGGGTCAAGAGAGCTGACCTGCAGCCCTTCCAATACCTGCCCAACAGAACCTTCTGAAAGGGGGAGAAGTCTTCAGGGGGAAGTCTTTCTGGGGAGAAGTCTTTTCTTTTTTTCAAATACATTTTTATTGATTTTTTTTTAGAGAGAGAGGGAGGAAGAGGCATAGAGAGATAGAAACATCGATGAAAGAGGAACATCATCCATCGGCACCTCCTGCATGGCGCCCCCCTGAGGGTCGAGCCCACAACCCAGGCATGGGCCCTGACCGGGAGTTGAACCTCTGGGTTCCTGGGTTGACAGTCAACCACTGAGCAACACCGGCTGGGCTGGAGAGAAGTCTTTATAGGGGTTCTGTGTGTGAAGATGAAGAGCAGCTGACGCACCAGGAGCCTCAGACCCCCCATAGACCTGCCCAAGAAAGGCAGCTGCAGGCTCAGAGAGCATCAGGCCAGCTCACCGCCCAGGTAAGAACTTTCCGTCAGTTCCATCCCCTCTCTTCCTTGGCTATTGCTCAAACCCCGGCAGCCTGAGGATGAGGTACGCCCTGAGGAGGGAGGAAGATGACCACGGCCCCTATTTCTGGACTAGGAAATTCTGCCTGAGTCTGGGCATTCCCATTGGCTCAGGACTGTCATTACCTAAGACAAATGGCCAGAGTTGCCTGCTGAATCAAATTGTGTTTTTGATTAGATCACAGTGCGGCTTGCTGAACCTGCTGGTTCCAATAGCTGAATTTCAGGAGCCACTGTGAGCAGGCAGGGGGCTACTGCAACACTTGGAGCCTCATTTGGCCTCAGGACAATTTTCCATCGTCCAGAGCAGTGGTTCTCCACCTTGGCTGCACATTAGAATCACCTGGGAATCTTTTTAAAATCCTGATTTCTGGGCCTCATGATTCCCAGGTGATTCTAATGTGCAGCCAAGGTGGAGAACCACTGGTCCAGAGGACCCTCCTATGATCCAGAGGGAGAAACTGAACCCAGAGTGCCTATCCGTGGTCACACAGCCACTGGCGGGTCTGTGGGCCTCTGTGAGGTACTGCCCTGCTGGGCAGGCCTGCCCCTCTGAGTCTCAGTCTTGTCATCTATGAAATGGGAATACAGGGGATTGCCTTGCGGGGTCTTCACGAGGATTCATTCTTAGAGGTGAGTGGAGGTGCTCTGTAGACAGTAGGAGGCGCGTCAAGGTCACCCCCTTCTTTCTGGGCCTGTTCCTGCCCACCCCCCACCTCCTTCTTTCCCAGAGCTGTGTCTCTGGTGTGATTGGAGCTGTGTGTTTGGCCTGGCAGGTCCTCCCATCTGGGAAGCATGGCTTGCTGGCACATTGGGATTCTGGAAATCCCCACTTTGGTCCCCCATCCCGCATCTCTGACAGCTGCCCGCAGGAATCCCATGGCTAAGCATGGAGAGTGGCCAGGGCGAGGTCTGGCTGGCTCAGCCTTTCTCCGGCCGTGCTCGGCGCTAACCTCACTTGACATTGATGTTTCTGGTTGGCTGGGAACCAGGCAGCATCTGTGAGTCCTCAGAATATGAGAGGCTGAGGGTTTTTCTGCTGGTGTCTGCCTGGCACCCTGCTGGCCTGGGGGGCCCAGGGAACTGGGTTTGCAGAGGTCTGGATGGGGTGAAAAGAAGGCCCCTGTCCTGGGCCTCAGCCTCCGCAGCGAGGCAGGGGTGGGGAGTGCAGCTCTCCTGGGCCAGGTGCTCCCTGTGGAGGCGGGAGTCCTGTGTTCCAGCCACACCTGCTGTGATCCCAGGCACAGCCCGCTGCCTTTCTTGGTTTCATGAGCCCACATGTATGAAGGGGAGGAAAATAATTTCCCCCCACCCTTCTGAGTTCTTAGCTGACACCCCTGTAATAAAGGGCAGATTAACAAGAAAAAAAAACGCATAGACATTTACTAACTTGTGTACCTTATGGATACATGGCAGTGGCCCAGGGTGAGGAACTCAAAGAGGTGGCTTTAGAATCCAGGCTTAAACACCACTTCATGGGGAAAAGGAAGGAGGTCCCTGTGAAGATGAAATCACACAACGCACATAATCAGACATTGAGCACAGCCATGCGTGTACGTCTCAGTAGATGTCAGTGGTCTTCATGGTCATAGGCTCCAGGGTCTCCGGGGGCAGGGGGACTGCCGCTGACATTTGGGTTTCACATGTGTTGTCTCCTGTAATTCTCACATGGTTACCAAGGCAACTATTTTCCTCCCCGTAGTGCAGGTGGAGAAATGGAGGCCCAGAGAGGTGAAGTGACTTCCCTGAGGCCGCACAGCTAGCATGTACTGGAGTCAGAGCGGGAACTCGGGCCTCTCGGACCCCATAGCCCTGTTCCTGCTGCTTCTCCAAGCAGCCTGCAGGGGTGTCGGCAGTGGGGTGAGATGCCTTGCAGGGCATGAGCACCCTGTTGCTGGGCAAACTGGAAAATGCTCTCTGCCCTGGTCAGGGGCACAGATGGTTCCTACTCTAGGATTCAATTCTGTGACTCAGGTTTCAGGCCTTGGGAAGGGCTGTGGGGATTTGCTGGTGAGTTTCCAGTCCTGTGTCATGAGGTTTGAGGGCCAGGGGTTGCTAAGAAAGCCTGCAGGCCCAAGAGGCACAGTGCTGCTCTTAACACATATGGAGGTGGTGTGTGTGTGTGTGCGTGTGTGTGCGTGTGTGTGTGTGTGTACGTACATACGTGCTTTCTTTTCTTCACCAAGAGCCCCAGCCCCCCTGGTGAAGTTACCTCACAAGGACTAGTCTGCATTCAAGGTCTCAGGCGGTGACATAGGATATGGGCACAACATTCCAGGAGGAAGCTGTCAGGAAAGGGCTGGAGGCCTGGTGACCACTGTGTCCCTGACATTCTTTATGCAAAAAGCCTGACTCTTCTGTTCTCTGAGGCTAGCCAGAAGGTCCCCGGCCTCCGCCTCTGGGGGACAAGGGGAGTGAGAACCCCACAGGTGGGGCAGTGGCCGGGGACTGGAGACAGTACGCCAGGAACCTGCTGAGCCACACCTCACGGCGTGACCTTCACCCCCGTCCATACAAGGAGGGGTCTGGGCTAGACTCCTGGGCAAGGCAGGGGGTCCTGGATGTCTGACTGGAGTTCCTTGGAATTTCCCAAACTGGGAAGGTTCGGGAATATTCCCCTAAAAGGCCTGGTGGGTGAATGACTGGCCCAAAGAGGCATTATTACATCAAAGAAGAGGAAAGCAATCCCAGGCAGACATTTCCGGTAGGGAAGGTACCAGCCACCTTCCTGGGCTGGGGGCGGGGAGCGGCTGCTTTCTTCCTGCTGGAGGCACGGACCTCGCAGAGGAACACGCACAGCTGTTTCCTTCACCTCCCTGCGGAGTGTGAGAAAGCGGGCTGGAGCCGCACCAGAGGGGCTGAGGTCAGGCGCTCAGAGGAAGCAATCACTTGGGGTCCCCTTACTCTCACGGGGCCTCAGCCCGAAGTGGTAAACAGGTTTAACAGGCCTAGCGAAATCCACGGGAACAGAACAAACATGGAGAAGAATGGGAAAGGTAGGGTTTCAAATCAACAGCATTGTTCTTGGAATCAGCCCATTCCTGGTACTGCGCCGGGCATCTTGGCAATGGCTCGCGGTCCCGTTCCCCAGAAGCCTTAGCACATTGCTGGCAGGAAGGATCTGAAAAGCAGTCAGAAAACAAGGCAACGGCAAGTTCCAATCCAGGACGTGTCATGTACCCAGCACCCGCAGGTGCCTTTTGTGTGCCGGGGTCATGGAATGCTCGAGGAGGAGGAGGCCGGCGGCAGGCAGGGTGGCAGGATGGTTAGGGCACTGGCTTTGGCATTGGGCAGATCTGGACTCCCACCCAGCTCCAGCTCTCTGTGACTCTAGATCAGTTACTTGTCCTCTCTGAGGCTCAGTTTCCCCAACTATCTGACAAAAGCGATGCTTCCCTTGCAGGGATTTTAAGCCTGTAGCCCAGTGCTTGGTGCATCACCAGCTCCCCATGAATGGGAGCTGCTCTTATTCAGTTTATGTTTGGGCAAGGCCCTTCTCCGCTTGCTCTCTGGTCTGTTTCCCCAGATAACAGGACGTCCTCTGAGCAGCTCGGAGAGGCCGGGCAAGGGCTGACAGGGCTCGATCCCCACGGAGATCAAATTTCCAGCCCCTCAATGGAGCCAAGTAAACACAGGAGAGACAGTGCGGCTCCCTCAGCTGCCCACTAACAACCAGATTCCTGAAGCCACCGCAGCTGTGGCTGCTCCCTCTGATTGTGTCTGGCTCCACGGTCCCCAGGCCCTGCTGCTGCCACTCTCATGCGACCCGGGGTTTGGGGCGGGCGGGTGGAAGAGGCGGTGCACGCTGGTTTTGTGGCAGTGGCAGTGGCTGTGGCTGAGGGCAGGGTGTCGGCCGCTTCCAGGAGCAGATGGCTGGTCTCTTGGAGTTTCCCTTTTCAACTCCCTCCTCCCTCTGTCGGTGACTTCACTGGGCCACGAAAGTTGCTGACAGATGAGAAAGAGTCCAGGATGTTAAGGAAACTCCCTACCCTCCCCGTAAACCTGCTGTACCCCATTTCTCCGAGGCCAAGATCAGGGGCCCTAGTTTTATAACCTCTAAATTCTTCTCTTATTCTTTGGCTGTTCACTTTCCAAGAGAAAACAGCACGTGTTTACTGAGCACAACTGTGCACTAGGTACAGGTGAGCAGGACACAGAACCCCAGCCCTTGAGCATTTTACAATGGATGCCTGACGAACTCCTACCCAACCTTCAAAGCCCAGTTCGAAAGTCCCCTCCCACCTCTCCATGCTACTCACCTCTGCCACTTCCTGGTGGGTTCTCTGCTTACAGCCATGTGAGCTTTTCAGCAGCTCCTTGAGGCCAACTTCCCATTCTCTCAAGGACCTTCACTGGTGCGGCCCCCTCCGAACGCTCCCTGAGCAACCCACACGCATTCTTCAGATCTCAGTGTCCCTGGACTTTACCCTTAAAGCCGTTATTGCAGTCTGCAATTTAAAGCATGTTTATCCGAGTCCTGCCCGTCTCCATCCCAGGAATGTAAATTCCACAGGAACAGGGAGTGTGCACGTTTGATTACTTTTGTCATATCAGGGCCTGGTATGTGGAGGACTCTCAGTATGCGTCTGCTAAACGTACCCCCTCTTCCATGAAGTCTTCCCCGATTTCCTCAGTCACAGTTTCTCTTTCACCTAGACATCTCTCATCGCTTTCTTTCTTACTTACTTTGCTTGTAAATTTTTACTATTCCAGAATATCTTATACATGTAGAAAAGTATATAAAATATGTGTACAGCTTAACAAATAATTTTAAAGCAAACATCCACTTGACTGTCACCCAGGTCAAGATAGAGGACATAATCAGCAACTTAGTCAGTGTGTCTTTCTCTCCCCACCAGAGTTAGCTATGATCCTGTTTTTTGATCGTTTTCTTGCTTTATTTTATACGTGTGCTGTCTACACAGACATTCTTAAACCACAGAGTCTAATGTTGCCCGTTTTTGAGCTTTGCATGCACAAAATCAGACTGCATGTGTCTTTATGCGTGTTTGGCTTCTCTGGCTCAATGCCATGTCTGTGACGCTCACCCATGCTGGGTTGTGAAGTTGCGATTCATTCACTTTCTTGGCAGTATAGTATTCTACCACATGACATCATTTATTTATTCATTCTGCTGTGGACATTTTAACTGTGCTGTAAATATTTATGCAGCCACCAATGAGCCTGCGTGTCTGTGTTCTGGGAGAAAGGAGACAGAGGCTGTGCCTCTGGGCGGTCAGGCCCCTGCCCCAAGCTGCCTCGTTCCAGAAGTGGGCCTTGCAGAAAGCTGCCCCCATGCTCAGCCTGGGCCTGAGGCTGTCCTCACCGTTAGGACCGAGGTTCAGGATATGGGCTGAAAGCCTGCGGACTGGGCAGCCTCGCTCCGGCTGGAAGTCACACTGTCCTTGCCTAGAAGGTGGGGCAGTTCTGATCCACCCCCCCTCCCCCCAGGCTTCCGCTCCACTGTCCTTCATTTTTAAAATAGATTTTAAATCCTCCCTGTGGAGCCAGGGGCCTCCGGTTTCAGAACTGACAGGTCAGAGCCTGCGGGTCCTGAGCCTCTGTGAGCGGAGGCGAGTGGAGGCTGCTGGGTGGGGTGGCTTCTGCCTCCCAGGTCTGCTTCTCACCAAGTCCCCGCGGGACTCCCGGCTCTGCCCTTCTGCGTGGTGTCCGTGGTTGACATCCAGAAGCCGGCCAGCTCCCCACCTGGGGCCATGCGTTAGAAGGGGGTATCGCACCGGGACCTTCTTCCTCCTCTCCCACATTGTCAGCGACGGGACTAGGGATCATAATGATGCGAATAATAGCAGCCGCAATCTGCTCAGCACGTACTGTGTCTAAGGCCCTGTGCACAGCTGGGCTCATGGGACCCTCACAAGGACCGTGTGGCTTGGTACCACTACTGGCCCGCCTTATAGATGAGGAACCAGAGAGGCTGAGGGTGCCCAGGAGGAGTTCTAACTCGGGTCTGCCTAACACTGAAGCCAATGCTCGCGTCCACCTCCCAGCCCGGCCGCCCAGGGCCTGGGCCAGACTTCGGGGCCCTGCCCTCCCTCCCTGCCCCTTGGCCCCACAGGCCTGCATCTGAGTGAACCGCTCGAGGCCTCTCTTAGCGCCTTCTTGCCCTTATGGGCTGCCCCTGGGTCACTCAGCGACGCCCCAGCTGGCTGCCTGGTCCTGGCGATTGGTGCAGGGGGAGAGCCAGCCGTGTGGGAGCTACAAGCGCTGCCCTCTCAGGGACCTCTGTCTTCTCCTGCCACGGGGACCCGGCAGTCCCTCCAGGCCCCTGAGAGCCTGCGAGGCCCTGGGCCAAGTCGTTGGCAGAGCAGCCGGCCGAGGATACTGAGTGGAAGCAGATGTGACTGGACTGCGTCTGGCCTGGTGCCAGAGGAGCCCTCAGGCCGGAGAGGATGCTGGGCTGTTAGCGCCAGCGGGGGCTGGGCTCGGAGGGAAGCTACCTCGGACGCCGTATTTTAATCTGTTCGGTTTAAGCACCAATCAGGTCTTCGTTTTGGTCGTGTACACCAGAGCTGGGTCCTGAGCCGAAGGTCATTGGAGATTGACCCCACCCTCTGGTGCAGCGGTTCTCAACCTTCTGGCCCTTTAAATACAGTTCCTCATGTTGTGACCCAACCATGAAATTATTTTCATGGCTACTTCCTAACTGTCATGTTGCTACTGTGATGAATTGTCATGTAAATATCTGATCTGCAGGATGGTCTTAGGCGATCCCTGTGAAAGGGTCGTTCGACCACCAAAGGGGTCGCGACCCACAGGTTGAGAACCGCTGCTCTCGTGCATCTTACAGATCAGGAAACTGAAGTTGATGCAGGGAATCGTGCAAGGCCCCCAACCTTGGTGCAGTATGACATGCTGTCTAAGTTAGGATGATGATGGGGGGGACCTGGGAGGGGGCCCCAGCCGCCTCTGGCAAGGCGCTCATAGGCATCTTTTCTGGCCTGATGTGGGCCTCAGAGCCGTGAGGTTTTCCGGAAGAGACACCCCACCATTCCAGGAAGGGGAAGACGGCCAGCGTCCACCTGTCCAGCGAGGTGAACTCCTGCCCCAAGGCCGCAACGGTCTCATCACCATCTACTGGCAAATGGACGTATCTCCCGGGGAGAAGGGAGCCTGCCTTTCCTCAGTGACCTTGCTGGTGGGGTCTGAGAGAGAGCGCTCTGAGCTGGGATTGGAGCCCTCTGTTCCATCCTGGCATGCTGTGTGGCCTTGGGCAAGCTGCTTCTCCTCTCTGGGCCTCAGTTTTTCTGTCTTTGGCATGATACTTCAAGACCGTGACAATCTTGTTCCCCAACAACTTGTACCCCAGGGTCCTTAGAAGTGGTGGTCGCCATCATCACCATCACCACCACCATTGCTTTCTTGAACAGGCACTTATTAGAATCTGCGTTTCTGAAAAAGCCAATGGACAATAAGACTGTTTGACCCTGGTCTCACTTGGAAAGGCTGACGCTCAGAGAGGCTCAGGGTGTTCCTCAGGCCAGCCCTTGCCAGACATTCCCAGGCACACAGATCCCCTGGGGACCTCGCTGGAATGCAGATTCCCGCTCAGAGGCCTGCGTTCCCGGCACTCTCCCAGGTGACTCGACGCTGCTGGTCCTCGGGCCACCAGTGGACCCCACACCAGTTAGTGGTGGAGCTGTGGCTGGTGTCGGCTGCGACGGCCTGTCCACCCTCCTTCCACCAGCCGTCAGGGTGACTGGAGAGCACTGGGCAGCCTGGGACCAGGCTTAGGTGATACTGTATCGAAAAGAGCCAGGCCTATTGTGTCTAAAGAATTAGAAAATTAGCATATTGTAACCTCCAATGTAATTAGTGATTTAGGCAAGAATCGTCAACGCATGCTAAGGCCACGGGGTAAACGTTGCTGGGGAGCAAGATCGTCACAGGCTGAAGTCTCACACCAAAGGCTCCTTGTTAGTACAGAGGGGAGCGGGCTGTGATGCTGGCTAGTCCTGGCGTCACCTCCTTCACGTGACGTCAGCCTGGGCTTTGGCCATGGGAGACGGGCTGACGGCAGGGGCTGCCCTTGCCGGAAACACTTGGCCTGAGGCTAACGTGGGGATCCCGGGGGACATTCTGAGGGACATCTGGCCTGGATCCCTCAAAGGGTCTAGTGAGACATCACAGCCGAATGCCATACACGATGCTTGATTGCATCCTGGGCTGGGAAGAAGAAACAGCCACCAAGCACGTGTGCGAGGCAACCGGGGGAGTGTGAGTGCGGACAGTGCTGGGTGATGTTGCCTGATTAACGCTGATTATCTTGGGTGCCGTGTGCATGCGGGACTGTGCAGGAGATGTCCTTGTCCCTGGCGGAGGCATGCGGAAGGGCCTGGGGATGGAGTATCACACTGTCCCACCTTATTTTTAAGTGGTTTGGCAAAAGTAAAGTATGCGTGTGTGTGCACATGCATGCCGGGAGCCGGTCCATCCGTGCTGTTTCAAGGGACCTGGCATATATGGCATACGGTTCTTAATATGTTTGCTCACCTTCTTGGAGCTGTGTTTTAACCAAGGTCACCTCTCCGAGAAAGGTTGAATCCCCAGGTAGGGATTTTCCCCTGAAGTTAGGGAGGGAATAAAACCCCTCAACTAAGTGCCAGGCGGGTAATTAATCCCTTTAACTACGAACAATCATGCTTAAACTACATAATCTTTTCTCCCTGGAATGGAGATAAGAAACGCCCTAACCTTTGTAATAGAGATTGATAGGATTAAATCAACTGGTATAAATACAGTTGTAACAAGACAGAAGAACACAGAACTCAGAACACAGAACTAAGGAGACAGGGCTTGGAAGACAGGACCAAGAGAGACAGAGCCTAGGCACAGAACCTACACAGAACGTTCTCTAGAGACAGAAGAACTTCGCTGGAGAGAACATGGCAAAAGATCCTGGACTGAACCTGACTACAGAAATTGGCAAGAGAACCTGACTAGAACCTGACGACTGGACCTGGCTGGAGAACCAGCAGAACCTCTCTGGAGATCGAGACCAGAACTTGGCTTGAGATCCTGGCTAGGCTGCTGATCAACTGAACGCTGTCTCCGTGTCATTCCTTCTTCGCCGACTCTGTCCACGCCTTTGGGGACCCCTGGACCTGCTGGGGCTGGACCCCGGCATCTGGCGCCCGAACAGGGACCCTTAGGTAAGCCCCCCCGCACTTGGGACGGATAGGACTCCACCATAGGAAAAGGGTGGATAGTCTTCGCCAACTCCGTCCACGCCTTTGGGAACCCCTGGACCTGCTGGGGTTGGACCCCGGCATATGGCGCCCAACATGGGGCACGAACCCACGACCCTGAGATTAAGAATCTCATGCTCTACCGACTGGGGTTGGACCCCGGCATCTGGCACCCGAACAGGGACCCCTACATAAGCCCCACTCTCGGGATGGATAGGACTCCACCATAGGAAAAGGGTGGATAGTCTTCGCCGACTCCGTCCACACCTTTGGGAACCCCTGGAAAAGGATTCCCCTAGGTAAGCCCTCCCCCATTGAGAACCCCCACACTCGGGACGGATAGGACTCCACCAGGGTACTGCAGACCCCCCTATAGACGATAAGTAGGGTAAGAAGGTGGATAGTACAGAATTTAGATTGAGAAGATGTGCCATACTGAGTCCAAAGAAAGAAGACTCTGTATTGATCCTTAGATTGAGAAGATGTGCCATACTGAGTCCAAAGAAAGAAGACTCTGTATTGATCTTTAGATTAAGAAGATGTGCCATACTGAGTCTAAAGAAAAAAAGACTCCGTATTGATCTTTTAACACATATGCTTGCTAGCAGAGGAGTTAAGGTTACTCCCAGTCAGATGGAACATTTTATACAAGAAATATGTCCATGCTTTTCTGAGGAAGGAAAGGTGCCGGAAAGGTAAATGTAGAAGCATGGGAGAAGGTAGGCCCAAGGAGCCTTATCCTTAACCCCACTGCAGCCTTTCCACCCCGGGAAAGTGCAGGATTGGCAAGCTCTCCCTGGGATGATAGATCAGGACTCAGGTAATAGCAGAAAGCGCCAATCCTACTCTTAAAATGGATACAAGAGAGCGTTTCAGGTTTTTCTTTTTAATGCTTGCTTTTAAAAAATAAAAAAGGGGGAATTTGCCGGGAGCCGGTCCATCCGTGCTGTTTCAAGGGACCTGGCATATATGGCATACGGTTCTTAATATGTTTGCTCACCTTCTTGGAGCTGTGTTTTAACCAAGGTCACCTCTCCGAGAAAGGTTGAATCCCCAGGTAGGGATTTTCCCCTGAAGTTAGGGAGGGAATAAAACCCCTCAACTAAGTGCCAGGCGGGTAATTAATCCCTTTAACTACGAACAATCATGCTTAAACTACATAATCTTTTCTCCCTGGAATGGAGATAAGAAACGCCCTAACCTTTGTAATAGAGATTGATAGGATTAAATCAACTGGTATAAATACAGTTGTAACAAGACAGAAGAACACAGAACTCAGAACACAGAACTAAGGAGACAGGGCTTGGAAGACAGGACCAAGAGAGACAGAGCCTAGGCACAGAACCTACACAGAACGTTCTCTAGAGACAGAAGAACTTCGCTGGAGAGAACATGGCAAAAGATCCTGGACTGAACCTGACTACAGAAATTGGCAAGAGAACCTGACTAGAACCTGACGACTGGACCTGGCTGGAGAACCAGCAGAACCTCTCTGGAGATCGAGACCAGAACTTGGCTTGAGATCCTGGCTAGGCTGCTGATCAACTGAACGCTGTCTCCGTGTCATTCCTTCTTCGCCGACTCTGTCCACGCCTTTGGGGACCCCTGGACCTGCTGGGGTTGGACCCCGGCACATGCATGCATGTGTGTGTGTGTGTGTGTGTGTGTGCGTGTGTGTAGATGGAGAAAGAAGTGGGTGTGGAGTGGGTGTGGCAAGATGTTAGTGGTTGGTGGATCTCCGTCAGGGGTACTTTTTGAACTATTCATTGTGTTAGAAATGGTTTTTAAAAATGCAGATAATTATAAAACAAACAAACAAAAAGCCACCAAAAAGCCATAAATCTTTACTGAAATCTAAGGGATGTGGAGACAGGACTTATATCGTAGGCAGAAGAGTGTCTGACCTATCCTCTTCAGCTGCCCACCACTCCCTTATGATGGTAACTGATCCTCATAAAATCCCCCTTTCTCTCTTTATAGTCCCTCTTTTCGAAGGTTAGACGCCCGGTGTGATGTCTTACTCTGGCATTTACATACTTGCTGTATGTGGCTTCAACCTTTCTGGCCTCACGGTCCTCCTCTGTGACAGGGGGAGAATCCTGGTACCCACCCGCATTGTTGTTGTGGGGCTTGAAGACACAGAGGCGCGTGGCAGGTTGTCCCGCCCCAGGCCCGGCCTTGTGGGAAGGCTGGCCCCCACTGTGGCTTCCCCGGCGTCGCTGCCCACCCCAAGGCGGGCAGCCGGACATTAGCGCCGCTCATACTAGATCCCCTCCTTCTCCAGCGCGTGTGATGACTGCAGCCAACCACCCTGACTTGGGCATGGCCACGCGCGTTGCTGTGACCACCAGGTGGAGGCATTTAATTGCAGATGCTCCCTTTCCTGCGCTCTGTTCCCAGGCTGACAGGCAGGGGCCTCGCTGAGCCTGCGTGAGGTCCGTGGGCAAGCTGCTTCCTGCACCCGCGGGGACTCTGCATGAGTGAGAAATGCATCTTTGTGGGTTTAAGCCCCCCTGGATGTAGGAGTTGTTTTGTTCGCAGTACAGCATCATCCAACTGATAAAGGGGCTGCCCCGTCCCCGGCCGAGGCTCCCTGGGACCCTCATCTAAAGGAGGGTCGGTCTTAACTGGGACTTGCCGAGCGTCTCTGACTCCCAGTCCATGCCCTCACCCTGTTGGGAGCCGCTGCGTTCAGCTCTGCCAGCCACCGGCTGTCCCCTCGCCCCGGCCGAGAGCCACTGAAACATGATCACAGAGGAGGCCTCCTCCTTTGCCCCAACATAGGCTCTTATCAGCCCCATCTGCTCAGGACATTTGGTCACTGTCTTACTCTAGACATCAGAATTTAAATCTCTTATCGGCTCATAGACGGAGGAAGTTGGGTCAGTCAGTGTCAGGGCCAAAATTCCCCGGCTTCCGGGGCAGCTGCCGCCGCTCCCTGGAGATGAAGCCTGTTGGAAGGAGAACCCGGGACGAGGGCAGGACACTGTGATCTCAGAGTCGCTCTCGTTGTCTTGACCAAAGGTGGAACAGCCCTGCCTTTTCCTGCCTCGCGGCCTTTGCACCGGCTGTTTCCTTTGCCTGACATCTCTCACCATCTATCGCCCCCCTCTTCACCTGGTCAACTTGCTCAACATCACATCTCGGCCTGCAACTCAGGGTCACTGTGGTTATATGCATCCTGCGTGCTGCCCTCGGAGCACACACTTGTTTGCTTTAATTACTTGAGTTAGAGTAATTTAATTCCTTGTTCAGAGACCGTCTCCCCGCTGGCTCTGAGCTCTGTGAAGGCGACAATCTGTCCACCTTTCTAAGGAATGAGTGCTGTACATGAATCTGACCTGTGAAGGGTGCCCAGTCCAGGAGCTGCCAGAGGACCCCTGTCTTCCAGCTCCCCTTGGCAAGGGTTAAGTGAGGGCCAGAGACTTGGTCCTGTGCTGCCCCCTGGTGTCCACTGGTAAGATCCCAGACCCTCTCACTCCATGGAGGAAACGGGGTGCCCTCCCTGAGCTGTCTCCTTCATCCCTAACAGCAGCCCAGTGAGACAGGGGTTATGATTGCTCGTTTTATGAATGAAAAAAGCCCATATCTGTTCGTTTATTTGGAAAATATTGATCAAGTTCCCTATTATCTGCCAGGCACCTTGCTAGGAGCTGCTGCTCCGCTGGTGAACTTTCTGCCCTCACAGAGCTTATACTCAGGTCTGTGACGGGCAAGGAAGATAGCAGACAAATGAGCAGACGTGTCTGTGTTTCTCTGTGTGTGTCTTACATGTGTATGTGTGTGTGGCCAGCACATTGGTGGCCCAGATGGCAACTGACTTGCCCAAGGTCACAGAGGTGCCACTAGTTTGGACCCAGCGGTAAAGATCACAGCTAATAACTACATACGCCCTAAGGTGGTGCCAGGTGCCGAACTCTGAGTTCCTTACACGTGTTTTATCCGCACACAAACGATGGTTATTCCATTCTGCAGATGGAGAAACAAAGCACTGAGAAGCTGGGGAACTTGCCCGAGGTCACGTAGCTGCTAAATGGTGGAACCAGGACTTGAACCCAGGAGATCTGGATCCAGAAAAGCTTAACACTACACAAACTCCAGGAGTTTTGACACCCAGGGCTTCAGTGGCAGCGGTCACAAATCCAGTGCCACCCTTCCTTCCCACCCCAGCTGAGAAGGATCAGAAGGGTCCATCCTGGCACATGACTTGGAGAGAGTTGACGGGGAGAGGGGCTGCAGATGGCCCCTGCCTCGGGGAGCCGGGCCGTGGGAGCTTGGCCGTGGGAGCAGAAACAGCCCTGCCGGGCTGTGAGGTGAGGGGCTCAGGTGCCCAGAGCCAGGGAAGGCTTCTCGGAGGAGTGGGGGGTGGGCTTGGCCTGGGGAGCTGCATAGGATTCAGAAGCATAATTGTGTGGAAGAGCAGAAGCAGAGGGAACGGGGTGAGCGGAGGCCCAGAGGGAGGAAAAGCGAAGCTGCCTGCGGGCTCCGAGGTGCCTGCCAGGTCGAGAAGCTGGACTGCCTGTGGCGTGGGAGCCCTTGAGGGATCGGGTGTGGTCAGGTAAAGGCTTTGGAGAAGCCTCTGGCTGCAGAGTGGGGCGTGGACGGTGGGGCAGAGGCCTGAGGAAGGAGATGAGGTGGGGGCTGTGGCAGGCGTCCAGGTGAGAGGGACAGGGTCAGCCCGGGGACAGAGATGAAGGACTCACAGAGGCTGAAGCCAAGGATGCGTTTGGGGATCACATGGCCTGCCCCCCGCAGCCTCTCTGACTTCGGTCCCTCCACTCTTTGTTCCTGCTTTGTTAGAGGAAAGCTCTTCTGACACTTGTAAATGGTAAAGACTTGGTTTAAGACTACTGCAATAGGGGCGGGAGGCTGAACTCCATTTTGAATACAGCAAAGGTGGCTGGGATTTATAGGCAAGAAGAGTGAGGGACCGGTGGATAAAAAATTCCCAAGGTGTCAAGGTTAGGGAGGTGCTTGCTAAATGGGTCTAACAGTCAAGGACCTAGATACCAAGGGTAGGGGATTCTTGCTAGAATAACTTAGCAGGATTCTTTGCTAAAACATATGTACACCTGTGTGACCAGGCACACACACACACACACACACACACACACACACACACGTACACATGAGCAGATAATCGACACATCCATGTCCACACATGCACATATACATGCAATATATATCCTGCAGGCATTTGCACACATATGCGCACATGCATGTCCACACACACATGCACACCTGACACCCGGACTCTGCCCCCTCCTCCTGTCAGGACAGGGATGGTGTTGCCCCCCAGTGTGGCGCAGGCATGGCCATAGCCAGATTGCCAGGGTTCCTTGGGTATCTGTGGACTCAGGGCGTGCGTGGGTGACACCCACTGATCCTCTGTTGCCATCTTGTGGCCACTTCCCAGATAGCAGCACGTAGAAGCCCCCAGGCCCAACCCACAGAGCCCCTGGGAAACTCTTAGCCACCAGGAACCTTGCCCACGCCAGAGCACTTGGTTTTGCCAAGTTCTGTGGGTGATTAGTGGGGCCTGGAGCAGGGCGATGGCCCACCTCTCTCAGCCCCCTGATCTTTCCCATCCCCTCTCCCCTCCGGGCCTTCCCAGGGCTGTTCCCTCTGCTTGGAGCACTCACTCCCTGTCCCCCATGGCTCTGCGAGTCCATTGGGGCAGAGACATGATGTGCTCAGCTCAGTATCTGGGGACCCACATGGCCTCTGGCACAGACAGCTGCTCAGTGAGTGGAGGACAGAGGGAGAAGGAAGGAAACAAGAGAGAAAGGGAGAAAGAGAGGGGGCGGGCGGAGGGAAAGATGGGCTTGGTAAACTGTTACCAGGAGAGCCGTGGCCCTGCCTGTCCCAAGGAATGGCTTATCAAAGTTTAAACAAGGAGAGAGAACAAAAGCACCAGTTTCCCCACAACCTTTATTTTATCTTGTCTAAGTTATTACTTGTTTACTAAGATTTTTTATTACAAAATAGAGGGGGTCCTCACCTCTAAGTGCCCCCAAAAGGTGGAAGTGACGATTGGATGTGGCCTATGTCCGTCACCTACATAAGAGGAGGCAGTTTCCTCTACTCCTGAGAAGTGAAGTAGGACCAGGGAGCAGGACCAGAGCTGAACCCCACTCTCCCATCCCCTCTAAGCTGTAGCAGGGGGTGGGGCAGTCCTCCACGGCGAAGCTTTTAAAGCAGCGAGCAGCATCTCACGAGCGGGGGACTGAAAACCTAGTGCTGACCAGCTGTGATGACAATTTGGCACTATTTTTTAGATAATAGAAGGAACTTGGTGGAAAACCCCCTTCAACTCATGTCTGTCTCTCAGAGTTCTGGATCTTTCTGTCACCGGCTTCCTGAACACTCCCCACTCCCCACACGGGCCTTAGTCACCATGAGCCTCCAGGCCCAGCAGCAGGCACTCAGTGCTGCGAATCTACAATCGGAGACCTGAGCTGGGCTTCCATTAGGAGGCAGCCTCATGCCAATGTCACCCCGAGGCCCATTCCCAGCAGTTGGCGGTGCTGGGTTGACAGGGTGGTCAGAAGGACCCGCAGCCTCCAGCTGGGCAGCCCCAGATGCCCGGGCCTGCGGGCCGAGGCCAGCACATCCCGTGACCTGGATTCTAAAGAACATTTTAGAATCCCGGCAAGCACTTGAGGACAAAGGGAAGGGCGGGCCTTCTGTGGGTGGAGGTGAGGGTGCGCAGCGGGAGGAGAGGAAGGCTTGGACCGAACCTTCAGGACCTGTGCTTAGAAAACACAAGGGCAGAACTGGCATCATACAACTGGACGTTTATTAAACTACCCTTATTTATCTAACATTTTATAAAACCCCAGGTTGCCTTAAATTGCATTTGAAATCTGGAAAGATCAATGCACCATCTATCTTTCCAAAGACAGAAACTCAATTCCCCTCTGCTCTTGGGGACAGAATGCAAAGATAGCCACTGGCATTAGGGTCCAAATGCCACCTCGATGGGGAGGAGGAGGGGTGGGGGCAGTGCCAGCCTCGCAAGGTAAGCTGGGCAGAAACGAGCGTCCCAAACTGCCCGCTGTGGAACCGTCACTGAACCAGGTTAAAAAAAGCTATTCCCACACAGGCTCCTCCGCCGGCCGGCGAGCTGATGCAGAAGCCGCCAAATGTGTGTATTTGTGGAGTTGTAAGTAGGTCAGATATTTCCGTCGCTAATTATTACGTGTGAAAAAAATATGTCGTGAGCTTGCCGCAGGGAGAGTATCGGGAGCAGCATTGATCTGCGGAAACTCCAGCCAGATCTGTCTGTCCAGGGCCGGAATCCCGAGGACAGTCAAAGAGAGAAAGTGTCCTAAACCCAGTGCACAGGGGGCAGAGGGAAGTCCAGCAGGAGGTGGGGAAACCTGGGTTCCGGTCCCTCGTTTTTATTTCCCTCTCCTGGGCCATGGTTTTCTCATTGAATTGGGTTTTATATTCGGTGCCTTGGCTACTTCCTGGAAGGTCATTTTCTGGGGGCCAGGGATGTCCCTTGTGTTTTAGGAACGTGTTGTCCTGTTCTGGGAGATACAGGCAAAGAATTAGCTTAGAAGGGACACAAAACTGGCACTAAATATCAGTGGGAAATTTTACGGCATCTGCATCAGGTCCACGTGCCTAAATATTTGCTGAGTGTTGACTGTGTGCTGGGCATCGTGGCAGGCGTGCTGGACACGCTGATGCCTATGACCCCCCACACCTTCGTGCATTTAGGGTTGGTGGCCCCTTCTTATTGCGTTTCAGAGGGTGAGACAATTTGCCCAAAGTTAGACAGCGAGTAAGTAGCAGAGGTGGGATGAAAACCCAGCTTCTCACCTGGTATTCCCAACCAGCCCCGGTAGCTGTGCCTGAGCGAGCATTTCAGAGGACAAAGATGCCCCTCCCCTCCCTTCTCCTAGATGTGAAGTCTGGGTACCAGGGCAAGATGATGCTGTAATTAGTCCTACTTTACAGGCTCTGAGACTTGTCAGTGCTTTATGCAAAGTTATGCAGAATATGCAAATCAGCAGCGGCTCTGGTTGTGTTGTAACCAGCAGAGCACCTGGGATTCTCTGATCTGAAATGTACTCGCTGCAGAGCTTCCTGGTGGTGTGGGCAGTCGGAAGGGCCCTGGGCTGCCTTTTGCAATGTCATACCTGCTTGCACGTCTGCTCTAAGAGTGTTTCCATTTTCGGGAAAGCTAACGCCCTTGCCATCTGGACAGTATTAGCCCCACATGCCTGGGCAGGAATGAATTGAGTTGATCTGAGAAGTTTCCTCACCTTCAAAGTAAGCGAGCTGGTTTCGATGGGCTTTATGTGCCTGTGGTAACCCTGATGTTCGGCATCCCGTGTGGAGGCTTCTGGGAGGACCAGTCTCTCCTTTTCTTCAGTCCCCTGCTTAGGATGCCCCAGCTCCACCCCAACATCCCCGGTTTGCATCTCCCCTGTCCCAGCAGACTATGTGGCCCTCGGAGCCTGCCCTGCCTTGTCTTGCCTCCCATGCTTTGCACATGCCCTTTCTGTGGCCTGCGATGCCGTTCTTTCTCCCTCTCTCGCTCTAACTCTTCTTTCACGGACCAGCTGAGACATCACCTACTCCTGCCCCCAACCTCAGGCAAGACCGGGCACCCTCCGTCCCCAGCCCTTTGATAGTTCTTACTGGCTGGTTACTTGTCCACACCCCCCGGAGGTGGTAAGCCCACTGGAGCCAGGGACCCTCACACAAGACCATTAAAGTAGTTGTGAATCAGCATTTAAGGAATTAACAAGTCAAAGGATAGATACGCCACTTTAGCTTAGAAGTGTCCAAAGAGATCAGTTGCAATGATCCTCCCCCCTGCCCCCCAGCTTGTGACTTTAGACTAAAAATAGGTAAAGGGACACCAGGCTCCTCCAACTCCCTAATATGAATTTTAATTTTTAATAACTTGAGAAATCAGTGAGCGATACCTATGGGAAAAATGATGAGGAGCCAGCCCCATGAATTAATGGAAAGTATGTGTTCATATTATCTAACTATATTAAGTGTGAATAATAATTAATTATAGATCCTACATGCGGTCTTGTCTTAGAGACTTCGAAGTGGAGGAATTTAAAAAGTCATTCATCACCCCCTGTGCTCCACCCCAGGCCATAACATAAAACGCAATGGCCAAAGAATTTTCCATAATTTATGAAAATCACCATCTTAGGGGGAAAATAACGCTCATTAGGAGCATAATCACTTGGGAGAAGAAGCTGTGCCCAAGCTTGATGTTGTGTTCATTGATGCTGTCGTGATCATCCGCCCCCGCCCCCTTCCCTTTCTCCCCTGTATCTATTCGTTCTTCCGCTCACTCTGTGCTCTGTGGTGTGTGGAGAGGTGGTCTGGCCAGTGGATGTGAACATGAACTCTAGAGCCGGGTTGTTTGCGTTCAAAGCCAAACTCATCTACTCCGCAGCTGTGTGGTCTTAGGCAAGTCGCTTAACCTCTCTGTGCCCCAGTTTCCTGATCTATAGAATATAGATAATAATAGTACCTATTGCATATAGTTGGTGTGTGTGTGTAGCGGGGGAGGGGTGGTAAAGAAACCAGTACATGTGAAGTGCTTAGCAAATAGCCTAAGCTCTCAATAAAGCTAACTCTAGTTGTGGCCTGGTGTGGTGCTGGGTGCCACTGAAGACCAAGTTTCTGTCCTTGAAGAGATTGCTGACTGGTGAGGGAAACAGACTATAAATAAGCAAGCTCATTTTAATTGCAAATGGTGTGTGTTATATATGGAAGTGAGTATGGAACTATGATAGGGAATGGTGGGGGTTTCTTTGGGGGTGGGGCGGAGGGGGGGGGCAAGGCCACTCTCTAAGGAGGTGATGTGTCAGTCAAGATCCGAAGGGGAGGCGGGAGATGGTGAAGTGGGCAGCAGGGCAGAAGGTTTCAGGGCATGGCTTGGGTGCCATACTCTGCCTGGGTTGCCCTTTCTCCGTTTTCATTTTTTAAAGCGTGGACCTGTTGTATCAGCTCTTAAGACAAACTGTAGAGCCAGGAGGAGAAAAGCAGTGCAGGGAAGGGCACGGGAAAGTCAGTGGGCAGTGGCTTCGATGTGATGATAGTTTATAGAAGTGCCACGGACAGAGGGGGGAAAGGACGGAGGCCGAAGGCGGTGGGAAACGGGCCTGCTAGTGGGGGAAAATAAAGGCGAATCTCCGTACCCTACGCAAAAGCTGGGCTCCAGAGAGATGGAAGATGTAAAGGGAAAACTCGGAGTGGAAGGAAATTGGGAATAATAGGTTTCTGACTGGGGGCAAAAGACTTCCTAAGACCCAAAAGGCACAAAAAACAGGCAAAACACTGTTAGATTCGACTACATTAACATGAAGGACTCTGTTCAGCCGAGAGTAGTAAACAGATGGAAGCCGGGAGACGATGTATTATGTCTAAAACAGAAGGGGATTACTATCTATACTACACCAAGGCCTCCTTCCGATCAGTAGGGGAAAACCCAGAACGTGCAGTACAGATGGCACAGGACGTGACGAGGGAGTTCATGGGGGGAGGAGGCCCGATGGCCCACAGCTCACGGAGACCTGCACAGATGCCCTGAAATCCCAGGGAGGCAAAGAGCCTCCTCCGGAAGCTCAGGACAGGGACCCTTCGAAAGGTGGGCAGCACCAAGGATCAGGGGGAAGGGAGCCCCTCTCAGGAATGTGAGGGGGGGCCATGGCCGTTGGCTGAGGGTCAGGGTGGGCTGCAAGGCAGTCACTGCCCCCTGTCAGGTCACGCCCCCACCTTGGGGCTGACTGTGCCTGGAGGAAGGAGAAGCCCCTGGTAATCACACAGACCCAAGCCTGGGGGCCCGGACAGGGCCCTGTGGGCAGCATCCGCCAGGAGGTGCCTTTGGCTGGGTCTCACAGACGTATCATTGGGTGATGGGCCCTGGCCTTGGGAACTGCCCACAGTTAAGGATGTAAAGTCAAATGTTATCCATGGCCCAGCGAGACCCCTCCTATCTCAGAGACATCGAACAGGACGCAAGGGGCCCTCTGAAGCTCCACAGCAGCCGAGTTTGCAAGGTCAGGAGTGTGGAGGCCACCCAGGTGTCCGTCACTGGGGAAATGTCTGAGAGACACGCTGATTCTCACCATGGAATATTGCGCACCGTTAGGAGCACCTTTACACACCACTGAATACACCCGGCTGGTGTGGTTCCGTGGTTGAGCGTTGACCTATGAACCAGGAGGTCACCAGTTCGATTCCCGGCCAGGGCACATGCGGGGTTTCAGGCTCTATCCCCAGTGTGGGGCGTGCAGGAGGCAGCCCATCAATCATCATGGATGTTTCTATCTCTCTCTCCCCTCTCCCTTCCTCTCTGAAATCAATAAAAAATGCATATTTTTTAAAAAATATGAACAAATAATGAGGGAACAAATGAGTCTGCATCTTTGGCGAGGAGGTCATGTTCTGTGTGATTCCGGGGCGACACATGGAATCCTCAGAAGGAATGATGTCTCGGAGGAACGGAAAGGTGGCCCTTTGATGCATTAGGTCCTAGGGCTGATGCCATTAGGCCTGTTTTTGTTTTTTCCCAGAGTGACCCCGAAAAGGCCCAGCTCACCATCTACATAGAGAAACCTGTAACGGGCACCAGTGTGGGCTGTGAATTCTGAAATCAATCCGAATGCCTAGAATTACTAAGACACACATATAAAGCCCGAGGTGCTATGATTACTGTTTCCGATGCGGAGAGGCTGGGGGGCGGGGGGGTTATTTGTGACAGCTCCCGCCTTGTCATGTACACAAACCCATCTCCATGGCAATGGCTTGCTCTGCAAGTTCCCGCGAAGCAGCCATTTGTGTCTGCTGATTTCCACACAAGGATGACCTTGTTAGGTCCTGCTAGATGGGAAGAAGGCGAATGCGCCACAACACAGCTTCCCTGCGGGTTCCCTCTGGCTAATTACAAGGCGCATGAGATGCCCCTTCGGATGGATTAACATGAGAGGCCTGATGGGTAATTTAAATAACAAACAGGGTCAGCTCAGCCCTCTGCTGATGGCCGCCCACCCTGGCTGTTCCCCTTCAGCCAAAGGGTCTGGTCCCTGGGCCCAGCTAGACCGAGGAGGGTCAGAGGTTGCTGAAGCCAGGAAGCCTTCGTGAGGGAGACAGGCCAGCCTCGCGCTGCAGTGGGGTAGAGCCAGGTTTGGGTCCACATTGCACACCCAGCCACTCCCCCGCCCCCCAGGGGGCAGGAAGAGATGGCCAGGCCCCCAACCAGCAGGATGGAAACCTAGGCCAGCACCATCCCCTTCCTGGAACTGCCAATCCTATTGATCTCCTTGGCTCTATTCCCACCATTGTCTCTGGACCATCAGCTGGCCTCCTGGTGGGTAGAATCTGATCTACCCAGCCCTCCTTCCCTGATCACAGCAGCCCCAGCCTCTTTCTTGGGGGGAACGGCCCCTGCCTCACTTGATGTGGTTCAGGTGGAGCATCCCCAGATGTGAGGGTTTGATTGATCTGGGTTGTGGCTTGAGCCAGGGGATTGTAAAGCCCCTCCTGGTCCAAAAGCTCTCTGCTCTCGCCTCCTGGCCTCCTCTCTCGCGGCTGGAATCGAACTGCAGGCCCTTCAATCTTCAGGCCAACGCTCTATCCACTGAGCCAAACCAGTCTGCACTCTCCGTCTCTCTCTTTTTTTAGGGCATAAGGTATAGGGTTTTAAAGCCATACCAAACGGAGGGATAAAGACCTCTACTTCTCTACTTGGACACAGAGCGGTCCAAGTAAGACCCCACAGGCTTGAAATAGTGTACAAGTTGGGGAATTATGATGTGTTCCAACCATAAAGTGAAAGAAAGGATGGAAGGAGATGAGGTTGGAGAACGGGCTCCCAGGCTGTCCTCACATGGAAGTCATTACAAAGCCTCTCTTTCCCACACTCCCTCTTCACTCTTTCTCCCTTTCACCAGGTTCATCTATTTGCTTTAAAATAACCCCTCAATTGAAATTGAAAACAATTCAGGCCTTACTTAGGATTTTCACCTTTATCCTGAGAACAATAGGAAACCATTTGGCAGACTTAATTAAATGAGTGGTCAGAGCAGGTTTTCTTTTTAAGTTTATTCTCGTTGCTGCATTGAGAATGGTCTGAGAAGGAATGGACAAGAAAGATTTGGACAGGGCAGTCAGGTGGTGACAGGTAAGAGAGATCACGGTGAACTGAAGTGGTGGGAGCAATAAGATAGAAGGAGTATTGGACAGGTGTGGAAAGTATTTCTAAGGTAGAAGTGATAGGTCTTGCTGATGGGTTGCATGATCTTTTACCCTCTCTGCCTCCACCCCCTTTGGTATTTAACTTTGAAGTGTCCTCTGCCTCTGTCTCTGGACTTGACCATGTGCCTGGCTTTGGGTAATAGAATGAAGCAGAAGTGCAAGTATGGTGCTTCTAAGTCTACAACTCGAGAGGCCTTGCTCTTTCCTGTGTTTCTGTCATCTCCATGAGGACATTCCTGAGGTCGCCTACTGGCATGGAACAGATACGTGGCAGAGACTTGAAGTGCCCAGTCAGCCCAGTTGAGACTCGTCTAGATCCGTGGTCGGCAAACTCATTAGTCAACAGAGCCAAATATCAACAGTACAACGATTGAAATTTCTTTTGAGAGCCAAATTTTTTAAACTTAAACTATATAGGTAGGTACATTGTTATTAACTTAATTAGGGTACTCCTAAGTCTTAGGGAGAGCCACACTCAAGGGGCCAAAGAGCCGCATGTGGCTTGCGAGCCGCAGTTTGCCGACCACGGCCCCAGGTGATTCTAGAATGTAGCCAAGTTGGGAAAACCACTGCCTCCCTCCTCTGGCCCAGGGGTGAGCAGATGAACCACACTGGGCCAATCAGGCCTTCCCTGGGATTTTGCTGTAGATAGGAGATCTCTCTTTAAGGGCTGTTGGCCCCTCAGTCCCCCACCTGCCACCTGCACAGCCCCCCTCCCCACTCCCCAACGTTCACAGCCCCCCTGGATCACACGTAGCTCTCGGAACCACGGGGCTGCTCCCTGGATGTGCATCTTCTCGGAATCCCACGTCACCACCAAGAGCCTAGTGGGCATGGTTGATTCTGGGTTTGGGCCACTCCCCTGGACTGCCACTCCCCTGGACTGCCACAGCCCTGTGTGCTCCACGGAGGACCCCCTCACTGGACCTCCTCCCTGTCCGCACCTGTGTTCCCGCAGACTGTGGCTTCTCTGAGGCAGTGGCTGTGTCCTGTTCCGGTCTAGCCACCTATGTTTAGCTGGCAGCTGGGCACAGGGTGGGGAATCTCTGTTTGCAAGTGAGTTGTATTTAGCTCCCAGGAGCACGGGGAGACCACCCAGACACAGGGCTGGGGCTTGTCGTGTTTCTCAGTGCTTCTGCGATGGAGGGAGAGGATTGTGTACAGATATGGAAGTTGAGGTCATATTCAAGGTCACCCAGGCAGAGCTGGCACTGGAGCCGTGGTCTCCTGGCCCACTACACATGGCTGTGACACCCCTTCCTCCTTCCTTTCCTTCCTTCCTTCCTTCCTTCCTTCCTTCCTTCCTTCCTTCCTTCCTTCCATCTTTCCTTCCTTCCTTCCTTCCTTCCTTCCTTCCTTCCTTCCTTCCTTCCTTCCTTCCCTCCCTCCCTCCCTCCCTCCCTCCCTCCCTCCCTCCCTCCCTCCTTCCTTCCTTCCTTCCTTCCTTCCTTCCTTCCTTCCTTCCTTCCTTCCTTCCCTCCTATGCCAAACCTGGCTTTAGAGTGTCTAGGATTTAGGAGGAGGCTGCAGTGAACACAGATGCTGGAGGTGAAGAGAGCTGGGGGTTCCCATGGGCCGCCGGGGCTGGGGTCTTGCAGAGACGGCACACCTGTGACCACACTGGTCATTCCATGCCCGTTCCCCAAGCCTGGCCCCACTGATGTGAGCAGCTGCGCCTGCCCCTTGGGAGCAGAGGCAAGCTGGGCTGTGGGGAGATGCACGAGGCTGTTGGGAAAAGGCCACTTTGTGAAAGAGCGGCCCACACCGGTGCTGGGGGCATTGTTTGCTTCCTGGTTAGACCCACAGTGGCCCTCCTCGGTGGATGCCTTGGGTGCTCTGATGTCCCCCAGTCTGTGCCCTGAAAATTGGGGACCATGTTCATGTCCGGAGCTTGCAGTATTCAGAGGGGTTGCTCAGGCAGCGACCAGGCCAGCGGGCTAGACGGAGCACAGAGACGGAAACAGGTACACAGACATAAAACACCTGCAGGATGTCATCAGTGAAGGGCACCACTCAGTGGAACCGGGACTCACACCCAGGACTCCCTGCCCCTTGTAAACACCCACGCTCTTCACTAGCAAGGATTCCAGCTCTGAAGACCTCAGAAGGTTTGGGAGCAGCAAATAAGATGCTATTTGTCAGAGAATGTGGACAACAGAAAAGTGAGGAGGGATGACATTAAATTTATGTCTCAGTCCCTGTTCTAGGTGCTTCTCAAACATTATTGCAATAATAATAAGCCTGTTGCTACAAAGAACAGAGGCCCATGGGAGTAAAACCTCTTGCCCAGGGTCACTTGTCAGTAATGGCAGAATCTGATAGGGAGATCCAGTTGTCAGCGATTACTCCTCCTGAGAAGTCTATGAACTGATCATTTAAGAACGTAGACTGCCCCATCAACCCAGGGAGGGGTCTCCTGGCCTCCACCAGAGCCTGGCCTCCTTCCCTTTCTAGAATTTTCCACGTCTCCCTTCCTTCTTCCACTTGCTTCGTGAAAACACCAAAAGTCTTGCAATGAAATAAAACAACTGATTTCACCGCAAACAAAACAGTCCCTTCAACTGGCTTCTTTCTTCTCCGATTCTTTTCTTTAGTAATTGTAACTTTGATTTCAAGACATTTGAACAATCCCCCCTAAATGATCATAACATTTCCCCTGAACTTGAAAAATAAAAAGTAAAACACTCTACTGGGAAGAAAGGGAAATTGTATGTTCTTTAGTTTGCACGAGTGTACAGAAAATCGATACAGATCTCCACGCGGCCCCGGCGATTTTCCGTTGTGATGTGGGAAGAAACATGGAGAAACTGGAGTTTGCAACCAATCTCGAGGGATTTCTTTTCTATTCAAGTGACCCCTGAAAGGCTTCTGAGCATGCAGCTATTTTGGAAGGAAAAGAGAGGTGGCCCCATTAGCAATAGTTCACCCAGATGCTAGCTTATTCTGATGTTTGCTTGTTTTTATTTTTATTTAATCTGATGTTTTGATGCAATTGTTGGCATTTTGTTTTCGACCTTCAACCAGTATAACTCACCTTGGGCACGGACTCTCAGTGACCAAGAGGCAGCCTCTTTTCTTAAGTGTTGACCCCGCCATGTTCATAGATGAGCGAGGGTCATCTGGGGAGATTGGAAGGGGCGGTGGCGCTGCTTTGATCTTATCTCTCTCATCATAATTCAGCCCTGGCAGCCTGGAATAGGAGCTTGTTTCCTCTCCCCCAAAGGCTTCCACAAGAGGCCTTGCATTTGAGCCAAGTCCTAACCCATAAATTCCAGATGCAAGACGTGCAGAATGAAGAATTGCTCCCCTAGAATTCTGAGCTATGTACATTCTAAGACTAGTAGATTGAGTACTGGATTGGGAGTCTGCTGACGCAACCATCCCATAAATTCCAGGAAGAAAGTTGTTGTTGTGCCCATTTTACAGATGGGGACACTGAGACATGGGGAGCTGCTCAAGCTAGCACGTGAGTAGTGGAGCCTTGGGTTCAGCATAGGTTCCTCCCCGCAGAACTTAAGGACCAAGCGCAGTGCATCTCCAGATCTGCTGTGTGAACTCAGGCCAATCCTTTTCTCTGGGCCCTTGTTGCCTCTTCTCTAGAATAAGGAGGCCTGGCTGGATGACCCTTTGTAGCCTTGACTACATATAAAATTTCGTGATCTTCCCCAAAGTCCAGAAGACACTGAACAGGGGTTGTAGGTGAGTTTCCTCTCCAGAGCCTGAAGAAAGAGAACTCGGCGTGCGCGGAGAGATGCGGCATTAGTAAGGCACTGCCCTGTGTGCTGTGTTTCACACGTGCCCTTTGTTTTCACTCAGTCTGTACCATAATTTAATAAGGTCGGTACTATGGCCATCCTCATTTTACAGATGTGATAGCTAAGGTTCAGAGAGGGCATGTGGCTGGTTAGAGTCACATAGCTGGGGAGTGGGGAAGCCAGGGTTAGCCTCGAGGTCCCCACTGTACGCTGCTCCACCCGATCAGAGGGCCTTGTGAGAGCCTGATGATCTAATTGTGTCGGGTCTAGACCATGAGGGCTGAGTGGCAGGGACCGTGTTTAGTCTTCTCTGTACTTCTAGGGGCCAGCACAGGGTCTGGCCCCAAATCACTGGTCAACAAACATTATTGAATGAATAAATGAACCCAACACTCCAGAACGCAGTCTATTTACTGAGCTAACTGCTCAGGAGTCTCAGTTGGAAGCCAAACAGTGGATGTGGGGAGAGGGGCTCAGAAAGAGTCCTCATGTACAGGGTGAGCGGATGTGGCTCCCAAACCCAGATGCCCACCCTCTTCTACAAGCTCAGAATTGAGCTCAACTTGACAAAACGTTTTGCTGAAACACTTCCATTCTTTCTAAATAAATACCTGGGGAACCAGGAGGACTCTCACCTCATTCCTTTCTCCTGCTGGCTGTGATCTAATTAGAAAGCTTACTCTTGAGTTTTGCTCTCTTCTTTGTGATTTTTAGTATTTTCAAAATGTTATATAATGATCTTTTTTTTAAAATATATTTTATTGATTTTTTACAGAGAGGAAGGGAGAGAGATAGAGAGTCAGAAACATCGATGAGAGAGAAACATCGACCAGCCGCCTCCTGCACCAGCCGCCTCCTGCACATCCCCCACCGGGGATGTGCCCGCAACCCAGGTACATGCCCTTGACCGGAATCAAACCTGGGACCTTTCAGTCCGCAGGCCGACGCTCTATCCACTGAGCCAAACCGGTTTCGGCTATAATGATCTTTTAAAAGCAAAATAAATGCTTAGGTTTTCAAAGGTAGGACCAGTCATGAGATTGGATCTTCATATTCCCTCGCTTCGGAAGACAGCAGGTGGTGTTTGGGGAGGGGTAGGATATTCAGGTGGCACTGAATTAAAGAGCACTGGACTTAAAAAAAAAAAAAAAAAAAAGGAGAAGAAAAGTCCAAGAAAAGCAAGGTTCCACTTCACAGAGGCAGAACAAGTTGGAAAACCTGTTGCTACGGATGATGCCCACAAGGGGGCGTCTCCGGGTCATCAGGACGCAAAACTCAAGTCCAAGATCCACCTTGGCAGCTGCAATGACCAAAGAGCAGGTTCCGGAATATCAGCGGAGACCCTGCCTCTCCACTTTCTACGTTACGTTAGGCTCTTCCTCCTCCCCACGGGGTTCCAGCCTCCCAAGGCCAGTTCTCCGAGTGGCTGTTTGCCTAGCGGAGCAGCACGGGCGCAGCGTGTGTGTGTGTGTGTGTGTGTGTGTGTGTGTGTGTGTGTGTGTGTGTGTCCGTGGATGAGCAGAGATGCACACAGCCTGCCACAAGCTGCTCATCTGGCCATACATCTGGGAATTCTCTCATGAGATGTGGCATGCCCACCAATCCCCCTCCCTTTTCAAAACTCCGGGTCCACAACAACCACATTAAAAACATTTTTCACCAACCCTGTCAAAATCAACCTGGTTTTCCAGAGTAGAGGAGGGAAAAGCAATGAATGGACCGCCTTGCAGCATTTCTTCTGAAGAGGAGGTCACAGGAGGCCGTGGGTGGGACGGCAGGGGGCGCGTCTCTTCTCGACTGAGAAAGGGGAGATGGGGGCCAACTTGGCTGAAACCCATATGGGCAGTTGGCACATGTTGTCTCTTTTAGGGGCCACAATCATCCTAGGAGGGAGGTCTCACTATCCCCATCTTACAGGTGAGAAAACTGAGGCTCAGAGAAATTAAGCCATCTGCCCAACACCGCCCTTCCCGCCCTCCCCTGCCCAACTCTCAAGGACACACATAAGCAAGACTTTAACCCTAGAAGGGCCCAGGCTCCACCAGCCCCATCACTGCCTTGATCAAAGCAGGGACAGGCCTGAGAGTGACTTTCCAGAGAAGGGGTGAAAAGCAGGGGTGGGTTAGGGCTCCAGCTCCCGACCCAGGAGGCCAAATTACCCACTCCAGGGTTCTAGCAGGCTGTGGGGTGGCCCATCGCTAGATCAAGGGTTCTGTGAGCCAGAGCATGAAATCTTTTATGAGTTTCCTCATTAATGCAATCTGTACTTACACTTCTTACTATAATTATTCTGCAGTAATTAACCAGGGGAAATAACACATCTGGGCCTATACTGACACTCCAAACAGACGTACAAGATGCAGAGGCACTTGGAGGGCCTTTTGGTGATTTGACGCATGTGTACTGAGCACGTACTAGGCGGCAGCCTGTGAAGACGCTGGGGGTCCAGCCGAGAGCCGATGGGGCGAGGTACCTGGAGAGAGCGTGGGGAGGACATGAGCACATCAAAGGTGTCGGTAGATGACTGCTGTGAGGACAATAAAGCAGGGTGACATGTGGCCAGGAAGGTCTCTCCCCGGCAGTGACATTTGGGCTGAGGCCTGTGGAGCTGTGAGGAGAAGCATGCGAGGCCGGGGAAGGGCACGTGCCAAGGCCCTGTGGTGGGAACGAATGTGTCCCGTTTTGCGAGGGCCCAAGGCCAGTGTGGCTGCAGCGGAGCACGTGGTGGTGTGGCGTGGGAGAGGCACAGAGAAGGGCCAGCCGAGACCCTGGCAGGCTCTGGAAGCCGCCTGAAGGCAGTTGGGTGGCCCTTCTCCCAGACAGCAGGAAGCCCACGGAATCCCCTGCCCACGCGCCTGCAGCAGGCTGGTTAGGAGAGAACCGGCGGCTCTGACTCCATGGGGAGCCCCTCAGCACAGAGCCCAGCTGGCGGATGGCCCCCCTGCAGCATGGCCAGGCCTACCCTGCCCAGCTGCGACTGGGTCCTCGGAGGTCTTTCATTTGAATCCATGTGGAAGGCATTCTGGGTAGAGGGCTTGACATGTGCAAATACCTAGAGTCAGGAGAGAGCAGGGAGTTGCTGAGGCTGGAGCAAGGATGGAGGGAAGAGGGGGAGTGAGGGAGGCAGGGGCTAGATCTTGCAGGCTCTTATGGGGACGCCTGTCCTGAGGGCGGTGGTGGGGGGGGGGGTGTTTGTATTGCTGTTGTCGTTATTATTTTTATTCCCCTACACAGATGAGCCAACGGAGAATCCTGCAGGAAGCGGCTTGCCTTTGCAGGGCTGAGCCTGGGGGCCGGGTCTGGAGCCTGGGAAACACAGACCCTCTGAGGGGAAGAAAGCCCAGGCCGGCGGGCTCAGGCCCCTTCATTCTCACCCCTCCAGCCCCGGCAGAGACACCCCCAAGGCTTCCCAGGCCAGCCCTGGGGCAGGGGCCTGAACCAGGACCTCCTCACAGGCAGAGACTGGGACATGCCTCTTGGAGCCTCTGTCAATGCAGTGCAGGGGGAGGAGAGGGAAGAGAGAGAGAGGGAGGGGGGAGGGACGGGGAAGCCAGGAGCTGGGAGGAGGGAATTGGGGCCTGGCCTGCATCGCCTTTTCGAGGAAGGGCTGGCCCCTAGCCAGGCCAGAGTACCGGCTCCCTCCTTCCTGGGACCCGGTTCTCCCCAGCAGAGCGGGTGGGTTAGGACCAGGAGACCTGTCTCGGGCTTTCTGCTCCGTTTTCTCTCTCCTCCCTCCCCCGCCTCCCAGTTCGGGGGATTTCTTGTTCTGTGTGTGTTTGGGGAGCGGGGGAGGGTAAGCAGGGTGAGAAATGCCTCTTATAGACACGGGTGGGGGTTGGGGGGGGATCATTGCTGCTGAGCCGCCCCCACGATCATTGGCCTAGAAACCATGTCTGAGCCTATCCTCCCCCCTCCCCCGCCCCGCCTGCTTCTCCGGGCCCCAGGGACCCTCTACAATTATCTCTCCTGCCCCGGCTCCCTTATACACCCTCCCCCCCTCCTGAAAACTCTCGCTCTCCCCGCGCAGTCGCCGCAGGCGGATGCCACTGGGGACCCCTCGAGGCTGCGTGGGGCAAGCGGTCCCAGGCCCGATATGGAGGTTTACAAACTGCCAAGTCAGCCAGCCTCCGGGCTGCAGGGGCAGGGTTGGGGTGGAGGTGGGGATGGGGGTGGGGAAGGACTTGGGGTGGGGGTGAGTCTGGGGGTACCAGACTCAGAGCCAGGAGGGGCCAGCCCCCTCTTCTACCCCAAGCCTCCCCCGCACTCCCATCCCAGTGACCACCTGGCCCCCACGCCCTCCGCAGAGTGTGGCTGGGGATTGGCACTCGGCTTCACACCTGGCTGGTTGTTGACCTTGGCCCCTCCGATCTGCTTTCTCTTTAGAAACCTGCGGAGACCTTAACAGTTCCGACCCGAGAAGGAGTGAATGCTTGCCAAAACCACTTTGTAGCAGGATGATGGATTTATATATCGCGGGAGGGCGGTCGCTTTGTAACCTTCCTGTGCGTCAGAGTGGTTAGGATGGCAGCCTGGGAACGGGGCGTCCTGAGTTCTAATCCCAGTGCCGAACAACCCTGGGCAAGGCCCTCCGTGTTTTCTGCGCCCCCGGCTCCTCTTAGGTGAGGCGGGGTGATGTCGGCAGCCCCGAATGCGGTCAGTTTGAGAATCAGTGCTTCAGACACCGGGAGAGCTTAGGAGAGTGAGTGCACACCAAGCGCCCATTAAGCGCTGGCTATGGTAGGGTCACCCCGTTTTGCAGGTGGGGGTAGAGAGGCACAGGGTCTGCCTGCCCCTCCTCAGGGCTCACAGCTGATAACCTCCTCCCTGTGCGGCTCCTGCATGGGGCCAGCTCACTTGGGTTCCCCATTTTGCTTGGTTTCAGCTCCCAACCTTCTCCCACCTCTACCTCCTCCCCAGGCCGGTCCTCTGAGGCCGAGGTGTAGCCAGCAGGGGAAGCCGAGATGCCCGCAGTGGGCTAGCCCTGGGCTCTTGGAGGAGTGTGAAACAATGCGGGGAGGGGGGGCCCTTGGTGCCCTCCGTGTCCTGCTCCACTAGCACCGTGGGCAGTCACTGCCAATCAATTGAAGCTGGCATGAACACTGTCACCCATTTTGCCTCCCCAGTTAGCAACTTTCTTAACAACAATAAATTCTTATTAAATAGGAAGGGTCAAGGAGGAAGAGCCGCGGTAGGCTCAGGGCTTCGGACTCCTGCAGGCAGGCCTCCGTTAGAAGGCTGCTTCAGGGAGTGGTCGCTCATTTCTCCCACCTGATGAGACAGCCTCAGACAGGTGTGCACACACACACACACACACACACACACTTCCTCCATGCAGCCTCTCTGTAAACCCCCCCCCCCCCCAAATCACCAAGCAGTGTCGGCAAGGAGAGAAGAGATAAGGCCAGATGGGTTTGGGGGTCAGCCAGTGACTGCAGCCGGGTACCCGGGCTTCCTAAACCGCGCATGGGCCAGATACCGCAAGCAGGCTGCCCCGTAATGAATTAATCACCGATAACAAAGACTCACATTCACTCTTATCTCTAAACAGGGAAACGCTTTTGACTAGCAAATTGGAAATTTTCATTTTCATTGCGGCAAAAGCATGAGTTTTCTCTTGATTTGTCATTTCCCACACAGAAAGTATTCCTCACAGAGCCCAGGACTCAGCCGCAGGAAGCCCTGACTTTGCAGGTTCCTGCTGACAGGAGTGGGGAGAGGCCTCACCGGGGGCGGGGACACCTGGCCCTTGTCATGTGACCTCCCTGAGCCTCAGGCCTTTCACCATCTCAGGGGGATGGAAATGCCCCCTGCCTGGCTGCCACGGTGCAGGGCGGTGGGGTCAGTTACCAGCGGGGTAACTTTGGGTAAATTACTTCGCTTTTCTGGCCACAGCGGTCCTACCTAGGAAAGGGAAGATAATGACCATTTCTTGGACGAGGTGTTGAGCAGATGACACTCGATGTGTCTGCAAAGGCAGTGCCTGGGAAGCGCAGAGCAGAGCTGAACCTCAGTCTTGTGAGTCCCTTCCCCACACCTCACTGAGTCATTGTAAAAAAGAACGAAGGTGATTTATGAGGAAACGCCATTTGCACTAGTGCCGTCACAGCGTTAAACCTTCCGCGATGATGGAAAGGTCTCCTATGTGCGCTGTGCAATGCACTGGTCACCGGCCCCACGGGGCCATGGAGCACGGGAAGCGTTGCTGCTGTGGTGAAGTACGTACTGTATTTGAAAGTGCATTGGATTTAATCCAATTGAAATGAAATAAGCCACATGGGACTGGTGGCCGCTAGGGTGGACTGGACAGACCCAGGCAGACAGCCCTGATCTCCGTGAGGAGGTAAATCTTTTCTCCGCGCCCCACACCCTGGGACCAAGCAGTCACTGGTCCCCAGGGGTGCATGGGTTCGGCAGCTGGCTTAGAGAGCAGGAGCCTTAGAGTCTGTCCAAGCCAAATCGGTCATTTCTTATAGGAAAACAGACCCAGAGCGGGCGGCGTGACCTGCCCAGTGGCCCAGGTGTGCTGCTTCCTGGTGGAGTGCTGTCTCCACAGCAGGGAGGGTCTGCCCAGCCGTGGCGGGCTCGCTGGCAACCTGCATGGGGAACTCTGTCTGCAGGCTTCGACCCAGACCACTCCAAGTACTGCTAAACGCCAGCAATGCTGATTCCCAGCACAGGAGCCCCTACGGCAGACTAACAGTTAGGTTTCGTCCTTTCCCATCTCTAGGAGGGTCCTGCAGAGGAGCCACAGATCTTCCAGGGGGAAGATGTGTCCGGCGAAGGGCTTTTCCTGTGACCTGAGGGCCCAGATGCTGAAACTCGGAGTGACAGCCAACCTGGCCCTCAGGCAGGCGAAGCTCCGGGTTGTTCTGATTTTTATCTCCTCCTCTTAGCACAGCATGGAGGCCCTTGCGATGGATCTGGTCCCGCAAAGTCCCAACAAAAACACCTGGTAGGAGATCGTGAAGACTAAGGGAGAGGATTCAGCAGAGAAATGGATTAACTGAGATATCATCTTATCAAAACCGAAGGCAGAAACAGTCCCTTTAAAAGCAGAGCCATTCCCGTCGAGGGGATTGGCCAAAAAGCCCATCATGGGGATTATGTTATCTAAGAGGGTTTTTGTGCTTAAGACACTGCTCAGCTGCGATCGGAGCACTTTCTGCCGCTTTCTGTGGGTCGTGCCAGCAGAGACCACACCTTGCTGTGCAGAAAATGCACGGGTTCCTCCAGTGGCAGCCTGGCTGCCAAGCACAGGGGAGAGAGAGGAGTCAGGCCTGCCAGGGTCGGCAGCAGGTTTGCTGAAAATACACGCTTCCCCTGTACGGCCACCACAGCCCTCGGTCAGTAGGAAGAGCTGCTGGGGGAAGGCCCACTCCCTGCCCTTTCTTGGGTTCAATTGGAGGCGGTGGGCGACACTGGCTCTGGGGTTCCCAGGTGGTGAAGCTCGAGTTTCCAGCAGTGCAAAGGGGCTTGATGCCACGCTGGCCACCGGCTGCCTCCCTCTCCCTTCCTCTCCGCCTCACACTGTCGCCTTCATCTCCCACATGCGCAGCTTGTGTGGGTCCTTTCTCAGGGTGTGCTTGTGGGGGAACCCAAACCCAGACAGGCCCCGCCTCAGCCAACTGCACAGGACGGACCCTCAGGGCCCTCTCCAACGGCGGCCCCTTCCAAGGATGTGGGCAGTAACAGCAGCCAAAACTAAGGTCCAGGTGCACGCTAAGACTTCACACGCACTAACTTTGGCAATCCTCACAACAACCCCATCATCATCATCGTACAGACGAGGAAGCAGAGGCGCAGAAGGGCGAAGCAACTTGTCTGAGGCCTTACAGCTAGAGCGTAGTGGAGTTAGAACATGGTGGAGGTATCATCTGAGTTTGTGGGGACAAAACCAGGTGCGCGTGCAGGTTGGTTATGCATCTGCCTGCCGACGTGCCATGTCCGGTTCCTTATGTCACTTCGCCCTTTGTGATCTTGGATCAGCGCTATCAAGGGGGACACAAAGGCCTACCTCAGGCCCGGCACATCCTGCTGTGTCCTTCCTGACACTTGTCACAGCTGTATTTATTTCTGTTTTGCTCTGGTTGTTTCCTTCATGGTCTGTCTGCTCCGTGTGACAATAAGGCACAGGAGAGCAGGGTTCCTGTGTGTCGCGATTTTGTGGTGTATCCTTAGCACCCATTGCAGTGCCTGGCAAATAGCAGCTGTTGAAAAATACCTACTAACGACGTGAGAGTCAGAGGGAGCCGGAGCCTTCTCGGTTGTGTGAGGTCCAGGCCGGAGCTTCCTGTCCGTGACCTGGCTCATCCTCCTAGAACACGGCTCAGATTCAGGAGCCACCTTGCCCAGGTCATGTGGAAATTAGAGGCAGAGGGCAGTTCCCAAATGGGGGCTC
The DNA here is from genome assembly GCF_963259705.1 of Myotis daubentonii. NCBI lineage: Eukaryota > Metazoa > Chordata > Mammalia > Chiroptera > Vespertilionidae > Myotis > Myotis daubentonii. Next base: position 72,699,422 of record NC_081850.1, on the reverse strand, counting down.
TATGTCCAGTTTTACTTCCTGGAAAGTGGCCCCAGATTTTAGCTTTGTCAGTCCAGAGGCCAGACTCCCAGGTTTTCAGTTGAAAAATAACAGCTGTGAATACTAATGAGAGGTCAGCAGGATGTATATAAATTTCAATAATAAGAGAAACGCTTTCATCAGACCTGTCAGTCATCGGGGTGACATCGCTAGGACACTTCTCAATGTCAGACACGTCTCGCATGCAGACTTACTCTCTGGAATCCGGCCGTGTGGCCCAGGCCGGTGGCCTCCACTCTGGGCCACCCTCCCCCTCCCTGGCCTCAGTCTCCCTGCCTACCTGGGAGGGGGATTCGGTGTGGACAGCCTTGCTCTGACTACCCAACTCTCGGCATGATGGGTTCCAGGATGGTACATCATGTCTTTGTCCTCTGCTCATCTGGGGCCTGCACAGCTGTCTCTTCTCTCCTAACAGGGCCTGCAGGGGCTCCCTTTTGCCTGGAGAATGCAGCTCCAGCTCATTACAGAGCATGGTCTAGTCGCTGAATCCCTTTCCACTCACTTTGTGGCCTTTCCAGGTGGGAGGCCCTGCCCTGCCTCTCTCACCTCTCCTGCCTCTGCTCCTGCTGCTCCCTGGTCCTCACTCACCCCCCTCCACATCTCTCCCTATCCTGTTCCTATCCCAGGCCTGCAGAATGCCCACCACACAGTGGGTCCTCAGACGTGTGCTTTGTCTCTCTGCTCAGGAGACTGAGGAAGGCTTCAGGGGCAGGTGACATTTCAGTTGTCTCTTGGTGGCAAACGTGGAGGATCTGGACAGGAAGACACTGTGATGACGAGAGAAAAGGAGGATATTTCGGGTGTGGATGTAGCAGACCAGAGTGACCGGCATGTAAGAGGGTGGAGAGAGGGTGGCGGTCAGGGAGGGGAACTCTCATGACCTGGCATTTTAGGAACCCGCCCCACTGACCCTTACAGGCCCTCATGGCCAGCTCTGAGATTTCATAGAAACATTCACTGGTCATCTATTCTCTGCCAGGCCCTCAGCCAGGCGCTGGACATGGAACTTAAGAGACATCTATAATAATAAAAGCGTAATATGTTAATTAGACCAGACATCCTTTCGGACGTCCTTCCTTCTGGATGTCCTTCCTTCCGGACAAAGCTGCAGTGGGCGAGGGCCTCAGCAGAGGCAGCAGAGGCCCTTGGCCTTGGCGGTGAGAGGGGACTGGGGCCAAGGCCCTTGCACGAATTTCATGCATTGGGCCTCTAGTATTTAAACTATGAGCTGTAGTAAACGGTGAAAGAGCTGTGTAGTAAGAAACAGGGTGGGAACTATTATTTGTTGGGCACTTTCTGCCCACTCCTCTCGTGGTGGGTTTGTTTCCAAAGACACTGCAACAATATCCCACCCCATGCGCTCCTGGGCCATGTGACTACACCACGTACCCACCAAGAACCGGTGTATATCTCTCCTCCCCTTGCATCTGGTTGACCGTGTAACTTCGGAGACTGGGCACTAAGAGATTGGCAGCATAGTCACTTTCCTGCTTCGTACTCTCCATGGGGCCCTCTGTGTCCAGCCACCAGAGACCATGCTGTGAGGAAGCCCAAGCTAGTGATGAGGGAGAAGCCATGGAGAGGGATCCCAATGTGTCAGTCAAGTGAGTGAAGCTGTCTCGGAGCTAGTTCAGCCCAGCCACCAGCCAGAAGAATGACTCCAGGGGACACACAACTCCTGGACCAGGACCACCCACACCTGAACTCCTGATCCCTAGAATCTTGAGCAAATATAATGGTTGGGTTTTTTGTTTGTTTTTATCAGCTTCTAAGTGTTGGCATCATTGGCTGGGCTGCAATAGAAAACCAAAACACCTCTTAACTCTCCTTCACAACCCCAAGAGGCAGGTGTCATTATCTCCACTTTACAGACAAGCACACCGAGGGTGGGAGAGCTGGGATGACCAATCCAGGGTCCTAGGGGAAGTCAGCGGCAGAAGCGGGGTTCAATCCCAGGCCTGGGTGACCCACCCACTTAGCTGGTTCCCTCAGAGCTGAGGGTAAAGGTCTTTCCCTCTGGGGAGGGGAGCTGGGGGCGGCCAGGTGGGCAGAAAACTTTTCTCTCTACTCTTTTGTATCTTTAAAATTTTGCATACAAGTATCTGCTCCACACTGTACAAATAAAGGTAATATTTTTATTTAAAAGAAACATAATAGTGGTATGTGTGCACATTAGGGTGGGAGCAGATGAAATTAGAGGTCACCTCACAGAACAGAAGCCTGGCTTAGAACTGAGTGGCTCCCACCCCTGGCTGCACCGTGGAGTCACCTGCGGAGTTTTAGAACTTGGATCCCAGGCCCCGCCCCCAGAGCTGCTGGTTTAATTGCCGGGGGCGTGGCTTAGGCCTCAGGATTGTTCAAAAGCTCTCTGGGTGGTTCAAATGTGCAGCCCAGGTTGAAGGGAGGCCCAGGATTCTAGGGCGTAGCAGCCTGGCAGTGAAAGGCTGGGGAGGGCACGGGTGGGCTGTGCAGGGCCGAAGTGGGTGATTTGTGTAGAAAAGAAAGAAAAAGCATTGCTTTGGGGGTGGAGACGCTTGAACAAAACAAAAGAAAACAAAACAGAACAAAACACAGCGGAGTGGCCCTGCTTTCTGCGCCCTGGTGTGTGTGCAATCGCTGAACAGTTCACAGAAATGCTCAGCCTTCAAGGCCAGATTGATCAATCCCAGAAGGAAGGAATGTGAAGGATGGTGGCGAAGAGGTTTGCTCGTGGGGAGAAGGGATAGGCAGTGCACAAATCCATCATGGCACGGGCTGCCGTTCCTAGTTCCGGCTTAGCCAGGAACCGCAACCTGCCGCCAGCCAGGGCCGGGCCCCCGAGGCTGCAGGAGGGCCTGGGGCTCCCCAGGAAGGAGGTGCAGCAAGAGACCTTCCTTGAACTTCGAGGGAAGGAAAGTCCCAGGCAGGCCATTCAGGCTGGGCCCCACCTCAAACCACCTGGGAACTTTGCCAACAGATCCCATCCTGGGGTTCAGGGGCCTTTGGTTGCTGTCGGGTGATGGGTCACCTGCTAAATTGTGGTTCTCTGGAGGCCTCCGGCAGATGAGAGCAGTGGTTCCTAGCCTTCCTGTCAGAACCACCTGGAGGGAAACCGGAGAAGACAGGGGCCCAGGCTGGTAGAAGGAGTAGGACCTGGGCCTCTGCAGGTGATCCATGTCCCACGTGGTTCTGATGGACACCGAGGTTAGAGAGCCGCTGCGTTAGTGCTAGTTCTCAGATGTGGGGAGTTAGAAACTGCCGGGGTCCAGCCCCAGCAGGTCCAGGGGTCCCCAAAGGTGTGGACGGAGTCGGCAAAGAAGGAATGACACGGAGACAGCGTTCAGTTGATCAGCAGCCTAGCCAGGATCTCTAGCCAGGATCTCCAGCCAAGTTCTGGTTAGGATCTCCAGCCAGGTTCTGCAGGTTCTCCAGCCAGGTTCAGTAGCCAGGTTCTAGTCAGGTTCTCTTGCCAATTTCTGTAGTCAGGTTCAGTCCAGGATCTTTTGCCATGTTCTCTCCAGCGAAGTCCTTCTGTCTGTAGGTTCTGTGTAGGTTCTGTCTGTAGGTTCTCTCTTCTTAGTTCTGTCTCCTGAGTTCTGTGTCTTGCTGTCTAGTTACATCTGTATTTATACCAGTTGATTCAATCCTATCAATCTCTATTACAAAGGTTAGGGCGTTTCTTATCTCCATTCCAGGGAGTAAAGATTATGTAGCTTAAGCATGATTGTTCGTAGTTAAAGTGATTAATTACCCGCCTGGCACTTAGTTGAGGGGTTTTATTCCCTCCCTAACTTCAGGGGAAAATCCCTACCTGGGGATTCAACCTTTCTCGGAGAGGTGACCTTGGTTAAAACACAGCCCCAAGAAGGTGAGCAAACATATTAAGAACCGTATGCCATATATGCCAGGTCCCTTGAAACAGCAAGGATGGACCGGCTCCCGGCAAATCATATTAAGAACCGTATGCCATATATGCCAGGTCCCTTGAAACAGCAAGGATGGACCGGCTCCCGGCAAATTCCCCCTTTTTTATTTTTTAAAAGCAAGCATTAAAAAGAAAAACCTAAAATGCTCTCTTATATCCATTTTAAGAGTAGGATTGGCGCTTTCCGCTATTACCTGAGTCCTGTTCTATCATCCCAGGGAGAGCTTGCCAATCCTGCACTTTCCCAGGGTAGAAAGGCTGCAGTGGGGTTAAGGATAAGGCTCCTTGGGCCTACCTTCTCCCATGCCATTACATTTACCTTTCCTTCCTCAGAAAAGCATGGACATACTTCTTGTATAAAACGTTCTGTCTGACTGGGAGTAACCTTAATTCCTCTGCTAGCAAGCATATATGTTAAAAGATCAATACAGAGTCTTTTTTCTTTAGACTCAGTATGGCACATCTTCTTAATCTAAAGATCAATACAGAGTCTTTTTTCTTTAGACTCAGTATGGCACATCTTCTTAATCTAAAGATCAATACAGAGTCTTCTTTCTTTGGACTCAGTATGGCACATCTTCTCAATCTAAGGATCAATACAGAGTCTTCTTTCTTTGGACTCAGTATGGCACATCTTCTCAATCTAAGTTCTGTACTATCCACCTTCTTACCCTACTTATCCTCTATAGGGGGGTCTGTAGCACCCTGGTGGAGTCCTATCCGTCCCGAGTGTGGGGGTTCTCAATGGGGGGGGGGCTTACCTAGGGGAATCCTTTTCCAGGGGTTCCCAAAGATGTGGACGGAGTCGGTGAAGACTATCCACCCTTTTCCTATGGTGGAGTCCTATCCGTCCCGAGTGTGGGGCGCTTACCTAGGGGTCCCTGTTCGGGCGCCAGATGCCGGGGTCCAGCCCCAGCAGGTCCAGGGGTCCCCAAAGGTGTGGACGGAGTCGGCAAAGAAGGAATGACACGGAGACAGCGTTCAGTTGATCAGCAGCCTAGCCAGGATCTCTAGCCAGGATCTCCAGCCAAGTTCTGGTTAGGATCTCCAGCCAGGTTCTGCAGGTTCTCCAGCCAGGTTCAGTAGCCAGGTTCTAGTCAGGTTCTCTTGCCAATTTCTGTAGTCAGGTTCAGTCCAGGATCTTTTGCCATGTTCTCTCCAGCGAAGTCCTTCTGTCTGTAGGTTCTGTGTAGGTTCTGTCTGTAGGTTCTCTCTTCTTAGTTCTGTCTCCTGAGTTCTGTGTCTTGCTGTCTAGTTACATCTGTATTTATACCAGTTGATTCAATCCTATCAATCTCTATTACAAAGGTTAGGGCGTTTCTTATCTCCATTCCAGGGAGTAAAGATTATGTAGCTTAAGCATGATTGTTCGTAGTTAAAGTGATTAATTACCCGCCTGGCACTTAGTTGAGGGGTTTTATTCCCTCCCTAACTTCAGGGGAAAATCCCTACCTGGGGATTCAACCTTTCTTGGAGAGGTGACCTTGGTTAAAACACAGCCCCAAGAAGGTGAGCAAACATATTAAGAACCGTATGCCATATATGCCAGGTCCCTTGAAACAGCAAGGATGGACCGGCTCCCGGCAAGAAACGACTGTTACTTTGGTGACACTCCTAGAGGTTCTGATTTAATTAATCGGGGATGTGGCCTGGGTATGAGACTTTGTAAAAGCTCCTCAGGTGATTCCGGCATGCAGCAGAGTTTGAGAACCCCCAGGTTCTGGAGTCCAGAAGCAGACTGAGGTATATGTGGGGGTGGGATGTGATAAAGGTGGACATTTAGGATCAGTGAGGAAAGGGTGAATTTTCAGTAATTGGGCTGGGTCAACCGGCTTACTTTGGGAAATGAAAACGGATCTTTCCTCATGTCACCAACAGTAATAAATTCCAGGTGAATCACAGACACAAATGTAAAGGACAGAATAACAAAATTACCATACAGGAAAATACTTCCATAATTCCAGGGTGAGGAAGGCTTTTCAAAACGTGATAAAAATCTCAGAAGCCGCAAAGGAAAAGATTGACAGATTGGTTATTCCCCCAAATTTAAAATGCTATTGGGCAAAATGAGCAATAAACAAAAATAAAAGACACATGACCTGCTAGGAGAAAATATGTGTAACCCACATAACAAACCAAAGATTAATATCTACAAGATATTAACTATGCTTACAAATGAATAAAACAAGGACAATAACCCAATAAAAATGGGTCAATGGTATGAATAGGTAATTCTTAAAAGGAGAAATACAGATAAACATCGGTTTATATGCCAATAAATATATAAAAATGCTCTCCATTAATAATCAAATAAATATAAATTAAATAATGACAAGATGGATATTTCCTTTATTGGGAAGGGTGGGAAGGGAGGATGGGAGCTCTTAAATATTATTGGTAAAAGTATAAATAGAACTTTTGGGAGGGGCAACTGACATTAATTATCAAAAATTTAATGTATCTACCCTTTGGGTTAGTGATCCCACTTCTAGGGATCTATCCTGCAGAAATACAACCAGCCGTGCACAAGGATGCTCACTGCAGCGTCGTTTGTAATAGTGAAAATGGGAAAGAACCAAAGTGTCCAACAATACAAGGGAATGAGTCAATAATCTGCAATACAGCCGGGCAGTACACGCATGCGGCTCTGTGTACTGATACAGAAAGATGTGCGCATATGTTGGCAAAGTAATGAAAGCCATTGCAAGACAACATGGGTAATAAAGAGCTATTTCCAACCACAGCGTTTTGGGGAGGCAGTGGTTGCGGGGATTAGGCTGTGATGGTTAACAGTTTCTGCCAAGACCCACTTTTGGCAACAATCAACCCTAGTTTCCAGAATGACTGAGGTAACTTTGGGGTGACAACCACATGAAGTTTTTGAAGGGATCTTACTATGAGACCCATGAGACCCTAATGCTGATGTCTTTAGGTGTTGAAATGATCAGTGCAACCTACACTAATAAAAGAGAAACATGCAAATTGGCGTCACTCAGCTATGCCCACCAGCCAATCAGGATGAGTATGCAAATTAACCCAACAAAGGTGGTGGTTAATTTGCATATGCAGGCACAGAGCGAAGACTGAAGATGACTGAAGACTGAAGAGGCTTGGCTTCTCTGCTGCAGCCGAAACGAAGGCCTGGGTCTCCGGTGCTGGAGGAAAACCAGCAGCCAGGGGAAGGAAGGCCTATTGCATGAATCTCTTCATGCAATGGGCCTCTAATGATAATAATAATAATAATAATAATAATAATAATAATAATAATAAAAGCAAGCATGGACACAGTACTTTCTGTGTGCCTGGCACTGTTCTAAGTCCTTTACGTGTATTAATCTGGGCAGACTAGTGTCAAATCCCAGCTTGGCCACTCACTAGCTCTGTGAGTCCTGCCCCAGGGTCTCAGTGGTCCTGTTGGTAAATAAGGATGCTGTTTGCAACGAGGTGACCTAGGTGCAGGGCCTACTCCATGCACGTGATGACCCTCCAGGATTCACTGCCAACCTAAGGGTCACTTCTGCTCACTAACCTCATAATGTGGACTTAACGTTTAAACTCCGCCTATTGACCCCCTTCCGTTAGTTACAGCTCTGCTATCTGCTTCCCTAAGATTTATCAGGGTTTGGTTTCAGATTTTCTCTTCTCCACCTCGTAGGCAACGCTCTGAGTCTTGAAGTCACTCGGCGCCAATTTTATTATTTCCCACTATAAATTGTCTGGCCCTCTGTGACCCGCTGAGGCCTCCGGCTGTGTGTGACATTTTAAATACTAACATTAGGTTCTTGTCTTAAAGGAAGGAGAAATTAAGTTCAAATGGTGGCTCTTTAGAAATACATAAAACATGAGCTGGGCTTTTAATGGAAAAGTCACCTTCTCATAACCTCTGCCGGGCACGGCTGGGACAGGCAGATTGAGTCCCCTCCCTTTTTCAAAATCAAGAGCAAATATTGGTTTACCCTTAACCAAGATGACCTCAGGCCCATTCTTGCTGTAGAAAAACTGCAGTAGGTGATCAAATGAGAAGGAAGTCAAGGCTGAGCCTGTGAGGTGGGGACACTCTTCAATTAAAGTGTCCTTTTCTCAGGAAAGAGTCCTTTAGCCAAAGGAAGGAACCTGGTGTGACATGTCAGGCATCTGGGGAGTCCTTGAAGGCAGGGACCTCCTTCGATGTTTGTGTCTAGCATTGGGCTTGAAGTTGTCCCAGAGGCTTCTTACGCCAGCTTCAGATTTTTAAATTCTTTTTTTTCTTTTTGACGTTCTGATTGTGGGTTTTCTGCCTCCTTACCTTCCAAATCACCGATTTGATCCTCTGCTTCATCTACTCTACTGTTGGTTCCCCGTAATGTGCTCTTCATTTCATTTAGTGTATTCTTCATTTCTGACTGTTGTTTTTTTTTATGACTTCTATTCCTTTTTTATGCTGTTGAAGTTCTAAGTTCCTTGAGCATCCTTATAGGCATTGTTCTGAACTCTGTATCTGGTAGTGGCTTGCCTCCATTTTGTTCTTTTTTTTCTGGAGATTTTTCCAGTTCTTTCATTTGGGACCTGTTTCTCTGTCTTCTCATTTCGGCTGCTTCCCTGTGTTTGTTTCTGTATTAGGTAGAGCTGCTATGTCTCCTTGAGTTGGTAGAGTGGCCTTGTGTAGTAGGTGTCCTGTAGGGCCCAGTGGCAAAGCTCCCCAGTCACCTGAGCTGAGAGCCTAGGTGCACCCCTTTGTGAGCTGTGAGCACAGTCTTGTTGTAGTTGCGACTACCAGTGTCACTGGGAGGAATTGACCTCCAGAGCAATTGGCTGTAAGGAGCAGCTGTGACTACAGTGGGAGAGCTGCTATGCAGGAGACACCCCTATGAAGCAGGACTTGCTTCAGTGGGGCTTCGGTGCTTACTGAGTCTCTCCCTTTAATGTGTTGCTTATGGATGTGTAGAGCTGTAATCTGGTATGGGCTGACACTGACCACTGGGTACACTGGCTTTTGGGTCTCCAGGGAGTTGCAAAGTCAGCCACTGCCTGGAGCCACCCAGCAGTAGCTACAGAGAGATCTGCAGATTCCTCCTCTTTGTATCGCGATGGTTTGGAAGTGCTCAGACAAGGCTCAGCTGTGAAGCAAGGCAGGTTGGTGTTGGTGCTGGGTCTTGGGCCTTTTATTGATAGGTTTGAGGCTCCCTGACCCAACTGCAGCTCCTTTGAGAGATTTAGCCTTTCATATGCAAAAGCTGCTGCACACAGCTTGGGTGGGGTTGTAAATTGGATGAGGCGGGATCTTAGGGAATCACCAGCGTGGAGCAAACAGAAATGGCTGCCAGTCAGCCCTGCGACCAGGGAGGTCCCAGCATAGGAACAATGATCCCTGCGAGCACCTCCATCTGGGAGAAAGCCACCCTGAGTTCCTGCCCCGATGCCAGACAATCCAGTTCCTCCTGGTATGTGTCTGTGTTCCCTAGAGCCTCACCCTGGCGCTGCAGCTCAGAGGCAGCAGAACCTTGTAAGTTTAGTTTATGGTGCTGGGCTTTAAGAGGAACAGCTGGGTCTCCAGCAGCCTCTGTGTCACTGAGCCCCAATCCGCCCTGGTTTCTACAGCCCGTAGTTCTTACTGCCCATAGGGACTTCTTTTCCCAGCTCTGGGACCCTGGGCTAGCCCATTCTGTGCCTTTGCACCTCCTTCCAGTCTCAGTGTGCTTTCTTCTTTACTTGTCTAGTTGAGAACTTCCATTCGGCCAGCTTTCTGGTGGTTCTGGATGTTGGTTGTTCTGTATTTTAGTTGTAATTTTGATGTGGTTGTGGGAGGCGGCGGGTACAGGCGTTTACCTATGCTGCCATCTTGGCTCCTCCTCTTGAGAGCTTTTAGTAAAGTCCAAAGCATGAGCCAAGACAGGCCATTTTTATAAAAAAGCCACTGGACCAAACCAGCTTGGATATGCCTGGAAATTGGGTGGGGTGGAGTCTTAGGGAATCACTGGGGCAGGGCCAACAGTGTTAACCAGGTTCCTGGAGAGTCAGTCGCTCACCTGTTGGCTGTGTGGGGTGGGCTCAGCAAAGGAGCAATGGTCTCTGCCAGGACTTCTGACTGAGAGAAGGTTGTCTCTCCAGCCCTCGTCCTGAAGCCGGACGTTTCAGTCCCCACTTGGATGTCCCCGGCACCTTTCAAGCTGCTGACCCAGCGCTGGAGATCCGAGCCAGTGAGTCAGAGTAAGTACATGTGGGCCCTTTAAGAGAAATGTTTTTCTCACTCAGCTACAATCTCCTCTGGTTTTCACAGCCAGAAGTTAGGGGGGCTTCTCTTCCCAGCACTGAAACCCTGGGGGGCATAGTGTGGGGCTGGGACCCCTGGCTCCTCAGGGTGGAGGGAACCTCTGCGGCTGAGATATCTCTTCCGATTTTCATCTGCCACTCGTGGTGTGGGACCGGCTTGTTCAGCGTCTCTGCCCCTCCCACCAGTCTTGATATGGCTTCTTTATACTCTTCGTTGTAGGACTTCTGTTCTGCTAGATTCCAGGTGTTCTGAACGATGCTTGTTCTGTAGTTTATTTGTAATTACGATGTGGCTGTGGGTGGTTCCGAGTAACGCGTTTACCTACGCCGCCACTTTGATCCGGACTTCTAAATGAGTATCTTTAAGAATGTTCCAAGCAGAGGGGAGGGGGGGAGAGCGTCAATGTTTGGGTCCCTGTGAACAGGGGAAGGGACATTTCTGGCGTCCAGATACCCCTTTGGCCTTAACACTCACGGACCTCCCAGCCCGCTTGCAGTTGTCGGGGCCATGTGATGTTTCTGGCTCAGGAAATGCAGCACCATGCAGCACTCAGAGGCTGAGACGGGGTGGGATTCAGTGCAGTTCCCCGGCTTCTCTCTTCCTCTGCCACGGGGATCACGGCGGGAGCCTCAGGCTGTGATGGGAGCCGCGCGATCAAAGCAGCCTGTGTCATGGGCTCCCGGCGCTGGGACCTCAGTGGATTTTCATGAGCAAGAAATACATGTCTGTAGTGTTAAGGCACAGAGGGTTGGGCATTGTTTGGTGCGGCATAACCCATCATCCTGACTAATACACAGAGAGAGCAAAGGACTATGGGAGGGGCTGCCACTGCAACCTGCTCAGAACCCCAACTCTAGTTCTCCCCAGAGAGGGAGGAAGGCTCGGCCATCGTTTGCTCTAGCTCCACCCCCATCCCGCCCCCTCAGTTTGTTCAGTGGTCCCATGGGATCCACAGGCCCCTCCTTAGGAGCCAGGGCTGGGATGCTGCCGGCCTAGGTGATGTGGATGAACTCAGCGTCCCAGGATGCACTGGTGCCGGGCCAGCGGGGGCTCTGGGTGTGGGAGGTGTGACTTCATTGGCTTTCAAGAGGTCTCTTATGCAGGGAGCGAGGATCTGCAGGCTGGTTGCAACACGACAAACCTGTAAATATGTATTTGGAGTCACTCACTGCCCGGCCTTTGTATGAAATCTGCATTGCAAAGCCGGGTCCAGAGAAGAGGGCTTTGTAATCAGGCCAGTGGGGCCTGTGCCTGGCTGGCACTGCCCCTCCAGCAGCCTCAGTCCCCTCGTTTGTAAAATGGAATGGTCGTCTGCACCTTGCTGACTCTCGGTCAGTGTTACAGGTTGAGAAGGAGAATGGCCTTGGGGGTGCCCTGTACACTCGAGGGTTCTCAGAAATGAACAAAAAGCATAGATCATGTCCTCTTGCGGCCAGGGAGCCAGTTAACAAGAGAAATGACCCTCCACACAAGGAAGGGGAGTACGCTGTGAAATGCAGAGGACGAGAGACCATCAGCAAGGAGATCAGGGAGGGCTTCCTGGGGGAGGGGGTGGGTGTAATGGTTCTGAGGGGCAAGTAGAATGTCGACAGGAAAACTGGGAGCAGCGTAAGAGAATGCGTGCAGGACAGCACATTCATGCGCGCAGGACAGCGAAGAGGTGGTTGTTGTTGCCCCTCCCTCTGCTGCTGGAATCCTCGGTAGAAGTTCTAAGCAGAGGCCCTGGGCAGACCAACCTGGGCTTCAGTCTTGGCATCATCGCCTCTTGCTCTGTGACTTTGGGTAGTCACTTTACCGAACTCTGATTTATTTACCTGTAACATTGGGCTGATAATAGCCACCTTAAAGGACAAAACCATGCACAGTAGGTGAAGACCTTCGCACTTTGTCATGTGGTTTGCGCCCCACAGAGGGTAGCTACGGGCAGTGGCTTTGTCCAAGAGGCCAGACTGATACAGGAAAGGAGGAGCTGGTATATCCATCCGGTTGTCAGTAGCCTCTTTGGAGAGCTGGTAAACCTTGCGTTGAGCCCTAGAAAGATCATGGTTTCTGGACTCAGAGGGCTCTAGGGGTGGGTCTCAGCTCTGCCACTTCCTACTTGTGTGACTTTCTTCTGAAACCTCCGAGAGCCTGTGTTCTCTCATCTGTATGTGGAGACATGTTAGCATCTTGGTTGCAAGGACTGGGTACCCCTGATGCCATCTGGAGGAAAGGAGGTTTATTGTAAGGATAGGCATGGAGTGGGAGGGCATCAGGATTTGAAGAAACTCCAAAAATGAGCCCCGTGGGCCCCCATGTCATAGGTGGCCAGCCTACAGGTGGGTCCTCGGTGGGCCAAGTGTTTCCCTCGGCCAATCAGTGGTGGCCATGCATAAAGGAACACCCTGCCGGGTCTATTTTCCCAGCAGGGGTTGTGGGAGGGAGCTTGGCTGTTGGGTAGGGCAGCCCCAGAGCAGGGGGTGTTAATTCCCCCCCCCCCAAAGTGGTCTCAAGGATCCTGTGACCAGTGGATATAAAGGGACCAGCCCAGAGTCTGGCCATGTAAGGGCTGGAAGGGTTTGGACACGTTAGCTCCAAGGGCAGAGACGTGAACAGAGAGGCTCAGTGTGACCGGCCGAAGCAAGATCAGCACTCCTGGCGGAAGGATACCTGGGGCCTGTCCTCGGAAGCAGAGCCTGGGCCTCCCAAGGGGTTCGTGGGAACAGGGGGCTGGAGGCAGTGTGGATCAGGGGGTGCCACCAGTCCCAGTGTCGAGAGGCCCGATTTTAATCTCTGCTCTGCCAGAGACTTGCTGCGTGGACTCTTCTGGTCAGTTAATCTCTTTGTACCTCACAGTCGCCCCATTTGTAATGACGCCCCCCCCCCCATTTTTCTCCCCTGGCTGTCCCTCAGGACATGCATTTAGCTTTTCTGTCACTGATGGGATGTAGCGGTATGACCACAGCCCCTTTTGTATAGAGATGCAAACTCCCAGCTGGCCCCTGCAGGGAGCTGGAGCTGGTGCTGTGAGTGAACGGACAGGCAATATTACAAAGTACTAGTGGAGTGCTGGGAACAGATGCGCGAGTGTGATTTCCTCCATGTCTGTATACATTGTCTATGTGATCATGATCATATCCACGGGCAAAGGATGGGGTATGGCTGAGACCAACTGTCTACGGGGGGAAAAAGGAGCTCAGCTTCTACCACGCACCAAAATAAATCCAGATGCTTATAAGATTTAAATGTAAACAAACAAGTAATAAGAGTGTATAATTATCTGATCTTCATTGTATCAGATCTTTCTAAACATAGGTGCAAACACACAACCACGAAAGTAAAAAGGTTGCTATATTTAACGGAATAAAACTTTACGAATTCTGCAAGGCAAAAATACCTAAACAAATTTGAAAATCTAACAATAAAATGGCCAAGACAGCTGTAATATATATCACAAAGAGCAAAAGTCATTGCAAATGAATAAGAATAAAGAAGAAAGGATGTGGAATATAAAAAGACAGTCCAAAAAAAACCCACAACCAACCAAACAAACAAACCCCAAGTGGCCAATAAATGTATAAAAATATTCACCTTTGCTAATCATAAAATAAATTTGGATTAAAATAATCATTTATTCTCCCACCAATAGTCCCAAATTAAAAATACTCAGCATTGGTGAGGGTGGCTGGAAATAGGAGTTTTTAGGCTGAGGGCCAATACTGGTACAGCTGTTCCAGGGGTAAACAAAAGATGATGCATCCAAAGTCTTAAAGCCATACCTACCTCTTTCAGCCAGCAATTCTATTACTACAACCTTATCCTGAGGAAATAATCATGGAGGTCATCAAAATTCAGCAACAAAAATATACATTGCAATGTTTGTGTGTGTTTTATTATGACAAAGTAAATGAAAACAACCTAAAAGTCTAATAAAAGGTAATTGGTAATGTAAATGATGGAATACCACCACAACAGAATAAATCCTTGACTGCCATTAAAAATGACAGTGTAGCCCAGCTGGCGTGGCTCAGTGGCTGAGCATTGACCTATGAACCAGGAGGTCATAGTTTGGTTCCCTGTCAGGGCACATGCCCGCTTGCAGGCTCGATCCCACGTGGGGCATGCAGGGGGCAGCCGATCAGTGATTCTCTCTCATCATTGATGTTTCCATATCTCTCTCCTCTCCCTTCCTCTCTGAAATCAATTAAAAAAAAAGTGACTGTGTAAATCTAGTTTTAATAACAAGGAAATATGTTCTAATTTTATTATTTGGACAAATAAAACATATTACAAAATGGTGTTAAGTGTGACCCCATTTTATAAAAATTTATATGTATTATTTTTGCAAAGAGAAAGGTCTAGAAAATGTATACTGAAATCAATATATCTCTCTAGGAAATAGGATTTTTTGGTGACTTAGTTTTTTGTTTTTTTTTCTTTTTTTTTTTTGCTCACTGTTACTTTTCCTCTAGAACAGTGGTTCTCAACCTGTGGGTCGCCAACCTGTGGGCCGCGACCCCTTTGGGGGTCAAATGACCCTTTCACAGGGGTCGCCTAAGACCATCGGAAAACACATATATAATTACATATTGTTTTTGTGATTAATCACTATGCTTTAATTATGTCCAATTTGTAACAATGAAAATACATCCTGCATATCAGATATTTACATTACGATTCATAACAGTAGGAAAATTACAGTTATGAAGTAGCAACAAAATAATTTTATGGTTGGGGGTCACCACAACATGAGGAACTGTATTAAAGGGTCGCGGCATTAGGAAGGTTGAGAACCACTGCTCTAGAAGATCTCATTTGTCTATTAAAACATGCATGAACCAATAAAAAGTAATACATAGATGATTTTGCAGTATGCAGACATTCACAACTTTAAACCAAGTTATCACAAAGAGAGAAGCAACCAACTTTATGTTCTAGAAAAGAGACAAAAATAACCTAAAGGAATATGGTAAGAATAACATAATAATAAAGATGAAAGTTCAAGTAAATAAATTAGAGAGAGGAAAAAAAAGAAAACCCCAGTGGAATCAATAAACAAAACAAAGAACTAGGTCTTTTAAAATATTAAAAAATATAGAAATTCTGGCAAATCTAATCAAAGGGGAAAAAGGACACTCAAACAAAATGAGGAAGGGGCATAACTGCCCATATGAAAAAGGATGACCGCAGATAGGACATGCCATGCACGGCTTCGTGGTCATCCATTAGAAACATCTTAATGAACATGGCTCGTTGTCCTCAAAACACATGAACTACTGTGGGCCTCTGAAGACTCTCCTCATTTGCAGGACAAAATTCGACCACCAAGGAAGGCGGCGGAACGGACCAGCTTTCCTGTCCCATTGTTCTGAGAGTCAGCCTTCCTCTCCTCTGGACAAAATAAAAATGAATCAAATAAATAAATAGAAAGGGAAACTCCTGCCAGAAACTCAATCAAGCATATCAAGATTGGCCTCAAAATACTATAAAGACTCGTTTGGGCTGCAGGGTGAGATGACATCATTTGACAGAGGCTGAGCTTTCTAAATCTCAGCCACAAGCCAGAGCAGCCATTTCCGAGGCACTGGCTCCCGGGGGCCTCCGGGTCACCCGTGGCCTCTTCTGCTGGGGGAGGTGGAAGATCTCGGAGCGTGCTTCTCGGCGAGGCTCCTGGGCCCAGGCACACCTGTGTCCCGGCGAAGTTGCAGCCTTGGAAAGAAGGCCTTCTCCCGCGAAGACCCTGGGTGGAGGGCCACGGATTCAATCCTCTCCTTCGGTGTGTCGGCCTCATGCTTTAATGAGCTTGAACCTGCCCCACGAGAAACACCGTGCCCGGGGATCCCAACACACTTGTGGGTGAAATGAGAACCGCAGGGTGTGGGCGTTTCCTTGTCCGTTCTTTGCTCTGACATTTTCTAACTTAATCTGGGTCCTCTGTCAACATTAACAGATGTTCGTAATCATAACTGCAAAGTAAGTCTTTTTTTTAAAGTATATTTCTTTTTTTATTGATCTCCGAGAGGAAAGGAGTGGGAGAGAGAGAAACATCAATGATGAGAGAGAATCATTGATCAGCTGCCTCCTGCATACCCCGCACTGGGGATGGAGCCCGCAACCTGGGTATGCGCCCTGACCAGGGGAATCTAACCGTGACCTCTTGGTTCATAGGTCAATACTCATCCACTGGGCCACACTGGCTGGGCCAAAGTAAGTCTTAAAGTATACATTTTAAATATCTCTTCACGGGAAACTATTGTAGACATCCAAACCCAATGATGGGGATCACATGTTACCTACGCATGTAGGCTGCTGCCCACCACACCGTACTCACTGGGAGAGAAGTATTAATTTGTCATAAACCATTGTCGTTTAACAAAGACTAATTTTGAAATGCCATACCAAAAAGGAAATCAGAGGGAAAACATAAGTTAGGGCCCCTGACTTAAAGTCCTCCCCCAAAGCTCATCTAATTCCCCAAGCCTGAGTTAAGAATCTTGGATCTTACTCTGTCCTCCCATGTCAGCCTTGCCAGGGGCACCTGCACAGATCCACAGGTCGTGGGAGTCGTCGATAGAGACGGGAAAGATGGGTCTCCTCTTACAGGTGAGAAGACAGAGGCCCCGAGAAGTACAGAGAGCCCCTCCACTCCTCATGAATTACTATAAAGGGCCGGCTGGGGACTGCTTCCCGTAGGCACCTGGCAGGGCTCGGGGGGGCAGGTTGGGGGTGGGGGGCGGTTCCTGGGTGTAATAGTTAGGGTTCTCCACCAGGGTGCTTGTGTGGGAAGGATAGAGACACAGCTGTAGCTATAGAGAGATTTCTTTAAAGAATTGGTCTATGAGATTATGGAGGCTGCCACATCCAAACTCCGCCGGGCAGGCTGGCAGGCTGCAGACCCACGGAAGAGTCGATGTGGCAGCTTGAGGCCGAAGACAGCCTGGAGACAGTGTCCTCTTCCTCCGGGGAATCTCAGTATGTTTTCTCTTCGGGCCTTGGCCTGATTTTAGGAGGCCCACCCACTCCCGGCACCATGATCTGTGGGTGTTATTTAACCTCCCCGAGGCCCAGTTTGCTCATCTCTCAGGTGGGGGTAGTAATACCACTTCCAGGGACTCTTGCGAGCATTGGAGCAAATGTCCCTGGCCTGTGGAAAGTGCTTAACAGGCAACCTTCCCTCAGTCCCTGCGGGGCAATGCACGATGCACAGGGCAGTCCCTGCCTTTGGGAGCTTCATGTTGGGTGCCGGTTAGTGTGATTAAGTGAAGCAAGGCGACAAGAGAGAGCGAGAACCCGCTGCTAAACGTGTCCCAGGTTCCCCAGGCTGGAGTACACAGGCCGGGCTGGGCCCAGGGCCTGCCTGCAAGCCCAGCTCTTCCTCAAGCCCACGCGGAAGGAGCCCTTCTCAGATCAGCCCTCTCCTGGCTGCTGTCAAGCGGCCCTCCGGAAAGGCAGCACAGGGTTAATTACAGACCTGCACTGGAAGCAGTCAACATTGCCTTTCCTCAGGGAACCCACCCTGTTGGAGAGAGAAGCTCTGCTTCTGATGCACCCCCCCCTACACACACCTGTGCACACAATCACACACATGCTTACATGCACTTAACACACAAATGCACATATAAACACACATGCATGGACACACACAAACACACATGCACATACCACACATATGCACACATACACATGTGTACACACACATCAGAGAAAAGTTCAGGAAACATGGACTTTCCAAGTAATAATGGCTACTGAGCTCTTTCCAGTTGCCAGGCAGTGGGCTAATGCTCACAGACATTGTTGCACTGAATCCCCTGAGGACTCTATGAGGTAGAAACTATTAACACTGGTTAACAGATGGGGAAACTGAGGCACAGAGAGGCTAGCTAATTTGCCTGGACCGGTGATGGCGAGACTTTTGAGCTCGGCGTGTCAGCATTTTGAAAAACCCTAACTTAACTCTGGTGCCGTGTCACATGTAGAAATTTTTTGATCTTTGCAACCATAGTAAAACAAAGACTTATATTTTTGATATTTATTTTATATATTTGAATGCCATTTAACAAAGAAAAATCAACCAAAGAAATGAGTTCGCGTGTCACCTCTGACACGCGTGTCATAGGTTCGCCATCCCTGGCCTAGACGCTGATGCTGTTATGTGGTGGAACGGGAGTTTGAACTCAGGCAGGCTGAGTCCAGAGTCTATCGTTTGACCTCGAAAGTCTACTGGCTGCTTCAGATGCAGGATGACAGGTGATCAGAGTGGCGGAGGTTGGGAGGAGCTGGAAGAGTCAGGGAAGGCTTCCTGGGGGAAGTGGCACTGAATCCAAGTAAAGGACAGCGAGGAAGGACTGAGCATCTGCTTGATTCAGGCTCCGAGTGTGGAGTAGGATGTGGAGAGGCAGGGAGAACTGGAGAAGGCATCATGGATGAGAGTTGTGCAGCAGCAAAGGCAGGAGTGGTGCTTGAGTTGAAGTGCACTGGGTACCATGAGGAAATGAGCCTAGTGCCGGAGAAGGCACAGGAGGGCCCTGGCACAGCGTCCCGGCTCCATGCCCTGCCCTGCCATCACTGCTCGTGCCTTAGCCCTGGGATCAGGGATGCGCTCCTTTCCTGGCTTTGGCAGCTGACACACTGACCCACATCACAGGCAACTGCGCGCTCAGTTCCCGCTGTCTTGGCAGAGCCTGTTGGCTTCTTGGCTGCCGTCACGGAGTCTTACACTTGGGCGGCAGGATAGGAAGCCATCCCAGCTCTGACGCCTGTGCCTAGGCCAAGGGAGAGGATGATTGCTCTGGATCCAGCCGCTGCCTGGAGAGAAAGCCGCCAGAGGCCTATCACTCCCCCATCCCCAGAGCCCCTCAGCTCCTGCCCTGGGGTCTGCAGCCTGGCCACCGGGTGGTGGCTCCTGGAGAAGGTGGCTTTTTGTGTGTCAATTACAGTTGCCATTCCATATTCTTTTATATCAGTTTCAGGTGTACAACGTAGTGGTTTGACATTTATGGAATTTACAAAGTGAGTCCCCCAATAAGTCTAGTACCCACCATGCATAGTTATTGCAATATTATTGACTGAACTCCCTATGCTGTACTTTGCGTCCTTGTGATTATTTTGTAACTACCAATTTTTACTTCTTGATACCTTCATCTTTTTCACCCAGTCCCCCAACATTCCCTTGGAGAAGGTGGCTCTTAATGGATGGGCAAGCTTTAAATAGGTAAAGGGAAGAGATAAATAAAAAGAAGAGAACTAAGTAAGCCAGGTATCTATGTGGGCCAGGAGTCAGTTGCTCATTTATTCAAGCAACAAACGCTTCTTGAGTCTCTACCGAGGCCAGGCCATTTACAAGAACAAAAGCACCTCGACTTATCTCTGAGGGGTGGCAGAATAAGGCTGCAGCTGTCCTATGGGACCTCTCTCCCCTAGATGTTCCCCAGGTCCCTCCACTTCTGCATGTCCCCACCTGATCTCATCATGCCTGTCTTCTCCCCGTGGACTCCCTGTCCCCGTGAGCAACATCACCAGGCACCCAACTGCTCAAGCGAAAAGTGTGGGCGACATCCTTAACCTCTCCCTCCCTCACTGTCCACGTCCACTCCATCGACCCCTCCCACTGCGCTGTCCCTCTGAGCAGCTCTCAAATCTGTCTGTTGTTCTCGGTTTTCCTGATACAACCGTGATCGAGGTCCATCACTTCTGGCCGGGACCGCTAACCTCTCTACAGCCACCTCCACACCGGTGTCCACGCACTCACCTCCCTCCTGCCCATTCCCTGCACAGAGACCCAAGGCATCAGTCAGAAGCATCGAATGGATCACAGCCTTAACATCCTTTGTTGCTGCTTCTCCCGCTGCCCTCAGGACTCAGTGTCCAAAGCCCTGTGTGCTCTCCCTCGCCTACTCCAGCCAGTTCTCTCCATTTCCCGGATGTCATCGTATCTGACTCTCCCGAGAGCGCCCTTGACCCCTGACAGGAGGGTCCCTTTGCCTCCGTGCCACCCCTCCCCCCGCCGTGGAGTGGGGGCACACTGCCAGTGTCCCCCCACCGGGCTTCCACCTCTCGGCCTGTTGGTGCTCTCTGACTTTGGCTGATAAAAACGTTTCGGAACTGGATAGAGCTGATGTTTGCACACGACTGTGAATGGACTAAATGCTACTGGACTATATACTTAGAAATGGTGGGTTTTACCTCAATCAAACAAAAAAGAAGTAGGGTGGGTGTCTGGCTGCCCCAGCTCCCATGCTGCCCCCTCACAGGACCCCTCTGCCCAAGCCCTGGTGTTTCCCACGGAGCAGCCACCAGGCCTTCAGAGGTGGAGCCACCGTGACCTTCATCCCTCTCTGCTCTTTCCTTTGACGGGGGAGGAGGGGGGAGGGAGGCATGGGGCAGGGGTTGTCTCACGTTTTGAATCCTACATTCCTCTGGGAGAATTTGGCCGGAACTGTTGCTCCAGGTAACAACTACTTCTGCCAAAGGTGTGAGAATATTTACGACGGCTCACGGGCTTTATGTTCACCCTGTCGGCGCACTGTTTGCATGTGTGCTGATGATAAAAATTCAATTTAGAATAAAAACAAGCATTCTGTTGTAGAATTGGGTCTTAAGGATCCCGTAAAGGCTTTGCAGGGACTTATTTTCGCCTCGTAAATGTCCGCCCCCGGCCTTCCAACAGTTCGTTTGGAAGGATTTGGTTATGAGAAAACCTTTACAGTCTCTCTAAGTTAACGGGAAAAGAACAACCAACTGAATGGCCTCGGGAAACAATGGGCTCCCCAGGCCCGGAATGTGTTGCCGCCCTAAATGGGTGGGTGGTGCAGGACCACTGGGCGGCTGGAGTGGGAAGCCTTGGGTTCAAGGCTACTTCAGCGCTAAATAACTTTAGGGAAATCCCTTCTCCTCTCTGGGCCTCACTCTTCTCTTTTAAACAATCTGAGGGTTGAAATTTTATGTAATAAGAACGTTTGATCCCATTATCTTATTCTTAGGAATTTTTCCTGAGGGGAAAAAAATTCAACAAAGACAGAAAGTGATATGTCTAAAATGGTTCAAGCCAGTACTACCCATACAGGGGGGAAAAAAATTGAAAAATCTAACCCATGAGTTGGAAATAGCTGATAGGATTATAGAATTTATGACAGAATAATAAACTGACATTAAGATAGTAATTGTCATATATATATACCACCCGACCCAACACCACCAAGACAAGGGATGATGCTCATTAAAAAGAAACAATGGTTATTACCAGATGATGGGATTCTGGTTGATTTTTGTCTTCTTTATGCTTTTACATATTTTTCAAATTTTCTATAATGAACACATATTGCTTTTATAATCAGAAACAACAACTGTCATTGAAATAGCAATTAATTTTTATAAAGAATACGTGACAATGAAGAAGATGCTTTAGTTATCATGTGAAATGAAAAGGAAATAGAACATGAAATGAATATTCAGATTGCAACGAGGTTGAAATGGTAACAGACCAAATCCTTGAAAATCACTTTGCCTAATTATCAATTCATCTAATAACCAATTCTGTAAAGTTTTACCCCCTGCCTTTAGGTGTTTTTATATCTATTCAATTATCATATTCTTTTTCATTGTATTATCTTTTGACAGTTTGAGTCGGTTATTTAATTGTCTAAGGGTGCTTCTGATAATTTTATATTTCTAAGAGTTATTTTAAACATTGGCACCATCCCTTGATTATGGTATTGTTTTTATCCTTGCATGAGTAATTTACTTCTTTTCAATATACTTTTGAATAATTTAAGGATGTGTTAGGCTGTTTGTTAAAATTCTTTTATTCAAAATTTAATATTTCTAACACACTTTTCAGTGGTGCCCAAGACTCTAATTACAACCAATTGTAAACCTCCTTCTGTCTTGGCCCGTCTTTAGACCCTTATCACCAAGGTTATAGATCAAGCAAGACATGGATGGGTGTCCTAAAAGATAAAAACAGCATTTATGAAATGCTGATGGTCGTATCAGTATAAAATACCCCAAAAGGTGGCAAGAAAGATTAAGATACCCAAATAGATCGAATGCAAGGCCAAATTGTAGGTGAATTCACCTTAGGGAACTGGCTGTAGGTGGACATATCTAAAACTCATGAACATTGAAGGAAAATAGAAAAAATATATACTTCTGTGTTAAGGTGATGGAATTTAGAAAAAAAAATAATGCGTTTTTATTGATTTCAGAGAGGAAGGGAGAGGAAGAGAAAGATAGAAACATCAATGATGAGAGAGAATCCTTGATTACCTACCTCCTGCAGGACCCACACTGGGGATCGAGCCCAAAACCCAGGCATGTGCCTTGACCAAGAATTGAACCGTGACCCCTGGTTCATAGGTTGACACCCAACCACTGAGCCACACCGGTCGGGCCGCAAGCTAATTTTTAAGCTGATAATTTTGTATGGCCCACGAATGATGCTATAAATATCCAAATGGCCCTTGGCAGAAAGAGGGTTCCCCACCCCTGCGGGCCTGTGTCTTCATAATGTTCTCTCTTTGTATTTTATTTATTGTTGCCGTTTGTTTGGCGCTAGAGGGCTGAGGGGTGTGGAGGTAGACAAGGCACCGATGAGCAATGTCATCTTGACTATACATTGTGTGAGGTCTGCCATCATTTACAATTTTAAACTATTTTTCAACCTGAGACACTGTCTATTGACTCTCCACCCTGATAGATGAGGAAATTAGCCTAAAATGATTTAAAGAGACACTGCATATCTATGGCATGCTTACACACTGGGGGCAGGACTCCTGAATCTGTTTTTCTGACAAAACTACAGCTGCTGCTTTCAAAATTGTATAACTACAGCCAGCATCTATCTTGATTTTGCTTTCTACGAAAACAAAGAAATAAGGCACCAATCACCATAACAAGGAATTTTTCCTTTTCTTTTGTCAAGCATGTTTTATGAGGGCGAAGAAGTGGCTCTGTGGAGGATAGAAATAATTCCCAGAAAAACCGTGATTCTATTCAGTTACAGTCTTTGTAGGCATACATATATATGAACCTGCATGAAAAACTATAATGCCCAATTGAGTAAAAAAACACACCCACCAACTAGAAATTTAAGGAATAGACTGGCTTGATCCAATTTGACCAAGTTTTATTGAACTTCTACAAGGCACAACTTTGAATCCGAGGCACTGAAGGGATTACAGAAGTGAGTAAATACCAGGATAGGGGAAGGGAATTAAAGAACTTGAGGGCAGGCACTGTGGTCCAGGCTGGCTTGACAATCTACAGAGAAACTGTTCCTGAGTCCAGGCCTGAGGACCAGGTGCCTCTGATGGTACCTGAATATTTAAGCACAAACTTCACCATATTACTGAAAGCCCAATGATGAGGAAGCAATGAGTGTCTTTATTTGAAATTTTCCCATTGGCTTTTTTTTTTTTTTATCCCCATGTGAGGATATTTTTTCCATTGATTTTTTTTAGGAAGTGGAAGGGAGGGAGCGGGAGTCAGGGGGAGAGAGAAACATTGATGTGAGAAAGACACATTGATTGGTTGCCTCCCCGCATGCACCCCAACTGGGCCCGGGGATTGAGCCTGCAACTGAGGTATGTGCCCTTGACTGGGACTTGAACCTGTGACCCTTCCGTCTACGGGCTGATGCTCTAACCACTAAGCAATTGGCCAGAGCCCCAACGGCTTTTTATGGATCAATTCAGTGTTCTAGAAATGCAAATACTAATAATCAGTTGAGTAGGGACACAGCTCTGAAGGGTATAAAAATGTAGTTACTTCGCTGTTGAGATCTGGAGGGGGGTGCAGACCTAGTTCCAGAGAAATCGCCTTCTAACAAATCTGTCTAATCCCAAACTCCGGCTGTTCGTCGCCAGCTCTAGTGGCTTCAAAGCTCTTTGAGGGTCTTTACGATGAAACACCTCCCCATTCCTAACAAAGCATTCATTAAGACGCATGGCACCCTGGCCGGTGTGGCTCAGCTGGTTGGCGTGTCGTCCCATGCACTGAAAGGTCACCAGCTTGATTCCCAGTCAGGCACACCCCCAGGTTGTGGGTTCGATCCCTGGTTGGGTGCATGTGGGAGGCAACTGACTGATATTTCTCTCTCACATTGATGTTTCTCTCTCTCTCTCTCTCTCCCTCCCCCCTTCTCTCAAAATCAATAAAAACATATTTAATGAAAGACGCATGCAGAGTGTGGTGGGAGGGCCTTGGGGCTCCCTGGGGGTTCTGGCTCCTGTTTGCTGCTTCTTTGTTCTTGTCTCCTGTTCAGCCAAGTTTCTTTACCAGGACAGCTCATCGGGGGGCAGGGGCCAATGATGCTGCCCGGTATTCCTTTGTTGAGTTTATTTTTTGAGGCACTTTGTCCCTTTTTTTTTCAAACTCCATTTTTTCCCCTTGAGCCTCCTACCACCTGTGAGGAGGGAAGGACAGGATGGGGAAGAGAGACTCACCGAAGGGCAGAGAGGGCTTAAGGACTGTGAGTGGCCCGGGCTGGTGGCTTAGCTGGTGACCCTTCAAACCTATGTCCTTAAATAGTTGTCTACCATCTATTTCAAGAAGGCGAGGAGTGACTGACTTTGTATTCATAGATCTTGTGCAGAAAAAGAAACTCACTTACTAATTTGCCTCCTCGGGCGGAAGTGGTATCAACATTCTGAAAAATACCTGCCGCCCCTCCCCCGCTTTCCTGTGGTTCTCACCTCTCTTCCGTCTTCTCTGGCCACTTGCTGGACCGGATGTGCAACTGCTTGGTGGGCGTATCGAAGGGTTTTACATTTAGTTAATGAAATAAGCTGCTTGTTCCCAGCAAACAGCCCACCTGTCCACTAAAGACAAGGCTGTGCTGAGGGGAATGCTTTACTCCTATTTTCCACTGGAGGGCGCTGTCTGCTTTGGTGGAAGTGGAAGCACGGTCCAGTTCACCAATTATTCTAGCGATCTTTTCGCTTCCCTCATGGATTTGTGCCCTGGGCAGTTGTCCAGCTGTCCACTCCTTAATCTAGCTTTTTCCAAAGTCCCCCGGGCAGCAGTGTCAGAGCTTAGGTGACACCCTGTCAGTCTGAGTCTTATTGGGCTAGGCCTCTGCACTCAGGTTCCCCCCCCCCGCCCCCCCCCACACACACCTACCCCAACCCCCAATAAAAATGCCAGGGCTGACCCCAGCCTCACCCCTTATGTGTGTGTCTATTACATGGTCCCCTACTGTCTGTGACCGAATTTCCGTAATTTTGCCTCCTTTGTCTTTGAGAAAATATAAACTAGGCATCTCTCAAGTAGCACCGGCTTCCTGGGTCACAGCATGACCCCCCAGGCTGCTGGCAATGGGCTTTGGGGTACGGCTCCTCTGATTGTACTGAGCGAAGAAATCCGCTGGGCATCCTGTGAACACGTGGATTCTGATTCGGTGGGCTGTGAGAGTGGGGCCCGAGAGTCTGTCCTTCTAGTGAACCCTTGCGTGTGCACACAACAGTAAGCGCACAGGAGACGGCATCCGTGGAGGCTGTGGAGTCGGCCTGCATGCATTCAAATTCCGCCTCTGCTGCTTTCTCGCTGGGTGGCCCTGGGTGAGTTACTTCACCTCTCTGTGCCTTAGTTTCCTCCTCTGCAAAACGTGGCTGGTGGTGCTTCTGGAGGTCCTTGTGAATATTAAATGAGAGATTGTGTGTGAGGCACTTAGAATAAGCCTGACACATCACAGGCCCTCGATAATGATCAGCGATGTTATAGTTGCTCAGCCCTGGGGGGAAGGTGAGGAACCCAAGGTCCAATGAGGAGAATGACTTGCACTCAAGATCCCACAGCAAGGATGGTGGCACAGCCCTAGCTGGTTTTGCTCAGTGGGTAGAGCGTTGGCCTGCGGACTGAAGGGTCCCAGGTTTATTTTTGGTCAAGGGCACATGCCCGGGGTTGAGAGCTTGATCCTCAGTAGGGGGCATGCAGGAGGCAGCCAATCAAAGATTCTCTCATCGATGTTTCTCTCTCTTCCTCTCCCTTCCTTCTCTGAAATCAATAATAATAATAATAATAATGATGATGATGAAGAAGAAGAAGAAGAAGAAGAAGAAGAAGAAGAAGAAGAAGAAGAAGAAGAAGAAGAAGAAGAAGAAGAAGGAGAAGAAGAAGAATGGTGGCACAGCAGGGACCAGTTCCGACTCCAGCTCCAGTGCTCCATACACTCCGACCACACTTCCAAATGCCAAGTTTTATTCCTATCAGCATTTTCCCAGCATCCTGCTGATCGGCGTTCCCTCTTTCCTTCTAATGGGATATTTCCAGCTGGGGTGATTCACAAATCTGGGACCACATGGCTCCTATTAACTTCAAGAAAGTCATAAGGCAAAACCCACATCAATCAAGCCTCCAAATTACTCATCTGTCTTTACAGGTGACGCGTGGATTAAGAACAGAACGAAGCGGGCATCACAGGATAACTATTTAGATCTATAAAAATCACGTAAGAGTTTACACTAAGTCCCAGGCTGAAGCTTGCAAGGTGAGCATCAGGAGTAAGAGACAGGATATCACAGTAGAACCGCCTTGAAGCTTGAAGTCCCAGGAGCTGGGACGCCCAGCTTCACTACTTCCTGGACTTGTGATCTTGAACAAGCCTTTCTACCCCTTAGAATCTGTTTTCTCATTTTATTCTTCATCCTTGCAACAGAACAAGGAGTTAGTTAGTATCCCCATTTGACAGATGGGAAAACTGAGGCACAGAGAAGTTAAGTGACTTGTCCAAGGTGACAAAAGATAAAGCAGGCTTCTACCCCTGTATTTGAGTCCAGAAACCTATGCCCTTATGCCACTCTATCTCATAAGTGAGAGGATGAGTCTAGAAGCAGCAGGCGCTGAGTAGGAGCTTAATAAACCTTTTACTGATTCAGAATCTTGAGGACAAAACTCGTATCTTACTGATCTCTTATTCTCCATACACAGTACCTTTGAAAGTAGTAGGTTTTCAATGAATAAGAGTTGAGCTGCATTATTCACCCCCGGGAAATAGTTGTGTTTTTATGTAACGACTTGCTTAGATGCATTTTAATATGCAGACCACAATGCTTTTTGTGCAATATCTTCTGGACTGCGAGGCGCGGGCATTCATTATTTTATGAGACGCATATGTCATGCACAGCATAAGCCCTTTTCTTAAACCAACACAACATGCAAATAGAAATTTCATGTAAAATCACATTCAGACAGTCTCAAAGTAGAAACAGATGTCTGAAAAAACATGAACGCCAGGCTTATTAAATATTTTATCATCAAATATTTCATACATTTCAAAAATGTCATCTGTGAAAACACAGAAATACCGCCTCAGGAGAACCAAAATATTTAATCACTTTCAAGAAATTCTTAAAAATAAGTCTTCACCTCCGAACTATTCCAGGCAGAGAACAAATTTCCAGGTGCCGCAAGCTATATTTATTATATTTTCATCAAAATCAGTAACCTCGTTGAAGGAGCTACAGTAATCAGTAAGGTCATTATTAGGTAAGATAATGACTTCTGAATGAATTCTCTCATTAATCTCATTACAAAATGGTAATGGTACCTGACTAATCACGCCGAAGGGGAGAGCTGTGTTGAATCAGAGCAAAATTAAGGCTGTAATCACAGAGCTGCTCTTGCCATTTCCTCAGGAAAGGCTCGCTCTGGGCTTGGGGACTGGCTTGAGGCTCCTCTGACCCAGGGGCCCGTGGATCTGCAGGCGCCCACCGAGGCCAGGGGCAGGGTGAGGAGCCGGGGCAGCAGCCACCAGGAGAACCCGGCCTCTTCCTGCTCTGTCCCCTGCTTCCTGTGCGACCTTGGGCAGGTCATGCCTGTCGCTGGGCTCCGGTTCTGCTTGCCCTGGCTACCTTTGCCCTTTATTAAAAAGAAAATAATAATAATTTTATTTTTATCGATTTCAGAGAGAGGAAGGGAGAGGGAGAGAAAGGTGAAACATCAACAATGAGAGAAAATCATTGATCGGCTGCCTCCTGCACGCCCCACACTGGGGATCAAGCCCACAACCCGGGCATGTGCCCTGACCAGGAATCAAACCGTGAACTCCTGGTTCAGAGGTCACCGCTCAACCACTGAGCCACACCAGCCGGGCTACCATTGCCCTTTAAACATGTAAGGCAGATCTCATCACTCCCGGAATGGTTGCCCATCTCACCCAGAGAAGGGTCCAGATCCTCCGTGGACCACACACCCTATGTGTTGCCGCCATTGCCTTTCTGGCCCTGTCCCCCCACCATGCCTTCCCTCCTGCATCTCCTTCACTTCAGCCATCCTGACCTCCGTGCTGTTCCCTCTGCCTGGACTGTGCCCTTCCCTTACCCTCTATGTTCACCTGACTCACCCTCACCTCTTCCTAGTCTTAGCTCCAGTGTCACCTCAACAATGCCCACCTGGCCCACCAGACTGAACACTGTCATCTCCACCCACACTCCACTCTACACTTTCTCCACATCCTCACTGCTTTCTAACACACTGTGTAACTCACTAAGTTCCTTGTCTGTCTCCCCACCTGTGCCCCGCCCCTGCTGCCCCGGGTGGAACGTGGGCTCCCTGAGGGCTAGGATCTGTGTACACTCGCATGTGTGCGTAGAACACAGCGGATATGCAATAGCTCTGACGACTGTGGACTTTCTCACATGCTTGTGGGCTCCCAACCTTGCTGGACACCAAGGGCTCCCCCAATGCGTGAGATGAGGACCAGGGTGACGAAGCACGCGGCTACTGCCATGCGGCCCCTCTGTCTAGTTAGAAATCAGAGATGCAGCAAGTCCTTTGTTTCCATGAGGACTGCCCCGCGCACACCCATGCGGCACGGCAGTGCCTGGACTCAGAGGAACTCAACAGCTGGGAGCAATGGGCCAAAGTGAGGAAGGTGGAATCGACAGAGACAGAGGGACTCCCTGTTCAAAGTTCCAACCCCAGCATCAAGGTACAGGGTCAGGTGACAGGGCCCTGCAGCAGCAGCCGTGCAAAGACCTCACGGGGTTCAGCAGAAATGAGACCGGGGATGTTCTACCAGACTCCGCATGACCAAGTGGGACGGGTGGCAATCTCATGCTAACCCCGCTGGTCAGACCGCACAGCGCAGGTCAGGCTGCAGGCTCCCTCTTCGTTCATCTCTGTTCACGCTGGTGCCAAAGAGAAACTTTGGAACGTGTGGGTGTTCGTTAAATGCTCTGCTTAGCATGATGATCGCCAGGTGCATCCATGCTGTCACAAATGGTAAGAACTCCTTCCTTTTACAGCAGCATAGTATTCTGTTGTGTAGATGTACCATAGTTTTCTAATCCACTCATCTGCTGATGGGCACTTAGGCTGTTTCCAAATCTTAGTTATTGTAAATTGTGCTGCTATAAACATAGGAGTGCTTATATCCTTTCTGATTGGTGTTTCTGATTTCTTGAGATATATTCCTAGAAGTGGGATTACTGAGTCAAATGAGAGTTCCATTTTTAGTTTTTTGAGGAAACTCCATACTGTTTTCCACAGTGGCTGCACCAGTCTGCATTCCCACCAGCAGTGAAGGAGGGTTCCTTTTTCTCCGCATCCTCGCCAGCCCTTGTCATTTGTTGATTTGTTGATGATAGCCATTTTGACAGGTGTAAGATGGCACCTCATTGTTGTTTTGATTTGCATCTCTCGGATGATTAGTGACTTTGAGCATGTTTTCATATGTCTCTTGGCCTTCCTTATGTCCTCTTTCGAAAAGTATCTATCTAGGTCCTTTGCCCATTTTTTTATTGGGTTGTTTGTCTTCCTTTTGTTAAGTTGTATGAGTTCTCTGTAAATTTTGGAGATTAAACCCTTATCAGTGATAACATTGGCAAATATATTCTCCCATGCAGTGGGCTTTCCTGTTTTGTTGATGGTTTCTTTTGCTGTGCAGAAGCTTTTTATTTTGATGTAATCTTATTTGTTTATTTTCTCTTTAGTTTCCATTGTCCTAGGAGCTGTATCGGTAAAGATATTGCTACTACATATGTCTGAGATTTTGCTGCCTGTGGATTCCTCTAAGATTTTTATGGTTTCCCATCTTACATTTAAGCCCTTTATCCATTTTAAGTTTATTTTTGTTTATGTTGTAAGTTGGTGGTCTAGTTTCATTTTTTTGCATGTATCTGTCCAATTTTCCCAACACCATTTATTGAAGAGACTGTCTTGACTCCATTGTATGTTCTTGCCTCCTTTGTCAAATATTAATTAAGCATAATGGCTTGGGTCGATTTCTGGGTTCTCTGTTTTGTTCCATTGGTCTATATGTCTGTACTTGTGCCAGTACCAGCAGTTTTGAGAACAGTGGCTTTGTAATATAGCTTGATATCTGGTATTGAGATCCCTCCTACTTTGTTCTTTCTCAAGATTGCTGTTTGGGGTCTTTTTTTATTCCATATGAATTTAGAAAAGTTATTTTTCTATGAAATAACCACAATGCACAAAAATATTTGTGTTCAAGGGTGTTTATATAATGCTATTTGTAATTTTTTAAAAATTGGAAATAAATCAAATGTCCAATAAAAAAGGATTGGCTAAATTATGATTTTAAATGATAGCATAGAAGATTATTCATTTATATAGCTAAAATTTTATAATTTTATGTTATTAGGTAAAGAAAGCTCATTACAAAATAGCATATTCGATATGATTACATTTGTAAAAAGTCTGTAACTGTCTACCTCTGGTTGGTAGAATCATGAGTGATTTTTATTTTCTTCTTTTTGCTTTTTTCTCTTTTCCACATTCCCAGTGAATGTGTCTTAGTTTTGTGGTCAGAAGGAAGGGAGCAATAAATGCTTTGCTTTGCTTTTTTGGAGGAAAAAAATGCAGGTGGTCTCTTACTAGATGATGAGGCTGTAATGAAGGACCAGATGGAGGGACTGTTTCAGTGGGAGAGACTGGTTCTGTGAGCTCCTCAGCTTTGGCCTCTGGACCAGTGTTTTGGGGAAAGGGTGGGAGGGTCCTACTCAGGCTTGGTGGGTCCCCAAGCCCTTGGACAATGGCCAGTGTTCCAACCAGCATAGAAAGTGCCTACTCCCCAGGAAGCCTTCCCTTCACAGAAGCACTCCATTTGTTAAAGAACCACAGTGGCAGGAGAGCTTCTGCCTGCACTCAAACCTTGAGTCCCCCGGAGCCTCAATCTTTTATGAAATAGCTTTTCATTTTTCCTCCTCTCTACCAAGGGCTATTACAAGCCACTGCATCGTTCTTTGTACATCAATTTTTAATCTTGTTAAGGTTTTTTTTTTTTACTTGACCAATGCTTAGTTCATGAATAAAACATCCAAAATCTGCTCTAGTTCCTTCTGTGGGCTTTGTTTGTTCATGTCTGTTTTAGTATGGCCTCCAATGGGGAGGAAGAAAGCGATGAACACATCACTGCCTGGCCATGTCCTCTGCCCGTGTACAAACCTTCCATGGCTCCCTACTGCCAACCAGGGGGAGCCCATGCTTCCCAGCCAGACACGCAAAGCCTCCCAGGACCTGGCCCAACTATCCTTTCTAGCTCAGTTCCTCTCCTCTTCCTTCCAACACACCCCAAAGGCAGGAGCCACTGCTGCTCCAGAACGTACTCCACTTTCCAGCCTCCTGCCTCTGCCTCCCCCAGGCCCTGTGCGGGGAATGCTGGGCAAAGATCAGGTGGCTTTAGTGTAACATGTTTCTGTATGGTCCTCCCTGAGTCGTGTGGAAGCTTCTGCCTCGCTAACTTTGCCTGGTTCTTTGTAGATAAGGCTGCAACTTAACACACCTGGGACTTGAGGTTTGACAGATCTGGGTTTGAATTACACTTTGTGACACTGGTCAAGAATTGGTAGCCCCATTTATTTCTTCATAAAATGGAGAGAGTAATGCCTACCTAACAGGGCCCTCATCCATTATCTGCCTATCTATCTGGATTTATAGAACCATCTATCCTTTTTTCCCCTCTTTTGTCTGATGCACTTGAAAGAAGTGGCAGACATAAGCAAAGCTCACTTTCAGTGTTTGTATTTGATTCTCTCTCTCAAAATTCACTCATGGATATTTAAATGAATGCATTTTGTTATAACCCATTATTTTCATTATTGGTGATGCTCAGATTGTCCTAATTTGACTTCAAGTCAACTCCCATCTTTAAAAAAATTTCCCCTAACATATTATTTTGAAAATTTTAAACATCAAGAAAATCTGAAAGATTTTTCCAGTGAACCTACATACACAGCATCTAGATTCTGCCACTCACATTTTACTATATATCTTTGTCAGATAGCTATCCTTCCATCCATCCCCATCCACCCGTGAATTACTAGGTATGATGTAAGAATCCAGTGATACGTTCATTAACTGACTATCTAATTGTCCTGTGTCATTTATCTTAAATGCTCATATTTCTTCATGAATTTGAGGTTTCTTCTTTAATAACATAAACTTTCTATGTGTAAGGGGTCTATTTCTGGTCTTTTAATTCTGTTCTATTGATGTACCTGTCAAATTATGTGTCAATATCATATTATTTTAATTTTAGAGTCGTTCTTATATGTTTTAACATCTGGGAGAACTAGTTCCCTTGCTACTGCTCTAAATTTTTGGAATTTTCCTGGATGTTTTGCTTGTTTTCATAAAAACTTTAAAATTAAGTTGTTCAGTTCCAGAAGAAAAAGTTTTAATATTTTTACTGCAATTGGACTAAACTTATATATTATCTTTGAATAGAGTAAGTGGTATTACCTAAGAAAGCATCTGTGGAGATGATCATATTATTTTCCTTATTATAATTATTAATATTTAGGATTATTCTAATTTCCTAATATTGAACCATCCTTGAATTGTTGTCATAAAATTTGGCCACATGTATTATTTTAAACGTGTTGTGGGAACTGTTGCTTAAATTCTAGTTAGAATTTTTGTATAATTATTGATAAGTGAGATTGGTTTGCTTTCTTTCTTGTATAATATTTATCAGGTTTAGTTATAACATTATTTTTACTTTATATAAAAATTCAGAAATTTGCACTTTTTTAATATTATTTTGAACAGTTTTAATGGCATTGGGAATATCTCATTTTTGAAGGCATGGGTAAAAAGCATTTGAAAGCATTTGGGCCTGATATTTATATGGGAGTTTGCTCTTTCATAACTTTTCCTATTTATTATAAAGATTGATCTATATAAGTGATCTCTCTGTGTCAATTTCAGTAAATAAAGTTTATCCTAGGAAGTTATCTTTTTCATCTATGCTTTAAAATTTTTATCCATACAATTGTGCAAAGATATCTTAAAAATTTCATCATTTCTTGGCCTTTTGGCTAAGGTCAAATGGAGATCTGAAAAATTTCTTCTGTTTCAATGTTTATTTCTTCCTTGGCACTCCCTATTTTGTGTATTTATTCTTTCTGCTTATGTTTTAGTTAGCTATCTCTTTAGTCTGTATTTTTTTTATATTACTTACTAAGATCTCCATTGTGACCTAATGTATTGTTAATTTCTGTGAACATTCTTTCATGTGCACTTGAGAAGATGTATTCTCTATTATCAATCAGGGTCTAAATTTTGATAGATATACATAAGATGTACCTTACTGATGACATTGCTTAGGAGTTCTATCCATATTAGTTCTATCCATAGTATATTTTGTCTACTTCTTATTTCTTAGAGTTAAAATCGTGTGTTAAATCTTCCTTCATTAGCGATTTCTGTTTGCTTTGCATCCACTACAGTTTCTGCTTTACAAAGATTACTGTGTGCTATGGGCTGCATTGATACTCATAACTGCCACCTATTTTTGTGAATTGTAGCGTGTACCATCATCAAGATTCTGTTTTGTCTCATTTCATATTTTTGAATTTTACCTTGTTTTAGATCAAGGTACCAGTTTTCTTTTTACCTGGCGTACTTTGGCCCAATCCTTTGTTTAGCCTTCCTAAATCACTTCGTCTCAATGGAAGCCAACCTGAACATCTTCCTTTTCCTAGTAGGTAAGCGCTATAGATGGAAGGTTTATATCCCCCTCAAGTTCATTTGTTGAAACCTAATCTCCAGTGGGATGGTGCTAGGAGGTGGGGCCTTTTGGAGGTGATTGGGTTGAGAGGGTGGGGCCCCCATGAGTGGGATTAGTGCTTTTATAAAAGAGACCCCAGGGAGCTCCCTCCCCCATTTGCCCTGGGAGGACACAGTGGGAAGAGAGATATCTGTAAAGCTTCACCACACACCGAGTCTGCAGGCATATTGGACTTCTGTTTCTCAATGGTGGTTGCCTCAGGACCTTGGCACCTGCCATTGCCCATCTCCCAGAAACATCCCATCACTGTTTTTTTCTTTTTCTTTTTTGTATCCTTCAGACCTAAATATCAACTCTTCGTATCTAAGTAGGTATCTTCCACACTTACCTCCATTATTCTCTCTCACTATACATTACTCAGTTCCTTTGTAGCTCTGATTACAATTTATATTTACTTATTTGGTTGTTTGCTGTTCCTCCACTAGATTGTAAATTCTGTGAGGGCAGGGATCGCTCTATGTTCAATCACCTCTCCCTAAAAGTGCTAGGACTACAGTAAATATTTGCCAAATAAATGACGCCCGGAGAGAGTAGGCATCTAGCCCCAGGTCACACAGCAGGAAAATAGAGGATCCCCAATTAGAATCCTGGTCTCTCCAAGCTAAGTGCTCTGTACATTAGCGATGCTGCTTCTACAGAGAGGATGCCATCCTCTCACTGGGAGTATACGACAATGTCTGCTTTTGCCTCAATTAACCTTCTAAAAAAATCTCCATACTCACAGGGTGAATATGAGGAAATTAGGTAAATTTAAAAAAAAATTAAACTCCAGGCTCGGTGTTCCAAAGTCAGCCGTGAAACCAAATCCCTGTGCTCAGCCAGGCAGCCTAGGGCCTGACCAGAGGGAAGGGGAGGGAGGTGGCAGTGGTTCTGTGGCTGCAGGTGCCAGGCAGGGTGCTGGGCACTGGGGACTCATAGATGGCCAGGCAGGCATTTCCCTGTCCCCCGGTTGCCCCCAGTGCTGTGAGTCACAGCCACAGCGCAGTGTTGTGTTATGAAGTGGGAAAGACAAGAGGAGACACCTCATCCGTTCTCAGGGCTTAGGGAAGAGGGATTCCAGGAGGAAGGGGCTTGGAGGATGAGCAGGAGTCAGCCAGGTGAAAGACAAAGGAAGCAAGTGTAACAGGTAGAGGGCTAAGGACCGGACAAGGGAACAGAGCACTTGACAACGGCAGGGGCTTCGAGAAGGACCCTGGAGAGCTGGCAGTGTGGTGCAATGGCAAGAGAGGAGACAGGGGCCGGGTCACAGAAGGCCTAAGGGGCTGCGGCAGGAGTCAGGGTGTGACCCTGAGCACAACGGGCAGCTATGGAAGAGTCGTCCACAGGGCAGGGGTATGACATGGGCTGACTCTGGCTCACAGCATCTGATGCAGAAGGGACCTCAGCAGGGGTCTATTGCAACCCCCATTCTGCACAGGAAGCCCTGCTGGAGGCTTGGAGGTTGCCACCTCTGGCGACAGGAAGCTTATCCCTCCTTGATAGCCTACGTTGCTGAGTCCTGACTAGAAGAGAATTCTTCCTGATAGTGAGCTGAAAGCTGCCTCCACTCAAAATGGCTCTGCTAATTTCCATCTCATCCTCCTCTGGGCTAACACTCCCCCATCCCCTTGACCCTGACATCGCTGTGAGAGGTCTGTGATGCTGGAAGGTGCCACCAGCCCTGCCACCAGCGCTGGGCAAGTGTCTCTTGGGAACAGAAAACCACTGCATGGAACCGCTTCACACCCCCAAGAACCTCAGTGGCGACTGCAGCAGGTTGCTCCCCACCAAGGTCTCTGACAGATAAGCATGGATGGGTCTAAAGCAGTGGTTCTCAACCTTCTGGCCCTTTAAATACAGTTCCTCATGTTGTGGCCCAACCATAAAATTATTTTCGTTGCTACTTCATAGCTGTAATGTTGCTACTGTTATGCATCGTCATGTAAATATCTGATATGCAGGATGGTCTTAGGCGACCCCTTGTGAAAGGGTCGTTCGACCGCCAAAGGGGTCGCGACCCACAGGTTGAGAACCGCTGGAAGGCAGCGGCTCCTGTGGCCGCTGCAGCTTTAACAAACACAGCAGACAGCACAACAGCAGCTGTGCCAGTGAGGGTCCGGAACTCTGCTCAGTGTGTCCTCCTTGCTTCCTGTGACTCAGTGTGTGCGCTTTGCACCTAGTAGACCCCCTCCAGGTCTCCCCAGTTTTTGGTCCTTGGTTGGTAGGGAGACCCCAGTTTCCTCTCCCTGCACTTTGGTCCAGACCTGTTGCCTTACACCCTCTCCCTGTCCTGGCCCCAGGTCCGCACTTCATTTTACGGGCCTGTAAGCAAATTCCACCCATTGGAAGTATCTGCTGCGACGCACATTTCACAAGGGAAAGGGGAATTTTCATCTGTCAAAAGCACACTTATTTCAAGGGGGCCTATCACTCACTGAAATCCACAAGAGTAAGAGAGGCCCAAGAAAATCAAGGGCATTTGCATTACAATCCACCTCCATGCCCAAAAATATCCCGCTGAGCAGGCAGAATTCCATGCAAAAGAGTGTGTTTTGCTTATTTGCAGGAAAGAGATGAATGTTCAAGGGAGAGGGGAGCTGAGGTTTAAATTCTCAGACGCGCAAAGGAAAGCGTTTGGTAAACGTTGACCAAAGACCCCCCTTTGACCCTGCAGATTTTGCAGCTGACCCTGGCAGCAGTGGCCAGGAGCCACACGGTGCAGAGGGACAGTCACTGCACTTGGCCGGACTGGAAGGTCTGAAGCTGGGGGATCCTGACCTCGCAGTGCCTCTGGGTCAATGTCTTGACAATGGAGGGGATGGTAACAGGCCATCGTAAGGATTGTATCTGGGCTCTGCCAACGCGTCTCCCAAATCGCCCCAATGGTTGAGAGAAGTGAGCAAGAACTGGACCCACGCAGCTGCCTCCCCCACTTCCCTTACCACCTCCCCCACCCTCCACCCCCGCCCCCCGGCTTGGGGAGAGGCACTGCCCACAGCTGGCTATCACAAAGCAAAAATGCCTTTGAAGTTTTGTGCTTGAGGCTGAAATTAATGTGATTTGTATCCTACGCCCTAATAATCTGTGTTTATAATATAAAAGTGCTTAAAATGATTCCCAACTGGGGGAAAAACAAAAATCAACCACAAAGACCCTGCCTGGCTCGTAGGTTAATGGAGGAGGTGCTCTCAATAACAGCAAGAAATGATATTTACTGGCCACGTCCTCTATGCCAGGGATCATGCCAAGAGCTGGCCAAGTATTCTCTTATTTAAGGAGATTAAAAAACTTGCTCAGAATCACGTAGCTAGAAAGTGCCAAAGCAGGACTCAGAGTCATGCCTGTCAACCCCAAGCTTGGAAACAGGAGGGCAAGGGGCTAACGGGAGGTGTGATGATGGCTGGTCAGGTTCAATTCCAGGCTAGTTTTCTCTCTATCTTGGAGTCATAATAGTTTAAGAATCCAGACTTATGTGAATATGTGGATTCAAGGATTCTTCTTTTTTAAATGATTGTTTTATGAGCCACATCAGTGATCTGCAAGGGGTGAGAACCACAAAGTGGCTAAAGAGTTGACATGGGGCAGTGTTCTGAGGGTGACCTTGGAAAGTTCTAGATGGGGGCCCATCCTGTTGAGAGGCCGGGTCCCTGGCCTCCTGACCCCGGGTCACCCTTTTTTGCTATCTCAGCGGACGTTCCAGGTGATGAAGTCTGCCGGTGCTGAGGGTCCCTATTTGTACCATCCATGCTATGATTTTCTCTGCCTATACCCTTCCCCACCACCACTTTTCTTCATCTGGTTCTCAGACTTGCTTGGGGCAGTAGAGAATCAGTTTGCCTTGTAATTGTTGTCTGAGAGTCACCAGCTTAAAAAAAATCTGCTGCATATTTTTAGAAATTAAATATCTGTGAACACATTTCCCAAAGTTCCAACCCTTCTTTTATTTTCAAGTCCATCTGGAGAGAAAACTAAGGACTCCACCCTGTAGCGGGCAGCTTTTCTCTGGGTTTGCCTTCCAGCATCTGAAGCCCTTTCCATGCGTAACGGGCGTTTGGAGCTGTGTGACTTTAGGGCAGGGGTCGGCAAATCGCAGCTCAAGAGCCACATGCGGCTCTTCGGCCCCTTGAGTGTGGCTCTTCCACAAAACGCCACGTGTGGGCGCACACATACAGTGTGATTGAAACTTTATTAAGTTAATTTTAGGGAACGTTGTGGAGTGAAAGAAGATGTAGTGTCGATGATTGAGAAAGGTATGTTGAGATGGTTTGGGCATATAGAGAGGATGAACGACGAGAGGATGAGGACGAAGATAGACGAAACAAGTATACAAGACGAGTGTGGATGGGAGAGTTGGAAGGGGTCGACCTCAGCGAACGTACCTCAATCAGATTGAGGACGTGTTTAGCAAAGGCCTGCTTAGGAGTACCCTAATTAAGTTAATAACAATGTACCTACCTTTATAGTCAAAGTTTAAAAAATTTGGCTCTCAAAAGAAATTTCAATCGTTGTACTGTTGATATTTGGCTCTGTTGACTAATGAGTTTGCCGACCATTCCTCTAGGGCTACAGATGTGAAGCAGTTTCATGTTCCCCTATTTCTATCCCGGTAGCAGGTCCCTTACTGACATCTCAGAAAGACCTCTTGGCTTTGGGGTCCTCATGGCTATTAGAAGTCAGTCTGGGTCCAAGCCCACTTCTGAGTCAGGCTTTCTCCCACCTCATAGCAGGCAGACCTGGGCCCTTGGACCTGAAGAGGCCGGTGTGGTCTGCTTTCTCCTCCTCGTGCTCCAGCATCGGAGTGTGGGGAAGGAGGACCAAGGTCCACCTGGGACACTTCCTCCTACTTTCCTTTTGGGCCAGATGCCCCTGGTGTGAGGAAACAGGAGGTGGGACAGTCCCCTCTGTCCTTCTTTAT
The DNA here is from genome assembly GCF_963259705.1 of Myotis daubentonii. Lineage (NCBI taxonomy): Eukaryota > Metazoa > Chordata > Mammalia > Chiroptera > Vespertilionidae > Myotis > Myotis daubentonii. Next base: position 72,660,328 of record NC_081850.1, on the reverse strand, counting down.
CTTGGCTGTGCTCCTCTCTCGGTTGGTTCTTTGAGCTTCTCTGGCTAGGTCTGATGAAGGTCAGTGTCTTCTGGGCAGCTCTCTTTCTCCACCCTACCCTCTCTTCTCTTCATCCTGCTCAAATAGGATCAAAGGGAAGATCAGCAAGTCTTTGGCCTAAATAATACCAACTGGGAACATGAGATGCCGTCTCTCTTTGCAGGCACCTCAGTATCTATGAGCCAATTTCTTGGTGCCCTTCCCCACCATTTGTCTTGGGGACGGAAGAGTAGCATTCTGTTCTCTCCCAGTGGTAAACAGAGTGAGGGAAACTGTCCTTCCTACTAGGCCACAAACACGTATTTCAACAATTTCCTCTCCCTCCACCCTCCAACACTGCTTATATGATTGAGGAGTCCTGCCCCAACTGTTCCTGGCTCTTTAGCATTCAGAGTGCTTAATGCTAGCTCTGCACCCTCTGCTCGGGGTCCTAATCTCACTCCACATACTGCTATATATAGTTGGAGAGTTTTCATCTTTATGAGACAGAGCCCACCTCTCACTATAAGAAGATGAGTGGCAGAAGCTCACTTTCCCAGGTTCTCTTGCAGCTAGGGTACAGGTATGTTACTCAGCTTTTGATAGTCAGATGACACCAGGTTTTGAATTAGAAACAAGGAACAGAAAGTATTAGGGAATCGGCAGAAATCCCATATGACCACGGGTGGCAGCAGCCACAGTCGCTGCACCCAGTTTCTAGGGACACAGTGACATCGGCTGAGTGTCCAGTGTCAGGGGGGTCAGCGGTGCAAGCCGCAGAGCCTGTGCAGCAGGTATGTTGGTGATGTCTCCATGGACCCCGTCTGCAGCCTGGCTTGGGGCATGGCTCTGGGCTGGAGGCACTCAGCCTTATTCTCAGGCCTCCTGAGATTCCGTGGGCTCACCCAACATTCTTTTAGTAAATTTCTTTTCTTAACTCCAACACCCTCCCCTGCTATAGCTAAAACAAATGTATGGCAGTATAGTTAAGAGGGCTTGAGAATTACTTCCTGTTTCATTACATATGTGTCTAAATAGATGATGAATCAAACTATGCTATTTTGGGGAAAAGTTGCTTTTAAAATAAAAAAAGCCTCACCAACATATTGAAAGTATTGAGTGGAAGACATTTCTAGGCAAAATACCATTAGTGACTAATGCAGTAACTGCTGCCCTCCCATTTTGCAGTGGCTTTGATAACAGCCCTCTCACTTAAGCTATATAATTGATCCCATCTTCACAAATATTCTTGATTTTTTTTTCTAGTTGATATGGTCCTTCATTAGAAAATAAACTCAGGTCCAGCCAGTGTGGCTCAGTGGTTGAGCATCGACCCATGAATCAGGAGATGACGGTTTTGATTCCTGGTCGGGGCGCATGTCTGGGTTGTGGGCTTGATCCCCAGTAGGAGGTTTGCAGGAGGCAGCTGATCAATGATTCTCTCTCATCATTGATGCTTCTATCCTTCACTCCCACTCCCTTCCTCTCTATCTCAAATCAATAAAATATATTTTAGACAAAAATTTAGAGTAGTGGGCACTGCTATTAGGGAGAGTGGGGTGATCCCAGAAGGGTGTTTACAAGGGGGATTTCACAGCATTGGCAAGGTTCAGTTTCTTTAGTTGGATAGTAGGTATATGAGTATACATATTATTTTTAAACCTTTTTGTAGGTCTTGGATAATATACATTTTAAAATCCTATATAATAAAAGCCTAATATGCTAAGTGTCCAGTTGGTCGTTCAACCAATCAATGCCTAATATGCTAATGATATGCTAAGGCTGCTCAACCACTCGCTATGATGTGCACTGACCACCAGGGGACAGATGCTCCAACCGGTAGGTTAGCCTGCTGCTGGGGTCTGGCCGATCGGGACTGAGCGAGACTGGCCGGACATGCCCTGGAGCCCTCCCATGGTCCCTCCCCAGCTGGCCAACCTCCCGTGTCCCTCCCCAGGCCCGATCGTGCACCAGTGGGGTCCCTTGGCCTGGCCTACAGCCTCTTGCAATTTGGGACCCCTCAGGGGATGTCAGAGAGCTCGTTTTGGCCTGATCCTGAAGCCAGGCTGAGGGACCCCACTGGTGCATGAATTTGTGCACCGGGCCTCTAGTTTTAATAATAAAGGAGAGGGGGAAAACCCTAAAGTTTAGTAATGAGGAGAAGATACTATTTGCAAGACAGATAGGATAAAAGAAGAGAAATACATTTAAAGCAAGGTTTAGAACCATCCATACATATAATAGGCTAGGATTTGTATATGCTTGTGTATGTATAATTATCTCTGGGGAGATACATGAAACTAGTAATAGTGGTCTTTTGGCAAATGGGCCATCTATTATCTGTTTTTAAAATAGAAGTGTTTGAAAATGACTTGCTGAGAAATCATATAATATAGCCCTTCTACACCAGCAGACCAGAGGTTAAAACTGGTAAATAGTCACAACCAAAGACCACATAGCTCTCAAAGCTTAAAATGTTTCCTTTAGGGGAAAGTTTGATGATTCTTGATTTAGAAAGGATTTGGATAAAAGAGATGAAAGGAGGTATGTTGAGCAGGGAGACAGTTGTAGAAGATTCTGGATAAAGTAGATCCCTTATCCACTGGGGATATGTTCCAAGAGCCCTAGTGGATGCCTGACACCATGGATAGTACCAAACCCTATACGTATATACCTTGTAGCTTCCTATACATACATACCTACAGTAAAAGTTAATTTATAAATTAGACACAGTAATAGATTATCAATAATAGCTAATCATAAAATAGAACAACTATAACAATGTGCTGTAATAAAAATTACGTGACTCAGCCAGAAAGGGGACCAATGAAAATGAGCAACGTTTAGGAAAGGGGGAAGAGAGAGAAGTCCCTAGAATTCTGAGTCCTAGTAATTTTTACTGTATTCTGTAGACATTGGGGAACCGAGGCAGGATGTTGAGTAGAGGAATTAATTAAGAGAAGGTAAATATTTTTTTTTAAAAGAAGACTGAATGTATAGAAACTCTCTGGGAATACTAAGATTCAGCCAGATTTCTTTGAAGGTTAGTGTCTCGAGAATTAGGACCCAGTGCTTCTGTATCAGTCCTTGTTAAGACTGAACAGGGAAAGAATTCATTTCATGTGATTACACAGAACCAAGCCATTTCCTGGTGCACCTACACTTGAGACTTGGGGAAATGGCATGTGGAAGAGATGGGTACTAGTAATTCTGATGAGGATTTAATTAAGAACTCAATTTTCCCAGACTTCCAGTACTTGACTGCCTGATGTTTCTTTAATAGGAACTGTTGATATGTTCTAATTATGGTGGGTTATTTATGGGAGCAGGTCTCATCTCTCTGCTCAATTATGTTTTGTTTGGGAGACTTGCGTTCTTTTATGACTCTGGTTCTTAATTGAGTCTGTTGTCTTCCCCAAAGATGCACTTAGCCTGGGGACCCATTTGTTTGTGGCTTTTCCTCTCCCAGAGTTCCCACCACCTCTTGCCTTTCTCTTGTTTTCACTGATAAACTCCAAAGCCATAGGGAAGGCAGCTCCCTCTCCCTCGTTCTCAGCTCCACCTGTGGGTGTGCTCCTGGCCCGTGACTTTGGCCTGCAAACTCAGCTTCCTTTAAAGTTTGGAGACAGGATTCTTTAAAACTGTGCCTCAGTACCCGTCGTCTTTGAAATTCGGAGAAAACGGCAAATTTCAGGTGCCTGGGGTCAAGAAACACACTTGAGATTCTGAAAGGTATTTGTAGATGTTTCTTTATGGAGGAAAGACTTCTGGTTCACTACCTTGGAAATATTCTCAGCTGTGGGCACATTATAGTTGGGTTCTAGAACACTGGGATATTGCTATATTATTTTGTAGCCTGATTCCTTCCAGCATTACAGGATGATGATGTTCCCATAACCATAATGTGGATCTGCATTATGTTGAATGACCACAGGAATAGTCTATGTTACGGATACATGATAATTCGTGTAACCAGTTTTCCGTTGGTGTGTATCCAGGGGGTTTTGGGCTGTGATGGGTAACTTCGGACATGCGTCGTTATGCACATCCATAGTTATTTCTGAAGGATCAGTTCCTGGAAGGCAAACTGCAGGGTCCACGGACTTTTAAAAATCTCTGGACTGTCACATCCCAACAGCTCAGATTTCAACTGGAGCTGAGGCATAAGTAGTGGTAACACATGCCTGAGAACGGGAACGGCATGTGTGAGAGTATGGGTGCTAGGATGTAGCATGTGGGGTTCCCTCCCTGCTGGTCCACTTTGAAGATAACACGGTCATGATGAGATCAAGTCAGTGACGGAACTGTCTTCCATTCACCGCTCCGCGGCAATTTGGTAAATGCTCTTACCAAAGAGCATCCCCTTTTCCTTGCACAGCACACAGCACACAGCACACACCTGGGTGTGTGGTCCATGTGTGTTGGACTGAGCTGAGTCAATCCTCCCCCTTCAACGCCCTGTCAGCCTAGAATTGTGGGATAAAATGCAATAACGCGGAAATTGACAGAAGGGCTTGATTTATCACAAGTTTGTGATCACGAAGGGAGAATTTCATTCTACAAACATCCCCTTTTCCTCATCATCTACATTCCCAGTTTTGATTCCGTAGCCTTCCAGACATGCAGGAACTATGCAGTGGGATGAGAACGTGAAACACGAGCACAGCCGTTTATCACGTTCGCTGAGGAGGGTCCGATCCCCTGGGATGCTCGTGAGCCTGGGATGCTTCCAGCGTGTGAAGCTCACTCTCCTGCCACTTGCTCCTCTGGCTGCTCGTAGGGTTGTCTCAAGCTCCTAGATGCTCTCCTTGGCACTAACAGGTGCTCTCTGGGGGCTGGGAGAAAGTCCCCCACCTCCCTTGGAGGGAGCTCCCCCTCCTGCTTCACCTCCAAATCTGACTGATGCATCAAGATCGGACTCCTGAGTCACACCCTCCGTTCAGCCGCATCCATCGCCGTCCTGGTCTGAGCCCACTTCTCTATACTATGCAGGGCCTCTGGAGACCACAGATGGCCCTTTCTTCTCTCACTAGAGGCCCAGTGCATGAATTCATGCACAGGTGGGGTCCGGCCTTCCAGCCCCAGACTGGGGGGGCGGGTAGGGGCTGGCCCCGCTGTCCGGCCCTGCCCCCTAGTCAAACTCCCAGTCGAACTCCCAGTCAAGGGGACAATTTGCATATTAGTCTTTTATTATACAGGATTGGTCACCACCTGCAACAAGAGATCTGTTTCTAGTGCTGCCATAACAAATCACCACTAAGTTAGCTGCTTACAGGAACGCCCGTGTATCACGTCACAGTTCCGTGGTGAGAAGTCTGGGCACAGAAACCTTGGTGGGGCCTTCGCTGACGGTCTCACCTGGCGGGGGCCCGGCTGGGCTCTTACCTGGACGCTCTGGGGCAGAATCTGCCTCCGGGTAGAGTTTTGCTTCTCGGCTTGTGGACTGAGCCCCCACTTCCTTGCTGGCCGCCAGCAGGGCCAGGTCTTTGCTGCCAGAGGCTGCCTGCACTCCTCTTCCGTACTTCCTATAGGGCCCCCTCCAGCAGTGGGGGTTCGTGCTTCTCTCCTGCAGCCAATAGCTCTTCTTCTTTTGTTGCTTCTCTCCAAACACAGCCGGGAAAGTTCTGTGCTTTTAAAGGCTCCTGTGATTAGACTGGACCCCCCTGCCCCCCATAACCCAGGATACTCTCCCTGTTTTAAAGGTCCCTTTTGTCATGTTAACCTGACGTTCACAGGTGTTAGGGATTAGAGTGTGATCTCTTGGGGGAGTGGGGGCTGTCTGCCCTCTTCAAGGGGTGACGGCAGGGACCCAGCTTTCCTCACTCTGTCTTTCCGCCCGGTCTAGCTCAGGGCCAGTTCCCTCGGCCCTGGTCTCAGCCCTCCGCGCCCTGTGGAGGCCTCTGTGATGTGTATTGCACAGACGCCGAACACCTCTCCTTGTTGCAGAGCACTTTAACATTGCGGAGCAAGCTAGTGCGGAAGCTGAGGCTCAAAGAGGGCGATTCACACGGGGAATGAGAGCGTAGACAGGGCACGGGGTGGGGTCACACTGCCAGGGCCAGCAGTAGGCCACAGGTCCCCAGGCTGCCAGGCCAGCACTCTTTCCAAATCTGGAGAATTCCCTGCAACCGGAAGCCAAATGGTTCAGGGACGGATAAGGGAGCCGCTGGCAGGCCAGTTGGAAGTTGGGCAGGCTGTCGCTGGGCTCCCACGGCTAAGAACTGGCAGTGGCAGTGCTGCCCCCCGGTGAATGGCCCTCGGGTCACTGGCCCGGCCTAAATGGAGGCACCCGCGTGGACGAAGCTCCCCTGCCTTTTCCAAGCCGACACGTGGCTCTGACTTGGCCATGGTTCATCTCCAAGTAACAGTTTGAAAAACAGGAGGAAAGTCAGAGAATCACGGAACAGGAGAGCTGGGAGATAGTGGAGAGATCATCTAGTCCAACCCCTTGCCCTGATTTTAAAGATGAGGACCACACGGGTGGGGAGATTGCCCGGGTGAGCAGGAGACTCATGACTAAGATCCAGCCATTCTGCTTTCCAAGCCCATGACATCTCAGTCATTTCTACTCAGTCATCCCGTGGCCTCCCCTTACAACCCACAGCATCGCGGCTTACACATGTGCCTGCACACCAGTGTGTTTGTCTATACGGTATTCACCCGCACACATACACCAGCAGCTTTAGTAGGATTAATGGGACACTGGGCTCTGACGCCAGGCTATCTGGGTTCAAATCCCTGAATGCTAACTTAAGCTCTCAGTGCCTCAGTTTCCTCATTTGCAAATGAGAATAATAATAGTAGCCTGTTCGTAGGGTTGTTTTGAGGATCCCCTGAAATAGGATATGTAAAGGGCTTAAAACGGTGTCTGGCATACAGAAAAGTGCTGGGAAATTGCTTGCTATTATTACTTCCAGAAAGTTTACTGCCATGCCTGCCTATTATTCTCTTGGTTGAAAAATAATGATCTAATAAAAATAATAATTCCATACAACAATACCCACAAACTGAAATGCCTAGAGGGGCTGGGGATTGAAGTGGGTTGGGTATAAGAAAAATTGTGTGACCAGCCCCCCTCACCTGATTCTTCTTGCTTTTCTATTTTGAAAGAGAAATGAGCACAGAAAAAATATGTCTTATAGTAAAAGCAACAGTGAAGCAAGCACAGCGATACAGGGTGACTATGCCTTGGCCTCAGTGTTAGGGACAATAGGGCGTGGTGGGGACTGCGGTGAACTGGAGCAAGAGGACACAGGCCCTGTGCAAAGGGGCAGTTGCTACTCAGTTTCAGCTGATTGCTGCCATGTGGGAATTTAGATCTGATGATGTCAGATCTCTTCTTCTTCTTTTTTTTTTTTTTCAAAGAGAAGCCAGAAATCTGCATTTTTAATGTAAAATCTTTCAATTATTAAATATTGGCTCAACTCTTTGAAAACATTTGATGAGCCAAACAAAACATCTGTGGACCAGATTCAGTCACAGCTGCCAGGACTGTTTCTGCCTTGCATTTGAGAGCTGCAGTCATCCTCTGACTTAATCCTGTGGTGTCCGTGTGAGCATCACTGGGTGGCTATCAACGGCCCCATCTGGGGATGAGATAAAGAAACTCAGAGGGTGGCAGCTCACTGCAGGTAACTCAGCTGGTGAAAGGGAAAAATCTGAGACTCCAAGCTGGTTTTCCAAGGAAGCCTGCATCCTGTTGGTAAGATAGGCCCTTTCCTTCCCTGGGCCCCAGTTTCACCATTAGCAAAGCAGACAGAAAAAATGGGGTTTCTCCCAGTGCTTACTCAGTACTATCTTTACTTCAGGCTACCCCGTATCACATGTACGACCTGCGGCGCTCTAGGCTGAGTGGCTTTCACGGTAGGACATCTGCTGTTTTTGTCTCCTTGCTTTCCACCCATTGGGGACCATTCCTTCTCTCTCTGTGTTTCTGGTGGAGCTATTGATTATAGTATACTAGAGGCCCAGTGCACGAAATTTGTGCACTGGTAGGGTCCCTAGCAGCTGCCGGCTGCCTGCCGGGGCCTTCCTCCCTTCCCCTGGCCGGCCCCACCCCCTGGTTGAACTCTTGGACGACCTCCCGGTTGAGGGGACAATTTGCATACTATGCTTTCATTATATAGGATAGTAAGCATCAGCCATTGGCCACAGGATCCAAGCACGGCCAATCCTGCTTCTCCATCTTCCCGGCAACAGTGAGGGATTAGTTCAAGAGGTGGGAAGGTGACCCCCGGCAGGGTCTCGGGAACTGATCTGGGATTGCCCTGTGGATGCTGACAGAGAAAAGCCCCTCTCCTCTGGGGTAGCTGAGCTAGGGCTGCTGGTGGCCATGTCCCCACCGTGCTGGAAAGGTCTCTCTGCACCGGGAGAGAAAGGGCCAACGTGTAGAAAGGCAGAGACAAGACGGGAAAGCAGAGGGAGAGTTGTGATGGTCCAGAACTCAGTCTTCAGTGCTAGATGCCAAGACCCTGGGCCCCACAGCAATTTCTCAGCTTTAATGGGCTCCCTCATTATGCACGGAATCCTAAGAACCAATCAATCCCTTAATCAATTCCTTAAGCAAGTTGGGTTTCTATTCATCGCCAACAAAAAAGTCAGACAATTGCCAAAGAACATTTTTACAACCAAGCAATTCAGACGACGGCGTCTGAACGTGAAGTCCACCAGGACGTCGCTGGGCGAGCGCAGGGCCACATCCCTCTTCCCTGCTGCGTCCCCGGGGCTGCGCACAGGACCGGGCCCCTGGGAGGATCTCAGGAAATACGTTATAAGTGGATAAATAATACATGAGTGTTGCCTAATGTTATCCTTGCACAAACCCTACGGGGGAGACATTATCGTCCAGAGCGCTGAACGGTAAGGTAAGGGCCAGGTTCACCTGCTGGAAAGTGGCAGCAGGCAGGTTTGGATGCTACTCTTAAACCTGGACCTCCCAGCCTGACAGCCCCCTCTAGCTCGTATCCTTGGCTCTGTGCACGCAGGGAATCAGAGTGATCTTTCAAAGGCATGGACTGAATTCAGTCGCGCCCCCCCCCCCCGCTGCCCCCCACTTACAACCCTTTACTGGTGCCTACCCATCTGCCTTTGCAAAGGCTGGAGTCCCTCACAGGGCCATTCCGCCCGTGCCCATGCCCTCCCCGCTGCCCCACTGCTTCGCCCTGCCCTTCGGCAGCGCCCAGTGCCCAGCGCCCAGTGCCCAGCGCCCAGCCAGAGTTTCCCTGCCTGCTGGTTTTTGTTCCTCCCAGTCCTGTGAATCTGTTCCAAGTTTCTGGTGAGTTATTGGATCCTCAGTTTTAAATCTTTTTCATATGCAAGTAGTTTATTCTCATTAAGAGAAATCCTATCTTCTGCTTGTTTAACTCTGTCAGTTAAATCCGTTAAGTTTATTTGTGTTTGCCCAGTGGTAATTTCTATTGAGAGAACATCTGAAACCATCTGCAGGGTGGAAGTTGAAGGAGCCGGTGGAGGGCCCCGGCTCTGTGACCGACTTTCCTGACTTCTCCCCCACCCAGAACAGCGCCGTCCATCCACGGAGGCTGGCCACAGGGCTGCTCATCTCTGGGTCCTTTCGAGTTTTGAGTTTGTATAGGAACAGCCTCGACTTTCAGGATTTCACATGGTGTTGGAGGGAGTTTCGGGGAAGAGCCGGGTTTCGTGACCTCTGATGCGGTTTGTTAATGAGCACTGTTCCGCCCTCAGATGAAGGGGAAGGACCCGGATTCACCCCCAGGGGCATGATCCCTCCGTCCTCTGAGTTCCTGCTGCAATTTGTACCTTCTACAGGCCTGACCTTTCCCCCTCAGATCAGATTCATCTACCTTCTTCCCCTTCTAGACTCTGAAAGCCTTGAGTAAGGGCTTGGATAATTAGTTACACCCCCTAGTTTATCTAATAGAGCATCTTGAATATAGTAAACTCTTTTCATGTTTGATGATGAATGAATGAGCGAATCTATGAACATCAGCTTCACACACACACCCTGCCTTCCCAGAATGCGTACTGCCGGGAACAACCACAGTGAATGGTCCTAGTAGTTCCAAGGGGTGTGTGTGGGGGGGGGGGGGGGGGGTGGTTATCGTTGCTCCGGTTTTATAAGGCTTTTAAGCATTTACTTTCTTATCTTCATTTTCTTCAAGGGAAAAAAAATATCCTCACCTAGTTAATCAAAAGTTTCCAGTGCTGGTTCTTTCAATGCAAATTGCAATTTCCAAATGACGCAGAACAAAGATAAACCACAATTACAAAACCAGGCAGCTCCTCAAAAAGAGAAACTGGACATTGCAGAGCAGAAAAGATAACTTAAACAAAAGTTTGCCTGTCGACTCCCCTCATTCCCACTCAGGTTTTTTAGCATCTCATTTTGACTTAAGAGAAGTTTGTAATAGATGGAGCTTTTAACTGTGAATTAGGTTGTCAAGATAGATAGTGAGCTCCCCATCACTGGAGGTAGGCAAGTGGAGGTTGAGTGACTAACAATGGGGAAAACAGAACAGAAAGCAACTGACTAGAATATAGGAAGGGTCCGATATTGTGCCCTAAGAACCCCAAAATGACAAATTCAAAGGTACAACAGGTGGACAGAAAGGAGTCATGGAAAACAGCTTAAGATTTCGGTTCAGACAGTTCTGAGACTGACTCTTGGCTACAGTGATGAATAGCTGTGTGGCTTAGAGGAAGTTACATAGCTTCTCTGATTAAATGAGATATAAATCTAAGGAACCTAGCTGGCAGAGAGAAGATTAAAATATGCTAGTTTTATTTCTTTGTTCTTTTAAGAGGAGGAGGAGTATGGTAGGTTGCGAAATTTTCTCCCATTTATGTAAGCATACCCATCTGCAAAGTGACATTATCTCTAGAGGCGTTCTCTCTCTCTCTCTCTCTCTCTCTCTCTCTCTCTCTCTCTCTCTCCACTCAGGAATCTGGCTGTGGTTATGTGATTTGCTTTGGCTAATGAGGCATGGCATTACCCAATTTGGCACAAGCAAAAGCTTGCTAAGTACAGTCGGGAAACCCTGAATCTTATGGCCATGTGAGTGAGCCTGGTCTAGCCTACTGGATGAACAGATGCACGTGGCTAGTTTCCCCCGCTCACTCTAGCCAATATGTGAGCGAGGTCCTTCCAGACCCTTCAGTCCCCAGCTAACCCACCAGCTAACTGTAGAACTGCCCATTTGACCCACAGGTTCCACGATCAATAATAAAATGGTTCTCGTCTTAAGCCATGGGGTTTGGGGGTGGTTTGTTACACGGCAAAAGCTAACTCTTACAAGTAGACTGGAAAAGTTACCTACAGAAATCAATGCAGACATGGAATTTGCTTTTCAGAAACTCAGTTGACGGGTGACGTTGCCACAAGACAAACACATCCCCTGATGCAAGGGCCATCGGTGTGGGCAGAACTGTCAAAACATAGCTGAACTGTCTGCCTGTCAGGCTTTCCGCCAATTTACTCTACAGAAATGTATGGGAGGCCAAGAGCAGTGAATATGAATGCTTGGGCTGCTAAATACAAAAGGATATTTAAGCCGTATTGACACAAGTGCCGTATTCCCAGAAAACCCCCAGGTCCTCCTGGAGAGGAGGCTGGCTTGGGGCCTCCCTGGTGGAGAGACTGCCTGTGATCCCTGGGCACAGTGGAGAAATAGTCAAACATTATTTAGAGCTCACTTTAATATTACCTAAAAAGCGCCGTTCACAGGCTTTGATGTCTTAGCTTGCTAGAAATAACACTTCCCTCATCAAAAAAAGTTGTTTGATCCCTGAATTCCATTTTTTTTTCTTTCCCATATTAACTCAGAGCGTGTCAGTCTCCCCCGAGGACGGAGCAAAGAAAGTGGGCAGTCAATTGAGTGAATATAGTTCTTTAACATCATTATTATTGCAGCCCTGAATGGGGGCCCTAGCCTGTTGATAATTCCATGGTTCCTGCTCTGCCCTCCCCCCAGCCCCCGCCCCCCAGCCGATTAGCCAGTTCTCACATCATCTCACACATGGTGATGGCAGCTCTTCTTCTGCTTTCAGCACTGTGCCTTCAAGACTCGGGGTACACACATCACTGAGTGATCTTTTAAAAGTGCCCCGCTCCTGCGATTCTCTGGCTCAGATACCTGCAATGGCTCCCAATTGCCTAGGCCCCTGAGACGCACCCGTGAATTTTAACTGTTAGTTTCCCTGTTGTGACAGTTTCCTAGGGCTAGCATTACAAAGTGCCACACACCGCGCAGCTTAAACTACAGAAATGTAGTGGCTCGCCGGCCGCCGTCCTGAAGACCAGAAGTCCAAGATCCAGGTGCTGGCAGAGCCGGTTCCTCCTGAGGGCCGTGAGCGAGGATCGGCTCTGTTCCTCTCTCCCAGCTCCCAGCAGCTGCAGACCATCCTCCGCCTGTAGGTGGCAACCTTCCTGTGTCTTCACCTCACCCTCTCTATGCCCATCTGTCTCTGCATCTAAATGCCCCCTTTTTTTATGAGGACACCAGTCACACTGACTTGGGACCCACCTTCCCGACTTCATCTTTACTTCATTATCTTCAAAGACCCTATTTCTAAGCACATTCACAAGCCCTGGGGGTGGGGGTCAGGACCTCACCATCTTTATGGGGAACTTTCCAGCCTGTAGAACCTGTTTTTAAGGCCCTTCCTAGGCAGGGCCGCATCCCTGTCCTGGGTGTTGTTCCCTGACGGTCCTTGTGTCTTCGCAGTTCTGGCTGCAATGCCATCCGTCGTGTCTAACGCCCAGCTTCTGTTCTGTTTGATTGATAGCAGAACAGAATTTCTGCGCCTCTATTTCTTTACCATTAAAATAGACATAATAATAGGCCCTCACCTCCGGGGCATTGCTGTGAGATTTCAATGAATTTATAAAAATAGACCCTTTGAGTAGTGCCAGGCTCCTGAAAAGCATTCGGTGAATGTTAATTACCATTATTTTTATGTTTTTCAAAGGCTTCCCTTGTTTCTTTCCTCCAGGGAGGCTCACCCTTTCACTGTCCCCCAAATAGGAGGTTGTGGTGGCCTCCCAAGGGCACACTGCAAGGCCCCAGGATTGAGACCTGGACCTCTCCCCCGAAACCAGGGCTGTTGCATGGTCTTGTCGCTCCGGGCCTCCCTGGCCCCCGGTTACACGCTGCTCCCCCGCTTCTGGTGCCTTCCTGTGATCCCAAATTGTCCCAAGGTTGAGCCACGAAAATCATTTTCTAAACAACCAAGCTTCCGATCTGAACTGAATGCGCCCTGAGTGTTAGCAGCCGTTGTTCTGTTCCGTGTTAATTTGTCACTGGGGGAATCGGAGGAGCCGGGGAAGGCACTGAGTCCTGGGTAATGGATTTCTCCGGAGTTTGCTCCCAGTCTTCATCAGCATCCTAATTATTCCACACCTTTTTAATAGAGGAAGCATTAGCATTCCTAAACTGCGTGGGGGTCTGATTGAAATAATGTCTCCTGAATTATCTTTTCATAAACCAGAAAAATAAATAAATAAATAAGTGGGAAGCTCCACAGACGAGGCCTCCTGCTGGGCTGCTGCCTGCCCAGGGTCAACAGGGACTGAACAGGCTGTGGCTGCGTTGGACCCATTGGGGGCAAGAGATGTTGTCGCCTGGTCCCTTTGCTCCTCCTCCCCATCCTCCCTCTCTGCGCTCATTCCTCCGGGTCCAGTCCGTGTGACTCCTCCTCCAGGGAGCCTTCTCTGACTTCCTCTCCTGGTTACATGCAGACTATGGACCACCAGACCGGGCTCTTTAATTCTCTCAAGCACCACCCCTGCTATTCCGTGTGTGTGGCCCTTGCCAGTGTGGAGCTCACATTTCTCAAAAAGAAAGCCCTGTTGGAATCTCCTCTTGTCTTCTCTGTAGCTTCTGGCACAAGCCCAGGCTCATACTAAGTGTCAATATGTAATTATTGATTGCACTCCCAGAAAGAAAGACAGTCTGCGCATCAGTGTATCCTGGTCCCTCCAACTGTCCCCCACTCCAGCTGTCTCTCCAGATGTGACCACTCCAGAGGACAGCATCAATGAGATGCAGAGTGGAGCTTGATGAGCAAAACAGGTCGTCCCAGCAGCCAGTGGTCTGAGCAGGGAATGGGATGGCTCCCAAAGCCCAGAGTTCACCATCTCACGGAGCCTCAGAGCAGCAGATTGGAGACCCTCCGTGGCTCAAAGGCTCTGAGGTTCCGCGGCTGCCATGTCCCTTGGCTCCGGGGTGCTGTGACCCTCAGGTTCCATTCTAAGTTTCGTGTCACTCTTTGCAAAGGAAAGACCAGCTCGCTTCAGTAGCTCCCGGGCCAAGGAGGAAATCTGTAGCCGTCGCCCGCCACGTTGCTTAAATTGGCACAAACAGAACATCTCACATTTGGAGCTGTCACTCCACTGAGAGTCATTCACGTAAACAACGAGGTCCTCGTGGGTTTGATGGCAACACAAACACCACTTGTGAGTCAATTACGGCAGCGGTAATTAAAAAGGGGAAACAGTACGCAGTCTCTCTAATCATATCTTCCCACTGGGGCCTGGCCGGCTCACTGGCAGGATCCAGGTCACCTAGGGACCTGCCCTGGGCCTGTGCTTCAGCCCCCGGTGGAGCTCTCCAAGGTGACGCGTGGAAGGAGGAGGGGAGACATGGGGACAGGGCCCTCGACCTCAGGGAGTGACCAGCAAGTGACATGACAGTAAAAATGATGGTGAATTAACAAAGTGTATCTAAGGCAGCGGTTCTCAACCTGTGGGTCGCGACCCCTTTGGCGGTCGAACGACCCTTTCACAGGGGTCGCCTAAGACCATCCTGCATATCAGATATTTACATGACGATGCATAACAGTAGCAACATGACAGTTATGAAGTAGCAACGAAAATAATTTTATGGTTGGGTCACAACAGGAGGAACTGTATTTAAAAGGCCAGAAGGTTGAGAACCACTGATCTAAGGGGTTGCAGTATTGCGTCCCCCCCCCAAAAAAAATTACAATTTCTTGAGTCTTAAATAATCATAACCAATATATTTTTTTATTTTTACTATGTTGTAAGAATTTTTCAAGTCTCAAGTCATAATCATCTCATGTGATAGCTGCTGGTATTGACTCCATTTTTCTAGATGAGGAAACGGAGGCACAGGCCCCAAGTCATTCAACTAGGAAGAGGCAAGACTAGCGAGAATTTAAACTTGGGGAAGCCTACTCTCCTCATCACTATACCCACCACCTCTCACCTTTACGAAATGCTTGTTCCTAGGCCTGGGTCTTCCTTGACTTTACCATTTGTTATGTACCTACTCTGTCCCATGCACTTGACATGGAGGATCTTGTTTTATAAAGTAGGTATTGTGGTTAGCCCCATGTTACAGATGGGGAAATGAAGGCTCTTAAAGATTAAATGCTGTCCCTCACCCAGCTGAGTGACAGAGCCTAGAATCAAATCCATACTTATCTGACTCCAAATAATTTCATCCTGCATTTTTTACTTTTATCTGAGATAGGATTGGTCAAGGCCAAATAGTAGACTAACAGATATTTTTCATTTGTATCCTGCTAGGCTAAGAGAGTGGGAGGACAGGACCCAATAAGAGGCTCCTGTCCTTGAGGGTTGCTAAGGATTTGAGCTGTGTTCCCCCAAAATTTACATGATGAAGCCCTAATCCACAATATGATTATATTTTCAGACAGAGATTTTAGGAGGCAATTTAGGTTAAATGAGGTCACGAGGGTAACGTCCTAACCGGATCAGATTGTTGATCTTCTAAGAAGATGAAGAGAGGGTGATGTCTCCCCAAGTGCATGCACCAAGAAAGGGCCACATGAGCACACAGGAAAAGAGAAGCAGACCCCAACCATGCTGGTATCCTGATCTCAGAATTCCAGCCTCCAGAAGTGTGAGAAAATAAATGTCTGTTGTTTAAGCCAGTGAGACTATGATATGCTATAGCAGCCCAAGCTGACTAACACAAGGGTCTTATAATCTTTTTGAAGCATTAAGACATTAAGGCACTGTGGCAAGCAGGGACTGTGGCAGACCCATCACCCTCTTATGGAATGATGGATGGGTGGGTGGATGGATGGATGGAGAAATGAATGAGTAGATGGATAGATAAATTGGATGGATGGATGGATGGACGGATGGATGGATGGATGGATGGATGGATGGATGGATGGATGGATGGATGGAGAAATGAATAAGTGGATGGATGGATGGAAAGCTGGGTATACATGTTGTTCATCCAGAGTTAGGGACAATGCCCATGGATGGGTGCTATTCTGATGACTGTTCCATATCCATCTTGGTAGCTTTTCCATTATTTCCTCTCAACTTTCATGGGTGACTGCGATCACAAAGAAGAGGCTTCAACAGGTAGCAAAGAATCGGGATGCTGCTCAGTGAGCTTTGATCGAATGATCAGTGGAATAACGTTCAGTCCTGACCCATGAGGCAACTCTCTGAAGTATTTGTGACTAAACAAATACACAGAGGGACCACAACCTGAGATTACTCTGATGTATGCCTTCAATTCTATAAATCATATCTTCTATGTTTGGGAAGAGCTGTTAGAATCCTTCGGGGGCACTGGACCCAGGTTTAGCTTGGGACTTAGCGAACATTTTCTGCATGCCTACTGTGTGCCAGGCCCAGTGAAGAATGCTGGCGACACAGAGGTGAACAGAACTTCTTGCCTGCCTTCAAGGAGCTCCAAGTCTAGGGGAGGTTTACAAAACCTCCACCCTCCATCCTCAGAAGCTGGGCAGGCTCATTGAGTGTCTCTGTTGACCTCCACCCCCAGCCTACCCCAGGAAACAGATCACTAAACAAAGGGGAATGGAAGGCAGTGTCCCTGGGGACAACAGGCTCCAAACCCAAGAACAGTCTCCAGGATTATGTCCAAAAGGTGGACTAAATAGAAGTAAAGGGCCAACATCGGGGGAAACTAGGACAACTTTTATGTTGGGGGAGTGAAGTGGGGCAGGGATGAGGAATTGAACAGGAGGCAGGGCCAGAGACGCCAGGATGCAGAGGGAAAGAGCTGCCTTTTAGGGAAGCACATACTCAGAGTGGGCAGGAGGGCAGTTCAGCAGGCGGACAGTTCAGCAGGCGGACAGTAGCAGCCGCTGCTTGCTGAGTACCATACCCCGGCATGTCAGGGCACTCCACATGCCCTAGGTCAAGTCTGAAAATGCCTGTCACATAGGTTGTATTTGCCCTGATTTTTTTTTTCCACTAAAGATGAGAAAGTAAAGGTCAGAGGACTAAAGCTTCATAAACTGGCCAGCACCGTGATTCCTGCCCAGGCTCAGATGGAATCTGAAACTGGCAGAAACTCCGCCAAACGTCTCTGGGCTGACTGCTTTTCCCTCTTCTGTAAAATGGGCTGTTTAGGGGTTGAGGAGGAAATGAACCAATGTGACAAAGAAGCATTTGTCGAGCGGGGCATGTTATCCAAGTTGGTGGGTGTGGCTGCTAGTTAGAAGCAGTGCGGGGAGAACAATGGTGGTAAACATCCCTGCAGCCCTCAGTCTGTGCCAGGCACTGCTCTGAGCACCATTCATAATAGGATCCCCTTCGATCCTCACCCCAACCCTAGGGGGGCGGAACGGTGATCTTCATTCCACAGGCCCGCGGCGTTGGGGAATGTCCACAGCATCACACGGCTGCACACTCGGCCGCTGCCTTCAGAGCCCAAGCTCTTCCCCGCTCCAGTCTACATGGCAGAGCAGAGAGAACGCAGGCCCGGTGCCCAGAGAGGCGGTGAGAAGCCTGGCTCTGCCGAATGGTTCTGTGCCCTTTGGCAACACTCAGAACCTCTCTGGGACTATTTATCTCTTAAATGGAGATTTAAATGCAAGTGCTCAGCTCACTGGGGCTGTTGGGAGAGTTTCAAGACATGATGTTCATAAAACACTCAGCCCCATGCTTGGCACGTGTAAGTGGCTAGATGAATGGCAGCCACTGTGATGGTGAGGAGGAGGAAAGGAGAAGGAAGGAGGGGGGAAGAAGAGGAAACGGAGGAAGACAAGGAAGAAGAGAAGAAGAAAGAGGAAGCATAGGAAGGGGAGGGGAGGCGAAGGAGGACACCCATTACCTGCTCTGACTTGCCTCTATTTCTGGCTCCCCACTTGGCTCAGGTGAGCCAGTCTGCCATGGCAGCCGTGGGCAGGGTGGGCGTAGTCCCTCCCAGTCCTCAGGCAGGGGCTTCTCTCCATGCCCTCCTGGCTCCCTGGCAGCCCCTTTCTTGATCCCAACAGTCCCAGAGTCCCAAGTGCAAGGAGCTCCATCAACACATCTGTTTCAGGAAAGGCCACCGTTTGGGCCTGTAACTCAATAGGCTTTCGGTGGCCATTTGCAGAATTAAAGGCCTCGTCAGCTCCAGATCATGCATCAGGCCTGAGAGGCCAGGGGATGGAGCTGTCATCTCAGCCGGCCAGGAGCAACATGTCTCCTCCTGGGCCCCAGTGCTGGTGTCGCCGAGGGCTGCCCACTTGGTCCTCTGCAGGAGCTTACATGGGGCAAATGGCATCGGGCAAGTGACAGTCGCTGCTGCTGTTGCTGCTGTGTGTGCATGAATTTAGTTAGAGAAATTTGTTGGGTGTTTTTTTTGTTTATGTGTGTGTGTATGTGTGTGTGTGTTTTCCAAGAAGGCCATCAGCATTCCGGCAGCATCCTGAGAAATTCATCAAATTATTTAACCTTTGCTAGAATAAATAATACATGTGCTTTCTCAGGATTTATTCTGATTAAGCCATTCTGGAGTGGTGCCAGGCCTGAGCCCGCCCCAGGAAAGGCAGGAGGGTGCTGGTGGCACAGGATGGGAAATCAGGAGGCCAGCTGAGGGCTGGGTGGGAGGGGGCCGATGAGGCCGGAGATGGACCCCATGAGCCCCTCCAGGATGGTCGGATGCAGAGGAAGAAGATGGATTTTGCCAGCCTCCTTTTCTTCACCTGCAGGCTGTCTGCCTCCATCTTGGCCTGAGAGAGGAGGTGCCGTGCAGGGAAAGCTGGACTTGGGGTGACTGCCAGGTGACTGCCTGTGTGTCCAGGAGGCCGAGAGCCAGGAGGCCTGGGTTTGAATCCCTGCTGTGCTCTCTGCCCGCTCCTGCCACCCCATCCATATGCACCTGCCCAGGTGGTGCCCTTGTGGGGCAGCAGCTCCTCTCTATTGAGCGCTCAGTAGATATGAAGTTGACACACATGTAACTGCTGAGAAATGACCAGGTCCTTTATCCTACAAAAGGACCGTCTTGTACGGTTCAACCTATATGTGGTGAGGAAGACCATGCTAACACTCTTTGCTCCAGTCTGTCTGCCTTCAACAAATCACCTGGTTTAGCTTCAGTCCCATGAGGTCTGCACAATTATTATCATCCCCATTTTGCAGATGGGGACGCTGAGGCCCAGAGATGTCAGGAAACCCACTCAAGATTACCCCACTGACAAGGGGGCTGAGCTGGGATTTGAACCCAGTGTAGCCCCAGAGCTCCTCTCAGTGATACATTATGACGTCACTTGTACTTTGCCTTCCCTGGGAGGACGCTGCCACTGTGCATGGGGGTGAGAAAGGCAGAGAGAGAAGGCTCTAGATTTCCAGATTGGGTTGCCTGCGTGGAGGGTAAGTAGGCAATGAAGGTGATAAACTAAAATTTCTGAGCCCATCAGTGACATGAAATCTGCAAGGACCCGAAACGGCAGAGACATTGAAAGAGGGAAACTGTCATGTTTGGGGCTTTTGCACACTCGGCAGTGTCTGAGGCCCCCGGGAAGGTTCTAGAGATCACCCAGGAGCAGCCATGGCAGACTCATCTCTAGGAAAAGCCTGCGGGTACCAGTAAAAGTAGCCCCTCCTCTGCTTGTTGTGGTCCGTGTGGAGCCCCCAACATTTCAGCCAACAGGTCTTCGAGGCTGTCAGCTCAGCTGGCAGGCAGAATGCCGCCGGGGGGAATTCATTAGCAGAACGTTATTTTCTCACCCTGTGGAGGCTGGAAGTGCAAGGTCAAGGTGCCTGCAGAGTTGGCTTCTGGTGAGGCCTTGCTTCCTGGCTCGAAGATGGCCTTGTTGCTGAGTCCTCACATGGCCTTTTCTCTGTGCTTCTGGTGTCTCTTCCTCTTCCTAGAAGGACACCAATCCTACTGGGTTAGGGCCCACCCGTATGACCTCATTTAACCTTCACTACCTTCCAAAGGCCCTGTCACCAAATGAGTCGCATTGGGGCTCATGGCTTCCACATGAGTTTTGGTGGAACAAGATTCCGTTTGTAGAAGTCAGTGCAGAGGAAGGCTGGGCGGAGCTGACCTGACCCCAGAGTGAGGGGAGGGCCCCAGAAGCAGGCCACCCAGCCTACCCCAGACTGGAGGCTTTGTGGCTCTAGACAAGTCCCTTCCCTTTCCAGGGCCTCGGTGTCCCCCCTCTTGCTGAGTGGGGTGGTTGCCTACTCCACAGTCCCTCTGCTATTAACGCTCTGTGATTCTTGAGGTGTCTGCACGGCAAGGGAGAGCAGGCAGGGGCTCTGGAGGCACTGTGCATGGGTTCAAATCCAGCTTCACCACTGAGCACTGTCTGACCTTGGACAGGTGACCTCATCCCCTGGAGCTCATTTCTTTTTTTCTTTTTAATACATTTTTATTGATTTCAGAGAGGAAGGGAGAGGGAGAGAGAGAGAAATATCAACGGTTAGAGAGACTCATTGATTGGCTGCCTCCTGCATACCCCCTACTGGGGACTGAGCCTGCAACCCTGGGCATGTGCCCTTGACCGGAATCAAAGCCTGGATCCTTCAGGGCGCAGGCCAACACTCTATCCACTGAGCCAAACCGGCTAGGGCTGCTGGAGCTCATTTCTTAAAATATGGTGTGTTTTTTAAAAATTGATTTCAAAGCAAAGAAGGGAGAGGGGGAGAGACATCAATGATGAGAGAGAAACATTGACCGGCTGCCTTCTGCGCACCCCTCCTGGGGTTTGAACCCACACCCCGGGCATGTGTCCCGATAGGGAATCAAACTGTGACCTCCACGCTCCACCACTGAGACCCACCGGCTGGGCTGGAGCTCATGCTTCATGTGTCAGGATGGGTAGTGGTAATCCCTACCAATAGGCTGGTAGGTTTGGTTAAGCACAGGTCTCTGTGGCTCACCTGGCTGGTAGTGGGGATTCCGGAAGCAGCAGCTGGTGATCAGGCAGCCAGGGATGGTGGAAAGCTGGTCTCAGACTCAGAGGGAGCAGAGGAGAGCGTGAGCGCCAGGAGCCCAGTGGAGTGTCCCAGGGGAGGAGACCCCAAACCCACAAGGATTCAAATCTCAAAGCTCCATTGGCCAAAGACCCCCGAAGGCCTCAGTATTTCCACCACTTCCCAGTCGGCTCCAGTCTCCTTCTAAGAAGCAGACGAGTGGGGTTGGCAAGACTCACACTTGCCCAACGATAAACCCAAATCATCTTCCTTGAAACCACATATCATTTTCCTCTTAAAGAAACGAAAGCTCTAATTAGAGTTTTCTCTGAACGTTTTCTCTTTGAAAAAAAAATTAAAAATGTATAAGCCTTCCTGTACCATATATGTATATTTCATTGCTGCATAATTGGGATCTTTGTCAGTAGCTGGGGTAGCGGGCGGCAGCCTTTTAACCGGCTACAGATGCTAGAGCAGAGAGAGACATTTTCCTCCTCTTTGCTCAACTGTTCCAGCCGGAGACCAGAGTCCTCCCTAATAAGTATTTATGTCAAAATCCTTTTTGGGGAGTGGGGGAAAAGAGCAGCTGGAGCCCAGTTGAAAGACGGGGCTCTGATTACAGTATGCCGGCAAAGGGAGGGGGGATCATTTTTAGAGCGAAACAGTGTTAATCAAGTTAATCACAAAACCCGCGCTATAATTGCTTCTGCTCTCAGACAAAATTTTACTTTTATCTAAATTACTAAAGTGAGGAGAGCGCAATCCACTCTAATTTAGCTTTTGAGCTAAGGAGAAAGTGTGTGTGGAAGGCTGGAGAGGTTTTTAAACATCAGGAGAACTCAAGGAATTCAACTCTTCCTGTCTCTGCCTTCCTCCCTCCCTCCTTCCTTCTTCTCATCAAGACAGCTTGGCCCAGGAGTTGGAAGCTCAGAGTCCTGGATCGACCGCTTAAGGCTGTGTGAATGAGTTACTTAGCTTCTCAAGGCCCCAGTTTCTTCATCTGTGAAATGGGGGTGATAATGGCACCTACCTCAGGATTGCGGGGCAGAGTAAATGAAGTAACAAGGATGAAGTGCTTAGAACAGGACGTGCTGGGTAGACACACACACACAGGCTCATACATACACCACTCAAGAAGTGTTGCTCTTCTTCTCTCTCAATTTTCTCTCCTTATTTTGCCTCCTCCTCCTCCTCCTCCTCCTTTCACTCCTTTCTCTCCTCACGCCCACCTCCTGTTATGAAGCGCTCTCTGTAGGAAGCATGGCCTGTCTTCAGGAAGCTTATAGTCTGGTTCTCCATTAGTTCAAATATAAGGGAAAAGTGAACGTGGACTCAAGAGACTACAAAGAACTACTGGAGTTTGGACTGGAGGGGACCTCTTCTTCTAATGGGGCAATCAAGAAGGGCTTCATGGAAAAGGAGGCACGTGGCTGGGCACTGAATGACACTAGGGTTGTGGAATTAGGTGGGTGCCAGAGGGAGGACTGGGACCCACACTGCAGAGGTCAGGAGGGGACCTGCAGGAGCAGCCGGCGCAGGACCTCTATGCAGAACTGGCTGCTGGCAGGTGGGGCTCGCGGAGCGTGGCCCTGAGGACAGGCCAGAACTATCCTTCTGGCCCTGTGCAGCCTCAGGTTCCCTCCAGGTCATCCTTCTGTCCTCAACGTCCGGCAGATTGAAACGCACACAGTCCTGGTGTCATCGGCTGCCATAGCGTCCTGCCCTCCACCAGCTTCCCTCTCTCCTCTCTGGGCCTTCCCAGTTCCCGCTTAGCCCAACGAGGAGCTGATGTCATCCAACTGGCCCGGAAACACAGATTAGAGAAAACACACACAGTCAATTTAACTGGCAATTAAACAGGCTCCCCTATGCAATTAGCGTCAAGACAACTCACAATTACTACGGGGCGCGCCTTCGCAGCCCAGGCTCCACATCTATATAAGGCGACAATTACTGGGCACTAATATCCTCGCAGAAAGCAGAGGAAATTTGGGAAACCATTGCAAGGAGGCAGGCGGGCCTATCCCTCTGCACTGTAAATAACTCTTCTGTAGATATAACGCTAAAATTAAAGAGCGAATGCTCGACGAAGAAAAATCCTCTGTCGAGAGTGACTGATGGCTGTTTCGGAATGACTGATTCCAGGACACTAACTAGTTGCACCATGTTGGTAATAGCAAACGCCACTGTGGGAGGGCCTCCCCGGGCCAGGCCCATTCAGACTTTATTGCACCGGGTGTCACATGGCTCTCTTACAGAGACGGGGAGCTGAGGTCAGGGGGTTGAAGCAGCTTGCTCAAGGTCACAGAGCTCATGAGGATACAAACTTGGGTCTGACTCCAAACCTTTAGGCAAAACCACCTCCCACTCAGCTGCGCTGTGCTGCCTGGCAGAGCTCACATTCAGTCCCAAACGCTCATAGCACAGTTGGGGGGGGGGGGAGGCTCAGAGGGGAAGGACTTGCCCAAGGCCAGCAGCAAGAACTCTGGATCCTGGGTCTTCTGCCCCTTACCGTCTGGTCCTTTCCACCGTTCCCTGTTGTGCATGGAAAAGGAAGCCTGGACGAGGTCACCCACCAAAGAGTGCCCCCACTGGTAACGCCATCCCCCCTAGGACTACCTCACAGGTCTGAGGTCCTCACGCCCAGGGAGAGGGAGGCCTGAGATGGGCTCAGGGTCATCAGATTCCATGCAACTGAACCCAAACGAGAGCATCTGGAAGCTGTGAGCACTGTGCAGGGCACACAGTAAGCATTCTCCTCCCTCTTCTCTTCTTCTAACCCTTCAGAACCACCCCTGAAAGGAATAGCAACCCTCCCCCAAATTAGGAGCCCAGCAAGTAGGAACATTTGGCCAAGCTCAATACATGTGCTCAGCTCAGCAAAGGACCTTCACTGTCCCCATCACCCCTCTAACATGCACTCATCTGCATGTGTCCGGCAAACTGGGGTGGACAGTCTCATTTAATCCTTACAACCACCCTACTCGGCAAGAAGCCGCCATTGGGTGCTGCTGCATCTGAGACTCAGGCAGCATTAGGGAATATGAAGAATAAAAGATGAATTTTTAAGTGGGCTCTTCCTAGAGGCTAACCATCTAATTAAAAAGATAAAAAGCAAAACAAACACACACACATAGAGTAACAACTGTGACACAAGAAAGTTGGGATTTCTCAAAATTAACATTCATGTCCCTTTACAGCCTCTCTATCTTGTGAGTCAAGGTTAAGAGTCTGGCTTTGGAAAGTCAAGGAAAATTATGTCTGACAAGAGTTTCCCTAACATAAGGAATTTGACTTAGTTCTCCCATGGGGGGTGGGGGGTCTTTTTCTGAATATATTTGTTTACAAATTGGAAAACCTTTGAATCAACTAAGGGCTGGTGATACTGTTGGGCCACTGGGCTCCCTGACATCTTGGGAAAGAAGAATCTGTACTCAGGGGTGCTCTGGGTCATGTCAGCACTCCCCCATGTACGTAGAAATAAATACTAAATCAAATGTATCAGTCCTGATCATTCATCTTTTCCCTCGCAGCCGGGCCCTTTAATGTTATGTTTGCATTGTTTTAAAAAGTCATGGCTGAAGCGGTGTGTTACCGGGAACACAACCAGCAAACGGAGTGTTACCCGAGAAAGCCAATTGGTCCTCAGCTCTGACGTTTTCTGGAAGCGCCAAGTCCAAAAAGGACATTCAGGTGTCTCGGTGTACTGTGGTTTCTGAGAACATCCTAGGATGAGCTTCCGAGCTCGATGCCTCATGACCCTCTCTTGTGGAAACCGGAGGGTTTATTCGCCAGATTTCAACTCACCTTCCTCTTAGTTAAGGGCGGTGCTTACTTCCTGCTCCTCCGCACCAGAACTCTGGCTCATTCTCAGAGTCTCCAGGTTCATTCATTCATTCACCAAAGTTTTGCCAAAGAGATAAACAGACCAGCTTTGGAGGGGTGAAGGTGGGCACAGGCCTAAACAGTGGCAAAGCAATGTCATTTTCGGGAGGCCCCAAAAGGGGGCCGAAGAGTGTGTGACCAGGGCAGGAGAGATGGGGGCAACAGTCAAGGACGGCTTCTCAGAGGAGGTGGTATTTGGGCTGAACCCAGCACATCACAGCACCTTCTTCCTAAAAGCACTAGTCTAGAGGTTTCTAGGACAAGACATGTCTCCAGAAGAAGAGGTAATTCTGCCCGCATACTGCCTTCAGACCTGAGCTGCAACATCAGCTCATTCTCGGGCGTTTAGGTCACCAGCCTACCCTACAGATTTGGGACTTGCCAGCCTTCACAATTCCTTAAAATCAGTCTCTCTCTCTTTCTCTCTCAATATATTTGTACACACACACACACACACACACACACACACACACACACACACACAGAGCCTATTGGTTCTGTTTCTCTGGAGAACCCTCGCTATTACTCCCCTGCTCTCAGCAGCTCCCCATTCTCATCTGAAAGATGGGGATCACTGCAGGGTGGACCCCTGCCCTGGCTCTTCCAACAGCCTGTGAACATGTGTGAATCCCAGGCTGGAATCACAAAGCCAAATTCAGTCAGGGCCGCGTTTGGGTTTCAGGAACTCCATGGACCACCTGGAATAGGGATAATGTGCTCATTGGTCCATCCAACAGATTGTTATTGCTTGTGTCCTCTGGACCAGCACAGTGCCTGCTGCTGGGGGCGCAGAGGGAGTGATGCAGAATGGGGTGGCAAAGGAACTAGACAGACAAGAACAAGCGAATAGAGACTGACCATGTGTGCCAAGTGTCAGGTGGGAAAAAGTGTCAGAACAAGGGCATCGGGAGCTACTGGAGGGTTTCAAACTGGGGACAACACAGTCTATTTGAGAATTGTTCTTTGTCTCCAAGGTACCTGGGTATTCCTGGGGGTGGAGGAGTGGGGGTCCATGCAGAATGGTCCCTGGGAGCCTGCCTGCCTTTTAGGCAACTCTCCCACATACACTGGAATGGGGAGACTGAGGCACCCCGAGGGATGTAGCAGCAGAACAGATGGAAGGGTGTTCAGGTGGAGTGGGCGATCTGGAGAACCTAGAGCCCCCGGTTGCCCACTGCTTCCCTCCCCATTGCCACCGTCATTTGACTGGGCCCAGGAATTGCGCTGTGGCATCAGGCGGCACGTGGTGAGCTATTGTAATTAAGGGTCTGTCAGTGTTTCCACTGGAAAGGCAATTTTGCGAGGGCATCTGGGTTTTCTTCTTTCTTTCCTGGGTACAAAGGAGTCCGGGCAGAGCGCGCTGATTGTGCATGCGAGACTGGGCCTAAGGTCGTTATGTGAGTGTTAATGTTCCGTTACAATATACAGTAATGAATTGGGACTTTCAGAATAACAGCGGTTTGTGCTATTGGCCAAAATGAGTGTATTCATCTTAATTTTTTAGCATCTATGGCCTCGGAGAAGCTGCTGTAATTAAATGTTTGGTTGCACCAGCAAATAAAAAGGGCCTTCCTACCTCCACCCAGCAGCAATCCTGGCCCTACTGCCTCCCCCAGAGACATGCGGGGGTAGATTTCAGTCCGTCACAAAGAGGAAGTTATGATGCTTGCAATCCCCAGGCAATAGAGCAGACTTCTTCCCGAAGGGTAAGTGCCCCGTTGCTGGTGGTATCCACGCATAGCGTGGGAACTGCTGAGCGGTAGAGGGGAGTCCGACGTCGGAGAAAGGGTCGGTGTTTTCAAGGTACAGGGTTTGTGGGTGGGACTTGCACAGGGGCATCTTGTCACATGAGCTGTGAGGAAGGTGATGTGGGGAATTGGTCACCAGCCTCCAGGATGGCAGTGGCACCTGCCGGCTACCTACCGGAGTGTGCCCCTCCTCGGTGGCGCATGCACCCTGCCCTCTCCCAGTCACTCCTTCCTGCAAGGGGGGGTGTCTGTGTCCTTGCAGATACTTCAGGGGAACGGAGCTGCATCTTCTTTAACTTACCCCTAAACTCTCCATTCATTGCTCTTCTGATTGGCCGTCCCCAGGAAAGTAAGTGGTCAGGACAGCTCAGCAGGACTCAGTGGAGTGAGTCCCTTCTGGGTTTACTGCAAGGGGTGACCTTGACACGGGATTGGCCTCCTCCTGGCCTCCTCCTGTACCTGGGGAATCAGATTCCAGCGGATGTCAGTGTGTTTTAGAATTCCCAGAGTTCCTCTTAGAAAGCTGAGGGCTCTCGATGGCTCCCCGGTTGCATGAAGAAACTGAAAGGGCACGT
Organism: Myotis daubentonii; assembly: GCF_963259705.1. Taxonomy (NCBI): domain Eukaryota; kingdom Metazoa; phylum Chordata; class Mammalia; order Chiroptera; family Vespertilionidae; genus Myotis; species Myotis daubentonii. The sequence continues at coordinate 72,632,966 of NC_081850.1, read as the reverse complement.
TGGGCTCATTTTGGGGGAAATCTCCATGACCCCGTGCTGACCTTTGCTTAAGGAGCCCCCTGCCATGGTGTCCCTCCTCCAGTATGTCCCCACAGCAGGCCACTGCTGGGAGACCCGGTCCATAGGGTCCTGTCTTTCTCCCACTGGACTGTGACTTCATCACTCTGTGCCCTACGCTGCCAGCTCCGTGCCTGGCACACGGTCAGTGTCCACGAACGTTTGCGGGATGAATGAGTGAATGCCAACAGAGGGCGGAGCTGTTTTAAACGGGGGGCAGGGGGCTCCCCTTCCTGCCTTCTGAATCCAGTTAAGACAGAGACAGAGTTTCCCACCCTTCTCTTCTCCGCTCCCTCTTCTTCTTTTAAGAGAATCTAATTGTTCCCAAACCATAATGTCAGGTGTGTGTGCCACCCTTCCTAGCTGGCCAAACCCTTTCGTAGCCATCACCTCCTCTGACCTGCCTATTTTGAGGTGAGGAAACTGAGGCACAGATCTCCGGAGCAGGAGATGACCGAGAGAGGACCCCAACCCTGGTCCTCGGATTCCAGTCCTAGGCCCTAGTGACAGTGCATCCAACAAGTCTTGCCATGTCCAGGACCACGTCCTCAGAAAAGAGCAGACCCCGGGAGGAGGGGGCACCCTTCATTTCACTCGCCTCACGCAGACCATGCCCGCGACGGTCCCCGCCTTCCCTTCTGCTGTCCCCCTAACTGCTGCAGGACTCGTTTGTAAGGGCTTTTCCTCGGTAGGCAATTACCTGAGTTCATGTGGTTAATTGAAATATCCCTTTTCCTAGAGTTTTAATTCATCCAGCATCGTTTCAGGAGCCACAGATAATAAGACCTAATTTATAATTAGGGCTTATCAAGAATCAGCTAATTTCTAGACCCCTGATTCCCAAGGAGGGAGCGTGCAGGGTGGGAGCGCCTCTCCCCTTCCCAGGGAGCTGCTACCCGAAAGCTCCAAGAGGCACCAGGGGAGGAAGAGAACTAATTGGGAGCTGGCCCTCCATCCTGGACACGTTATTAATTGGATTATGGGAAATCTCAGGCCCCAGGCATATCCCAGGGAGGCACTGCTGCCTCCCTTGGTTCACTGTGAGAATATTAGTGGCTCTTCCACAAAATACCGACTTCTGCGCATGGGCCACGAAGTTTCAATCGCACTGTACGTGCGCACCCGCACATGGTATTTTGTGGAAGAGCCACACTCCAGGGGCCAAAGAGCCGCATGTGTCTCGCGAGCCGCAGTTTGCCAACCACTGCCCTGGCCTCTCAGAGCTCATGGGGATTTCATGCGATGATGGGCAGGTGCATTTCAGGAGCTATCGTGAGTCCCCCTGGGACCTTTGTGCTTGGCCTGCGCCTGAACAACATACCAGGAAACTGTTTCGGAGAGGTTGAGACTGGCCAAGACCCACAGGCAGGAAGAGTCCTTCTGCCCGGTTTATTGAGCCTTGCTTTGCGGCTTCGGCTTCCAGGGGTCTTGAACTCTAGTCCCTCTGTTGCTTACCTACTGCAAGCTCCACTTGTCCCTGGAAGCCACTCAAACACCCACTCGCCCAGACCGAGTGTCAGGAAGGGGTAATGCAGGGACAGCGGGGTGAGCCCAGCGCTGGAATCATACAGGCCTGGTTTCAAACCCTACTCTGCCTTTTGCTCACTGTATGTCAGGATTTTTTTTTAACCAAAAGAATGTGACATGTGATGGAAATCGAATTCAAATGATCTTAAGCTAAAATAAATATTAGCTAATGTATCTAAAAGCTCCAGAGGCACCGGCTTTAGGTAGGGCTGGATGCAGGTGCTCCATGATGGGGACCGAGCTTTTTTTCTCTCCCCAACTCTTAGCTGTGGTTTTCTCTATACGGATTCCCTTCCTCATCAGCGTTTCACCAGTGGTGGGAAGGATTGCCTTGGCCCATCCCTGGTGAGGGAGAGGAGGTGGAATAAGCCCACTCTATAGACAGAGCGGGAATTCTATGCAGCAGGGAAGAGTGGTTTTACAAAGAAAGGGACATTGGGAACCCAAAAAGCCATGTAATCGCAAGCCAATCACTCTCTCTGGTCATCGCTTTTCTCGCCTATGTAATGGCATCAATAGCAATGTTGCAGGATTAACATACAAAAATCAATTGAATTTCTATACACTTTCAGTGAACAACCCCAAAAGAAAATTAGGAAAACGATTCCGTTTATAATAGCTTCCAAACAAAAAAAATATTTAGGAATAAATTAAGCAAAGGACTGTAAGACTTGCACACTAAAAACTATAAAACATTGCGGGAAGAAATTAAAGAAGATCTAAATAAATGTAGAAACCCTGCATTCATGGAAGACTTGATATCGACAAGTAGTGATACTCGTCGTGTTGATCTGTCTACTCAATGCAATTTCTGCCAAATCCCAACTGCCTTTTCTTCAGATATGGACACACCGACCCCAAACTTCACATGGACACACAAGGAGCCAGAATAGACAAAACAATCTTGAAAAGGGAAAGTAAAACTGGAGAACTCACAAGTTCAACTTTAACTTGCTAGTTTCAAAACGTTCTCCAAAGCTACAGTAATTAAGAGATAAGGATAGACATGTAGATCAATGGCATAGAACCGAGAGCACAGAAATCAATCCGTGCATCTATGGCCCCTGCTTTTCAACAAGGGTGTCAAGACAATGACATGAGGAAAGCATAATCTTTGCAATAAATGGTGCTGGGACAACTGGCTATGCACGTGCAAAAGAATGAAGCTAGACCCCTACCTCACACATTATTCAATGGGTAATAGATCTCGATCTAAGACCTAAAACCATAGAACTCTTAGAAGAAAACATAGGTGTCTATCATATGACCTTGGAATAAGCAATAATTCTTAGATAAGGTGACCAAAACATGCTACAACAGGGTAATAAATTAGACCTCAAAAGCAAAAACTCTTGTGCTTCGAAGGACCACACCCAGAAAGTTACAGAGAGAACAGAGACAGTATTTGCAAGTCATATATTTGATAAGGGAATTGTATACAGACTATACAAAGAAATCTTACAATCTATACTAATAAAAGGGTAATATGCTAATTTGACTGGATAGACTGGACGTCTTCCGGACATCCTTCCGGACAAAGCCACAGCGGCTGAGAGGGCCAAGGAGGGCACGAATTTTTGTGCACCAGGCCCCTAGTTCAATAATAAAAAAGATAAATAGCCCAAAAGATATGAACATACATTTCTCAAATATGTACCTTCAATATGCACATAAGAAGATGCTTAACAGCTCTGGCTGGTTTGACTCAGTGGATAGAGCATCGGCCTGCAGACTGAAGGGTCCCAGGTTCAATTCTGGTCAAGGGCACATGCTCAAGTTGTGGGCTCAATCCCCAGTGGGGGGTGTGCAGGAGGCAGCTGATCAATGATTTTCATCATTGATGTTTCAATCTCTCTCTCCCTCTCCCTTCCTCTCTGAAATCAATAAAAATATTTTTAAAAAAGATGCTCAATAGCATTAGTCATTAGGGAAGTGCAAGTCAAAACCACTGAGAGATACCATTTTACATCCACTAGGATGGCCATAAACAGAAAGATGCGCAATGAGAAACACTGTCAAAGACGTGAAGAAATGGGAACTTTATTGTTTTTTTAAAATATATTTTTATTGACTGCAGAGAGGAAGAGAGAGGGAGAGAGAGATAGAAACAACAATGATGAGAGAAAATCAATGATCGGCTGCCTCCTGCACACCCCCTACTGGGGATCGAGCCTGCAGCCCAGGCATGTGCCCTTGACCAGAATGGAACCTGGGACCCTTTAAGTCTGCAGGCCAACGCTCTATCCACTGAGCCAAACCAGCTAGGGTGGGAACCTTCTTGTGTTACTGGTAGGAAAAATGGTGCAGCTGCCTTGGAAAACAGTGTGGCAGTTCTTCAGAACATTAAACATAGAGTTGCCATGTGACCCAGCAATTCCACTCTCAGCAAGTCTACTCCCACATTCAAGAGAACCAAAAGCATATGTCTACACAAAAACATGTGTGCGAATGTTCACAGCGTTCATTATTCATAACAAGCAAAAAGTGGAAACTGCCCAGTGTCCATCGGCTGAATGTTGGGTCAACAAGATGTGCTATATCCATACGATGGAATATTATTCAGCCATAAAAAGGCATGAGCCACTGATACGTGCTACAAGATGGAGGAACTTGGAAAACATACAAAGTCAAAGAAATCAGTCACTAAAGGCCACACATTCTATGATTCTATTTATGTGAAATGCCTAGAGTTGACCCATCCATACAGATAGCAAATAGATTAGTGGCGTCCACGGGCTGGGGGGGAGGGGGTAATGGGGATGAGTGTTAATGGGTGTGGGGTTATGACATGTTCTGAGATTAGATAATGGTATGGTGGCACGACTTGGTAAATATTCTAAAGCCACTGACCTGTATACTTTTAAAAAGTGAATGGATGGCGTAACGGTTGATTTTATGTGCCGACTTTACCGGGACATGAGATATTTGGTTACACACAAATATGCTATTGTATTTGTGAGGGTGTTCCCGGAGGAGATGGGCATTTGCGTTGGTGGCAGATTGCCCTCTGCGATGGGGATGGGCCTCATGCAACCCACTGAGGGCCCGCATTCTCTCTCCCTGCCCGGCTGCGTGAGCTGACCCACCCATCTCCTCCTGCCCGGGAACTGGGGCTTGCACCATGGGTAAGGTTCTCGGCCTTTGGGCTCAGACAGGGACTCCCCCACTGGCTTTCCTGGGCCTCCAGCTTACAAATGGCAGATTGTGGGGCTTCTTAGCCTCCATGGTCATGGGAACCAATTCCTGATAACTCTCTTTTTGAATACTTTTCTTAGAAATATACATATATTTGCATATATATTATAGCATCTCTATTATCTGTATCTATATCTCCTATTGGTTCTATTTCTCTGGAGAATTCTGACTAATTCAGGTGGCGTGTGATTTATATCTCAATAAAACTGTTATTTTAGCAGCTGTTATCAAACATCTACCATACAGGGTAATAGTGGAGAAGAAACGAATTGTTGAACCGAAAGCTCCTAGCAGAGTGCTAGGCGCACAGTAAGTGCGAAGCGTTAGTTTTCTTTCCTTTCCAAATAAATACTTCCCTCCACCCCCACCCCTCTTTAGGCCATTCCACCTAGTTTATAAGGTAGAACCTTGAGGCATTCCACAAAGAAGGCTACGTTACGCTCGGCTACTCACAGAGCAGCCAGGGTCATGATTAAGATGGCTGGGCTGGTCTTCCCTGATGTTACTGAATAAGATATTCATTTCGCTAAGAATGCATCAGCCTCTCTAGCAATCCCGCGAACACAGGGGGAGACAGATGCAGCTCTATTAATCCGAACAGGCTTCACATCCACTTTGATTCAAAGGTCTCATTCCGGTCTCTTTCCATGAGGAGGATGGTTTATTAGTTGGCGATGACAGGCTAAGTGAACTCAGGTACCGGGTGTTTGGCTAAGGATGACGACGAGGCTATTTTTAAGTCACTGGAGTTCAAGGGTACCTGCCTCAGCGCTTTTGTTTAAATTGATTTGTAGTCCTGCTCACTTGACCTTGCTGCATAAAATAGTTCCAAGGGGGAAAAATAAAACAGCTCGATTCTAGCCAAGGGAGCAGATGGGTCCCAGCCCGCCTGCCCCTCCCTCACACCAGCAGTGACCTTGAGTGTGACCTTCAACTGTGACGTGGTCACCACTCAGCGGTCACAGGAATTTGGAGAAAGGTCCAGCGGGGTGACCCCTAGAGAGGAAGAGGCTTGCCCACGGCCACAAGAAGAGTCAGGGACAAAGTCAGAATTTTAACCCAGGTTGGTAAAGCTCAAATTCCTTTCAACTCCCGTAAAACTATGCAGTAAGTGCCTACCACATTCCAGGCGCTCCCTGATGCTTCATACACATTCGCCCCTGCCGGGAGCCGGTCCATCCTTGCTGTTTCAAGGGACCTGGCATATATGGCATACGGTTCTTAATATGTTTGCTCACCTTCTTGGCGCTGTGTTTTAACCAAAGTCACCTCTCCGAGAAAGGTTGAATCCCCAGGTAGGGATTTTCCCCTGAAGTTAGGGAGGGAATAAAACCCCTCAACTAAGTGCCAGGCGGGTAATTAATCCCTTTAACTACGAACAATCATGCTTAAACTACATAATCTTTTCTCCCTGGCATGGAGATAAGAAACGCCCTAACCTTTGTAATAGAGATTGATAGGATTGAATCAACTGGTATAAATACAGTTGTAACAAGACAGAAAGACACAGAACTCAGAACACAGAACTAAGGACACAGGGTTTGGAAGACAGGACCAAGAGAGACAGAGCCTAGGCACAGATCCTGGACTGAACCTGACTACAGAAATTGGCAAGAGAACCTGACTAGAACCTGGTGACTGAACCTGACTGGAGTACCTGGCCACAGAATCTGGCTGGAGATCCGAAGCAGAACCTCTCTGGGGATTGAGACCAGAACTTGGCTGGAGATCCTGGCTAGGCTGCTGATCAACTGAACGCTGTCTCCGTGTCATTCCTTCTTCGCCGACTCCGTCTACACCTTTGGGGACCCCTGGACCCGCTGGGGTTGGACCCCGGCACGCCCCCTTAATTCATACAACAGCCAGCGAGATCATGTACTAGTGGTAACCCCATGTTACAGGTGAAGAAACTGAGAATATTTGTTTTATATGGAACTTGAGTAATTTGCCCAAAGGAGGCGGAGATGGAATTTGAACTCAGGGAGTATGGCACAGGAACCAGCCTCTCCGCCATTACACCAAGCATGTCAAACACGCAGCCCACGGGCCATGTTGATCTACAATAAGCATGTCAAACTCAGAGGCTAACACGGGCCAAATAAACGAGGCATGCGGCCCGCGAGTTTGACATGCTTGCTTGACACTATGCCACCTCTACTTGCTTATTGCATTGTGAATGAACATGACATCAGATTCCGGCAGGGTCTAAGGTGAGCAGTTCGGCTGCTGCACGAGCCAAATTAACCTGGTAATTGTTGCATCCCCAAACCACCTCCTGCAGAATGGAGCCGGGTGGCATCTCTCTTTGGATTGACCCCTCTATCTAGGTTTCTGGAGTGTCCCAAGCAGGACTGGCGAATGGTATGAAATGTGCTGCTCCTGACAGTGTCTCCTGGAACTGCCCAAAGAAGCTGCTCCTTCCGCCCTCCCTCTGAGCAGTCAGAGACCTGTACCCTGCTCCTCTCTTTCTGCCTGTAGCTAACCAGCCTGCTGGGATTTGTTACAGGGACAGGCAGGAGGAGCACTGGATTGGGAGTCAGGGCATTTGTGTGAAAATCCGGGTCACTTACCCTCTCTGGCCCACAAATGCCTCACATGTGAGATGGGCATAAGGATATCTGCCTTTCTTACAGGACTGTTCTGAGGATTCAGAGAACTTGCATGACGTGGGTGGGTTTTGAACCGTGGAAAAGGCCAAGCATTTAAGGAGTTGTTATCACCGAGAGAGAGCCACCAGCAAGTGATGGAGTGTAATGAGAGGGAGTGACCAGTAGGTGGCAGTGCTCCAAAGCAGCCAGTGGGATACCTGAAGGAACTTGCTATTAACCCTTCCTCTTTAGGTATATTGCCTGCAACCTCCCATTGCCTGTACTTGCTGCGATCAGTACTTCCCTAGCCTAAGCTGGACCCCGGATGGGATAGGTGATGGGTTAGAGACCAGAAGATCTGTTCTAGCCCCAGTCTCACCTCCAGCTTGCTGTATAACCTTGGCCAAAGCCTTCATTAATAGGTCGTGAAATCAATTTAGTGGGTGTTTAATTGTAGAAGAATTTTTAAAATACTAGTGCATATCTGCCATAGTACAGCTAAACATGTTTAAAAAATGGTTCCACTTTTATATATGCATGCATGAAAATCCTGTGTGTCCGTGGTGTGTGTGTGTGTGTGTGTGTGTGTGTGTGTGTGTGTGTGATGGGTCCTGGTATAAAAGGCAGTTCATCCTGTGCATCAGTCTCCCCGTTCTGAGAATCCCATCTGAGGGCCATTCTAACTTGGTTCTTCAACCCCATGTCTCCTGCCTTTCACTGTCTTCACATCTCCCAGATGACCCTCGGCCTGCCTAGTACCTGGTACATTTCTACTTCCATCCTCGGCAGAGGAAAGGTCTAGTACGCTCATATCATCCATATTTAATACGCTGATAACGGGCACAATACCATGCTCTCCTCACTGCAATCAACCCCATGTGGCAGATATTCCCATCTACAGATGAAAGAACTGAGGCTTAGAGAGGTGATGTGACTTGCCCAGGGCCTCACAGCTGGCAAGTGCTGGAGGCAGGACTTGAACCAGGGTCAGCCTCACCCTAGGAGGTTGGGACTCCACTGCCTTATGCACAGAAGGGCCTAGGGGCGCCTCCTCCTAGGGAAAGCAACAACCTCTCTCACCAGCACTCCCATTTCTCTTATTCCATGTCACTTTTATTTTCTCTCTCTCTCTCAAGTTTGATTGGATTTACACTTAATGAATCCAACTTTGTCATTTAGGGGATGTTGGAGCAATAACACTTGACAAGGCCTGAGTGATGATGCAATCAGCTGCGCTGGGAGCGCTGGCAGGCAGCAGCCCAGAGCCTGGAGCCATCCCTGCTCCCTCCCTGGAGTCCTGGGGCACAGCTCAGGCTCTGGGGGAGCAGCCTGACTCCCCACACAAAGCACAGCTGGGTGTGGGGTCCACGCACTTTATTTGGGCCAGGTCAGAACAGGCCGTATCGGTTAGAATGGGTAAACAGGGATGCGGAAGGGGGGGCGGGGTCGGTGAGATGGGAGAGTGAGTGCCAGTTCTGCCACTGCCCTGCTTGCTCCATGCTCCTGGGCAAGTCACGTTGATGCTCTGGTCCTCAGTTCCTCCATCTGTAAAATGGGGCAATGGTCTAAATTTGCTGCTGCTTTGTAAGTGGCAGGAGGGAGGCTCAGGCCCCTGTTGGCATTTTAAAGGTGGCTGTTTGACGGCACATTAAACTGCTATTTGCTGATATTAAAGGGCAGCTCCACTGTTCAACCCCCCCCCCCCCCCCCCGCAAATCCCCGCTTGTGTAAGGCTGGTGGGAGGGCCCATTCTACATCGCTGGGTCTTTTTGGAACAGATTTCTCCTTTTACAAATGCATGAACACATGCAAAGATTCAGACACCTGTGGAGCCCAAGGTGGTGGAGGGGGGTAAGGCGGGGTAGGATGGGGACAGGAAAAGTCTTGTGGCATAAAAGACCCCCTGCAATGAAACGTTTGGGTCAGATACCTCCCCCCCCCCAACCCCCTACCCCGCCCCCAGTGGCCTCTCTGACACAAGTTCATACCACATTATGTATTGGACCATGGAACTATGGGTCTAAAACAGGGCATTTTAAGACCACAAGAAGTAACTCAGTACGCAGAGGTAAATTCTGTTTTAGGCACTTTATAAATTAAGACACACACACACACACACACACACACACACACACACACACACACTCACACTGAAAACCAATGACCTAAGCTTACTGCTTTAGGTCTCAGATAACAGATTTCCCTTCCCCACCCCCATCACACACACACACCCTAAGAAAAATAGTAGGCAGGAAAGAAAGAAAGATAATAACAGGAATAAACAAATTAGGAAGCACAAAAACATTGAAATCGATAAATAAAACCAAGAGCTGATTCTTTGAGAGAGCTAATAAAAAAGACCAACCTCTAACAAATACAATCAAGAAAAAAGGCCCAAATGAAATCAGAAATGAGGAAGTGATTACAATGATGCATCAAAAAGATTAAAAATATTGAGGGGGACATTGCACATAATTCTTTAGCAAATTTGTTTGAAATTATCAATTAAACAGACTATAGTCTACAAAACTACAAAATAATCTAATTCATACAATAAGCAGCGTAGGTTAGATCAGCAAATGAGAAAGACTCTGAGGGAATGAGAAATTTATTAAAGAATGACCCTCCCCACCCCCCGGAAAAGGCAGCCTGTGCCCACTTGCGTCTCTGGAGAAATCTATCCAAATGTTACAGAACAATGCATTTCCATGTTACATAAATTATTCCTTAACATAGGAAAAATGTTTTTAAAAAAACAACACGTGCTCATTCATTTTGCAAGGCAAATGCAGTCCTGAGTTTAAGCCTTGATAACAGAATTGTTTAAAGGAAACAGGATGCAATATCATTTGAGAGCACAGTCCCAGCAAACAGTGTCCGGCCGCACGCGAAGAGACAACAACACCATGGCCACAAAGGCCTCTCCAGCAATGCAAGGAGAGTTCGGCACATGCCACCCCCCAGATCAACAGACTAAACAATAGGAACCGTATGATCACCCTCATGGATGCCAAAGCATGCCTTTCAATAGATGTCAAAACATTTTAAAAAAATAAGAATTGAACGATATTTTCTTAACATAAAAAAGATCTATTAAAACCAAGCCAGCATCCTTTTTAATGGGAAGACATTAGAGATTTTCCTATTGGAAAAGGGAACATAATACATAAGCTCTCTGTCACCATTATTATTTAATATTATATTGATATATCTTGCTGATGGAATAGGACATGAAAAGGAAACCATAGGAATAGTTATTAGAAAGATAGGAAACTTCATTAGCAGATGACATGATTATATCCTTTAAAAATCTTATGCTCTCAGTTAAGCCACCATCAGCAGCAATACAAAAAGTTCAATAACTGGCTGGATATGGATACATAATAAATATTTTAAAAAATCAATCACTTCCTTAAGTCAATGCAACAACAAGATGAGAAACAAATTTTAAAATGGGATCAAATTCATTATCAAATATAATTAATTATATATTAAGACATTAACATGGAGAACCAAAATTTTTCAAATTTTCTTAGAAGACGTAAAACAAGATTTGAGTAATAGAAAATCATAAGTCTAAATACTTTAATTTTCTGGCTTCATGATTCAAGATAACTCAAAATAATACAAAAGAACTTCTTATAGAATTTGACAACATGCATCTTTGAAAAGACAGGCAGGACAGCAAAGAACATCGTAAAAAAAAAAAAGAGCAGTGATAATAGACAACATTTAAGTATATCATTAAAGAACAATAACTGAAATGGTAGGGTGGATTTGAAGTGGAGCAAATTAGATCAATAGTTCCCAAACAGACCTATAAAAAGGGTGTCACTAAATGATAGGGAAAAGAAACTCCATGTTGGTAGGTAGGCAGAGAAATTAGTTTAGGACTACACATAAAAATAAATTCCTGATTAGAAAGGATGAATTTTTTAAAAATTATACGAAGATAAAATGGTGTATTTGTCCCACCTAAGAAATAATTATAATAGGCCAAGGGTAGAAGAAATTACAACGAGGAAAAAGAGACAGAGTAAGCTATATTAAACTGCTAAATGTATGCATACACTAACTAAAAGAAAAATAACACACTAGGGAAAAGATTTGTATCACATGGGTTCTTAACTATTTTTTAAAATTTGACATTTTTGAGAATCTAAAGAAAGTTAGGACTCTTTCACCTACACACACAGACATTCATACATACACAGACACAGGAACACACACGAACATTCACATTGACATATACATACATATACATACATACACACACACACATAAATGGTAGGTCCACTTGTATAGGGCCGGTGGTCCCCCTAAGCCTCTGCCTGGTCCCCAGGTTAAGAGCACCACATCTCAACAGAACAGAATATATTAAAATACGTAAGGACACCTCAAAGCCAAACAGAGAAGTGAGCAAAAGGTATGACCAAACAATTTACTGAAAAGGAAATAGAAACAGTAAACGCAAAGACAAATGATCAATAGGCATGAAATATGCTGCAAATGTTGCCTACTGAATTATCAAGTCGGTATGAAACCGATTTTAAAAAGCAAACTAATGCCGATGAGGTTTCAGGAAAAATGCCACACTGCTGGTCCCTTTTGAAAAGTAACTTAAAATACTTAGCAAGAGCCCCAGAACATCAATACTTTTTGACCTAATTGTCCTTTTTCTGGGAATTCATACTCATGAAATAAATCTGAGGAACGAACCTCCTCGAAGGCCTTCATCACACCATTTATGAATTGTGTTCGTGCAAAGTAGAACCCTCTAAATATCAACAGAAAGGCCAGGGGGACAGCCAAACAGCTTTGGGAATCAGCAAAATGGAATAACGTGCTGCCATTAAAATGAAAGTGATGAAAATGAAATGATATGATGTGCTAAATAAAAAGGAAAATAGAATTTTGTGTAGTTTATAGTATAAAATGGTGGTGAATGATACATTTATTTCGTAATTTCCCTTAACGTTAATGAGCAAAAACTTAAAAAGTTATATTCTAAGCTAAGCATGGAGAGGACACCATATTATAATAGAACCTGAGAAAAGGAAGGATCTTTGAGAGCGTATGGGGCTGTGACTCAAATCCAAGACTCTGACTTAGTCTAATTGTGCGCATGAGCTATTTGAGACAAGGAGGGCCCTGGGGACTTCTGCGATGCACTCAGAGTTCCTTTCCCTTCCTTTCTTTCTGTCTTGTTTTCTTTTTCTTTCTTTGGAGGTGTAGGTGATGCTTACACTTCATGATCATTATTCAAGATTACTACCTCCCCCAATCCTATCAAACTCATAAAGCATTCCAAATATCCATGTCCGTGTCCCATGGACTTCAGGGATCTTTTAAAGTGGATGTGTTATAAACAAGCTCAGAATAAGGGAGATAAAAGTCTTCACACCTTGTAATGCAACCCTCCTCTAGAATGCAAGCTCCACTTCTGTCTTCTTCCATCATTGAATCTCTGGCGTCCAGAACAATACTTGGCACATAGTAACTGCTTAATAAATATCAGATGGATGGATGGATGGATGGATGGATGGATGGGACAAAGGACCCACCTAAGAGGCAAAGAGAAGCAAACCTTAAAACCCTAAAACTCTGGGCAGATCATGGCTGTGGCGATCCATATGGTGGTCAAGAGGGGCAAATCAAAGATATTAGAATGTGCTACACTCAGATATTGGAGCCGGCCCCACACTCAGAGCACCTGGCAGCAGCATTGGCCCCATCTTTGTCTGAGGTGCACTATAAGATGGTGCACCTAGTTGAGATGGATAGTCAGACTATTTAGAGAGGAGGCATGTGTCCCCTGCTAACTCAAATAACAAAAGCAAAATATGCCTGATTGAACCCTGAATGCCGCTGATCTGTGAGGCTTTTTGCAACTCCCACGGGCATCTGGACTTTAAACCTCCTCCAGATGCCTAGACCCAGGGGCTAGCATTAAAAGTGAGCCAGCAGGCAATAAGAAGTGAGCTGATCTCAAGCCCACGAAGGACTTGGAGAGCTTTCTGTCATGCTTACACTGGGCAGGGGTGAAAGGCCATGTTCTACAAAGAAGTGAGCTGCTGTGCTAAATGATTGTCTTACCAGTAGTCATAAACTACACCACAAGAATAAACTGAGCGCCCTTACTAGACAACCACAGCTGGTTTGGCTCAGTGGATAGAGTGTTGGCCTGCGGAGCAAAGGGTCCCAGGATTGATTCTGGTCGAGGGCATGCACCTTGGTTGCGGGCACATACCCAGTAGGGAGTGTGCAGGAGGCAGCTGATCAATGTTTCTCTCTCATCAATGTTTCTAACTCTCTATCCCTCTCCCTTCCTCTCTGTAAAAAATCAATAAAAAATATATTTTTTAAAAAGGGTCCCAGGTTCAATTCCAGTCAAGGGCATGTACCATGGGTTGCAGGCTCCTCCCTGGCCTGGACCCTAGTTGGGGCTTGTGCAGGAGGCAACCAGTTGATGTGTTTCTCTCACATTGATGTTTCTCTCTCTTTCTCTCTCTTTTCCACTCTCCCTAAAAATCAATGGAAAAATATCCTCAGGTGAGGATTAACAACAACAACAAAAAAACACACAAAAAACATTTCTTCTTCTCCACATCTGAGATGAAAAGAACTGAACTAGTTTCTCCTCTGACAGGCTTCATTTCCAAATCCAGACCTGCCTCCGAAGAGTAGGTAAAACAAGAACAATCATCGAATTGTTATGCTAGCCAGTACAAAAGAAGGAATTCATTCAGATATATAATCTGAACAAATGTTCCCTAATGACATAGCCTTACTTTAAGAAACAGAAAGAAAAATTTTAATATCAAATTTATATTTTCCATGAGATTAGAGAATATATTGCATTTTTGAAAAGATAATTATCTGAGATAAGATGATATTACTTTAAGATGAAAACCGTGATTACAGAATTTTTAAATGTAGTAGGGGCAGTGAAGGGCATATTAAACATTGAAGAAAACCGCATTAATAATTTAAATTGTCTGTTGAAAAAAAATCTAGAATTCAGAGAGAAGCATAGTGAGATGAAAGAAGATGAGCAAAAGCATCAGAGTAAATCTAAAAGCAGCAATAACAGTTTGAGAGAAAAGCACTCACCAAGAGCAGGTAAAATTAATTAAAAGAATCCACATCTAGACACAATCTGATGAAATTTCCAAATGTCAAACGTATAGAAAAGGAGTCAAGAATGAATAGGGTTTGAATAATTTTAAAAATAGGATTAACCAAAATAAAAATAAGAGAGTACACATAACTTCTGAAAGAATAGAAGAAAAAATAGAAAGAAAGAAAGAAAGAAAGAAAGAAAGAAAGAAAGAAAGAAAGAAAGAAAGAGGAAAATGTAAAAAATAGAACCGAAGACTGGGAAAGAAAACAAGAAACAGCATAAAATACAGTGACAGAATTAAGAAAAAAAGACATTAGTCATCACAATAAATATAAACAGATCAAAAGACAAAGATTATCATATTGAGTCTAAAAGCAAACTCCACTTAAACCAAAATAATTATGTTTAAACTAAAGGAATGGGTCAAAACAAATCTGTAAGGCAATTGTTAGTCTGCAAGAGGAATACAGGTACAATCTATATATATAAAAGCCTAAGCACTGACCACCAGGGGACAGACAGTGCACAGGATCGCACTCCCTCCTGTCTAGATTGGGCCTGCAGGTGTCGGGCCAAAAATGGCTATCTGACATCCCCCCAAGGGGTTCAGGATTGCGAGAGGGTGCAGGCCAGGCCGGGGGACCCCACCAGTACATGAATTCATGCACCGGGCCTCTAGTATTAACATAAACAGTTGAATTCAAACCAAAATTGTAAATGGGATCGGGCTAAATTATTTGATCAAAGTAAAACCCTTATTTATGATGTCATGAACTTTAGGCACTAAATAACATGGCTTTACAATACACAAGGCAAACAATCATGCTGAGAGGTTTTACAAACACTACTCTATCCACACTTTCAGTTCTGATGGAGCAACTGGAATCAAACTGGCCCTCCTGTCGCCAACATCTAGAAAATTGAACAGAATGCATAAAACACCCAACAGTGAGAGAAATCAATAGGCAATAAAAAGTGTTAACAAAAATGTAGAGACATTGAAACTCTCACATACCGCTGAAAGCAATGTATAATTGTACAGCTATTATGAAAAGTAGTCTGGCAGTTCCTCAGAAGGTTAACCATAGTTGCCATATGGTCCATCAACTCCACCTCCAATTGTACATGAATGACCAGCATTATAACCAGAAAGTGGAAACAACCAAATGCCCATCAAGGGTGATTGGATAGGAAGAAGTGTTATGCTAGCCATATAGTGGAATATTATTTGGTCATGAAAAGGAATGAAATACCGATATATTCTAGAATGCAGATGAATCTTGAAAATATTATGCTAAATGAAAAAAGACAGTCACAAAGGCCACATATTCTATGAACCCATTTGTATGAAATGCCCCAGATAGGCAAATCCACAGAGACAGAAAGTTTATTAGTGGCTGCCAGGGACTGCGGGGGCGAGGGGAGCAACGGGGAGTGACAGCTTAATTGGTGCCAGACTTCTTTCTGGAGTGATAAAAATGTTCTGTAATTAGATAGCAGTTATGGTTGTAAAGCTTGTGAAGATATTAAAAACAAGTGAATGATTCTCTTTAAAAGGGTGAGTTTTACGGTATTTGAATTACCTCTCAATAAAAACATCTATACTATTGAGAATGATAAAGCATTTTAAACAAAGATCTAGAGAAAAGATGTTATTTTTAAGTGCATATTACACAGAAATTACAAAATACAATGTTCCAAATATTGAAAATTTGAATGAACTAGATTATTTTGTAAGAATATACCTCCCCGCCAAAACCGGTTTGGCTCAGTGGCTAGAGCGTCGGCCTGCGGACTGAAAGGTCCCAGGTTCGATTCCGGTCAAGGGCATGTACCTTGGTTGTGGGCACATCCCCAGTAGGAGATGCACAGGAGGCAGCTGATCGATGTTTCTCTCTCATCGATGTTTCTAACTCTCTATCTCTCTCCCTTCCTCTCTGTAAAAAATCCATAAAGTATATTAAAATATATATACATATATATACCTCCCAAAATAGACTTAAGAAGAAATCTAAAACCTGCATGGACTAAAAACCCTAGCTGAATTTGAGATGGTTGTCAAAGAGTTGTACCAAGAAGGTACTAGATCAATATTGTTTCATCAGAAGACATTTCAAACTCAAGTTTGATAACACACACTTAGACAAAAAAGAAAACTAATAACCAGTCATGGTTTGGGTTATGGATATAAAATCTCTTTTTAAAAATAAAAGAATGATTGAATCCAGATGTACCTTAAAAAAATAATACACTACCACCAAAAAGGGCTCATTATGAGAATAGAAGGTCAATTCAATATTTAAAATCCATGATTATAACTAATCATATTAATATGTCAAAGATGGGAAACCATATTAAACTCTTTATGTACTCATGAGATAATACTTATGCAATTTGTTTTTTTAAACTTATATCAAATCAAATGTCAGCTTTATGCTTAATGACAAAGCTCTAGAAACATTGTAATTAAAATCAGAAAGACAACAAGGCCCTCAATTATCACTATTATTTAACTTCATTATGTAAGTGACCACTGAGGCAATTAGATGATAAAGTGTAACAAAAGCATGGGTAATATTAAAATATTTAACAAGGAGTTTAGTAATATAAACTAATGTGTTCATTAAAAATGTTAAAATTTAGTCCCTTTCACTCTCTAAGAAAGCTAAACTCTAAATAGCATAAAATTTCCTGCCAATTAATAGCAGTTATAGTTTTTTCATCAAATCATTCTAATAATTTCCAAGCCATTTGTTGATTTTTAGAAATTGTTGGTGCCATTTTTAAAACTACATCCAACACTAATCAAATGATGCATTCTCTGAGCTATAATCTGACACACAAGCCACACCAAATTCTTTCAACAACTTGGCCATTCATTGGTAGTCAGTGAGTGACCCGGTAAACGAATACCTGTTAAGGTCCAAACTATTGCTCATAGTGTGAATTCATCTCTCAGTTTCTGCTGAACTTACAGCAATTGATCTAGAATTTTTCTAGCCTTTAAAATATGTGGCTTTCTATATATTTCATTTCTATTATCAAATAAATCACAAAATTGGTCCTAGCCAGTTTGGCTTAGTGGGTAGAAAGTAGGCCTGTGGACTGAAGGGTCCCGGGTTCGATTCAGGTCAAGGGCACATGCCCTGGATGCGGACTCGACCCCCCGCCCCCAGTAGGGGGTGTGTAGGAGGCAGCCGATCAATAATTCTTTCTCATCATTGATGTTTCTCTCTCTCTCTCTCTCCCTTCCTCTCTGAAATTGATAAAAACATATTAATTTTAAAAAGTCACAAAATTGTTTAATACTGCAAGTAATTAATTTACTTTTAATTCATAGAGCTTCATAAACATTATTTGGCAAAAAAAAATAGCCAAAGCAACATTAGTAATTTAATAAATTAAGGAACACAATTTATTGAAGAAAAATAAGTTGAAAGAAAATGAAAAATTATTATTTTAACTTTTGTCATCAAATGACAATGCATTTTTGATAATTTATCAATTTAATATATTTCCTTTTTGAATTAGAACTTTATCTTATTTAAAAGGGTATATTTCTTTACTTCTATAAAATCTCCATTTTCCTTTAGTATAATTTTTAAACAAATATATTTTATTGATTTTTTTACAGAGAGGAAGGGAGAGGGATAGAGAGTTAGAAACATCCATGAGAGAGAAGCATCGATCAGCTGCCTCCTACCCACTACCTACTGGGAATGTGCCTGCAACCAAGGTACATGCCCTTGACCGAAATCAAACCTGGGACCCTTGAGTCTGCAGGCCGCCGCTCTATTCACTGAGCCAAACCGGTTAGGGCTTCCTTTAATTTTATACATTCAAACATTTTTTTAAATTTGGGGGCATTAAGCTGTCCACTCTAATCAAGAAAATTTTCTATAAAAATAAAGATAATTTTTATATTTTAATTAATAAATTAGCTTAAAGTGAAATCTCTTTTTTAAAAGAGGCAATTTTCCAATTGTTTTCTCCTATTACACAGTTTTTGTTCAATTGATAAACTTGATATAATTCTCACACTGCTTTTTTAATTCTAGCATCATGGCCCAAGCATTTTAATTTTCATTGTCTCAATTCCCAAATCTTCAGATATAAATTTTTCCTGACATTATATGATGATAAGTTAAGAAAACATTTACAATTACTTATTCGCTTTATGCATTTCATTGCATCATCCAGGATAATTGAATTCAGTGACTTGGACAATGCCAAATTAAAACATCCCAAAAATTTCCTAAATTTTGGCTGAACATGTAGACTCTCTTCCTAGCTATTCACAGGCACTGTTAATATAAAACCCAACGAGATTTTCCTGGGAATATTTCTCAGAGACCATTTTTCTCATGTGTCAACAATAAATTTTGATAAATTATATCAGATGTTGCTCTTTCCTGCTTCATGAGATCAACAAAAACCATTAAATTATCTTCAAAGTCTTGAATTTCACATTTTAAATAAATTATTAAAACTATTTTATATGAAACAGTTGAGACTTCATCAATAATGACTGAAATTTTACTGCCTTGATTTATACATTTTCCAAAAAGTTATTTTCTCATATCAGTAGATAAATATTTTGCAATAAGCAAGTCCATAAATTTAGATTGCTATAAGTCTATATTGATATTGCTCTTTTTTGAAAGTCTATTAAATATTTTATGTTTGACAATGTTCAATTATTTTTAACCATACAGATGGTATTTTCTAGTTTTTCATTTGCTTTACCTATACTTTGATAATTTTTCCAAAATATAAAATAAAAATAATAATTTTTATTATTACCAATTTTTTATATATGAAACTTATTTTAATATTTTTAGAACTTTCCTTATCTATAAGAGAATTTTTAAAATTTAAACCATGAGTTTTAGCAGAACATGGTTTTCCTTTCTGAGGAAAAGTGGAATGATAGCATTTTCAACTTTCAATTCTACAACTTTTAAGCACTCTTTGATCATCTGAGCCACATGTTTACACTAACAATATAAAGTCACCCGTACTATTTGTATTAAAATAACCAAGTTGTCTTTATCCCACTTATACAAATTTCTTTATTTTGCATTCTTTTGTACACAGCATTAAAATATATCCCGGGTTCTGGTTTCCACATAAAATCAGAAGCTATTCTTCGTGTGGTTCATTGTTAATATCATTTCTTCTTTGTTCTTCCACAGTCAGAAGGCTCATATTTATAACATTTAAAAAGAACATTAGGAAACTTATCCAAACTCCTCAGTATCTTCACCCTAGGTTTTATTTTTACTCTTTAATTATAAAGCCTTAAATTTAGAAACATCAGAACACTGCACAATTACTACTTACGCAATGAAATGAGCGCACCCTGAAAAGAAAATGCAAGTCAAAACTCAACTGTTCAGAAGCAGGGGCAATGGCATCATTTGGGCGTGGTGATAAACTGGGGGTTCTTCTAAAGCAGTGGTTCTCAAACTTTTTGGTCTCAGAACCGTTTTATAGTGTTAAGGGTTATTTAGGACAGCCTTCAATCTTTGTTTATGTGAGTTATATGTATGGATGTGATATTAGAAGTTCAGACTGGGAACTTTTCATTTTTTGTATTTAGTCCGTTAAATATCTATAATAATAAAAGCATAATATGCTAATTAGACCAGGTGTCCTTCTGGACGTCCTTCCAGACGACCTTCCGGACAAAGCCGGGGCTGCCCAGGCCCCGGGTACTTGCCTGCGGACGGAGGGAAGCCTGGGTCCCGGGTGCCAGAGGGAAGCTGGTACCAGCAGCTGGGGGAAGGAAGGCCTACTCTTGCATGGATTTCAGGCCTCTAATAGCAATAATAAACCTATAAGCTAACAGAAATAACATTTTTATGAAAATGACTATATTTTCCAAAATTAAGAGAAGTGGAAAAAGTATCATTGTTTTACATTTTAGAAGACCTCTTTAATGTGGGGCCTACTAGAATTTAGCTGGGTTCTGAGATCTGCTTCTGCATTCAGTCTGCTGTGACAGCACTCATCACGTAGCTCTGAAGACGGCTTAACTCATATGCGAATGAGAGTGAAAAAGGCAGATAATGCCTTAGTAGGATTATTATTGAACGTTCTGTCCCCATAGACTCCTGACAGGGGCTCGGAGACCCCCAGAGGCCACCTACCCACAGGTTGAGAAGCACTGTCCTAAAGCATAGAGTACTTCCTAAACTGTGTGCCACAAAGCCATTCTGCATCCGATAAAGTGGGCCAGACTGGCAGGGAATGCTTCGTAAATTGCTCAGATGTCACTTTGATGAGAGTCCCATGTATTGGCAGTGGTCACATGTTACAGCCACTATCTTGAACTCATGGATTTACATTAGAATCTCTATCATGAACTGATTTTGCCATACCTTGTTGTTACTGCTACTCTATTTGCCAAAATTTAAAGACCAGTAAGCCATACTGGTAAGTACCACAGAATATCAGAGTTATCAATTGTTAAATGGAGAGTCATTCTTTGTCAGAGATGTATTGATATATGAAAGCCAAGATTTTTAAAAATTCAACGGGCATCTAGTAAGAAAATCTATTGCAAAGTGAAAATGCTTATGTATGTTTGTGTGTATATCAACATCTATATCTGTTATATCCATATCTAGCTTTCTTATATAGTAAGGACAGTTCAAACTTAATAAAAATATGGAGAACATTGATGAAGAATAGAACCTGATTGGACACATAAACGAAGATATATTATTATCCTAAATGAGACGTTTCAGTATTATTAAGTTAATCTAGATATTCAACACTATCAAAATAATGCTATTATTTTTAACTTGGTAAAATTATTTTTAAAGTTTTTATTTAGGATTAATTTGATAAAAATAAAGATGTGAGAATAGCAAAATAAAGTCTGGACAAAAAGAATGAGGCGGGAAGTATTGGGCCTATTGTATTAAATGTTAATGTTTATTAAAAATTTGCAGTATGAAAGTAATGTAGCTTTGAGACCAGAATAAATAGGCACGTTAATGAAACAGAACAGGAAGTCTCTAAAAGACCCAAGGTATATACCAATTTAGACATAAGAAGGGGAGCATCTCAAATTCAAAGGAAAAAGAATTATTCAATAAATGGTGGCACAACTGATTAGTCATTATGAAAGAAGAAAAAAAAAGTTAGATGCCTAGCTCACATCATACACCAAAATAAATCTTAGCGGCCATTAAAGATTTAAATATCAGTGAGATATTTAGAGCAATCAGGCAAAAATCTAGAGAAATATTTATGTAATCTTGAAATAGAATAGGCTCCTCTAAGCATACAAAATATGTTGGCCACCTAATTTTAAAATTACATAAAAATAACGAATAAAGCAAAAGTGAAGAACAAAATCATAAGAAAAAGTTGATCATCCCAGCAGAAAAGTGGACAGCAGCATATTTACGTATAAACATGTGACCAGTTAGCATAAGAAAAGATGCTTAACACAGTTGTAGGTTAAGAATAAACATAGCCGAAACCGGTTTGGCTCAGTGGATAGAGCGTAGGCCTGCGGATTGAAAGGTCCCAGGTTCGATTCCGGTCAAGGGCATGTCCCTGGGTTGCGGGCACATCCCCAGTAAGAGATGTGCAGGAGGTGGCTGATCGATGTTTCTCTCTCATCGATGTTTCTAACTCTCTATCTCTCTCCTTCCTCTCTGTAAAAAATCAATAAAATATATTTAAAAGAAAGAATAAACATAAAAACAAAATGCCAGCTTTCACCTATCACGTTATGAAATGATGTGAAGTTGGTGGGCTCGGGCTCAATCAGTGGAGCTGTAGCTGTTGCTATTATTTTCCTGGCGGTTGTATTTCTCAGATGAGTCAGGTCTGAGGCTGAAGCGGCTGGAGACCCCACCACTCACTGCCGTTCCCATGGACGTGGCTCATGGTGAGACCTGAGAACTCCCATGAGATGGGCAAGGCCGCCGAGGCCCAGATTTTGACTTGCCGAGATCACCCAGGGAGCTTGTTGCTGTGGCCATCAGTGTAGATCTTCTGCCTCTTAGGCTAGTGCCTTCCTCCAAGCCACGTGTTCTCTCTGAGGAAGAGTTGAGCCCCCTTTGTTGGTTTGTTTTTTAATTTAAGTTCCAAGAGGAGTGGGATTCCCCAGTCTCTTGCATCGACTTGCGTTTCCCTGGCACAACTGCCTTTGGTGGGTGGTGAAGCCGGGCTGGTGCTCAAAGCCTACGCTTGCCAAGCAGGCAAACAGCACAACTCAAAGGGCACGCTTGCCAGGAAGCAGCAGCTCCAATGGCAGGCAGCGGGCCAACGCAAGGGGAGAAACTGCTGGGGGTCGTGATCACGCACTGGACACCGCTCAGAGCCCCCGCTGTTGTGGTCACTCGCAGGTGTGATGTGCATCTGCCACTCAAATTTGGTTTGGGTGTTGAATCTGATGATGCCACACGTGCATGAGGGCAGGAAAAGGCTTATTACTCACATAACGAAGCGTTCCGGGGAGACCCGGGATGCTTCCCAGCTGGTCCGTAAAAGTACTTGAGAGAACGAGGAAAGGAGACTAATTTGGGGTGTATGGTCGTCTGGAGCGGGGCTCGGGTAAGTGTTCCCACGTGCACAGGTTGGGTTTTGTGTGGTATTGAATTCTCCAACTATTGTTGTTGAATTGCCTGTTTTTCCTCTCAATTCTATCATTTTTTTCATATATTTTGAGGTTGTGTTATAGATATATGTATAAAAGTACAGTATTTTCCTGATGTATTTATCCTTATATTATTATGAAATGTCCCCCTTGGTCTCCACTAATTATCTTATCTTAAAGTCACCTTTAAATCTAAGGTGTGTCTCCTATAGGGAGAGCCTGTAGTTGGATTATGCTTTTTAAAATCCAGCCAGACAATCTCTTCCTTTTAATTGAGTGATTAGATCATTTACATTTTGATAGGTTGGATTTACATTTGCCATTTTAAAAATATATTTCTTAATTGATTTCAGAGAGGAAGGGTGAGATAGAAACATCAATGATGAGAGAGTATCATTGATCGGCTGCCTCCTGCATGCCCCCTACTGGGGATCGAGCCCGCAACCCAAGCATGTGCCCTTGATCGGAATCGAACCCGGTATCTTCCAGTCCACAGTCCATTGCTCTAGCTACTGAGCCAAACCAGCTAGGGCTACATTTGCCATTTTTAAATTTGCTTTCTATAGATCTCATCACTTTCTGTTTCTCTGTCCTTCTGTACTTCCTTATTTTACATTAAATAAATACTTTTGGCCCTGGCTGGTGGTACTCTGTTAGAGAGTCGACTCAAGCAGTGAAGCATCATGGGTTCGATTCCTGGTCAAGGGCATGTACCTGGGTTACAATACTGTACCATGTGGCCTCCATTATGTTGGGGTAACACCTGACAATTTTTGTTTCACAAGTATTAACTTTATTTGGTGTTCAGGACAATCCTGTAAAAAGTTCTTATTATTCTAGTTTTTTGTTTTTTAATTGATTTAAGAGAGGAAGGGAGAGGGAGAGAGAGATCGACACATCAATGATAAGAGAGAATCATTGATCGGTTGCCTTTTGCATACCCCCTACTGGGGATCAAGCCCGCAACCCAGGCTTGTGCCCTTGACCGGAATCGAACCTGAGACCCTTCACTCTGCAGGCTGATGCTCTACCCACTGAGCCAAACCGGATTGGGCATTATTCTAGTTTTAAACCTAAGGCAGGTGAGGTGTAAGAGATACTAAAGATGAATATTTACAAGTGAGAAAATTTGGATTTAGAGAGAAGGATGTTCGTTGGCCAAGGATATACAACGAGTCAATGACCGCCAGCACTAGAACCTGGCTCTCCCATTTCCCAGCTGGGTGAGGATGGGGGTTAAGGGTACCTGTCCTCATCCCCTCACCCTTCTTCCCCATCCAACCTCTCCCCTATCCAGGCCTTACTTGTGTGGAGAAAAATCACAGGTCAAAGGGCATTAGGTGATTGGCGCTTCCTGCCCCTAGAGGGCGCTGCTCATTCTGGATCAAGAGCACAGGTTGCCTAGAACGGTGGCTTGAATGTTAAAGCATTTTGGATTATGGCAATTGCATGCATTCTTTAGATCTAATTATAGCAGGATTAATATGCCTTTAATAGGTGGCTATTAATAATTTACATTGTTATCTTTACTAATATAATTCTGTATAAAGCGTCCACTTTTATCACTGTTCTCGGGGACTTTCCCTCAACTCCTGGGTTTTATAGTTGGAATTGGTAGCAGTTTTTGAAAGCATTTGTGAGTGGGAATTTAACAAGGCCATTTTTAGAGAAATAAAGATCTATTTCCAATGAACGGAGGTGCAAAAAAAAACAACCCTATAAAATAAGTAGATATCACCCTGGCTGGTGTTGCTCAGTAGTTGGAGCGTCAGCCTGCACACCAAAGGGTTGTGGGTTCGATTACTGGTGAAGAGCACGTACCTGGGTTTTAGGTTTGATCCATGACCCCAGTCAGGATGCATGTAGGAGGCAGTCGGTTGATCTATGTGTTTCTCTCACATTGATGTGTCTCTCTTTCTCTCTCTCTCTCTCTCTCTCTCTCTCTCTCTCTCTCTCTCTCTCTCTTTCCCTTTTCCTCCCCTCCACTTTCTCTAAAAATCAATGGAAAAAGTATCCCCCGGGTGAGGATTAACAAAACAAAACAAAAACCAAGCAGATATCTGTGTATCACAATTAAAGGTGAAAAATAAAAAGCCTCCTAAACGTCTCTGAAACTCCTCCTGCCTCATAAGCTTAGACTTTGAGATTCTTCTGGGGATAGATCCCTTCGTTTTGCTGCGGCTTACCTTGACTGAGAAGCCTAATCTTTTGTTTAGATAACAATTTCAAGTTCAAAATGGGAAGCCTGCGGAACATTTTCTGGTTGCCTGTCAAGATCTACTCTCTCCCCTTTTCTACTTTGCTCTGTGCCCAGGAGGCTGACCCCTAAGGACTAGATTAAGTAGCTCCCTCGCCCTCTGGCTTCTAGCAGATTCCACCAACGGGAAGAACCAGCAGGAAGCCCATGCAGGAAGAGTGAGAGGTGGTATTTATTCCCCCAGCGCGCTCCCTGCTACTGAGGTTTGGCAGTGATCATGTTCCTCGACTTAAGACATGGCCTTCCTGTTGGTGGCCTTCTCGATGGCTGCAGGTCTCCCGGGCCCAGGTGAGGGCTCT
The DNA here is from genome assembly GCF_963259705.1 of Myotis daubentonii. Taxonomy (NCBI): domain Eukaryota; kingdom Metazoa; phylum Chordata; class Mammalia; order Chiroptera; family Vespertilionidae; genus Myotis; species Myotis daubentonii. The sequence continues at coordinate 72,607,300 of NC_081850.1, read as the reverse complement.
TTCTCTGGCCCTTGGCCCAGGGGACGAAATTGGTACTTTGCCAGCCCCTGCTGCTTTGCCTTAACCCTACCCTCACCTCTGTAAATGGACACGTAATTGACTTCCCTGCCTTTCATTCCCTTTGAGTGCTGAGCCCTGCTGGGACTCTGACTGATACAGAAGCCCAGCGTGGATAAGGAAAAGCAGGTCAGTCACTCTTGGTCCTAGCTCAGGGACTATGACAGATGATCTGGGTACAGTCTTTTCGCTTTTGTGGTTGGCAAGTGCTTCATCTGTAAATAGACCAGTTGGACAAAATCAGAGGACTTTGCAATTTCTTTTTTATTTTTTTATTCTTTTTGCTCATGTACCTGCAAAAGAATTCTCAAAAACCACATAATCACATACTTTAAAAATTTGCCACCATGGATTTAAGTAGTTGTAAAGGTTGTTATGTCCTGCATACTGTAAATATTAGTGTTTAAAAATAAAACCGTTACATCAACTTTTACAATATAGCCAATGGAATTTAAACATCATACTGATTTTATACCTACTGGCATCCATTTTGAAAAAAAAAAAAATACATCTCTCATAGCCACTTGGCCTGGAGGTCAAACCCTCCCTGGAATTAGCTACAACAATCAAGATTTATCTATAAGACTGCGAACAAAGACCACTAGGGGGTGCACCAAGGAAGCATAACAAAATGCGGAGACAAAGAAACAGGACAAAATTGTCAATGGAAGAAATAGAGTTCAGAACCACACTTTTAAGGTCTCTCAAGAACTGTTTAGAAGCTGCCGATAAACTTAATGAGATCTACACGAAAACTAATAAGACCCTCGATCTTATATTGGGGAACCAACTAGAAATTAAGCACACACGGACTGAAATAACGAATATTATACAGACGCCCGACAGCAGACCAGAGGAGCGCAAGAATCAAGTCAATGATTTGAAATGCGAGGAAGCAAAAAACATCCAACCGGAAAAGCAAAATGAAAAAAGAATCCAAAAATGCGAGGATAGTGTAAGGAGCCTCTGGGACAGCTTCAAGCGTACCAACATCAGAATTATAGGGGTGCCAGAAGATGAGAGAGAGCAAGATATTGAAAACCTATTTGAAGAAATAATGACAGAAAACTTCCCCCACCTGGTGAAAGAAATGGACTTACAGGTCCAAGAAGCGCGGAGAACCCCAAACAAAAGGAATCCAAAGAGGACCACACCAAGACACATCATCATTAAAATGCCAAGAGCAAAAGATAAAGAGAGAATCTTAAAAACAGCAAGAGAAAGAAACTCAGTTACCTACAAGGGAATACCCATACGACTGTCAGCTGATTTCTCAACAGAAACTTTACAGGCCAGAAGGGAGTGGCAAGAAATATTCAAAGTGATGAATACCAAGAACCTACAACCAAGATTACTTTATCCAGCAAAGCTATCATTCAGAATTGAAGGTCAGATAAAGAGCTTCACAGATAAGGAAAAGCTAAAGGAGTTCATCACCACCAAACCAGGATTATATGAAATGCTGAAAGGTATCCTTTAAGAAGAGGAAGAGGAAGAAAAAGGTAAAGATACAAATTATGAACAACAAATATGCATCTATCAACAAGTGAATCTAAGAATCAAGTGAATAAATAATCTGATGAACAGAATGAACTGTTGATTATAATAGAATCAGGGACATAGAAAGGGAATGGACTGACTATTCTTGGGGGGGAAAGGGGTGTGGGAGATGTGGGAAGAGACTGGACAAAAATCGTGCACCTATGGATGAGGACAGTGGGTGGGGAGTGAGGGCGGAGGGTGGGGCGGGAACTGGGAGGAGGGGAGTTATGGGAGGAAAAAAAAAAAGGAACAAATGTAATAATCTGAACAATAAAGATTTAAAAAAAAATACATGAACAAACTCTTAACAGCTAGAAATTTTATAATGTTCCTCTTTCTCCTTTAAATCATTTTTTCCATTTCACTTCTCCCACAGAATTTTATAGGAATGTAATATATTTTTCTGCTTGTAAGTTTCATATGGATCATTTTGGCATAGTCTCTAAATCAAAAATGCTCCTAGACGGAAATTTTAAAATGTTTATATTTCCTGTGACCATAACACTCTAAGGGTTAAGCATTTTTCTGAATTGAGTCATCAACACAATCAATATTAAGACACGTTGACCAAAATTTTGATAATCGTTAAGCATCAAAAAGTAAAATTAAAGGAAAAGTTGTCTTTTCATGGGATGGACAGAAGCGGCGTCATGGTGTCTTGGTCAAAGGAACCTCTGCTCTCCAGTATTTGGAATGAGCCTTAGGTTTGGTGCCCGAACCCCCAACCTCCAACCCCCGACCCAGGCTTTTCCACTTTGGGCAATGCCCCCCAGTAAGACTTGGATGGATAAGGGATACACCTTTATTTTGTCACGTGGGAGAAGGGCAGCTGAGAAAGGGAAGGGGGAGAGGAGAACAGGTTCATGCGTTCCCATCCAAGTTCCCAGGCCAGTCAGTTGTAGGAAATCATCCATATGGCAGCCGAGAATCTAGAAATGGATTCCCTTAAAGCTCTCTGTGTCGACTACTCCTTGGAAATGGTACCTCCAGAAGATGTGCCTCTTAACCCGAAGGCCCCTGAGCATGGTGGTGTCTGCAGGGCGCCCCTGATGGGCGCTTTCCTGGCGTCCAACTCCCTTCACTGCAGCTCCCTGTCTCCATTTCCGTCTGCAAACTGGGGATGCCTACACTCTACCCCATGGGGAATCTTTAAGACTTAATCAACATGATGTGTGTACAGCACCCAATATATGGCAAACAGTATATCCAGAAAGTATCATAGGATTGGGGAGGTGTCTCCCAGGTCTGACATATGCTGAGCTGTTTTTTTTTTGGGGGGGGGGGTAAGTTTTACTGCTTATAGAGCCTTTTCAATGTTTCCAAAAAAATGTGTCAGTCACCCTCCACAGATGGTGACCTTTGCCCCCTCGGGGAGGCTGAAATGCCAGTGCCCTCTCCTGGTGGAAGCAGGGGGCCATGGAGCTGTAGGTTGGAGACCCGTGAGGCTGTCTTCGTCAAGCTCCCCGCCTTTGTCAGAGTAAAAGAATTATACTCGGGCTACGTGCAGGGTGCGCGCGCCTGACAGTTCCTGCTTTCCAGGAACGGGAATAAAGTGTTTATTCACTGATACCCTCCTGGAAAAACTGGGGTTGCCTGGGGGTCAATGTTGAATCAGGCAAGCCAATATTTGCGCTTTCTGCCTGAGAAGCAAAATGAAGCATTGATATGCTAAGAAGTTGCCAACAGTCAGTTTTGCTGCTGGCCGGCTCTGATGTGACTTCTGTGCTAACGTTATTGCTCAGACACCAGGCCCGAACAATGCCTGCCCCGCTGACTGCCACTTTGCCTCGGAACGAGGGCCTCCCCGGCACGTCAGCGGACTGAGTTCTGCATCCTGAATTTTCAGTTTCATTTCCGATTGATACAGAGGAATGCCGCTCCTTTCCTTTATAAAGAACCCGGTTGTGCATCTTGCCCCGGGTTTGGGTTCGACCTCTTTACCATCTCTCAGAGCGCAGCGTTAATTTTTATATATATATATATATATATATATTATTGATTTTTTACAGAGAGGAAGGGAGAGGGATAGAGAGTTAGAAACATTAATAAGAGAGAAACATCCGATCAGCTGCCTCCTGCACACCCCCTACTGGGGATGTGCTCGCAACCAAGGTACATGCCCTTGACCGGAATCAAACCTGGGACCCTTTAGTCCACAGGCCGATGCTCTATCCACTGAGCCAAACTGGTTAGGGCGGCAGCGTTAATTGATGAAATCCTGGGCAGCTTTATCTAAATGATTTTTTACTTTGAAATTAAATTTCTTTCTGACTTTTTTTTTTTTTTTTTTGAGAAGGAAGAAATTGGTGATACGTGTGGTAGATGGATTGTGTCAGACTTTATCCCTCCCTGGACCATGCCCTGGGCCGTGTAACTGTGCAGGGTTCTGACTCTGGGCCCAGCTGTATGACTTCTTTGGGGCAATGGGATGCTCATAAATATGACTTAACCAGGGGCTTGGAAAGTGCATACACAGTTGGGCTTGTTTGCTTTTCTCTTCTGCCATTGCCAAGTGAGGGTGCTCGGGCTAGCCTGCTGGGGAAGGAGAAATGTGTGGACTTGACCCGTATGGCCCTAGTTGGTCCAGCCACAACCAACGTAGATCAGCTAAGAGTCAGCCAACCCCAGGCATGTGAACTAACCCAGCCAAGACCAGAAGATCCTTGCAACACCAGCAGGCTCGTGAACTAAATGCATGCTTATTATTTGAAGCCACCGAGTCTTTTGGCTACTTGTTAGGTAGCACTGTAGGATCATACAGACCAAGCAGAGTGGCAGACTCGCCCTCCGGGAGCAGTGCCCAAGGGAACACTGAGCCCATGTGCAACTCCTCCCAAGGACGCTGGAAACAGTGAGAGAGGAAGGAAGGAACCTTACCAGAAAGACCGACGTGCTTCCACCATGCAGGTGGGCGATCCGTGTCTGAGATTCAGGACAGCAAAGTAAATATGAGTTCAGGCCCTGTAGTCAGACTCCCGGGTCCCAAACCCAGATTCTGTGTTCTTGACCTCTTTGTGCCTCAGGTTCCTTATTTGTAAAACAGGGGGGATAATAAATAGTACCTACCTCATCAAGTGTTTACAAAAAGTAATATTTTTCCCCCCAATATATTTTTTTATTGATTTCAGAGAGGAAAGGAGTGGGAGAGTGAGATAGAAACATCAATGATGAGAGAGAATCATTGATTGGCTGCCACCTGCATGCCCCTCCCTTACTGGGGATTGAGCCCACAACTTGGGCATGTGCCCTTGACCAGAATCGAACCTGGGACCCTTCAGTCCACAGGCTGATGCTCTATCCACTGAGCCAAACCAGCTAGGGCAAAAGTTATGGTTTTAATGCACTTAGAATAGCTCATTGTAGCCCTAGGGAGATATTTGCTAAAGAAATAAATAAAATATGCCCTAACCTGTTTGGCTCAGTGGATAGAGCATCGGCCTGCGGACTCAAGGGTCCCAGGTTCGATTCTGGTCAAGGGCATGTACCTTGGTTGTGGGCACATTCCCAGTAGGGAGTGTGCAGGAGGCAGCTGATCGACATTTCTCTCTCATCGATGTTTCTAACTCTCTATCCCTCTCCCTTCCTCTCTGTAAAAAAAAAAAAAAAATCAATAAAATATATTAAAAAAAATAAAGAAATGAATAAAATATGACTCACTTATACCCACAGGCTAGTAAGGCCTGGGGAACTTCTGGATTACATTTGTCTATTGCTAGGACAGATACATGTGGATCGTGGAAAGACAGTTTCTCATTTCATAGAGTCAAATATTGACTTCCAAAGAATCGAATGCACACTCAACACCTCTCAGAAATCTGGAAAAAAGTTTCCCTTTGGAAAATTCACTCTATTGTGCGAAAGTCCTGGGCTCAGTAAATTCACCTGACCAGGTTCTTGGGCAGAGCTCCATAGGAGAATTCAAGAAGAGCACCAGGAATGATGTTATCCATTGTTCAGGAGGCTGGGAAGGATTTCCACTTCAGATTATTGAGATAAAAATTTTGGTGCACGGAGAGGTAATCCTCAACTACCTGAAAGGCTCAACTGAGAATGTCTCTTTCCCTGAAGACTCTTCGAAGTCATAACTTTATTGCACTATTATTATTATTATTACTAGAGGCCTGGCCTTCAGGGATCGGGCCGAAACCGGCTCCCCAACATCCCCTGAGGGGTCCCAGATTGTGAGAGGATGGTTCTTGGGTGACGCACCCCGGAATCGGGCTCCCTGCTCTCTGGTTCCAGGTGTGTCACCCGAGAACCACAGCTGCCAAGTCACCGCAGCTTGGCAGCTCCTGCATTGAGCGTCTGCCCCCTGGTGGTCAGTGCACATCATAGCTACCAGTCGGACAGTCCAATGGTTGGATGGTTGCTTAGGCTTTTATATATATAGATTTTGCAAAGAGTGGTCAACTTTTAATTTTGCCGTATTGGTAACATTGGTGTCATCAATCCTCATTTTGTGAAAGGACTTATGAACAACAACAAAAAAGGTAACATATCTCAGATAGTTTCAGAGGAAAGGAAACAGCTGGCAACTTTATAGCCACACACAGATTAGAGAACCAAACTGTCTTGGTTACTTATTGTTTGCTTTGATGCAAGCCCTTTAAGGTTGGCTGACCCCAGCCTCAGGGCCTTTGCACTTACCGATTCCTATTCATGGAACCCTTTCTCCTCAGGTCTTTGCACAGCTGGCTCCTTCTTGTTCAAGGCTCAGCTACAATGTCATCTGTTCAAAGACACCTTACCTGGTCCCCAATTTAGGTCCCCAGTGGGTGGTTGAGAAGCAGAAAGGGCTCGCTGTGATTCCAGAAAGAGACGGCCGAGAAGGACCCATAGGATTTTCCAGGTCAGAGGACCCTGGACACAGGCTGTAGGTCATTCCAGGTTGGCGTAAGTGACCCTTTTGAGAAAATGGTGAAAGCCAAAGATTTTCTTCCCCCAAATGTCCACATAGACGTAAGTTTGCTTACCACATAATATTGCTTAGTTCATGGGTCCCCACACCTATTCAAGGTCTCTATGGAAGGATCCGGATCCAGAGAGCCCTGCCATTGGATTAGGATTAAGATCCCGAGAGGACGGGTGCTTCTAGCCAGCCTTCCAGCGGGATGTTACTCTTCCTGGAATCTTCGCTGGCCCCACAGGCGGAGTGGAGCCCTTCCTCTTCCTCCTGTCGTGTAAAGACTCAGGGAGCCCAAGTCTCCCCGGCTGGGCTGTCACAAGAGAGCACTTCCCTCCGGGTTTAGGCGTCAAAAAGAAACCCAGCTTGAGGAAGGAGACACCATTTTTGTGAAGTCCCTGCCTTATTCTGTTTCACACCCTTTAGAAGAGGGGTCCTCAAACGACGGCCCGCGGGCCACATGCAAATACAAATATTGTATTTGTTCCCGTTTTGTTTTTTTACTTCAAAATAAGGTATGTGCAGTGTGCATAGGAATTTGTTCATAGGTTGTTGTTTTTTAACTATAGTCCGGCCCTCCAGCGGTCTGAGGGACAGTGAACTGGCCCCCTGTTTAAAACATTTGAGGACCCCTGCTTCAGAACGCATCGTTTCACTCTGAAGACATCTTCTCCACCAAGATGGACCCACAAGATTTTAGCCAAGACCCAAGTTTGCTTTGGGACCCAAAGACCACGACTGAGGCAACTCATGTCTCCTTGTTCCCCTCACTGCCTGTGACATGAGCTTGACATCTACTTACCACCCTCATTCAATAAAATCTCACCGTCCTCAATTCCTGGTTACCCAGTGTCTCCAGGCTCCAACAAAAGGAAACACACCTTTTGAGTGTGTCGGTTTGTCAGGCCCTAAGCCTGGCACCTTTACACCCCTGAGCTCAGCAAATCCTCACAGTCCTCTATGAGGTTCAACATTTGAGAGGGCTGCCCAGCCCAGCAGAGCTCCCCCGCTGGGTGGGTCTCAGAAGTCTCTGTGTATTGTATGACCCTGCTCCCCTGGGCCATCAATGATTGGCTCCTGTGGCACCTGAGTCAGGCGTGGTCGCTCACATTCCCTGTCCTGAGAATCTGGATTGGAACACAGAGGCACTGGCCAGCACCTGCTGGCACTGAAGGACGGTGGGCTGGCCAGGTGGCCACTTGGACTGTGAGCCTAGAGAAGCAGAGCGCTCACCTGAGAGAGGCAAGGAGGCAGGGAGGATAAGAGACAGAGACAGAGAGAATGAATTGGAGCTGAGACCTCAAGAGACCTATGGCCCAGAGAGATGTCGAGAGCAAGCCCAGTTCCTGATGATTTTCTAGTTCCTAGCTCCAAATCCTCTTAAGGGCTTGCTTTATTTCCTCTCCTCGGGTACCATGATTTACCTCCTAATCGATAATAATAAAAACGTAATATGCTAATTAGACCAGATGACCTTCTGGACGAAGCAGGGGCTGCAAAGGGAGCCTGGGTCCCGGGTGCCAGAGGGAAGCTGGTGCTGGCAGCTGGGGGAAGGAAGGCCTACTCTTGCACAAATTTCGTGCACTGGGCCTCTAGTTTAACAACAATAATAATTCTCTTTCTCTTTCTCTTCCTCCTCCTCCTCCTCCTCCTTCTTCCAGTTCAGCATCATTTTGTTGCTACTGGTTACAACTATAAGATGTTGATAAGACTGGTAGGTTGTAGGATCCCCATTTTACAGAGACAGAAACGAGGCCCAGAGATTAAGTCACAAGCCCAGGGCCACACCTCAGTCAGTGGCCAAGGTGGGAAACAGGTGTCTCTGTGATTCCAGTTGCTGACATGTATGGAGTGCGTTCTTCCTGCCAGGTATTTTCTAAAAGCTTTGCATGTGCAGCCCTAGCTGGTCTGGCTCAGTGGATAGAGTGTCAGCCTGCGGACTGAAGGGTTCCATATTCAGTTCTGGTCAAGGGCTCATACCTGGGTTTCAGCCTTCATCGCTGGTCCTGATTGGGGCGCATGCGGGCCGCAACCAATCGATAAGTATCTCTCACATCGATGTTTCTCTCTCTCTGTCTCTCCCTCTCCCTTCCACTCTCTCTAAAAATCAATGGAAAAATATCTTCGGGTGAGGATTAACATAATAAATAAATAAACAAAGGCTTTACATGTGTTATCTCATGTCATCCTCAGAGCATCCCCATGGGGAGATACTGTTGTCAGCACCATTTGAAAGATGAGGTATTGTTGGTGCTCTTGCCCCACTTCGGGCGTCCATTTATGCCAGGGTTCATGTCCCAGCATCAAGAAGGGTTCAGGAATCTGGAAAAGGGGCTGCGCGTAGATGACATAGAAACCCAGAGACTAATAAAGAGTCCGGAGATGAGATATAATTTTGAAAGGCATTGGGGGTCAGAGGACCTTTAGCTAAAGGAACTGAAGAGTGTCCCTCCTTGTGTAGGACCCTTGCTTTTATTAACACCATTTGTCCTAAGGCAAGGTGGAGATAATACACTTCATAGGGTAAGGTTTCAAAGGGCACAGAAGCATTGTCAGTTTGGGGAATAGCCTACGGCTGTTCAGGTGTTTGGCCAGTAGGAGGCAATAACATGTAGATTAAGATGCCCTTTAACTGTTTGGCAGCCACAGTCAGTTTCCTATTCAGGTTTGGGGAAATGCCTTTAGCCATTCCCAACAGGTGACTACATGTGTGACTCAACCCTGTTGAGTCCCCAAGTCTCATCAACCTTTTGATGAAACTTTTGAAATTATGACATGCTGGAATTGGTCTCCGGCATCTCACCCTTTTTGATTTTTTAAATTTAACAAGAATGTATGTTTTAAGATTTTTAAATTCAATTGAAAGGACAGAATTCTATCATGTCCCTTTAAATTGCTGCCAGGCATTAAAGGAATTAGATTGCAATAAGTTTCTTTCTGGGCCAACAGTTCTTAGAGTTCCAATTTCAATGTCCAACAGTTTCTTATATGTACATGTCAGCAATGATATTTCAGTTCTGGATGGTGGACAAATGGTGGCAATGCAGGTCTGACCTTCTCTGGTTTGGTCCTGGGCAACCTGCAGCAATACACAGCTGCTGACTGCTAGCATGGCAAGGCGTCTTCACCATCTTCATTTCTGGACTGTCTTTCTTCTTGTTGTCTCATGGGGCCACTGCTATTCTGTGACTGGAGCACTCTGGTCAGTTCCTCTCTGGGATCCATTGTTGCAGGAATCCACATGGGCTTGGAGGAGTTTTCTGGAAATATACAAACATATTCTCGACCAAAGGTTAATAAAGGAATCTTATCTATATATTAGACTTGGAATCCTTTTTATTTTTGCCCAAATGATTTTCCTTTGGCTTATTTTAATACCATATGTGTTTTTATGGGTGTCTTGTTATTAGCATTACAAATTAAAATTAATTTTCAAGTAAAAAATTTTTTGATGTAATTAAGGCTTTTACTTACAGGGCATTATTCCACTATCCCCCCTTTTTTGATTTTAATATTAGGAGGCTTTTAGAGATTTTACAATGCAGTCTTGATAACTTTTAATTTCAATTTCTTGTATAGAAATATGACTGCTCTGGATTTATTGTATGTTAAGCAATTTTTGAACCATCAATAAAAATTATAGTTAAAACTTTAGGATCAAGTTTCTTGTACAGCAAATTAAGTTTCCTGAATATTTATTTATTTCAATTAGCCAATTTAAATTAGTCTGAAATAAGGTTTATTATTATTATTTTTAACTTTACTTGTCCTAGGTTATAGAGAATAAATGATACTAACTAAATTTCTGCAATTAGTCTTTGAGTAACTTACACTAGCTGTATTCAAGGAGGCAAAAACACAAGTTATTTACCTTTTATATGAGGCCTAATATAATTAATTTGTAATTACAACCCTTCAGATACTCAAAGGAAATCTTTTTATTTACTTCTAGAGTAGTTTTACAGGACATACTTAGAGGATTTCAACTGGAAAGAATTTTTGTCTTTCTTTTATACTATAAGCAACAAATGTTAACAAATATTGCTTTTTGGGTGTTGACTGATAATGCCAGGCTATGTTACATTAAACTTTCCTTATGATCATGGTGACTATTGGTATCAGATTTGGTATTTTAACAATTTTTAGTTTATTCTGTAAATATTAGTGAAAGAGATTTTAAAATTTTTAAATTTTCTCCTTTTTATTAAATTTAGAATTATATTTTTTAACAGCATTCCCTTTCGGCTTATTTGCATATACAGAGGGATCATGGAAAGCCTTCAGTATCTTTTTTAGAAGAATTTACTTTACTAGGATTAAATTGCTTACAAAGATATTGGCTTCTCATATAACTTAATTTATATGAGATCTTGATTATATTTTTAAAAGTTAATTTATTAAGTAATTTAAGTAGGTATTTTTATTAAAAAAGCAAAGTTAGTAAATTTAGTAAACTTTAACATCTGATTCACAAGGTGCAAACGCTGCCTCCAGCCTAATTTAAAATGCAGGCTGCGAGGGCTTTTGTTTTTTAAATTACATCTTAAAATTCCACTGCTGTATTTTAAGAGATATTAAACAAAATAACTTGTTTTGCCCTTTCTTAGAGGCAAAAACTTAAAATATATTTATAAATTTTTATTTGATAAAGCTTTCCATGTGATTTCAAGTATATTAAATTTGGTTAAATTCAAAAATATTTTCTTTAAGAGAGAACAAACCTTTGAAAATATTTCAGGGTCCGTGAAAAGCCTCAAGGTTATTCCTTGGTTATAGTTTTGAAATCCAGCTTGAAAGATCATTAATATACATATATATATATATATATATATATATATATATATATATATATATATATATGCATATATGATTTAAAGATTATACACTTTGTATAATTATTAAGAGATATCAATTAAATTTAAACTGGATTTTGCATTAGAAATTTCGGTTGGGATCACAGAATTTATCCTCTTTTTCAATTAGACCAATGAGTAATATATTTTGAATTCCTAATTTTTTCAGAGAAAACACCAGATTTTCTTAAAATTAAATTTCTATACTTTAGGCATTTAGTTACTAGAACTACAATTTCTCCCAATATAATTTAACTATAACTTTAAACTTTTAGCTGGCAAGTTAAATATTTAGCATTTTTTTAGATTAATAACACCTTATATTCTTAAGAATAAACTTCAAAAATACAAGACACAATCAATAGATTCAATTCTGTCCTCTAGATTTTTCATGAGGGAAATTTAGATTAATATTTTAGCATTTTGTTATTTCAGAATATCTAATTCAATTTAGCAAACTCCCAAAGCCTCGGGCTGCCATTGACTAGAAACAGGTAACCATTAAAATGCAAATTAGTTACATTCTTTTCCCAAGGAGGGGAAACTGGGAAGCAAGCCTGTCTTTAGAAGTTGCCACTGGCAGGAAATTTTTGGCCTACCTGCTTGTTCTGTTGGGGGAAGAAAGGCTAGCCCTTCCTCCATTAGAAAGGTGCATCTAGCTTTTTTAACTAACAAAGGGCCAGTTTTTTACCTGAGCTATTTAGATTTTTATAATTAATATAGTATTCAATGATTCTTGAGATTCAAATCCAAATATTATTTTAAGGCATATTTAGCAAATTTTTGCAACTAAGACAATTTTACTGAATTTTATTTTCAGCTTAAAAGTTAACTTTGGAACAGGCTTCATTAACATTTTAAAAACTACTCTTGATTATGGAAATACCAATCTTGCTCCTAGAATCTAGCCAGCATCCTTTTTCCTTGGGTCAAATTTGCCATTTTCCTTAGGAAATAATCAGTCTTGGGTTTTATTTTGTACATTTGTAAAGAAATTCCAGCTCAAAACTCTATCTAAATGTCCAAAAACAGGACAGTTGCGCGCATTTGTTTTGGCCACTTTTCTCTTTACACGTGCACAGAAATCCCAGATGCATTTTTAAATTTTGTAAAACTTTTCAATTATGAGAAGGAGTATACTCAGGGAGGGGGTGTCCATATTGGATTGCCATGTGGCTCCCTTCTTCCCATCCCCCACATCCTGCTTTGGAAGATGTTTCAGCAAATGACCTGGTGGCACATTTTTTCCCAAAGTCATGCTTATTAGAAGAACAGATTTTAAATTTTTTCCTTTTTCGCTTTCCAAAGTAATTACTAGCACCCAAGGTTATCTTAACCAAAATTTGGTTATCATAAGATGTTCTCCGGTAATTTTTAAACAAAACATTAAGTAATCTCATTGTGGGAGAGCTTACAGCTCTGCCCTCTCCTGCCACCTTTGAATCTCTCCACACCAGAGGCAGATTCGGCAGCGGGGTTTCATTTCTTATTACAGATTTTAGATTCCAAATACAAATTAAGACTTTAATTTGAACAAGAAACCACATTAAAAATGACCATGGCACTCTTTTTTCAGCCTGATTTAAATGAGTACCTTTTAGCCCTAACCGGTTTGGCTCAGTGGATAGAGCATCGGCCTGCGGACTCAAGGGTCCCAGGTTCGATTCCGGTCAAGGGCATGTACCTTGGTTGCGGGCACATCCCCACTAAGGGGTGTGCAGGAGGCAGCTGATCAATGTTTCTCTGTCATCGATGTTTGCTGGGAGCCAGTCCAACCTTGCTGTTTCAAGGGACCTGGCATATATGGCATACTGTTCTTAATATGTTTGCTCACCTTCTTGGCACTATGTGTTTTAACCAAGGTCACCTCTCTGAGAAAGGTTGTTTCCTCAGGTAGGGATTTTCCCCTGAAGTTAGGGAGGGAATAAAATCCCTTAACTAAGTGCCAGGCGGGTAATTAATCACTTTAACTATGAACAATCATGCTTAAGCTACATAATCTTTACTCCCTGGAAGGGAGATAAGAAATGCCCTAACCTTTGGAATAGAGATGGATAGGATTGGAATCAACTGGTATAAATACAGATGTAACAAGACAACAGGACTCAGAACCTAGACACAGAAACTGGCAACAGAACCTAGAGACAGAACCTAGAGACAGAATGTGGCAAAAGATCCTGGACAGAAACTGGAGACAGAACCTAGAGACAGAGGGAACATGGCCACAGAACCTAGACACAGAACCTTGACACAGAACCTAGAGACAGAAGAACTTCGCTGGAGAGAACATGGCAAAAGACCCTGGACAGAAACTGGCCTCAGAACCTAGAGACAGAACCTAGAGAGAGAACATGGCAAGAGAACCCGGACAGAACTTGGCTGGAGATCCTGGTTAGGGAACCTGACTATGATGATCACCTGAATGCTGTCTCCGTGTCATTCCCTCTTCCCCGACTCCGTTCCCACCTATGGAAACCCCTGGACCTGCTGGGGTTGGACCCCAGCATCTGGCACCCGAACAGGGACTCCATCCCTCTCCCTCCCCCTCTGTAAAAAAAAATCAATAAAATATATTAAAAACAATTACATAAAAAAGAGAGTACCTTTTAATATTCCAATTTCTTTATAATTTTGCCTTCTTATCAAATTTTTCCCCATAATAATCTGACTTAAACACAAAGTATCACTCATGCACTTTCGGATCTGCGGGCTTCCGAAGCTAACATGGGCTCTACGTATAGTTACTCTTACCACATTACTGGTGTTGTTTCCGCTCAGGCGAATCCTTCTTTTCCAGATGTCCAACGTCATTAATGGTGGTGCTTCCAGGGTTGTTGGTGCTCGGGCACCATTTATTGTTGGTGCTCTTGCCCCACTTTGGGCGTCCATTTATGCCAGGGTTCATGTCCCAGCATCAAGAAGGGTTCAGGAATCTGGAAAAGGGGCTGCGCGTAGATGACATAGAAATCCAGAGACTAATAAAGAGTCCGGAGATGAGATATAATTTTGAAAGGCATTGGGGGTCAGAGGACCTTCAGCTAAAGGAACTGAAGAGTGTCCCTCCTTGTGTAGGACCCTTGCTTTTATTAACACCATTTGTCCTAAGGCAAGGTGGAGATAATACACTTCATAGGGTAAGGTTTCAAAGGGCACAGAAGCATTGTCAGTTTGGGGAATAGCCTACGGCTGTTCAGGTGTTTGGCCAGTAGGAGGCAATAACATGTAGATTAAGATGCCCTTTAACTGTCTGGCAGCCACAATCAGTTTCCTATTTAGGTTTGGGGAAATGCCTTTAGCCATTCCCAACAGGTGACTGACTACATGTGTGACTCAACCCTGTTGAGTCCCCAAGTCTCATCAACCTTTTGATGAAACTCTTGAAATTATGACATGCTGGAATTGGTCTCCGGCAATGAGGAG